>NC_137656.1:19573931-20173931 GCF_963422515.1 Blennius ocellaris
TGGCTGCTTTTCAGTGTTCCTTATATCTAGACAGTTGGCAAAACAATCTTCTTATAATATGCACCAAGAACATATAATAATAGATATCAGTATCATAAATGAATGAATGAATGCCTTTATTGTCATCATATAAAATGTGACGAAAGTGAGACTCTCACTGGACGTATAGTTTCCTGTCTTACTTCAGGCACTATTGATTGTCAAATCTGATTTTATCCAAACCAAAAACCCTAGATTACTTCATAAGTGAAGGTACTCCCAAAGGCGGATTCTCTGATTTCAAGTTACAAAGCTCTGTTCAGTGTGGAAAACCTAACGAGAGCTTTAAGGACAGCCAAAAAGGAATGCAGGAAGGTGAGGCGTTGGATCCATTGCCACACAATGGCCGCAGATTCAATATATCGGTGGCTTCCCACAGCTCTGGACCACCTGGAGGTCCCAGGAAACTATATAATGATGTTGTTTGTCAACCGCTGCTCGGCATTTAACACCATTGTCACCTAAACCCTGGTGGAAGGGCTGCTCCGATCTGCTCTCCCACTCTGACACTCAGCATGGGTGATGCTACCTTGGGCAGATTTCTCTCGTAAATACATTTTTCTTTTCTTTTTTCTTAATAGGATTTCCTGGTTAAATAAAGGTAAATAGAATAGATGAGAAATTAAAAGTTTTAAGCAAAATACAGCAGTAATACCTGATTATGCAAATTATGTTAATTATTCGATTAACATAATTTATGGAATATTTTAGATTAAACGTTGTGCATTCTCCCTCAAACATTAACAGTGTATTAAGGAATAATGTGATCATTTTGATTAATTTAATATGTCTTTATCTCTGCTAATTTCAATCCCAAGTTTTTCTTTGTATTATATTTGGTGCCATATAATGATTTTATGTGAAGCAATATCTGCTGCAGCCGCATAGTCGATATATGAAGGACAAGACAGTTGTTTGTTTGAAAAAATATTCAATTGCATTTCATGTTATCTGTTAACAAAAAAATGTCAGTAGCTTGTCTTCAAGCGATTGTGGGTTTCTAGCAAGTTGTTCAATAAAAGATGGTGGATTTTGTATGTCATTATGTTTCTTTGTTCTCTCATTTGCGAGAGCTTTCCATCATGTAGATTCTTCCATTTATGAGATAGTCGGGGCAGTGGTGGTCTTGAGCACTGAGAGAAGAGCTTGTAAGTAGAAATTTGTGAATCGAGCCTCACTGCAGTGTAGAATAGTCGTCATTAAATGAATACAACAAAATGAATATGTGATGGGAGAGGTATCGAGTGTGAAACTTGCAGAATCAAAACACGTTATTCATATAATCAGCTGGAGCCACCCTGAAATGGATATACACCACCACCAAGTACTTGTGGTTGAGTTAAGTACTACATCAAAATGATAATTGCCATATTACACATCACCATTGCACTCTTCCGTCTGCCTTCTTTCCCTTCACCTTTGCTTTTTTACTTAAAGTTGTCCCGCCATTTTCTTTTCCCTCGCGACATCCCATCTGCTTCCAGCAAACCTTCAGTACCACTGTCAGGGATCCTGGCAGGGCAGGACAGGGTTTCCATGGTTACAAAAAAAAAGAAAAAGAAAAAAGGAGGACCCTGCCACCCCTCACCCCCCCCCTTCCCACCCCCACCTCCCTGTAACCCCTCAGGCATGGCTGTGAACTTGGAGTGCTGATCTCTGGAGCATGCCCGCGTGCGTCAGCACATTGATAAAACTGTACACATGCAGTACAGCGACTAAGAATAAGGCTCTAAAGGATAATTACACATTTGCCCAACAGTACTTTTCTGACAGACTCGTGAAAATGACTCACACAGAAATAACTTTCATATCAATTCAAGGAAATGAGGAGAAGAGACAAGGATAAGGTTTTTTTTTTTCTTGCTGTTTATCTCTTTCTCTGTCCATCAAACATGATTTTGTATGTGAACGTGATATTTAACAAGCCTGGGAGGAAAACTAGCCATCACGCCGTGTCCGAGTATTGACAAGACAAAGCCGACTCAAAGAAGCAGGCGGTAAAATGAAAGGTTACAACATTTATCTCACAGGCGATATCTCAGGAAGAATCAGCCCAGATGACACACAGGACACCATGTGAATTTTGTTTGGAGAAGCATAAATAGTTCAAGGGAAAAAAATTACTTATTGGGTTGTCCTTTTGGCCATTTCTATTATTATTTATCTGTACTAGACGAGCTGAAGTTGATAAGGATTGAGAATTGCACTGCACAAATAGGACTAATGAGTTCCAGATTTCAATTTTTTTTGCCACATTGTTACCTTATAATACATTCTTGTCCAGTCTTGATGGCTGCGGCGGTAGCATGCATACGGTGCACAGCTTAACAAATTGCTGCATGTTGACATTTCTGAGACATGCTCTTTTTCATGGAAGCCACACTGTATGGTGATTTGTTATCAGCCTGAGGATTGAGCTGTCTGGCCGTGTAATGGTGCTGTCTATCAAAGGTGTGAGAAAAACAGGCTCTTATTGTTTTGTGAACCGCCTGTCAGAACTAAGCTGCTGCCATACAACATGTTAAACAAATGTAAACGTGTTTAATAGCGGAGATATTCTTTGGTGAGAGCATGTGCACACATGCTAAATGATAGAATCAACTAAATTGAATTAAACTATCCCTCCATAGATGACTTGCAAGCTTTCCTCCTGTGATGCATGCTGTTTGGGGGAATAAAGAGACAACGCACAGCACAATATCTCCATTTCCCTGCAGAGGGTCCATTGCCTGAAGCACTTCTGTGGGAATCAGATCTTTTTTGTGCTCACACAGCGGCTTAGAAATGTATCTGTGGTCAAAACTGCACTGACACAAAGCTCTTTACTGAGACCTGAGCCTTAATCCGATTGCCTCTCTCCAGTCTCTCTGTGTACATTACCCCCTTGTAACCCAGGATCTTGTTTTGTGTATGGGAGAGTTTATGGAAAGGGACACAAACAGAGACAAGGAGTGGAGCATTATAAGTCTAACAGACTTACACAGAGGCAGGGAGAAAGCAGACCCAGTAAAACTGGCATACAGGGAGAATGATCTTAAAAAGGCCTAATTCTGCTACATTAATAACAATGATTAGACATTTTGGGTATTTTCTTATGGCACCACTTCTGATGAATAGCTGTGGTGCCAAATGCTGCTCGAACTGCATGCAAATTCTGCACACCCCAGGGAATACAAACAAAAACATGTCACAATGCACCGAGTTGCACATGCTATATCTGAACAAACACAAAACCTTCCTCCTTTCTTTCTGCTCATCGACCTCCTTGTGCATGCCTCAGTTTCTTTTTCCAGAGATCTGGAGGTACAACAAAAGCAAGCCAAACATCATTGACTTTCCAGAAACTTTGCTTCAAAACGTAGGTGCAACTTCTCCATTTAATAAATCTGCATAATCTAAAATTCAAAAAATTAAAAAGCTGTTAAAGGCCATTCAAAAATATCGTAATGCCTCAGTGCATGTCTTTCTACATCCTCATTAGCAGAGTCACTCTTCTGGGCAGGTCAAAATGTCCTCCCTGACGAGGAAGTGAAGCTGTGCTGTAGCAGAAGATGTTGTGATGTTTTGCCACCAGGCACGAAAAACTGTGGCTCGGCTTTCAAGATCAGTTTGAGCTGTGGTGACGTGTAGTTTTGACCAAAAGGTCACTCAGATCATCGTAGTGCTTCGACAAAGTGTCTCACCTTTAGTCGCCTGGCAACTAAAGTGGCACATAAGCCTCAATCCAATAAATATGATATTTTATTCATGTAGTCGCTCTCCTGTTTGTTCACAACTTCCCCTCTTGACTCAGAGTTAAATTAGATTTGTCATTTTGCAGACAGGTGTTTATGTACGTGGAAAGGACTAGTCAAACTTGGTCAAAGTAAATTTGGCAAGAGCTTTGAAGCCATTTATGTCAACACAAACAGTTTCCAGTCTTTAGAGAGAGGAAAACACACTGGAAGTATTATTTTTTTGTTGTTTTTGTTGTCAGCATGTCAGGCCAATACAAGGAATACCCAGAGGGACAGCCACTGTAGCAGCAGAGACACAGAGACACAAGAGGGAGGACAAGAGGAGGCTGCTGAGGGTAAAAGATGACCAGTTAAAAGATAACAAGGATAATATTTTTAAGAAAGATGGAAAAGTGAGCAACTGACTGGGCTACTTAAATGTACAACCACTGGAGGGGTTAAGAGACGGTTTAACCACAGTGTGCTGAGGGAAGAGCAGAATACTGGAGGAAACAGAAAGAATAATACATATATAGTGTGTGGATATTCGAGAACAGATTTTTTTCCCTTCCAGCTATAGGTGAAAGGCAGGCCCGACAGTGTGAAACAACCCACTACTTTTCAATAGAGTTTCCTACTATACAACTAATTTCTTTTTTCGCTGCCGTTGCTGATCTCTAGCCACAGATAATGGATGAAAAGTAGAAGTAAAGTTGGTACAGAGGTCTGAGAAAAACTTTTAGTTTTGGGTGCGAGGGTTTCCATTCATCCATCAATCTTTGATCCCGGCTTTATACAACTCCTGGCTGGAGGGAGCTGACAACAGGCGATTGGCAGGGTACAACCTGAACAGATCAGTACAGCAGTCCATCACAGAGCTAAAACGGTGAAACACGCGCGCGCGCACACACACACACACACACACACACACACACACACACACACACACACACACACACACACACACACACACACACACACACACACACACACACACACACACACACACACACACACACACACACACACACACACACACAGCAACGTTATCGTCACCAGTCACCAAAGGCCCCGAGCCCGAGGTCAAACCGTGGTCTTCTCACTGTGACGCAGCAGTCCAAACTTTAGGATCAGTGATAACTGGAGGGTCAAGTCACAAGCTAGACTACACTTCACCGGACAAAGGTGTCTGAAACATGCAATGCCTGCCCTGGTGCAATCACAAGAATTGTCGAGCACGGTCACAATTCCCTGACCGCAGCAGATACCCCGATTTTAAAGGTTTACTGTACGATTACTAAATCTGTGTTATTATGTCAAATCTTACAAAACTCAATCTTATGCAGCCTTGACGTAGGTTATAGAAACATTAACCACACAGAAAATATATTTTTCAAAATAGAGATAATAGTTGCACTGCTGTGCGATTAGGAGTTTTATGTAACTCACTAAAACGTTACATAACAATATCTGCATGTCTGTGTTACTGAGATAATGCCTGTCTGGGGCTGGGCAGCTCTTTTTGAGAACAAGCCTCTCAGCCAGCCGAGTTCCGGCGAAAACCTACACCTGGGTAACCACTGCTGTGTCTACTGAGGAGGAAGTTGAGGGCATTAAGTACTGCTGAGCCCGGGCTCAGCTTGACACAAGAGTGTCAGAGTTCCGATGGAAGAGTCTCTACAATGTGATGGATACATCTGAGTCATCTCAGGCCACAATGTCTGATTAGACATGCCTGTTTCCTCTGCTGTCTCCCATGTGAAGACTGTTGGTAGCTAATGACTGAGGAGCGTTGTGCCACTTATATTTCTCTTGGTGATACTAAATCATTTGGGCAGGTTTCAGGCAAGGTTCAAGTACATCGTCAAGTACATGTCCATGTCATGGCAGGAGGGCAGTGAAGCTCCACTGACCTAGAGAGAGCTGGCAGGTTCCTGACTTCAGGCTGTAGCAGAGACCTTTGAATCCCCTCTCAAGTAAACATTAGACTGGACTCTGACATGACAGCGCACAGGAACAACATAGATCACTGCACAATCCTTAAATCTGTTTTGAGTGCCTGACACACTCAACCCAGGCGTCTCACCCTGAACAAGTATGTCCAGGTCATTCTCACATGGAAAATGGTCATACAGGTCAATTGTGTTCGCAGTAGAATGATCCATGTGCATATCTGGCCAGGTCAGCAAAAAAGATGAAAAGCAGTGATCTGTATCACGGCTGAAAACGGACAAGAAACTCACATTTGGAAGAGAATGAATTGAAGGGACAGGTCACAGTAAAGACATTTACTAATAAGAGTAATGTTTGAATCTAGTCACACAAAGAAGTTAAGTGATTGTTAGCTATAGAAAAGAAGAAAGAAAATCACAAAGTTTTCCTCATCTCAAAAGCGCACTTTGAAAAAAATGTTTAATTACAGAACAATGACTCACTATCACTGTTTGCTTCCACATCTCTTATTGTCATATGCTTTCTGAGCAGTGGAATGTGGTTTCATTCCTACAATTGGTCGGAGTGGCAGAGATATTGGTCCATGACACAGAGAGTCAGCCACAGCGCCTGTCGATTTGTATTTGAAAATACAACGCTACTTCATAAATGTCCACAGGATCATCTTCCACTACTCCTTCCAGGCTGAGAAGTTCCTCATTTAACATCTAGAGACCAGAAATGGTATCACAAACCCTTCGTTCTGAGATGAGGAGTTTCATCATACGCCATGCCCACAGAACAAAACACAATCACTTGAGACATACCAAGCACAATGCTTCTCTTCATTTTATGCAATTTTCTTTATTTTTAGGTCACTTTAGAGCTTTTTGAAAATAAACACTTACAAATGAATAAATTTTTCACATTTTGCCACGTACCTTTAACTTAAACTTAACCAAACAAGGAGTGGACCATGAAGAAATAACATGTTTGTTCATGAAACTATGATAACAAACATCCTTTATTGTTACTCTCTGGTCTAGGAGTAAATGTGTCTCATATTGTACCGTTGAACCAAATTTGAAAGAGGAAAAGATACAAGTTTCAATTCTGTTTACTTTATTTCAGGTTCACACCGTCATTTTTTCCACACCAGACCAAACAGAACGCACGGTGGAAACTATTGTCATTCACATTGTATGCCATAGACTCCACATCAATGTTGTATGCTGCATCAAAAGCAACACATTGCGTGTTGGATTATTGTGAAAAGATGTTTTATCACCTAAGAACTAAAAAACCACCACAGATATTGTATAAAGGACTCAAAAGAGCAACAGGTCTTAGTCCCTCAAGCGAAACAACTAAGATAAACCGGGAGGAATTGGGTGTTTCTGAAGTCTGCCACAGCCTGTGTTTGGTCGGTTCACAAATGAATGAGTGTCAATCAAACTGCACCAGTGCTGCAACTGTGCACCAGTGGGCCACAGAGATGCAGCAATCGAACTAGCGTTTGTTTTGACCGAAACAAATGTGAGCAGTGTGTGAACACACCCGTCCACTGAGAGAGAGAAACTCAATCTGTTCTGTTGTTTCGGTCTGAGGATGGACTGACTGCTTCTTACACATCAGCTAATATACCTGCATACTTGTGAGGCGCCTTTGGCAAACACACACCCTCTTCACTCGTATCATGTCTTATCAGGGGAAGTCGAGTACGTCAAGGATTAAAAAGAAGAGAACATGTCAAGTTTCAACTGATCTTGTTCCAAGGCCGAATGTTTGAAAAGTGGTTTCAATATACTTTTTATTAATAATTTTTGTGTAATCACATTTTCTTAAGATTCTGGGTTAATAGAATACTCTGTATTCAACTCAGAAAGTGTCAACCATGATTCTTCTAAAGGTAATGTGGGGGACATGTAGAAAATACTGACGTACCTGGCATACAGTAATGTGAACTTCACGTTTTATCTATCTGAGTAGTACAATGATCCTTCCTCTCCAGGAGAGTATTCTGATTTTAAATGTTGTTTTAGTTTCTTCATTATGTGCTTTGCTTCATTAGAAGTGGCATACATTTCCTTGGAGAACATCAGGAGTGGGCGCCTCTGCCGGCAGGATCACAAGCTCTGTTCAGCATACAGAGTAAAAACCGTTTCATCTTTCTATGTGAATCAGTGAACCGGTTGCTCTGTGGTCAGCCGTTCCCACACACACTCACGACAGCAGCCTGTCAGCAAAATCAAGAGGAACTGTGGCCTTAAAGACAAGCTTTTGGAAGAAATAGAATAGCAAGGCTCATTAAAATGATTTGTCCCACCTGCACTCTCAGCACAAAGCCATTTAAGGATGCTGCATTGCGATATGTTTAGAAAATAAAGAAAGGCAGAAATTAAGTAAAGTAAATGGAAAAAGGACAGATGTTTTTTTCTTCTTCTCTCATTTCTTCTAAATCCATAAAATCAAAACAACAGGTTTTGTTTTTGGCAAGTATTATTTATTAGTGGAAGTCTAAGTACATCTCTTTAATGGTACAACTAATATACCTGCATACCAGTCCATGTTAATACAGTATGCCAACTAAATTCTCAAGAATTTAGTTGGCAAAGAACAGAATGCATGAAGCACTTAAAATTTATGAGGCTCGTGGTTTTTACTCAAACATTTTTTTTTTCCATCAAATCTTTTATCCAACCATCTTCTCTATCAAAGACTGGGTAACAGAGAGCATTAAGCTTATTAAAGCTGACAATGAGTAAAAGGCAGTCCAAATTGGCTGTTCTCCATTGAGCAAAGACCCATAATCACAATATACCTTCACGACTACGGCCAATTAAGAATTACCAGTTAATCAGACATGCCAGTTTTTCTATTTGTTTTTTTTTTGTTGTTGTTGAGGAAACACTCTCCTCCACAATCAGATCAAGGTGTTTTTACTATGAGGCAGCAGTGATCAGGTGTTTCAAACTGCATTGTCCTCTAATATTTTGGTGGTGTGAGGAGCATTTTGAAGCCTTTAATCACAAACTTCAACATTCATATTGGATTTTGAATTATGCGAGACACGTTTCATCAAGCAGTACAAGGTTATCATTTTGTGTAATGAGTTATCGCTGTGTATTCAGACTCAACATATTCCATTAACACCTATAAACCCTTACGTTTTAACAAAGTGAAGAGGAAGCATATTTTGTGAGGTCACTGTCATCGGGACGCGTTGCTATATTTTCAGACCGGGTGAGAAAAGAGCTTATCCAGATAAATAATGTTAAATTGGCACGGCCTGCTAGCACATGAGCAGCGACTGTCACTCTGTGTACATATTGCCCCAGTTTGTTTGTTGTTGTTTTATTAAAAAAAAAAATTTACACAGCCTTGTTGGAACCTCGTTTTTCCTTTTTGTGCATGCAAGTAGAGAACAAGTGCACTGGTTTTGAAAAATGACATCTCGTATAAAGGGCCAACCATGTTCTACAAGCTGAATATACTGTAGATATGGAAGGAGTCTTCTGTCTGTCTTCTACATTCATTTCCTGGAAGATCTGGAATGTTTACAGAGAGTTTATGTATGTATAGCATATAGAATAGTATTCCTGATGACGTATGGGGCTCAGTATGCCTCCAGTGCGATCAGCGAAATGGAAGCATACATTTCATCCTTTAGTCAACTAGTTGTACACATCCATAGTTAATGACCAGACCGCCACACCAACACTGTCAATGTATAGTACTGTTGAAGCAGTTTATGAAAGCAATGGTTCTTATTCATCACGTAGTATCATCAGTGTACGGTCAAATGATTGGCCAAAAAGTCCTGACCGTGAGGAGCTGGCTCCCACAAAACAAGTGTGAACTTCCAGGTGAATCAAAAACGTTCCACATGAGTTGAACTCTCTGTTCTGTTTTATCATTTTGCATTAAGTCATTTGATTTAAAAAAAAATAATAATAATAATAAAGTCAAATCATACATAAAGCTTTCAAAAACTCAAACAAAACACTACATTTTTCCCTCTCACTGAGAAATGTTCACTGTATTGTTTTGTAAACTGCACCCGGCACATAAAGACATTTCTCATTTATACTAATTCATCCTCACAACTAAGCCATTTGTGATTAAACCGTTGCCTTGTGAACGCAAGCATGCATGGAACTAAAACAGAAATTTTAATTAGATGAATTTTAATAGGTGGAGAGTTCAAAGACACTAAGTTGACATCTAAATTAGGAGTACATCCTTTGAACCCCACACACAGGCTTGTGACAACAACCATAGTTATCAGTCACATCAAGATAAATGAGAGAAGTATAATTGCACTGCAAATAGATTTCATTGGCTTCATTATGAATCATTACAGCCTGTTTGTGTGTCACTGCTGTAGGCTACTGACTATAAGCAAACATGAAAACCAATCAAGTGAGACATGAGACATTTTGCAAATTATCAGGCCGGCCAAATTCTTGTGGAGTTATTCGTGTCTCTCAGAGGAATCACGACTTGATTGACTTTGTGTCTGCTAATGATGCCTTGAAAGGCAGCTGTTTGGAGGAAGAAGAAGAAGAAAAAAGGAGGAAAAGCTCGGTGAAGGACAAATGTCTCTTCTCTCTCCCGCCTGCGGTCTGTTACCATTCATCTCGATCAGTGTTAATGGAGTATCTGTTCACGTGTCACTGCTGCTGTGCTGTGGGAATCTACGTCTAATTGGATGGGCAGGGGCAGTGTTTTGTTTAACCAAAGACATGACAAGATAATGAGGAGAAAATCTCTGGTACAAAATAACCTTGTAGTTTTCTGTGATACCTACATTAAATGAGACATGTGCCTGTAAATGTAGGTACAAATTCATGAAGAGAGATGTGCCACCATATGTTGCTTTATTCTACATCTATCACTGCATTTTCTTCTGCTGCATCTCTCTCATAACCAAAGAACAGTTGGCTCTATCAAATGTACACACATATGCGGCTCACACTGTATGCTAATGCACTGTATTTGAGCTCAGCGTTGTTCAGATGTGGATAAAGCTTCCTTCACTTTGACTTGCTTTGATTTTAATTTTTTTTGTAATGCAAATAACATATGCCAGCATTAACATGAGGGTCATGAATATTTTTCTGACTCTTTATTTCTGGTTCTTTGTCTCCATCTGACTCGTGATGCAACTCAGTAAAGGTGCACTAATGACACTCGTGCAGAACCGTGATGATATCCATACCAGGCAGTCACGTGCTGCATGCTAGCAAGCGGGTGCGAATGGCAGTGTGAGGGACGAGCGCCATGGTTTTGATAGGTGTTGAACAGGCTTATCTTGATCTTCTTCAAACAATTGTGATCCGTCTGCCAGCAGCATGTTCCCTGCTTTTATGGATAATTACCAGTTTGTGCACTATTTGTCCTTGCTCAGCAGGGATTTGTGTCAGGCCCTCTAATTGGACAAAGAGGAAGTGGATGGTACAGTAAATGCCCTGTATTTACACATCATTACTTCAGCAAGAAACATTTCCCGCAGTGAAAACTTACAAGGGCCTTTTAATTAGCGAGGCAAAGAGAAAGAGGCGGAACAGGGGAAGGAGATATAATGCAGAGATGCATGTGCTGAGACCACGCGGCTGCAGAAATTGAGGGTGTGTTCACAATTTTCAATGATTCCAGCAAGTGAAAACAAAAAGCGTGTGATTGGCTGGACTAGTGCGGCCAATTATTTATGTTTGAAATCTAGCTGAAATAAAGGGGTTTCACTTATATAGCGGTTTTCAACAGGTTGAGCAGTTCCAAAGCGCTTTTACATTGTTAATCACATTCACACATTCACACACCAACAGAGGCCACGCAAGGTGCCTTGTCCATGCAAGGGAAGAGAGCAATTTGGGGTTCAGTGTCTTGCTCAAAGACACTTTGGCACGTGGACAGGTGGAAATCAAAACTCAAAAAACTATACAGAATTGCACTTGACTGATGTAAATGTAATATCGCAGAAGGTGCATTATATTTTGTCTTGTTTTATTCCCCTTTAAATGAACTATGCTGCAGTTCGACTGCCTCAAAAAATCTCTGAGATGACCAAACGTAGTCGCGGGTCTCAAAAGTTTGAATCAATTGGTTTGGTTTGTACAAATACCAGTAAAAGCACAACGTGAATCAGACTGTGTGAAAAACGTTGCAATATTTATTCAACCTTGGTCTGGAACAAAATTGGAGGGTCAAACGGTACACTGCTGTCTCAGCTCCACTTTCCTCAGAGAGTTTCCAAAACAAATACTGTGTGAGTTTTGAAGCAGATAAAAAGATATAATGGTGGAGTAGTTCATACTTGTTAAGAGTCTGGCTTCACAGAGCGAAAAGATAGACTCAAATATGAGCTTGGGACATTTCTATGTGGAGCTTGCATGTTCGTTAATCACATCTATGGGTTTTCTCTTAGCATTCAACATTCATACCTGCGAGCGTGCCAGCTGAGAAAGGATGCAGCTGCCGCCGATATCAGTTGGATAGATAGTGCAGATGGACAAATACAGTAAATGTTAGTACGTAAACAGAGTAATAATAGACCAATATAAGGTGTTCATTACAGAATCAGTTATGACACCAAGAGGGCTTTTGGCGGGATGGATGTGATGCATTCTGAATGAAATGCCATCTCGTGACTAATTCGTACGGACTGAACGTAACAGTTGTGACCTTTTTAACAGAGTGGGGTTATTAAGAAGTGCTTATTATGCATCCATTCTCATTGTCAAAGCTCAGTTCAAAGGTAATGTATGGGCCACCACACAAACACCGAGTAAATGCTTGTACAGTAAGTCAACCAAAGCTTTAAAACCACAAGCAGACAACTTTTTTTTATTATTATTCATTAATTTCATACGTGTATGGAGAAATCCATTTCCTGTAATGCAAAACTTTAAAAGGGTTGCTATATTCAGTTTCGCCGAGATTAATGTGAGCCGGTTCAAACTTATCCAGTGAAATGAACTGTGGGGTGAGCGGGGTCTCAGAGGACAGAGCCATTAGCTACATAATCAGACAATCAGCACTGCCCACAATTACACACTCTCTCTAGCATAGCAATCAAAGTGCAGCTGGTGTGTCATCCTCCTCTTTCCCTCCCTGTACACATCTCCAAAGGACCTCACCTAGTTTGTATCAACACAAAAAGGTGCAAATCTTCATTTATTGTGTTGATAATGTGCTTAAGTAGGTTCAAAAGGACACATCGAACGTCTAAGAACTTGAATGGGGAAAAGAAAACAGGTCAAGCCTTTCGGGAGTGTTTGGAAAAGTAGCGTCAGAAGGGATTTACACATTCAGTTCAGAAATTCTATGCTATAAACAAGCCTAATAATGGTATAATCAAATTATTACCGTTGCCAATTGCCATTTGGTCCCTTTTTGAAAAGCGAGCAGCATTTTGCCATGTTGTCTTAACAAATCGGTCGGTTTCACGCATTTCAGCTTAATCACTCAAATGTTCAAGGCCATTTACCGCGACTTCACAAGAGGGAGAAACATTTCAATTAAAAATATAATTTGTCAGTTCAAAGTCGGCGAAATAAACCTGCTTTCTGAAAGAGTTTACAGTCACCCGAAGGGGCTGCTCCGACACTGAACTTCCAGCAGAATCAACAATAAATTGTTTTAAACAGCCAATGAATGCACTTTCATGCCACTAAGTTCTTTTCACCTTCTCAATTCTACTCAGACGACCTCTGTTTCTTTGTGCAGCACTGTGGGCAAACAGCTGTGCTTCAGACAGCGCCTGGAGAGCAGACAGTAACATGTGGTTAGCAGGAGACGTGCGGGTCAATCTGCAACAGATGTGCAGAAACAATAGGACAACGAGAACTCACGACACCTCTTCCAGTATCAGCCAATCACCTGGCCTGGTGACCGCAGACCTCCAGTACATCAAAGGTCAACGAAAACATGCATCTTTTTATAACAAACAACAGCACAGAAGAGGCCACATTTATCCTCCGTTCATTGGATCACTGTAGCATGTTTTATTGTGTGTTGCAGATGGAGACTCATCTCATCTCTGTGTAATTTCCATGCAAGAGTTTTCGGACACCACGTTTCACACCCCTCGTAACCACAGCGCATAAGGCGGTCCGCACCCCCCAGCCCACCCCCATCTGTCCGTGTCTTGCTCTCAACACCGTGCACAATATCTCATTTGAAACGGAAGAAGAGTGATTTGAAATGCTTTTACGTTCATTTTTCACGCCCGTGTCAAGTTGAAATGACATCACATGGGCTGCTCGTTTACCCTTCAGCTAAGGAAACAGCTTCATGAACTGTTCAAAGTCAGTCATCAGAAAAAAAAGCCACCGTCACCAAAACTCTGACCCCTGAGAAGAGATCCACACACGTCACCGCACCGATCGGCCCTCGGAAGTGACCGGAAAAAACAAGCGTGTCTCTAAATGCATATGAGGTAAGTGGGATAATTCTGTTGCAAATTACATGTCAGTAAACAAGCCCTGTGATAAATGTGGTGGAACTAAGTAATGTGTGCATTTAGACAGCACACTTCCCTCAGATTTGCCAGGGGTTGTAAGTCAGAACAGCTGAGTTCTGAGTCCTGATGAGAGCGACGCAAGTGTACCACTCACTACAACAAACGCACACTTAACCTTGTGAGGGTCTAAAAAAAACCCAGCTTGGGTCTATTTGTTGGACCATTCTTTGTGAAATTGTCAAATTGTGACACACTTCTTCTCCCAAAACGTCACATCTGTTTCAGAAGTGCCCGCTGTGGCCTGAAGGTAAAAGCAGTAAGAGGGGTCCAACATGTGATCCATCAAGCTGAAAGATAATCATCATTTTGATCTGTTCCAGATGGATTTCACACAAATCATTAATTCAGGAAAAGTCAAATGTAGTCACAAGCAATCACAACATGCCACTTAGGCTTATTTACTTAAAGAGTGTGTGTCTTTAAGGTTTCCCAAAACCATTTACACAAGGCTATTTATTTTGACTAAACTTTTTTTCAAGGCACTCGATTCTAGTTGGTGAACTTGTATGTTGAAAGAGAACATAGGAGATGTGGTTACTCGTGAAATGCTTGCACCGATTTTACTCAGACAGCCCTTCCTGTCAAAACCATTGTTTAACTTCATTTCACTTCTTTTCATATATAGCGCCAATTAAAACACAGCCTGATGGCACTTTTAAACTATCCGGACATTGCGGCAATATCAAGATATATGTTTGTTTCCTTGTTTTGGAGGGTTTTGGATTGTGTATCCTCCCATCACCGAAAATATTTTCATGACAAGATTCAATCTATTCCTCCTCAAAGTGATTAAAGGTAATCCACCAGCAGACCAGTCAAATTCAATCCAATAAACAAAAGTGTGAAACTTATAACTTTAACCCTTAATGACTGTGGCAGTGCAGAGACAACAGATGGCATTTTGTGACATTGAAACAGTATTTCTTTATGTGTGTCAACCATTGAGCCATATGGTTTTGCAACAGACTATATTTTATCATTTGAATGTATCCTCATCAGATTTATATTACATTATGTTCTAAAACACTTGTGTTTCAAAAAAAAAAAGTTTTACCTTCATCATGAGTTCATCTCAGAAACTACAAAGAAAAAGCCATGCTGGGAAAATGCTGCACCCTGTCTATGCATATGCATGTCTTGGGTTTGTCTTCAGTGTGAACTGTCATCTCAGACAATGATGTAGATAATAATTGTTATCCAAATGTTTGATTGCCGAAGGCTCTGTGCATTCATGAGAGTGTCCTTCCGTCGGTCAAGCTCAGCACGCAAATCTTTCCCTGAATCCAGAGACGACGTGCCGTTGGCACTGGCAGCCGACCTCTGAGCTGATAGGACAGGGTTAGCGCTTCTTTCCAAGCGGATGTTCAAGAGTCACAGCCACAGTGCAGTGTGGAAAAATGTTATTTTGCTTGTTATTTATTTTTTTTCTGTCTGGACCAGCCTGATAAGGCAAAAAGAGCTGGCTAAGGATCAGAGTGAGCACAACCTCTGCCTTTCCCCCTCTCTCACCCTCTCATTTTCGCACAAGCCCCATTTATTAGCAGGTCTTCCTCTCCTATTCCTCGTCCTCTCCAACACGTAATATCTCTTGCTAATCAAATTGCTTCCTTGTTTTTCTTTGTTTTACACTGGACATCTTCTCTTCTTCTCTATTCTGACTTATTGTCTCATTCACAGTGAAACTCATTACTGCCTTCACCCTCTAGTTCTCTCACTCTCTCTGAAAATGGGATTTTCTCGCCCTCTGTTCCCGCTGTTGAAACACCTCATCACCTCCCAGCTCCCTGGCACTCAACTCTTCTTTCTCCTTTTCTTCAGGTTTCTTTTTCGTCTCTTCTCAAGCTGTCAGGCTGTCAGCCCAGAGACATGCTCCTGTAAGACAAACACTGAGAGGAGCTAAGGACATGTGAGGCAGTCGGAGCGCTTGTGAGTGGAGGCAACTCAACAGAAGCAGGATGGAACGTAGGAAACGTGGCTGAAAAAGAAAAAGCTGGAAGATCACATTTTAACCAAACTTCATCTGCATACCATGTCATGATACACATAGGAGTGAAAGACATTTCTGGAAAAACAATCATCAAAGCTCATATTTATAAATGAAAGCAATTAGAGTGTTCATATTTTTCTTTTTAAATCTAGCTGTCAGTTTTTCCTCATATTGACGATTAGTTAGCGTTCATCACCGTGTGTTTTCTGCTTCCGATTTACCAACTTCCACAAGGATTATCTCAACTGTGCTGCAATAATTAGGTGGTTTTAAAACCCGTCATGTCCAGTCTCAGTCCGTGCTGCAAAAAGGCTTTAAATAAAGTTCACTTTGAAAAAAGCCTGGAGGTGAACCAAGCATTTTCTTCTTGCATTCTTCGTTTAATCACACAAAAATTCAGATGACAGCATTGATTATTCTGCAAATGGACCACAATAGCATTGAACTCACACAAGCATCTGAACCGTCACTGAAAAATGTGAACAAACCCCAAGAAGGCAATCCTTGGCTGGATGGTTGCATTATTCATTGCAATACCACCAGCGGCCACTGAAATTAGCATCCACGGTTTCCGCAGCTAATACATTCACGGTCAAATCACACAGAAACCTCACCACATGTTTGAGGCTCTTCTGGCGTGTCATAATGACACATCTCATGGTGAAGGGCTAAGCGTAATTAAGCCAGGGACCGACTCCATCCAGTGCTCCGCTGCACCGCTGCCATTTGACTGCCACTTTAATTGCTTTTCTTCCCCCTATTCCCACCTCACTCCCCTGCCCCACTCTATCAATCTATCCAATTCATGGGGGAAAATGCTTCCATACAAACATGCAAATATGGAGGTGATGGGGAGATAGTGAGCGTGTGCTTCCTGCATGTCTGACCATGTGGGTGCATGCAAGCTCTTTTTATTCAACATAAAGAATTTTACGCAAATTAACCTTAGTGGATGTGTACTTCACATGCTGCAAAGTCATGAGCTGGTGTTGGCCCATGAAATAAAAACGTTCAATGTGCGCGTGCGTCAATGTTAAGGAGTGTGACGTTTCCCCATATAGCTACTCTCATTTACAGCCTCCCTGTGGTCCAGGCTCTCTTTGTCTGCCTCTCTTGGCAAGCGCGACCGTCAAGCACCTGACCCTCTGCAGCAGACAAACACTGACACACATACATGTACAGGAGGGCTGGATCTGCAGAACATAAGTATATCTTGAGAGCGTGAGGGAGCATGTGATCAAACTCAAACGTAGTGTGTGTTTCAAGAACCTACAGTATGGATAGAGTCTCGTGGGGCTTGGGATAACCCAGGTTAAGAGCATATGTGACATGCCATTGGGGATGATGGAAAATGGACCCACAGAGTGCATTACTGGCTTTCTATGGGCTCTAGAATGTGTTACAATTCAGCTGAACTGAATACGACCTTTCCTGATCGAGGCATAAAAATGGGCCTTGTTTTCCTTGTGTTAACACAAATTCACTCAACTGTGGAGTCCCCTTCGCACTGACCCTTTGACTGCGACTTAAAAATGGACTGTCAAAATGCATGTCTGAGTGGTTGTGATGCTTCAATCTTTCTGAAAAATAAAATATAAACAGAATTCTTGAGATATTAAACTAATTACATTATGAACAAATGAAAGAACCTCTCAGAAATATAAATTAAATCTTTTAATATGTAGGCTTTTTTTAATCGTTATTTAAAGCCCCTATTTAAAATAACCAATGGAAATAAATGTCTCACAAGAAAATGTATATTTTTTTCAAGAAAAGCATGTCAAAAGTGTGAAATATTAGTCGTATTCTAAAAAAAAAAAAAACAGGGGATTACAATTTTATAATTTCACGCTTTAGTGGTCTTCTATGTGCTGTATTACTCTAAGCAGACCCCTTTCCACTTATTGTCATTTACACAAGTGAGCTGTAAGGAAGAGCCTAAGAATCCCATTTTCTTACGAGCATGTATAAAATGTCAGATTCTATAACCAATCTGTTGTAAGTCAAAGTGGTCAGCACTTTCCATTCATTAGCATTTTAATGGATCAGCAACCAATCCAGCCGCATCTGAAACTGAAACACTGAAGTTAAACGCACAAGAAAATTCACAGGTGAGCAACCATTATTCCCCAGAGTGTACCGACTGTAATGCAACTGAATGAGTCACAGCGAGAGATGTCATCTACTGTATTAGGTGCCAAAATCGCAAGATGCTGCACAAGCAAATCCCATTCACACTTGCCTCTGATGACCTGCATCTCGATATCCCTTCATGGCACTGTGCCGTGGTACCTCTCACCCTCGTGAGGTGATGAGGATAAAGCATCATTACATAAGGTTGCTGACTGGACCGGAGCCGGTGCTCAGCGGCCACAGCGCATGCCAACAATCCCACGGATCGTACCGGGCACACGCTCACCAGTGCACACTACTTCCTGCAGCCGATTTCCTATACCTCTTTCCATCTGCTTGCTCGTTCGTATCTCTTCGTTTGTGCTCTGTCCTGCTTGCCCCTGCCTTTCGGGATCAGGCAAAGAGCGCAATGCCGCCTAAGTCTCTGGTTGTCCTCACAGAGTGTATAATCCTCTTGATGTTCTGGGAGGCACAGTGATAGAACACGTGCACTATATGTACTGTATGTAGCTCACAAACTGTTCAGCCGTGGAAAGACACAGCATGTGTGAATGTAGAGAAATATTCAAACTACAACTGTACAGCTGTAGAGGGTGATACACAAGTATATGATCGTGTTTATTCTGCACTGCATTGTTTGTACTGGTGGCAATCCCTGCTTTGTGTTTCGTCTGTGCCTTCTGCGTGCACATGGGAACCACCATTCAGAACAAATCTCAGTGAAATGCCAACAAGCTGTTGAGTGATCCAAAGACCAAACAGGACTTCATGAAGCAACTGTTACATACAAATGACCTTTTGTTTTTTTTTTGGTCTTTAACAAAAGTCTGCAACTTATCAAGTCAGCCAGAGCGACTCCCTCATATCTCCACATTTGAAAAGCATCTCTGAAAGTAGCTGGAGTGGTTTGTGTCATTTTATAGATGCAGATTAATTTATCTGAGCTGAGCTGTCTACTGTAGAAGCTGGTAAGGGAAAGATTAAAAGAAGTGGGGGAAATCCTGCATAAACAGTTGCAGAATTTTCCAAAGAAATTTCCTCGGGGGCATAACAGCAATGCTGCTTCATTTAATTTAGACTATGGAGAGAGAAAAAAATGGTTGCATACCATATTATGCAATACATTTTAAAGAAGAACGGGAACTGCAATTTTATGACGCAGGACTTTGGAGGGCATGAAAATGATTGATGAGAGGTCTGATTGATGATCATTTTAGAATTACTGTTATTAAACCTGCACTTAGGAAGCCAAAGCACCCCTATAATCACATATAAAATGACAGCCATTGCTCATGGCAGGAGCTATCAACACTGTTGGAGATGGAAGGGCGACTTGTCTATACCAGGTGAAATACAGAGACGATGAACTGGTCTGAATGGGCAAGTATGGGCACACTTGTGCCAAAGATACGAGATAAGTAGCGAGAGACCAGAGAGACCAGGGAGATTAAAAAAAGTGGGGTGAAGGAGGATGGAGGAGGGGGGAGAATTCTGCACTGGGAGAGCGTGAGACGGACTGAGAGATGGATGGAAGGACAAAAATAGCCCTGTGTGGCCATGCTGTTCACTTTCATTTTCCATGTCCCAGTATCCAATTTACAGCCGCACACACGCACAGGCACATATTCACACAGTTTCACACATCTCACTCTAATGTCTCTCATACACACAACTTCAGCACAAATTACACACTCTCTCTCTGTGGCACAAAACACATAGGGAGACCGTCTCATTCACTTTTGTGATGTAACTCGTCTATTCTCACATTCTTTTTTTTTTACCTGCACAGTCGCCCTTTTTCTCACTCGCCTTCCCACCTTCGATTATATATATTTTCAACAGATGGTAAGTTTTACCTTGCCATGCGTTGGGAAATGATTCGTACTTAGGTGTAGGTGCAGGAGCGTAGGTGCAGTTACACATAAGGATGGACACGCTCTCTCGGAGGTGCACCCACACTGACAGCAGCAGGTCGAAGTCCCCACGGGTGCCGTCCTACAGTCATGTCGTGAGATTTAGAGCTGCTCATCCAATTTAAGAGGGCTGGAAGTTAGACTGGTCGATGGTAAGAGGTTGGTAAGCGGTTGGGAGGAGAAACCCGGAGTGAAAGAGACAGAAGGCTGGAGATGAAGGCTTGAAGTGCACATGGAATCAGAAAAAGTGGAAGCGGTCAATTTGCATACATGTGGTGTTCATTCCTTGGAGGCTTGTAGTGACACATAGGAGTTCAGCCTTTTTTTTTTCTCACCAGATTTAGAAATTGAGGCTTGGCGCTACAGCTGATCTTCAAAGACCTTTCACACTCCTCATGAATCACATGCATGAACATGCACGTGCTTGCACTAGAGTGTGCGATTCATTATGGCTCAGGAAAACCCCTAATTCCTCCACTGGGTGTAGACTTTTTCCCCATTTCCTCCATCTTGCTGAAGAGCTAATGCTCTGCTATTAACAGTACCATTACAACTCTAAGCCAGAAAGCAGGCTAATTGCACACATGCAATAAAAAAGCATTGCTTCCCTAGTTTACCTTCTCCCTGCATGTGAGCACTTGTGTGTGTATGATACTTGGCAGCTTGTGCGTTTTCATTCCTGGTTTTAGTGTGTATGTGCTGATGCACAAATGAAAGCAGAGGGAAACATTTCGGAGGAGGCATTCAGGGGAATTAAAGCTGCCCCGGCATGATTTAAGATGCCACCACTCGCAGCTAATGAGCTGAGTGAGATCACACAAACACTGAAACAATCCATTGTAAGAGCTGCAGGAAAATAAAGCTGCTGAGGAGATGGATGCAGGAAAAGAGGCGGCAGGCTGCAGGCTGAGAAAAAAAATTGGAGAGATGAAATACTGAAGAGAGCTTACATTTGGAGAAATGTTGGTACAAAGAAGTAAAATTAACAGAGGGGTGTGAGTGTTCCAAGCACTTTGTTAATAGGCTGCAGATTTACTATAAATAAAGATTTGAAAGGTGTTAAATGATGAAGTGCACATGTATTTAGAGATCATTCAGATTCAGAGAAAATTGTGCTTTTATGTGAATGTGTGGCATGAATATGACCAATGACCTGTCCCATTTTAGTTAAGTGCCAGAGAGTGTCGGCCAGCTGGACAACCGTGCAAAACTGGCCCCGAGTGCCAGACTCAAAGTCACTCATCTGAGCTCTGTAAACCTTGTGGGCTGGTCTGTCTGTGAAGCACTTTATCTCTGAACACGTCAGAATGAACTCATAGTAAAAGAGCAGTTTCACATTTGGAGTAGAGCAGTTGCTGCAGAGTCACAAAAGAAAGAAAGTCAATATCAGCATAAAGAGTAAAGGCAGCAAACTGCTAGCTCAACCTTTTTTCTTAACAAAACCTCAAATCTAACAACACAACAGGATGCTCTCTCGTAGGGGTGAAACTATTTAATCAAAAAGTGCATTTCAACAACAAATGCCGGGGAATTATTATGAAGACAACTTTTATGATAAAATAAGCTACAATGCAAAACCAGAGTGAAACATCTGCCACAGAAGCACTCTGCATACAAGATTAGCCAGTTAATAAGTGGGCAATGGATCTCATTGTATTATTAATACCAACTGCGATTAGAAACAATATTTCCTCCAATGAAACACATTGGGAAGTCAACCAGAGCCACTACTTGGTGTGGCACGAAGTGTGAGAAAGTGGGTTTAGAGTTAATTGGTTGAGTTACACCCGGATGCATGAGAGCTGGCAGTGCTGTTTCACTTCAATTTTAGATTATATTTAGTCAAAGCATTTTGCCTTGTCCGCCGGTGATGTAGCTTTAATCACTACAGGGGGGGACATAGGTTTGGCAAGTTCATTTAGTGTCATTCTAACCAGACGAAACAGAGCTAATATACCAGCACACAATGACATGGCAGGAGGATTGAGTGAGGTGGAAAGTGTTTTGACTTTAGCTTAGTTTTTCTTGATTAGTGGAGACTGAGCGGCAGAGCTGAAGCCAGTACTTAGAGTGACACGTCTGGTGATGGATGGAGGAAACACTTGCAGTGTGTGGTGACAGAAAAATACACATCAAGAGAATGATAAAGCAGAGGCCGAGGCAGGACAGAGAGAGAGAGAGAGAGAGAGAGAGAGAGAGAGAGAGAGAGAGAGAGAGAGAGAGAGAGAGAGAGAGAGAGAGAGAGAGAGGTCCCAATGATCAAAGCATTTTGTTAAAAGGCTCGTTGTGTCAAAAATAATTTCATTCTCTTTCATTTAATAAAAACCTTTTATTCACTCCTCCTCATTTGCTGTCACGCTGCAGCACCAGCCGTCCAACACAACAGACAAGGTGTCAGATCTGCTATCGATTCATGGAGAACAGACCACAATGCCTCAGTATCATTGCGTAATGAAACTTAAAAAGATTTGTGTTTGCTAATTGTTTTAGCACCGTGACAAAATTCTATTAAAAAAAATATCTTCACGGTGATAAATGTGTGCTTCAAAAAATTCTCTAAGGTGGAAAAAAAAAAAAAGAACTCAAGTGCGGGCAACCCAGCAATGGAGGAATGAAAACTAATAGAAGCACTTTGTTTTGATTTGATGCCTCAAAATGATAAAGGCCAAACTACAGTCACTGTTTATGCAATTGATATCACCAAATGTTTGGTCTTCCTCGTAATGAGGAAAAATAATTTAATCAGCAGTGAAAACAATAATAACCACCACCTCAGCTTCAGCAACCGGGAGGGCCAGCTGTAAGCATCATTCTTTATCTTTAAGTGTTAAAGGGTTGAACTGCATCGAAAAAACAGTAAAAACAAAAGATAAGACCATTTATAACAAGTGGAAACACACACACACACACACACACAGACACACGATGGACGCCACATGAAGGCCGCATCAATTATTCACAGGCGACCACATGCTCAGACATGCACAGACAGCTACACGTCCACTCCCCTGGGCTGGCCCCAGGTTTAAATAAGTGAAAATACCAGTGCAGGTTTTTTAATAAAGACATCTATGTACTCTATTGAGCACACAAATGAACTCCCAGTCATTCTCTGGGTACAAAACATTGTTTGATTTTGCAAGATTGTTCCCTAAACAAATACACAAAAGCAAAGAGCCTGTGTAGTTTCCATGTTCCTTCAGTATATTGGTTTTTGATCCAGATCATCCGGTTTCCTCTTACAGTCTAAAAACTTGTGTTTGAGGATACATTGTTAAAATATATTGTCCATAGGTGGTTGTGTGTCACTGTGTGTTTGACCAGTGACCGTGCCTTCACACAGTCAACTGGGATCAGTCCACAAGTTGTATAAAGCAACATAGAATATTGATGGATGGGACAATTATAATTCAGCATCCACACATACATACACAAAATAAAATGTAAAACTGAAACTTGTGGCAAACAGGCCAACTTGTCCACTACATATCTAATATTAAATCACTTTTACAGAACCGTCTGCACTTTGCTTTGTGGTTACTTTTCAGAAGTTGTATGAAACTAGTTGTATTGAGTGAAGCTGTGACGTGGTCACCTCTTGAAACGCTGGTGTTTCAGAAACTGCACGTGGCTCTTTTTGCATTCCATTTTAAAATATTTTCACACCGCCAAAGTAATAAACACTGTTATTAATGCCATTACAGTGGGGTTGTTATATGGTTTAATTGGAATTTCACAAACTGTGCTGTTTTGTTTTTTGTTTTGTTTTTTAATCGACTGAGCCAAGGGACTTAAATTACACATGTCCAAATCCTGGAATCATATATAATCAATACTACCATTCTGATCATGACATTCCTAACTTGAATCAAATTCTCCAAGGGAAATTGAAGCATTTTCTTTTAAAAGGTGAATTTTACTGTAAACACTGCACCCCGTTGTGACCATACACTTTGAATACATTGGTTTCAGATCTTTTAGAGAATACGAGTAATTGATTAGATAATGAACAAATCACCCAATTATGGATGAGTAGTAACTGTTGCTATTGATCACCTTTTGCAGGCCTATAAACATGGCTGTATTGAAATAAATGAAAAGATGCAGCGATCATTTGGAAGATATCTCACCATCAGAGTCAGAGACGCAGAGCCGTCGCTGGCCGTGGTGCTGATTTTCAAACTTGGGCCAGTTTGGCTGCATTTCACTGTGGCAGTGCCACTGATTGTCTGGCTCCCAGTCAACGTGAACAACAGCTTGATTGATTACACATGCCTCAGTAACAATATGGCTGTAGCTCTCAGATGATTATAAAGCCTCTAATTTTGGTTTCCTGTGCCGGGGATTTTGATATATCTCCCATCATCCTCTCACACCTCAGCAGACCTGTTCATTATCTTAACAGGCTTGACAATTTTTTTTTTGTGGGAGTGGTAATGGAAATGTATTGATTTATATTGATTCATCATTGACCTATTGGAAGGCTTACTATGGATCACAAATTACCTCCCAGGGATCGATGTGAATATCCAATAACACACTTAAGACAACCACATTCTGGTTAAAGTGATTTATCAGGCTGGTTCTACATAGAAGCAGTAAGCAAACAACACTTTCCTTTGTGACAGCGGTTTTAAAGACTAAACAAAGAAAGGATTTCATTAATAATATAGCTTTGTATGAACAGCAGCATGTGTGCACAAAAGAAACTGACATTGAAGCCGGCCGTTGAAGTGGACCAGGTGATCGTATAGAGACTTGGCAAGCCAGCGACAGATACTGGATGTTGATGACAAGCTGCAATAAAGTTCAGTAAAGCCGTATTGTCCACCATGCTTTAGTCAACATGTCAATGAGGTGTTACTCAATCATTGGTACTGTCTTGTAAACATTATCCAATGTGCTCAGGTAAACACAAAAGAACCCAACCCTGTTTGGTTTTAGTTTTTGCCCTACATCAACAGTTTTGGCTGATATTTACTTTTGGTCTCATGCAGCTGGTAACTGGGATCCAGCTATGAAGGGCCTGTTTCCCAGTTTACACTGTTAACATGACAATAACAAACAAGCAACACGGATGAATCCAGCAGTGCTGCTTTACCACTGCAGTCGGAGAACAAAAGGAAAGACTAACAAGCTCCTCATCACATGCATCAATAAAAGAGGGGGGTGAAGTGAAGATACGACATTCTATTTATTACTCTCTTTATTTCTGCTGACAATCCTAACGATCATTAGAAATGATGATGTGAATTGCAACAGTTTCAGATGGGAGGTCGATTTCACTGAGAGGGCCTGGTACAGTGTCAGGATTGATGTGAGAAGAAATAAGATGAAAATAACTGAGGATTAGGGTTAAGGTTACCTCTCAGCTAAACCTCCCAGCTTGACAGCATTTCTATGTAGTTTTTCCTCAATTGTCAGTGGGCCTTTTCCACTTATATCCCAGCATTGCCCTCTAATGCACTCTCTCTTTTGTTCATAATTATTACAGCTCCTTGATGTCACTCGTTTTACCTGATGGCTCCAGTAAGTGCCCTACTATCAAAGGCATATGGAAGAGTAGCATTCAACAATGGTAATTCGGCTGGCTTGAAAAACTTCAATTAAGCATTATTACATTGATCATCGAAAATGAAATATTTCATCTTCTTAAATAGTGCTTGAGGGTAAGAGATGCCATCAACTCCTCATTTTCCAAATATAGACTAATACCCAGTTGGCTCTGATTTCATACTGAATCTTCATACTCAAGATGTCCTCTTGTATAAAAGTTAACATGAAATCACAGTTAATGAGTTTCATGCCATCTGCAAAAGCTGAAAAGTGACGAATGCCTGGTATTTCCATTATTCATTGATGTGTTGGATCTGCATGCTGGGGAAAAGAAAAATAGGAAGAAGTTAACCTATAAAAATCACCAAATGCACACGGTAACCTTGGGGCACACACGACCACTTTAACACAAACACGGCCGATAACGTTTTCTCAGCACGACTGACACCCATATATCGGGTTCATAAAACAATGCAGGGCAGTTCATGACATATCACCCTCATGCATAGTTAAACAGGCCTCCATCACTGCTTTATAGTATATATTGTATGTATGTACTCCGGGCAGCGTGCAGACCGAAGGTCAACATTCAGAGTTCATAGCTTCAGTGTTGGAGTTAAGAATGCTGCTACTGTACCTACAGAGTGCCGGCAGCAAGAGGCTGAATAGCTCATTTACATTTGCGTGTGTGTCACTGAGGTTTGTACACTTGCTTGTGGGATATCTCAACAGTAAAAAGCTGGAGGTGGTTTGCCAAGTTATACATTTATTCTAAAAATGCAGGTTCTTTCAGCATCCGTTCTCATGAATTATTCAGCAGCTGACTGGTAGGTAGAATTGTTCTGTATTATCTGTTGCGTTAAATCAGGAAAAATGCACCTACAAACAAAATGCACAAAAACCGTGGCGACACATTGTTTCAACAAGCATGTGTCTTGTTTAAGAATCCCAAATTTCTGAAAGCATTACAGAAACAAATTTACTAACAGCTTGTTTCACTTCCTGTGATGTGTCATGGAAGGGTGCCAAATAGAAAACATAAAGTCTTTTTGTGCCCAAATAAAGAAATGAAGTGTTAAGTGGCAGCTTATGTTCTGGTTTTGGCTCATTAGCAAGATAATGTTTTAATTGAAATCCCACAAATGCTGCGTTTGCTGGTTAATTTAGACGTAAACAAGGAAGCGGGGAGACATCCTGTTCTTATGAGGCCTGTTCCTGCAAGAGCGTGAACAAAAAAAAAAGAGTGCGGGAGAGTGTAAAGGACCTTCCCTGAGGGGTGCGTGTGCTCCAGCTTAATCCAACACTCAAGTAGCATTTGTTCCCAACACGTTAGGATCTGTGTGCATGTATGTGTGGAAACTAACAGAAGACGAGTGTGGTGACGGAGAAGCAACAATGACCTGAAATGCACCGTTAAATAAAAGCAGCCTCGCAGATTTCCTTAGTTTTAAATAATTAATGATATTACATATTTGTAATCTAACAACTTAAAGAACACAAAGTTTACCGTTTGTGATTCATTTATTGATTTGTGACAATGTTTGCTGTAATATTCACTGTATGTAAGTAACATACCATGTTCATTGTGTTTACTGCTTACATGTGCTTTCACTGCCTGGAAAAACGGAATGAAACAGCAGAATGCACTCAATGATCTTAATGTCCTATGCACGTGAGGTGTCATTAGCCATGGGGAAATTGGATCAGATAATCATAGCTTGATAATTGGAACAATCCCTGCTGTCCACATCTTAATGATTTATCTCAATGTGTAAATGAAGCACAAACATAAAGAGGCAGACTGAAGCAAAGACTCAGATCTGCCACTGCAACAAACAATCATATATATTAAAAATGATTCCTCTCTTCCTACTTCAACACACACACACACGCACGCACGCACGCACGCACACACACACACACACACACACACACACACACACACACACACACACACACACACACACACTTAACTTAGATCAACAACTTTGCATGTCTGAGTGCAAAAAAAGTTTTGCAATACTTTTAAGGATTGTTGCACACTGTTTAAAACTACTACAAATACATTTGATTCACACAATTTAAAACTGTCAGTACCAAGCACACAGATACACAACAAATCACAGGCAGGAAACTGCTGTATCCCACCAAACTTCATCCACTACCGATAGAAAAATGGGTGGTGCTACCTATGGGTGACAGCTTGTACTTGGCTCCTTGGTTGTTTAGTATGTTTTGGGCGTCAGAAATTGCTTCAGAAATATTAAATTTCATACACAGACATGCCTCAGCATTAAACTAGATAGTATTCAGCACTGCAACAGTGCACCTTTTTATGTAACAGATTTATTTTTGGTAAGATATATTTGGTAAGATATATATATATATATTTTTTTTTTTTTTTTTTTGCAGCACATTCCATCCCCATGTATTTTACATAAGATGGAGCATTATCTATGCTGTGTGATTATGGAAGCAACGGCATGAATAAGGGAGAAGCAGACAGAGACAGAGAGAGAGAGAGAGAGAGAGGTTGAAATTACACAACTTGACGAGGAGAACCAAAGAAAATATCTTTACTGTATTCGCTGTAGGGTGCATTTCTTTACTCAGTTACAGCACAGTTCTGTCTAATCTGTGAGGAGGGTGAAGGGACATCAAACTGATAAGGAAAAAGCTGTTAACACAACTTGATAGGGTGATGATCAAACGTGAGATTAAAAGAAAGCTCAATCAAAATGTAGACGATAAGAAGGTTTGTCATTGTACGAAGCCAAAACAGGCGAAGGTATGTGCTTCAAACAACTACAACTGAAATAAGTCTTAAAGACTCCAAGGGAGGATGAGAGAAGATTTACTATCCCCAATTCTCAATATTGTTTCCCTGTTTGACACTTTATCCTGCCAAGTCTACACTAAATCCCAGGCTTAAACTCGTAAAGACTGTGGCTGTCAATGTGGCAAATATGTGATTATTTCAAGAGGAAAGACCATCACTGCAAGAGGCGACACGTTTTTATTCAATCTACCATCAATATCTGGCAGATCACACTTCCTTACCACTTCACATAACGACTTTTAACAATGCAGTTATCAAGTTTTGAGTGTTTGTATAACCACTATAGAATAGTATCTTTGATAGTTCTTACTTGATGGACAGAAATTCCCATGGGATTTGACCTGCATTGGCAATGACTACTAACATCAACATATTAGATATTAATAAATGTAATTTTTGAAACCTTATTGTTTCTTCAGCTCTGGGTTGGGATCAAGCACTAATGCATCGGCTCTGGCACGGTACCTATTTGCTACAATGCCTGTGGCATTGCATTATAAATGCACATACATATTGTAAAGCACGTGCACACACCTACGCACCAGCATCAACATGCACACACAATCTGTTGGCCATGATTTTCCTTCCTACAAGGGAAGATGGGAAACATTTCTGATAGCTCATAAATTGAAAAAAACACACATGCATAGCACACACACGCACGCACGCACGCACACACACACGCACACACACACACACACACACACACACATTTGGCAGCAGGGGGCAGGTAATAAGTTTGGGGGACATGAGGGGAAAGCGCTTGTCATGCAGAAATTTCCAACAATAGTGACAGGCTATTAGCTTAATTTTAAGCTGACAGGCCGACAGGAGGATTCACATCAAGTAAACACAGTTTCTTGAACCACATCTGGGTGTTAACGGAGGCTTCGTCAAAGGTTCGTCTGCCACTGCAGACGTCCATATAGCAGAGCACTGAGTCCTGGAAGCCACTGCTCTGCATCCCTTATATGCTTTCTTACGCCAGCACACATTTTCATGTGCACAGATCTTTTTTTGGAATCAGGTGTGAGAGAGCGGGGAGACAGCAGGGGGTGTGTTCTTACCCCTCGTGCGAAACGGTGGCGCATTAGTAAACTAAACGAAACTGATGCCCAAAAAGCAAACATCTTGATATCATTTGAAAAGCATCTCTCAGTCTGCAGCTGAATTAAGCATCATTCAACAGATGACAAACGCAATCTGGAGTGAGGAAGTCTATAAACACAGGATGTGATGGCATCAGAGCCAAAAGGACCCCTGCAGCAGATTTTCTTCATGGGTGTTGATGTCTATAATTGAGAACATCCTTCTGTTTCTGTTGTTTGGACTCATTTCTCCATTTTATAAGCAGTCTGTGAGCTTTCAGCTGCTTGGGAAAAAAAAATCCCATGAGTGCATTTAGCTCAGCATACAGCACTGTTGTTGCATAATATGCATCACAACAGCTGCGCAGCGTGACTTTTGTTTACTTCTTCATGTCCGATATTTAAAAAAAATGTCAGTATGGAAACAAAACAAACCAGATTGGAATGATATCTTCCATTAATTAGTTTCCACTGTCAGGTGGCCACAACTCAAGTGTGAACAGTAAAAAAAAAAAAAAGCTTCTAACCCAGGGTTAGAAAACGTTGCCAAGAACTATAAGCTGAAAAAGGAAATAATTCAGCAACTCAAAAGCAGCAACATTTCATGTGGGAGCCATACCAAATCCACGATACACCCTCATTGTAAAGTTAGAGAGCTGTGTGAGGATCTCCTAAGATAAGTAGCATGGTGCCGGTGCCGTCGATTGCAGAGCTGCCTCACATACAGCCTTTGCACACGTGGAGGGAATATGGGCGAGGAACCTTTTTTGATTCACAGCTTGTTGCCCTACATCAGTATTTCCCAGTCCTGCTCCAAAGGGATCTCATGCCCTGCATCTTTTAAATGTCTCCCAGCTCCACCATCCCCTGAATGAATGGGTCGCCACTGAGCTCTGCAGAAGCCTGATAACAAGCCGTTCATTTGAATCAGGTGTGCTGGAGCAGCGAGGCATTTGAAGCACACGGGGCATAGGTTCCCTCAGGAGCAGGACCGGGGAAAACTGCCCTACTTCCAAACAAAAATCATTTAGTGTTGTTGTGAATCCACCGAGGAAAGAATTTCTGAAGTGCCACAGTACTTTAATCAAAAAAAATTTGTTTTCATTCCGTTCCTTGTGAGGCAGAAAAACGATCAAAAATATATAAATGTACTGAAATATAGGGTTGTGTCTGAAGAAGATCTTCTATCGTATGTACTGCTGTAAACAATTCAGTGAACGGGTGCTGGACCAGATTCCAGCTGCCAAAAGGTGACGGCAGGACAAACGCTAGAGTGGTTGCTTGTTGATCAGAGGGTAAATGCGGGCAATTTGAAGTCTCCAAATAATGGGAAGACACTGGAGAACCCAGAGAAAAGCCACACATTTAATAGAACATGCAACCTTCTCACAGAGTCTGGAATTGAACCAGATATGCTGTTGCTGTGAGGACAGTGCTAACCACTAAACCTGCTGTGCAGACCTGCTTATTTAATTTGTTTTTGAATGAAGAGGGCAATGAAAAGCACGCGTACGCAGACAGACACACACACACACACACACACACACACACACACACACACACACACACACACACACACACACGCATAATTATAAACAGTTAACCAGGCTATACAAATGCAAATGCTTGACATATGAGCCCAGGCACTCTGGATGTGTGGTTCAACATCACAGTGAAGCTGCTTTGATAAAGCTGGATCAAAGGACAGTGAAGGAGAGGCATTCAAGACCTCTGACAATAGCCCTCCCGACAAAGAGCCAGTGACAGGCTTACAAAAGCAAATGTATGCATAGAAATTAGGGTTTTTTGGGGGGACGGAAACATCTGTAAGCAAGTGTTATTGAAAGGAAATATGTATTTAGAAAGGCAAGTACACAAGATCAATGCGTCCTTACATGCCCATACACACAGAGGAATGCCCACCTACTTGCTGCACACCTTTGCATAGGTGATGAGGCTAATACAAAGACTCAAAGTGCAAAGTAGACAACTCCAGCCTGAATTCCTCATGAACAAGGTGCACTGTGGAATTCATTTCAACACCTGTCTTCTGGGATTTCATCCACTTCCTTCTCTGAAGCTCCTGTGCCCCGTCTGTCATCTCCAATTTAACATTTTCACATACACATTCCCACAAATCCTTCTCACTTCAGATTCTGTCTCTTGAGGTCATCGTCCCCTCTTTCCTGCTTCTCTCAATGTTTTTGCAAACTCTTGTTATCTGTGGACATGGCAGGCTTCCTTCAATATGCAAGCCTCTTGTTATTTTAAGATTGGACCCTGCGATTCCCATGTCCTCTTTGCCTAACACTAAATTAATAATTTTTTTGCTTTTTTCTTTCCAACACACTTTTCTTAGCCCCCCCCCCCCCCCCCCCCCCTTCTTCCATTTCCTTTATCCCACTCTTCCAGTGCGTCTCTCTGGCAGCATGCTCCCATTTTCCCCGTCTCCATTTTTATCCTACACTCTTTGCGCATCCCCACACTTCCAAACCTTTAAGCTCCCCTCTGAGAGTGTAATGCTGACAGCTTTCTCACACTTGCCTTCATTTGCAACAAAATTATTCTCTTTATTCCTTTGTGATGACTGCATTACGCATGAGCATTATACACTGAGTTATGCATTAAGTCCATGCTAAGGGAACCAGGGATGTGCCATTACATCTTCCCCAGCATTCATTTTGTATCCTCACCTCTACTTGTCTTCTTTTTGGAAAGCAGCAGGATAGCAGAAGGGCTGCCTGACATATTTTACTACATCCCCCTGGGTATATATCTTTTTTGGTTCAATCCCACTCTCCCTTCTGTTGTTGCTCTTTTACCTTTAGCAGGCGTACAGATGGCAGGAAGGCTGCATGGCACAGTTTTCTGATGGTCCAGTTGATTGGCCGTGGCGCGTCCAGCTGGTTCATGGTGTCCGCTCTTCACGGCGCGGCCACTGGTGCCTGGCAGCTTTTCCCGGCACCAGGATCAATGCTGCCCCACTAGGGGGGCGAGGATGGGAGAGGGTCTCCAACTCCAACTGCCGAAAAACACGGAAGTCCCAGGGCATGACCCTTGACGGACAACCATCAACCTCTACCACCGCCACCACCTTGAAGCCTTTACTTCCCCAAGCAGATGAAGCTCTCCCCTGGGCAGCTCTCTGCCCCCTCTCCACTCCTTTGCTGCGCGCTGCTCCTCTCCAGCTCACACAAATCCAAACAATCCAAGGCAAGTCCAACCTGGAGCACCGAGAGCATCCGATTCCTTTCCCACCAGTAGCTGGAGTGCACTCTGCTCTGGCGCGAGAAAACCCAGAGAGTACAGTATTCCCCCAAACAACGGAGCAGAGCGCAGCAGTGCACTACAGAGACAAGAGCGCATAGAGTGAAAGGATGCAGGTAGAGGAGGAGAAAGAGAGGAAGAGAAGGAGGAGAGATGGAGATGTGGGGAGAGGAGAGATGAGCAGTGCAGTGCAGTGCAGTAAAGCACAGAGGAAAGGAGAGGAAAGGAGAGCAACGCAGAGTGCATAAACGGAGCAGCCTGACAGGCAGTGGCTTAGATTTGAGGCTGCACACTACTGTCTCCAAGATGAAAACAGAGAGAATGGAAGAAAGAGAGAGAGGGAGAGAGGGAGAGAGAGAAAGACAGGGAGAATGGGAAGGAGAAAAAATATGGTTTATACAATTAAAAAAAAAAACAAGCTGACAATTAGAATATGGAGACCAAATGTTGAAACAAATTTAAAAAAAATAAAAAATTCTTGTCCATGGGAAAAAAGAAAGGATGGAGAGAAACAAACAGAGGAGGCAAGATGGAGAGATGCGACGAGGCACTGTGTGGTGGTCAGAGGGGAAATGGGTGAAGGAGAGTGAGAGCCGTGTCTTATGGAGTGAATCCAGATGGAGAATGAAGATGGAAGCGCATTGACTAACTTGGTGTTGTGGCAGTGGAGAGAAGTACGACCTACTTACAAATTTGCATGTCAGACATCATATTTACGCATCGAAATGCACCAAGGAGTGGCGGGAAAAAACAACAATCAAGGAATGCTGAAGACGGGACTGCTGATGTGACTGTCATACTGTATAAACTCATTATAATGCCTCCCAACACACTCACCTCCCCCTCGCTCATTTGATGCAATTCTATTTGCCGTATTGGCCTGAATGTCACATTGGATTCAGAAAAAAAAAAAAAAATCACATTTTCTTCATTTCCTGGAAATTTCTTCAACTTGTGACTCACATATTTGGGACCAATTACCCGGACAATGTGCATTGTGTACCTGAGATGTTTAACCAATAAAAATTTTAATGAACACCAGTATATTTGATTAGCAGTCACAGATTTAATATTGATATAGATTTCCAAAACTGTCTTAAAACCAGCCTCATTTGAACAGGTTGCATTTCACACGAGCTGTATGAATAATAACAGATTCTTTCAACTTTTTCAATCTACAGTAATAGCTAAATATTTTTTGTTTTTACACCTCGCCATCTTTCACCTCCTTAGAAACACATTCCTACAGTCGTTTTGCATCAGGCAAAGTACATCTATTCACCATCTGTTACTGCAAAAAGCTGAGATTACCAGGTCTGATTACAGGGTAATTGATCATTCTCACTGTCGAAGGGCAGAAGGTGAATTGCATTTTGTAGAAGCTGCTGGCTCATCCACCGAGGTGCAGCGTCGAAGATACATCAGCAAGGCCAACCTTATCAGTGGTACACCTCTCAAAGGCTTGGATGCTTGATTGTGATGCAAACTGACAAAAATTAATACATTAAACGAGGCATCTATTTTTGCTTCATCTTTGTTGTTCTTCCATTTCTATTTTGAACCTATTTTATACGCAACATTTGAACACTCAAACACTTGTCACAACAAAAGATATGAATAGAATTACAGTTGTCATTGGGACAGCATTGATGCATTAGTGCTGGCTGAAGATGATTCAGTGTGATCGTCTGGTGTAAAATAATAGCTTTCGGGTTTCAAAGGTGTTGATAATAAACCAAAATGTTTTCTGGTAGCTGGACCAGGCACTGTCGATGTTTAGAAATGGCTCAAAATAATGTCACAATGAATGCATCAAAGTATTTAAATATCCGAATGTGTGAGCAAGCAGCAACATGAATAAAGTGGAAGCACATTACTGTGATATAGACAATGAAAGCGGAGGCCTTGTATTCTGGTTTTGGCCTGGTTCTGTTTGCTCTGTGATGGACTGGAGGCAAATTCTCCACTCTGTTTTATCCTGAGTTGTACAAAAAGGTATAGAAGAACCTGTAGCATAGTTAGGGCAAGAAATACTGTCACAGTTATTCTTAAAGCACAAATAAGGAACAAAAAAGGAAGCGTTTTCTATTTTTGTGTTGTTCTTCCTTAAATTAACAGCAAAACAATGGCTGCTGCATCGCAACACAAGAAGATGAGGCATGACTGAAACGTTGCTCTTTAACTGTGTCACGCTGAAGTTCAAATCCATCACTGATAGTACAGAACTCTTTTCTCTGGCAGTAAAATGTCCTAATTACTCTCCTGACTCACTGTTTGTGGGCGTTTTCTCCCTGTTAATTAAAACCTGACATTAAGAGTATTCACCTCACTGACCACTGGTTCCCCTGAGGACTGCAGAGACCTCTGGGATGTCTCACTGTGAAACGTGCGAGTGAGAAGGTGTGCGTGCGTGTGTGTGTGTGTGTGTGTGTGTGTGTGTGTGTGTGTGTGTGTGTGTGTGTGTGTGTGTGTGTGTGTGTGTGTGTGTGTGTGTGTGTGTGTGTTGGGGGGGGGGGGGGGTTCACACCTCTCCATCTCACTCCATGCAATGGTTCAGCGAACACAGCAGCTTCACCCTGCACTGCTGTCATGGTGACTCTAGATGGCAACCTTCTAATGCACAAACGCTAGACCAACCTCCCCCCCCCCACACACACACACACACACACTCTCCATTACCATACATACTGCACAAGTTGAACCATCACATTAAAGTGTCAGCTTTACTATAGTAGAGAAACACCCTCTGCCTTTTACATCAGTGACAATGTCAGGATGAAGGACAAAACAACAGTTATTTTAGTCAAAAACAAAAGAAAGTCAAGCTGCTCACTTATACCAGAAGAGGGCACCTGTTCAACACTCAGCAGCTTTGTTTGCTTTATCCTCTCACTCTTCATGGCTCCACTAATTATCACAATGTTAAAAGGTATTAAAGCACTGACAAAAAAAACAAACAAAAAAACAAGCCCAGTCAGGAGGAGAGTTTATTCTCTCTCTGCGATTCATTTCTCCCAATGGGGACCTGACTTGGCAGACAAGGGAGGCAATCTACTGTGAATCACTTCAGTTGAACAACCCTGAGAGCTTGAACAAGGTGTTGAAGGTAAAAATCACAACTATTCAAAAAAAAAAATGTTTTACCATGTGTTAATATGAGGTGAAAAGAGGACTTTTCTGCTGTAATTTGGAATGAAGTTGAGATGAAGGTGATTTATTTTTGACAAGAGTATCAGAACAAAACATTGACGTGAAATGATTAGTAAGCCAACTGGAGTCATGGTGTTTCATTGCCTCCAGACATCATTTCATCTTGTTTTGTGCTACTCACTACCCACAAGAAGGCAGCTGGATGTACAAGCGGGGGTGTGTGCAAATTTATATGTGATAGCACTGAGTGGGTGTCCTATTGCCAATTCATTCCGAAACATCTTTGCTACAGGTAGACCTTGTGACATTGTCTATCTGTGCTGTGACAGAAGTGAGAAAGAAGCCAATTTCCAGCTGTCATTCAAGTAAAGCAGGAGCTCCCGGACAGCTGCATGCTCTTTGATGAATCTCTTGTGCACTTGTGGAAGAGCAAAGATCAGCTCAGTCTGTCAGAGAATGTTATAGACACATGCTATATCATTATTATATTGTACACAAAGAATTTTTAATTGAAATCTTGGCTCTATTGTTAATGAAATGTAACTCAGTGAACTAAACCACCCGAACAGAGTTGACTGGGAGAGCAGCTTTGAAACCTGACATCAGGATCCACAAGACAGCATTACACCGCTGAGCCACATGCAATGTGATTTGTCAGAACTGAAGCTTGATTAAAAAGAAAGGTATTCATTTGGTTTGCCTCATGGTTGTGATTGATAGGACAAATATATCCAGCTGAATCAGTTCCCAGTAGCCAGTTTAACTAAACAGGAGCACTTTAATCTACACCATTTGTTATGTGGCATGTCTGTGGGCCGTTTAGTGACTGAGACGAGTGAACTCGCCGCACAGTCTAGAAACTAGACGTCACCTCAGGTATTCATGTCTGGTCACAAGGACTTCAACATTGCTTCACAATACATTTTTGGAATATATTTGACTGTTGTGTCTGCCAGAGGTCAGATCCACCACCAAATCTTCTACAGCTACAAGCTGCTCCTCTGGTGAAGCCGGACAACATTCATCAAGATAGAAAAACGTTGTAGCCTGCTGAACGGGTTAATGGGTGAATTTTAACCGATCTGTTCAGAAGTGCCAGGAGCTCTAAGAAGTTGAGGTTAAAATAATTTTCAAAAAAAAAATAAAAAATGGCGTCTACTGCATTGTAGTGCATTTATTCGGGGACAGAATTTAGCACAGAGCATGATTTCCTTTTGAGAGTCCTGAATAAAGGCTTAGTACCTTATCTCAAAATAGTTTTAATGGATACCTCAAAGCACATCAGTGAAAAGTTTCCCATCACAGTGTTCCACTCCAGGCCACAGGATACAGCGTAGGACTGCAAAACTACATTTCTGAGAGTAGTATCTGCTATTCCAAAGGTTTCTACTCGTAGTTGCAGTGTTTTAGTGAAAGTAGCTGTGCTAAGTAGTCTCTTACAGCTACTCTGCCATCTGCTATTTAATTCTGAGACACAGAACTGAATAGAAGTTCACACCTATACCTGGAGTAATGGTGAAACAGTCTTCGCATGAACATACTGGGAAGTTATGATTGTGAAAATGGATCAACATGTTTATCATATGCGGTTCATTTCAGCCTGTTAATGATCAAAGTCTATGAGTCCATGTAAATGGTAGACTATGTTGAGTCCCACTATGGGAGCTTTGTGCACTTCTGTTACTCATCTTCACCACGTGACTCTTCACAACACAATGTTTTGAGAATAATTATGGTGGGAATGCACAATGAAGGAGATAACAATGAAAACAACTTTATAGTCTCTCACATTCTCATTGAGGGGGTTTGTTGATAAGAAAATAAAAACTCACATACAAACACAACAGCCTTGATCAGCCGAAGTAAAATGATCTTCAACACAATTATCAATTATCTTCAACACAAGTGGTCTTCTAGGTAAAACTGGATGTGGAATCATGTGCGTACATCGCGAACAGCTAATGTCACAGTGTAAACCATTATGGGATTGATCCACAGTGACATAAATGTAATCACTTTATTCTGTCTCTATGTAAATTGAACAATCGAATCTGTCAACTGGACAAGATTCATTCAGACTGGAAAAACAAACAGTGATCATGACAGTGCATCTCGTGGCAACTTTTCAGAGTATTAAATGACTAAAGTTATGTGTTAACAAAACTGTCTCCTCCAGAGTGATTATCTTTTTAAAAATGTGTCTTCCGCTGCTTCATCGCATCATACCCTGGAGGACTGTCGGTGAGCGACAGTTAAATAGTTCCCTTCCAACGTGCTCAAACAAACACACGGATTCACGTACACACACACACACATACACACACACACACACACAACGACCCCCTACTGCCTCGGCCCTGAAGAGGCAGGAAGACTTCTGCTGAGTCGGGTACACTCCTCCATCTGGAAGCAAGCAATGATTATTAGCCAGTGGGATGAAACTGCACACACACGTGCTCACACATACACAAATAGTCCTCATAATGTGTTATTTATTTCACATTTCTTTCCACCATTACTCATTACCAAGCTCATCGTGGTTCAGAATTGCAGTTACACACTACCTGAAAACTACTCTGAACATCCTAAGCTGAAAAAGGCAGAGAAAAAAAAAAGTCTTAATCTACAGTTGTGTTCACAACTGTAAAATAAGGTTAACCGTTTTTCATCCCTGACATTTAGGCCTCAAGCAGCACTGTTAAATGATATCGGCAGGTGCAAACGGCTGTTGACAAGCAGTTGCGTTATCGCTTAGGCCAGAGGTAAGAGCAAGGAGATGCTACTAATTAAAAATAATGACCTGCAGGGATTGTTCGTGTGGCAACTACTTATCCTCTATCAAAGCCTCCCATAATGTTATTTCAGGTCAGAAAAGATTCAGTTCCTTATTTGTATCCACCAGCCTGTGGACACAGAGTTTATCTGCCAGATCAAATCCAAAGCATTGAGCCCTAATCTGAGCAGGTTCTCCTCATAAAACTAAATGTCTATCCAGCCTTCAGATCGGCTTAGTTACAGCATTTCAATCTGAAATTGTCCCTGCAAATTTTAATAGCATCTGAAAAGTTCAGAAGTGCAAGTTTATATAGATTATACAGATGGCATAACATTTTAAGAGCAGTCAAATATCAAAAAAAGGACATGTGACACATTCAGAAGGGTCAGCGTGTTTATCCACATGTTAGATCTCAAATGAGCATCTGCCAATGCCTGAATGAATCTGAACAGACTGCTTAAGACCAGACAATTTAGAAGATTTATGAAACAAGACTTCTAAGGTGGTCCGACTCAGAAGAGACAACTACCTACTAAAGATAGTGACAAAAACAAATATATTCCTGATGTTTCTGAGCGTAACAGAGCATGATACTTCACTTTTGCTTCACTCCAAAGGAATGCAGAGTGATAGTATTGTTCCCTTTTCAGGGGGAGAGACTTTACTTGGCAATATTTCCAAGGAAAACCTGCAAGGTTTCGTTGTGTTTTGGCTATTCATGGAATCAACAAGTGCATTGGGAGACACTGAATTAATAGAGTAATGTTTTCAAAGCCAGACCACTATCCTCCATAGTACAGGCCCCAGGTCTGCCAACAGATGTGGTTTGAAATACTTTAAAATATTAAATGCTAATATTGTGACAAATAAAATGTGGCTGTACTGTCTAAGTTGAGCGATCAAACGCACTAAACTGATGTTCAATCAACACTTACTGGTAAACGGCATCAAAGGCTCAATAATTGAAAGTTCATACACCTGTACAACACAAGAAGCAGAAGACCTTTAGAATGTTTTATATTGACTGCTCACTACTGAATAAAGACTATTTTTGCATTAAAAAGTAGTCTTGTATCTTCAGTTTTTGACAAAAAACATAAGACAAAAAAAAATTCCATTTTTGCAAAGAAAATACCACAATTTGTCACAACACAATAAAGCAATACCATCAACAATGTACCCATTTTGTACCCTGGAATCAACATCTTATGTTGGTCGTTGCATCGTGGATTAGTGTGTGGTGGAGTTGCAACACCTGCTGTGACTGTACAGACGTGACCAATCCTTGAAAGGCCGGGTCTGCCGCAGTTTCTGAAGATAAACGTGCTGGCCTGGATGGTGCTGGGTTCTAGATGTACTCTGTGCTGTCTCCTGAGCCACTGTTCTTCACATCTGGTCTCTCTCTCCTAAATTCTGCCATTTTGATTCCGGTTTTCACAGCGGAGCGCCGGCTGACGCGGTCTGATGCAGTTTTCAGGTCCACTGGATCGATGCCACCTGCCCTCAGGTTGCGCTCACAGACATCTTTGTTGCGCGGTACAGGCCGTCCTGTCTGGAGCCCGTGGCCAGCTCACCATACAGAATATCTTTTGGAATGCAGCTGTCGTCTATTGTGGCAGACATGGCCCAAACCAGTGCAGTCGTCTCTGTGTTAGCATGGCAAACGTGCTGGATGTCCCTGCCTGGGCCAAGACGTCATTGTTGGTGACCCGTTGCTGCATTTTTTAGTTTTGGATAGGTGGATTGTAAGAGAAACACAGGCACACACAGGGAGGTGAGAGAACAAACCACTGAGCCATCGTGTAGCCTTCATCAATTAATGTAAATCTATATTTTGGACCGTGAGAGGGAAGTAGAGGACCTGGAGAAAACCAACACAACAGGAGAACGTGAAAGTCCTCACAGAAAGGCCATGAGCACAGACTTAAAATGGTGTTTTTCTTGCTCTGAGGCAAGAGTAGTAAATGACCTTATTGACAACTACATGACCAGGAAATGAAGCAGAGGACCGATAAAGCAGGTATGACAGAGAGTACTGAACCCTGGATGGTAGAAATGAGGCTGAGAACCAGAAAAGATGGAATATAAACTTTAATGATGAAAGTTTGGAGTCATAAAAGGAAAGTGCGGTCTTCCCTAAAGACAAATTCAACCTTTCAGTTTAGCACCTATCAATTCAAGCTGTGAGGGCGTCAAAAAGGAACAGTGAGAGTCAATCCTCTTTTCACTGCAGTAGAAATAATTCATGTGCCATTTGGCATTCCCCATAAAGCAGCAAATATGTAGAAGAACAAGCATTGTTAGGTTTATAGCTGAAATACAGCATGTTGCAAACACACACCAGTCACAAAAAAGGGAATTTCTCTACCTGCTTCAGTGCAGCTAATTGTTTTGTAGTAGAACCACATAGACAGCAGACACTTACAAATGATGCTTCCATTAAATGATCAGTATGAAAAATAGCACGTGAACTCTGAGGCCAGAAACCCTGCCCTGCTTTAAATAGCAAATCACACACCAAATGGGAGCAAAGTAAAGCAATTTCCTTTGATATCACAACGTTTCAAATGTGTGATGGTTGAAATAGAGTTCACAAGAGATGAGCCAATTACAAATAAAGAGCGCATTACAGTACGTTCAGGCTGTGTGTGGGCGTACGTAAATTCCATTAGGGCTTTTATTTGTGTGCATGCATCAGAAGTTGAATCACTTGTAAATGAAAATGCAACATCAAACTGGCCCGGGACCGAGGGAAGGAATAAACGGCGCACACGGCGAGGCGCAATTATGGCCACCCTGTCCCTGGAATTGGTCCTGAATGTGGGGCAAGATCGACTGGTGGTCTTTACAGGACAATCCCTCCGAGCACTCCAACATATGACATAAAATAAATAAGCACACTTAAAGTAAACATTTGAAAACAGCTTAATATTAAAGGTACTCATAGGTTAACAGTTATTGATGTGCACAGTTGGGGCGACTTGAGCTGTGAGAAAGCAGCACTCCTCTCTGCAGCGGTGCTGGAGGACACTGATGTTTTGAAACATCGCAGTGGGAAACAGAGAGCAATTTGTCAGTACTGCCAGACAGCAAATAGTCCAGTTCCAGTGGATAAATGCACGACCACATTCACCCAAGCATTTGGACATCAGCAGCACAGGATGATGGCTCCTGCTGCGAGTGGTGATAGGGAGCCAGACTCAGGCCAATCTGACATAATTGACCCCGGGACAGAGCGATCCTGCTCAGTCTCAGAACACACCACCACAACAATGACCTCACGAGATCTGCCATCAGTCAGACGTTGAGCCTCAATGCGCAACTAAATATGCACTATTTTTCCATTTTAGACGAGTTGACGAGATCCAACTCGTGATGATTGTACCCTGGCATTGTTCATTGTTACTATTAAAAACTATTAAAAAAACAAACAAAAAAAGATCCACAAAGAACCAGTCATACTTCAGCCAGTGATTAGCATGATTTAATCATTTTTATTAGAATAATATGTACTAAAACACTTAATCAAAATGAATTGTTCCACCTCTATTTAAATATCACACTACATTAACACATAAGAGACAATAAAACACAGAAATGCCAGTAATTTACACCGAGTGCTCAACAGCAATCAATGTACATGTTTAATCCATTCACTCATTCATTACTGCTATGAGGTGCTTGAACCGAGCCAACACGCCGACTGTGGGTGAAGCTCATCAGTTCATCACAAAGCAAATGCAGAACAGCAGACAAACACTAATGCGCACACTCACACCTACACACAATTAAATGTAACACAACAACCAAATAAGCATGTTTTGGAGGATTAGTGGAAGCAGCCAGCACACCCTATGAAACACTCCTGAACCAGAAAATCATGCAAATGTCAAAAACTCTAAACTTCAGAATCAAAAAGAGGTCTGCTGTTGAATGAGTTAGGGGGATTTGTTAGGGAGCAGCTAACCACTATTACCCTGAAGCTGTGTGTAGTATGACAATGATAATGTCAACATACATTTTTGGTTATAAATGATTATGCGATGCTCTATCCAACAGAAACTGCACTTCAGATAAACCCTTAATATGCAGAACACTCTTCGTACTGCATTACTCATACTAATTTATCAAGTATTATAGGAACAATCAACCTAATTAAACATGTAGGGGAAACTAACCATGCATGGAGAGAGAAGTAAAGAGTCCTGTACTTTGTTGGAGAGTGGCTTTAAGCTTTGATATGGAACAGACTTCACTTTTCCACTCATACCACAACAAATGTCAATTTGGACACTTTTTATTTACAGTATTTTCATCTTAAATGTGTTAAAAAGTGAGACTTACAGTTTGATATTGAGCATATTCCTTGTCAATAACCAAAGTATAAATGTGTACAGTTTTACATCGCTAATTTTGTTAACTTCATCATTATTTCTACATTTTCTGAATCCTGTGTTGGGATCAGCATATTGTGGTTATACATTTAAGAAGATGCATTTAAACTGACCGGCACTTTGTGCAGAATACTACAGTGATTTGATACATGATGTCCAAACAGCTACCATGTGTGCACTGCCATGATCACAAATAGTCAGAGATAATATAATACCCAACAAATAAATACTGGGGTGACATTATATCTAATTAGCCTAAAAAAATGCATAAAGTGCTGTTTTCAGAGGGAGATACATGTGCCCACTCACTGATTGAAATGTAGATTTTATGTTTTTTAAAAGTATATAATTCAGAGGGGAGGGTTATTGTTTAAAATATCAGCCAAAACAAAGTAAGATATATTTTGTAAAAGCATTGTCCAAAACAAAGAATGACTCAAAACAATGTTTCATATTGTTAATTATTAGCCTGATAAGCCTTCAAAAGAGACCTCATATTCTTTTATAGGGATATTCTATATAAAAGAGGCATTATTTCTATCGTTCTTTGTTCCACAGACTTTTTTCATTGATTGTGTGAGAGAGATTATTTCAGACAAATAAAAACATACTAAGGAACATCTGAGAAGTCTGAATTTCTGTCTGTTAAAGAAGAATGTGTGTCTTATACAATGGAATCTATAGGGCAGTGGTATAGTTTGAATAAATCAGAATGATAAGGCACCATTGACTAAATGTTGATGTTGGCACAGGGAAACGTGCCTTCTTTTTTAGAAATCAAAATTCAGAGACCCGAGACTCTATCAGTAACGCCAAATACAAATCAGGACAACGTAATACGTTGAATGTGAGCGGCTGCAGCAGAAATGTTACTGTATTTGGTGAAAAAGAATCATTAAGTAATTATTGCTGATAACCTTTTCCTTTGCACAGTGACAGAAAATGTGCTTTAATTCCAGTTTAATGGAGTAAATGTCAAAATTTCATTCTTTAGAATTGTTTAATATTCAAGCAAAACTAAAAAGTAATCTACTTTAAAACGACTCCGGCAAGCACAATCTGAAGGTATTCAAGTAAATGTAACGGAGTAGTTTTAAAATGTTACTACGCGCATCTACAAGCAGTTATCAACAGGGATTGGTAAGACACTTTTTTTCAGTCCACTGATCGAATTCTTTGCTCAGTCAAGAGGATAAAATCCGTCTTGATCCAAAATGTCCAATGTTAGGCTTCAGGTTTCTTTAAAAGTCCATCTGGGGAGATTTTAGTGTTTCCATCTGTAGTTCGATGAAGCAGAGGAGCGTAACAACGAGCCACAGCGGAGGAACATCTCTGCAGACTGAGTGGACGGACTGAGAGCAACTGTGCAAAGGATAAAGATGTAAAGACAAGTTCGATAAAACAACACAGAGAGAGCAAAACCGCATCGGCACGATGGAAATGTCTGGACAATTCAACAGTGTACCGAGTCCTTCTTTTGCATAATGTGGCTGCAATAAAGCTCATGATGTGACTCAAACCACCTTTTCATCCGAATCGCTCAGCAAGAATTAGGCTGAAAGACTACGAGTGTTTTGGATTTAGCAGCAATATGAACCATCTCCTGAGGCATTACGTCGACCACACAAAGTGCGTATCATCAAGGAGGACGCATAAAAAGAAAGCCACTAGCAATAAAGAGAAGTAATTCTGTGTGACGCCTCATGGAGAGCACATTCAAACAAAATGGTTTTATATATCGACTGGCCGTGGTGCACACGCAGACTGACCTCTTCACATCCACAGTTTTGCTTAAAGGAACTACTTTAAGGCCAGGATTCCACAAATTCAGCTATGAGTAAGTTTTGTCAAGTGAAATAACATAAAAGAAAAAAGAAAATGCAGCTTTAACTCAGACTAAAAGATGGAAAGCATATCTTTCATTGCATGACATTTAAGATACAGGACATGATCATAACTAATAGATACAGCTTTGGATTAGAAGATGCCTCATGGTGAAAGTAAACTTGTTGCCATGCTTGAAAGCAGCATGCCTGAGCTGCGGTGGAGTCGCTGGTACAATGGAGAGAAAAATCAGCAAAACAAACCAAAGAATGTTTGGAAAGATACGTTGAGCCACGTGGATGACTTATTCAGAAAAACGTTCTCAACTGTGCCAACATGATCTATTGATGGATTCAAAGTAGAATCTACATCAAGATACTTGTATGACATTACAAAATAGAAAAGAATTGTATCTAACAATTCATGCATTTGTGTCAAAATATGGTCACCCGAAATAAACACAATTTTGTTTGTATAGGATTTTAACTTCTTTGAAACTAGTAATTTTTTATTCTAATTGTACATATATAGTTGTTGTTTTTCCATCATTGACTAAGTGAGGCCTCAACAAATAAGACTGTATGACTGACAAACGATTTCTTTTAGTACCAAACCACTGAATGTCACACAAGATGAACTTTGAAAGGCTAAAATTACTCAAATACCTGAAAAAAACAAAAGGACACCACAAGGAGAAGATGCACATCAACATGACAGGAAGGACTCAGAGTGTAAAGGTTTAAAACCAACAACTTGCTCTCCGTCCTTGGACTATACCAGAGGCATTTATGCAGCTCAGAATGAAAACCACTAAATATGCCTCTCCAGGAGGTATTTTTAACCTTGTATGAATACAATTTAAAAATGGAGCTATCTTAATTCAAATGTCAACTTTTGTTCTGAAATGTGTAACAATTTCTGAGAATGTGATGTGTGTGGTTCAGGCATCTGTCTTCACAAGTAGAAAAACTCATTTTAACATTTTAATTCAAAACCTTGGAATCTGTGGATAGTTTTATATAAAATAAAACCAAAAGAAGAGTCTAAATATGGGCAGTCAGGGTTGGAATAAAGTGAAAATCCCTGTCAGATGAAGACCTCTGTTTGATGGATCCATTTGCACGATGATATAAAAGATAATTTGATGGTGCCTCCCTTGCTTTAGTGACACTTTCTCTCTTGGGACAGCAGGTCAGTGCCGTGTCCATTTGCTAATACCTGAAGACCACGAGTCCCTGTCAGGGCTCAGAGGGGAGACAAAACATGTGGATGGATACACACAGACACACACACACACACACACGCACACACACACACACGCACACACGCACACACGCACAAATCTATAAATGCCAGATTACCTTTAGTGCTTGCCGATCTAATCTTCTGAGTCAACAGAGCAATGCAGACACGGCTCAGTGTCAGAAGCCACTATAATGAACAGTCACTCATTTCAGCGCAACGCTGTGGAGTCCACTGCCATCTTAAACCTAAAGTCTCATTCCGCGCCACTCCGTACGGATTTACAAGACTTTTGAGTCATTAATTCAATCCAGGATCAAGTTGAGAAACTTTTAATGAAACTTTCGCATGCTGAAGTTTTGAAGAGTTATCTGAGAAAGCTACTGTAAATTCATTTAGCAAAAAACATGCAAGGAAAGCCAGTATTTAACCGTTTTCTTACAGGGCCCCAGTCCAACATAGATGTGGTCATTTCAATCTGATGATTATGTGAAAATAACCATGAAAAAAAATCCCATCATTAACATTCCCACTTTGATCTATATAATATATGCATCATTCAGCAGGTGTGAGTCTGATGACTTTCTATCTCTGTGTTCTGGCGTTTGGATCAGCTCCGGCAGGGCGAGATGTGATCTGGCCTGCAATTCAAAATGTTTCCTAAAAATCCTTCTGCTCAATTTCATAAATGGAACAGTGGATGGGTACAAATAATGGTGCAAACTGCTGCAATTTGTCCTTCCGTCTCTGAAATGACCCTCCATAATGAAGAGACATACACAGACACACACACAGTTACACCCACACATTGACTCTTATTCACTCTCTGTAGACTTGCTCAAAACTCACCTCCACCCCTGTGGGTCAGCCAGGTTTAGGTGTAATAACCTGCCAACAGTATAATAAGATATTTGCCCCAATGTTGCCACTACTGTAATAAATTATTACTTGACTGAAGTGGCATTAAATTATAATAACTGCATGGAATAATGTATTAAAGTAACATTTCCTAAATGGGGCTCCATCTCTAGAAAATAAAAGCATTTTCTGAAAGTTTTCATCATCATATTCATTCAATGAGGATACAAACTCTGCAACACTCCCTTGAGCTCGATCTCAAATTGCTCCCATTGGAGCGACGGCCTTGCATGGCGGTAGTCTCCATTGGTGTGTGAATGGATGAATGTGATGAACGATAGGCGTGCTTTGGAGTGCTCACGCAGTTGAAAAAGGCTATATAAAGTCTATATAAAGCTCTCAAAGGCTATATGAAGTCCATTTACCATGTTACCGATTCCATCGTGGTTGTAAAATATTATTTACTATTTAATTGCATCATTGGTAAGTTATTCCACAATTGGCTTAAAAACATTGAGAATAGACAGAAATTATAACGGTATTGGCCTTTATTATATTGGTTGTTAAATGAAAACACACAAATTACGTTTGTGTTCATTGTAGAAATAGGCCATTTAACAAAATTTCCTGCAGACTTGCTTTAATCTTGGTCCTACTACTAACTTGCTAAATACTGCATGACTATGTGGAATTCCTTCTCAACTTGAGTTCAACCCTATTCTAACCTTAACTTTATCAACATTTTCAGCAGTAAATTATATGCTTGTCTGTTGAGAACATAAATTGTGTCCTTATGGTGACAGAAATCTTCACTGTTTGATTTAAAATCAGGTTTAAGTCCCCACCGGTATAAGAAAACAAAACAATAAACAATGACACACACAGGTCAGGAATGAAAAAAAGCCACACTTTCCTGACAAAAATTCTACATTAGCCTTTGCAAACCTCAATGTTGCCATAGCAACATAGACATAGTGTAATCACCATCTTGCGGGGCCAGAGTCATAAAACTAGACCCACCGCCCAGTGGCCCCGGGGCCCCTGGTAATGGCTTTTATGACAATCATTATTGCCACGCCGCTAAACAAGGAAAAACATAGGAGGACACGGTCGGCCTCAAAGCCCACAGCTCATGGCATCACACAGCAGAGCTTCAAAGCTGCAGTTCAAAGGAAGGGAGCGACACAGGTCTCAGATCAACGGATCTTCATTCAAACATGTCTACATTTACATCAAAAAAGACGACATATTAAAGGGTTTCCTGGATCTAGTTTTGGACCATGGGGAGTAAACATCCAGCATATTATGCCTGAATACTTCCTTTTTCTAAAATATCAAGGACAGCGACCCTGTACTACAGCTTCGTTTCCCCCAGCAGGAGTCCCAGCTTCCCTGAAATAAAACCCTTGTGCTGACATAAGAAATGATTCCATTTTAATAAAATATTAACCTTCAGGGAAAAGGAGCAGAATCACTGAGCATCGCACTGCAAAAAAGCCAAATAAGGTGAGCATTTAAGCGGTTAGCCGAGATGTCTCGGCGACAGATAATTCATCAAACGCTACATTAAATAGACTCCAGTTAATGAGAACAACACTTTGAAAAGAACATCTTCTCTGTTTGAAAACCGGAGAAAGTCAGAAAGAGCTCCTCTGTCTCTCGAAATGTATGCAGGTCATTTGAAAAGTGTGCTCATGGAGCTGGGAACTTGGAAAGTTACCAACTGGGCGCTCCGACGTCCGAGTTGGGAACATTCATATGACAACAGGATGTGGCACAAACACTTGCATACTAATGATTAATGAGAGTTAGTCATCTCTGAAAAAATGCTATTTGAAGAGGAGATAATCTCTATATAATAATTAGGCTTCACGTGCGTACAGCCACTTTTTAAAGCATTGTTACACACACACACACACACACACACACACACACACACACACACACACACACACACACACACACACACACACACACACACAAATGGACTCGCCTGCCAAGCAAAGGTACTTGCACGTTATTGAAAGAAACTTGATATTCAATGCTTTGCCCAAGGACACATTGACAGCAGAAGCTGGTCACTGAACCATTGATCAACTCCAGCCAGTCCCATAGATTTTACATTTAGACATAGAGAAATATTGCATGTTTTAGTAGCGAGCAGACTGTGATCTTGCCTAATGAAGTCTGAATGCAGCCAGACAACACCAGTGGGAAAAAAAGAAGAAAAAAAAAAAAACCCCAATGATTTCTCCCTGAAATGAAAAACTAATACTAATTTCTTTCTGCACACAAAAGGGTTGTAATCTAATGTGAGCAGTCTAATGGAAGCTGCTTTGACTGAGGCATGACTGAGCATCTCTGAAACATTTCAGTCTGCCTCTCTCTCGCCTCCTCTGCTCCCCTCCTCGACAGTCTCGGCGAGGACAAATTAGCAGAAGGAATTCAGAGCGAGGCTGCTTAGAGGAGGGTTTAAAAAAGCTTTGATCAGGACCCATGCCAGTAATCTGACAAATCCATAAGGGGAGCAACTCAGAGCATGTTCTTTTGTGAGAGGCTATACAGTATGCCGCTCTGGTAAGTGGCCATGACCGGTGTCTTTGCTCCACCCTGCCTTGTGGTAATAACAAAATTAACGTCTATTTCTATTTTAGCAACTACTTTGTGATGATTTAGTTTCACATATTTTAGACAAAATGCCCAACTTTCACGGCTGAATGTTTGTGTTGTGCTGTGAGAGTACAGTAAATTGTCTGTCGCAGCTGTGGAGTCGATAACAAACCCCGAAGACACCGGTTCTTAATCCAGGTCGGGCAGATTTTCCCCATTTCTCTCCCTTCAGTGTGGAAATGTATCCTGCGAGTGATTCCACGCTGACATTCCTGCCACTCGAGTCATTGCGCGGGCCCGACAGGCACGGAGCACAAAGTGTAGATGAAGTTAAGTCAGGACAATAGCAACCTTCACTGTGTGTTATAATGAAAACGACCTGCTCAATTTAATTATTAGCCCCTCACAGTATTCCCTTTCAACCAGTGCTCCAAAAGCCTCGCAGAGAGAAAGGATTATGAAGCTGTCATAATACCTCCACCTCTCATAAAACCACAAGAGAAAGATGAGGGGATGAATGGATCTCCAAATTAGAGAGATGTATCCAAGCGGAAGAAGCGATAAATAAAAGACCAATTATATCCAGAATTTTTATAAGATCTGATCACAAATTTCCTGACACCCGTGCATGTGTTCTTGTCTGCAATGAAAAGGCAGAGCGCCGTGGCGGTGTAGGATGTGAGATTTCATCTACAGGCAGTTCCTTTGTTGCTATTTTTGGTGATTTCACGAGACAAAGGCAGACAGCAGGCAAACTAATAATTCAGAGCAACTTTGGCAGGCTGCAGCACAAAGAGTCAACTCAAGTCAAACAACAAAAACAACACGGAGACAAGTGTTTTTAAGGATGAATTACGAGTTCTGCCAGGTAGCCTGCATGCACATAAAAAAAAAAAAAACCCACACACACACTCCATCAGATCAACTGTGGTCATTTCTTCAGCCAGTCATGATGAGGGATCATTGCCAAAGCAACCAAAGTATGTCATGAGACCTTATCAAACGCTGCCGGACTGCCTTCCTTCACCCTTTTATCTTTCCAGTTCATTTTGCCTTTTCAATTCTAAAGCCTAAAAAATTCACTATCCGCAAAGTTTCTCTGAATCCTATCTGGAGAGGAGATCTCGTTCGTTAGGTTCAACAAAAAAAAAAAAAGAAGAAGAAGGTCAAGCCACACCCCCACAATGTGTCACAGAGAGCGGGGAAGAAGAAGAAAAAAAAGATAAACCACACCACTTTCATTTGTGATACCAAACACCTTTCGTTCCGTGCCTACTCAGTGCTCTCACCCATAAAGCTTCATCTGTGTCACACACTCAACTTTTTCTCTTGTGTCTCACGTACACGCACACAAATAACCGCTTTTATCCTTGAAGAGCACACTTTGTCTCTGCAGTACATTCTCCCAATACCCAACACCTCCCACTGCGTTCCCCGCTTAAACAAACTCTACATGATACTTTGAGCTGTTTCCAAGTTACTGTTGCCACCGATGTCAGTCATCACTACACGCACGCACGCACACCATCACTTCCATCAAATAACCAGCTTACAGCTACTACCGGTCTGCCACTGAAACGTGTGTTAAGCAGATTAAAATGTTGAGGACTTAGCGGCATTGGCATGCCAGTAGGTTTGTAGTCAGGTTTGTTGTGACTCAGCCCCACCGGCGCGCTCACAGAAAGTGAAAATTAAAGTCCCCGGCATGGCATGACAGTTATGCCACAATTAGTGATTTCTGCTCGACTCTCAATGGCGTTCACAACTACTTCTATGCACCAAAAATGTGGAATTCTTCACCACTTCATATTCACCAGGCACCATCTGTTCGGAGCTGTAAAAAGCTCCACGGAAACTTTTTTATTTGGACGTATCATGTAGTTTTATATTCCCTTACTTATTTGGAACTTTTTCTTGAATTGTGACAATTGTGATTTTTGTTTTCTGCATATGATTCTTGTACGTTTTCGAATCTTTTAATCTACTTCAAGTTCTCTTTTAATATTGAAACCGATGTTGTAAAAATCCCATGTATTTTTTACTTCTCCTTTTTAACAGGTGAAGTGCTTTGCATTGAATTTTAGTCATGAAAGATTCTATATATTATTATTATTTATTACAACTTTCTTTCTGGTGGTTTACGTTGCAAAAACTCAAAATCTTATCCAGTTAATTATCTTGTTCTCAGTCAAAATGTCTCATTTCACTTGATTTAATATAAATCGACCAAACAAGCAATATTTCAGCGAGATCGAGGATCTTGTTTTAAGACAACGCTTCTTGAATATCTCATTAAGTCCAACAATCTTGAAATTGTCTTGTTTTGAGTCGTATTTTAAGAAACAAGGTTTATTTTACATTTCATACATTTTTTCAAGCTGAGATGTTATTTGTATAAGATAGATCATCTTGATTTTAGCATTTGTGAATTATTCTAAGACATCAAGTGTGAAAATACTGCTAAAATATAGCTTAAAATAACTTTTCTCTGCTAATTTTATGATCTCAATATTTGAAATCACATCTTATTTCAAAAAGATCTTACCAAGACAATTTCCACTTGTTCCATTGGCAGACTTATTTCAAGGCAAACGTACCTCGAAATAAGTTGAGGTGTTTTGTGTGTGTTTTTTGAGTGGGGCATCTCGTTGTATGAGGACTGACATTTTAACCTAACTCTGAAAAGAAACAGCCAAAAGCATCTGTGCATATAAATTCCCACAGCATGATAGAGGCGAACTGGAAGAGTAATCAAAGTTACATTAGAGCTTGAACTTGAATGCTACAACTTCCTGTGACCATTTCAATTTGAAAGCCGTCAAGAATTTAATTCACAGCCCCTTCAGATGATGACCTGCGCTCTGTCTCATACTTTCACTTTAATTACGACATAAGTGCTTTCAAAATTTTTTTTTAAAAAGCTAAATGGTGAGCTCAGAAGAGACTCGAGTGTAACTCTGGACACCTCTGGCACTCAACAGTTGCCATTGTGATCCATAATGAGAGGAACAATAATTAAACAGTAGATATTTAGATAAGTGAGGAGTTCAAAGGTCGCCTCATTTCAGGTAGGTCACTGACAGCAGCGACAAAACTGGGATGATACCGTTATTTGTGTTCGGTGAGTGGGTGTATTCGCTGCAGGTGTTAAATCAGGCCGAATTAGTCTCGTTTTCATCTGCATAACTGAACAAGTATTCAAAAACAAGTGAAACTATCAGTACTGGGATGTGCTGTAACTCTCCATGCTGCATACTGCAATTGAACCACTAAACACATTTACTGCTGATGCTTTGATTCTAGAAAATAATCTTTTAATTAAGGAATAACAACTGGTACTAAATAATTTTCATAAATTAAAAATGGTAAAACAAGCTCAGTGTAATTATAATTAGTAAGAAAATGTATTAATAACCATGTTGAGTATGAATGCTTGGCAACACATCACTCATCTAGTTTACCACAATGGAATTATGAATGCAGTTCACAGGTCTGGCATTATCTGTGAAAATGGAAAGGTTAACCCACCAGAAAAGCAACAACACAAAGATTCAGTGAATTCAAACAGATGCAAACGCCACCTGCTTGGTCCATCTTCTCCTTGTACTCGATTTCAGCGAGACTTTGCAGAGGCCAGCCACATTGCCCACGTATGTCAAAGCAGCCATTGTTAGACTCTCTGAGCCCAATGCAGTTGAAATCTCACCCAATTGTATTTTTAGACAAGAGCTGTCTGTTGAAAGGTGGCTAAAATATTTGTCTTTCAAAGTGGGTGTTACACAGTTGGCAAGACAAGTGGCATGCCAAAATAAATAAAAGAAAAAAAAGGGGGAAGCGCTTGAGAGAGTGCGTTATGTGAATTTAACTATTTAGCCTTTGTTGAATATCTGAACTAAGGAAGATGATGTATTTTGTAATTGCAAACTCACAGAAGGTTACAAGACATACAACAGCTGAGCTGAAAAAGGTAAGGCAGCTCTGAGATTCCCCAATGTGAATCCAGCGACTCTGCATCAAACATACCGTGATAGTGCCAGAGAACAGGAAAGGCAGAGCTGCAGGGAAGAGACATACCGTCACCCAGAGAGTCTTTCAATTGCATTCAGGCAGCAAGAGAAGCCCTGTGGGCCTCTATTTCATCCTCATATCGTAGTGTCTTTGCAGAAAGAGAAACCTGCACTGGTACCGTCTCACTTTGCAATGTCGACTGTGCAGCAGGTGAGAGAAAACATAAATCTGTTGAGATTGACTCAATGCTTCCCTTGTGTTCATTTCTATACAATTTTGTTTGTTTGTGTGGAATAAATATAATAAAGCAAAGAATGGCTCCTCTTTTGTATTTTTGAATGTAACATTTCTTTGGCAAATCAAAATGATTTCATTATTGAAAATCGCTGTGATGGCATGCAATTGTTGAAGGTTTCTGTTCACAGTTGCGCAACTCTGAATCTGATACTTCACCCGTGCACCATTGCGGCACTACAGATCATCTGCAAGGCTGATGGTTGATTTTCCATTTCAGCAGTGGCCAAGGACAGGACTTCAGGGCGCTGCATTGCAAGACTTTTACATTGGAGGGTCTGTAGCTCCATGGCCTTGGTCAATGTGGCCGATCAAAACAAGCTTATAAATACAGCTAAAGCAGGCAAAACTAAACGACACACAAAGAAAAAAAACATTTCTCTTGTGCATTATTTCTTTGTTGCAACATTCTTACTTGGTAATAAATCCAACAGCATTGCAAAGCCTGATTTTTACCCTCTTAGAAATGGAGTCACGTTTGTAAGGAGCACGCAGTTTGTGGGATGAGCAGCAAGGTGTACAAGTTGCACCAATCAAAGTCTGAAATGAATGGCCATGTTGGCTTTTTAACAATTCATTTAACAAACAGGACAAAAACTGCAATGTGCTCTCTTTCCCAGTGTAGCCTGGTTTGGGAGATCTCACAGCGTCTTCATGATCTTTTTTTCTCGTGTGCTGTAATTGGACAGAACGACCAAGTGGACAGGGTTCAAGTGAGAAAAAAAAAACATGCCCCTTATGTTCACTCTGTTCTTCATCTTCACCCAGGATCATCTCCTGCACTCAAGTTACTTGTGAAGTATGAAAGGTCACGGGCAGAACGACCCTTATTCTTGTTTCTGTCCTTGAGGAGTACATATCTACCGTCAGTAGCCTGCTGGAAGAACCGTTTGCAGCCCCAACGCTACACAATATAGTCACATGTCTGCTCACACTGCAGTGGGATGGCATCCCACTCTTTATACAGCAGTCAGCCAACGTGGTTCTGTCAGTAACTCTGACATGAATACGTGACTGCTGCTCGGAGCAGAATTTAAATTCAATATACCTCTGCATTGAAATATCCTCCAATGACGACAAAGCCTTGTTTTCCACTGAGCCGCAGGATCACACTGCTTACGATACAAGAGCTGTATTGTGGAAAATGTGGCACCATTTAAACGTAAATTAAATCGACAACAAAAAAAATAACCCACCAAACAATATGTCCTTATTTTCACTTGTTTTCATAAGTTTATGTATGTTAAACTAGTATATTGGTTCATGTGGATGACTCATTTAACGAAGGCGGCTGAATCAGTGCAGATCAATAAACCCCACAACTAATAAATGGAAACAACTGGCTGTTCAGAGCTCAGTTAGAAACTGAAAATCCCTAAATACTTTAACATTCGCAATCAGGATCTTCATAAGATGAATGTCTGTCTGCACTAGCTCAATCACTGTCCTATAAACACGATTTACAATCATTTCAAAGTTATAATTGCCCATAAAAATGTACTTGTCTATGAATGTTTAACTTCTTGACAGGCATTAAGAAGATGGTGAAACTAACTTCATGAATGTACTATAATAGTGTTTCTCCCAGGATGTAGGTCTCTTCCCACTTTTCTGTGCAACAAACTAACTTCTAACTAGAAAAAGTATATCTGTCTATAATTGGCACCGTAGTTACATGTACCCACAGATGAACCTTTGTGCAAGTTCACATGTAAGGTAATATATAAGTTGTTTATGCAAATGAATGTGGCCGAGCTTATGGAAATGTCTTGTCTGGCTAAAACCTGCTGAAAAGCAAATTACCGGCACGCTCAGCCAGCAGTAAAAGAGCAAATGTCAGACCTCCTACCATAAATCACAATTTAAAAGCCTCTGATCTTTGTTTTAAAGGCTTCCCTCCACAAAAATACAAATTGGTGAACTGTGCCCCGTTTCCATAGGAACCGACAAAACTCTTTGCTTCTTCATGACCTCTGTCTCATGAAGTAATATCACACTTGGATTCATTATAATGAGAATCCAACACAAGCATTCACACATTTTCAGATTTGTTCCCCAAGGAGCAGCGTAACAAAAAAGAACAAATTGAATTTTTCAACAAAAGTGAGCTTGCTTTTTTTCCGCGCAGCGAGGTAGTGAAAAATCATTGGTGCTGAATGCACTTAATGCTCATTGATCCCCAAACTGGAAAGTGTTTTGATGGCTGAACTTCAGTGACGTTGGATCTGTGTGCTATTAAATCATCTATTCTAAAATAAATCGAAAGTATTCACATGAGAAAGCATGGAAAAACACAGTTAAATGACAATGAATGATTGGTCCAGAAACTGCTGCAGGTTAGTGCCTGGGAGCATCTGGTGGTTGAGGCACTTTGCTCAAGGGTCCCACAGTGGTGGTGAAGGTGGGAACCAGACGTGGCTTCACAATCCCCACTAACATACTGTAAGATATTGGTTCAGGGACTAAACCAGATTTTTTCCAATTGTAAGTTCACTTTTCTGACCACCAGATCACCACGGCCCCATTGGACAGTTTGCTGAGGAGAGCTCTGGAGGACAGTAAAAGAGACAGATGTTAAATTTTCTTGCTATCAGCATATCTAACTGGCTAAAGCCAAAGGGGTTTGAGGAAAACTATTATAAAGTCCTTGCAATTTAGTGAAAATATTCCCAAAAAAATCTTCTTTTTTTTATATTATCACAAATACAATAAGAACAACCATCCCAGCAAGAGGTGTGGCACTGTGATTGTTATAATTCAAAACAAAGTGGAAAACATTACATGTTACAACTTGTGAATTGTGACGGTAGAGTCAGAGAGAGAAACAAAACCTAAGTGTTACGAGGTTTCTTACGATGCATAAAACACAGAAATATCTGAAACTATTTTTTTCCCTTTAGTGGAATAGATGAACTCGTGTTTTGTTGATGGAGCAAAAACTTCAAAAGTGAAGAAGAATGTATGATGCAAAAATAAATCAGTTAGAATATTAGCACATAAATCTTTGTTGATTTCTATCACAGTTATAAGGTCATCATGTTGGGCGGGTAATATGTAAGAATGTTAATGTTTCAGTAACAGCGTTGCGAAGGCTCAGGCCATGAAACTGCTGGAGAAGACTGTGTCAAATTAAAAGCACGAGATAATCAAAATGTGAGTTGGAAAATAGCCGAGAGAGACTGAAGCTAAAACTGCTTTGTTGTTGTTTTTGAGTGTAGGGCTGCATAAAAGACCAACCTTCCTTCATCCATTCATTCATCAACACATCATACTGGATGTAGCTGGCAAAACAGGATGATCACATTACAACATAAAGATTCCACTCAAAAATGACCCATCAAGGATTCAAACACAGAAACTTTTTACACTGTGGATTCAAAAACATCTTACACCTTCCAACATACACCCTCAAAACAGGGTTTTAGAAGATTATAAGATGAGTATATTAATTTAACTGTAAAACTACCACAATAGAGCTCTATATCAGAGAAAAAAATTAACGAAACATGTCCCTTTTTTTAACATTTAAGACATACTGGATGTCAAAGGTGTCTGTACTCCAAAACTAAATAAAAAATAATAACATGCAACTAGGCATAACTGGTAAAAAGAAGACGCTTAACAACATTGTTATTCCACCCTTTGCGCAATAAGCTCACTGCTACTTCATGTGATGGCGGCAAAGCTGCTAATTATATGCAACATCCTCAGAATCAGGGTTGATGTTCTTGATAAGATCAGCGAAGAAACCTGCAGGTACACTAATTAAAGCAGAAAGTTGGATTCCACAACGTGTGATGACATGAACACTATAAATAACAGTGTGCTGGCAGTATGGACAGCATAACAGTATGGGCAGTAAGCTGGCAGCAGCTTTGCATTTTTTTTTTTTTTTTGTTACAAAATAATTGATGAGCTTTACTTTACATTGCAGATTTTCACCTCTTCAGCCAACCTCACATGCTTTATATGATGCAACTCACACATTCACGCACACACCCACACGCCAATTGTAATGGCTGCTATGTACGGTCTTCCCACGCCATTGGGAGAACCTTCGGGGTACTGAACCACCGACTGAGACACAGCCTCCCCAAATAAGCCAGCCCAGATCTTCTAGTGCTCAGAGGCATGTAATTTCTGGAGGAGTGTACACACATTATTCACCATGTCACTGACATCCAGTCGCTCAAGAAATCAGTCCCTCTGAGAATCTCTCAAACAAAAATATAATGAAAATTAGAACAACGGGAATCCAAAGGGCTGCCAATCTTTGAACATTCCTTCTTATTAAGAAGCCCACTCACAATCTGTGCACTGAGCTCCATTCTCCATCAATGGTGTTTTTATATGACTTAATCTCTTATCTCAAACATAACCTGGTCAAGAGCTGGTTACCATGGCGATCGAGCCAGGTTAAACGTGAGCCACCTCTGTGAAAATGAAAAGGCTGGATTTAGGCTTACCACACTGCGCTTGGCCAATAATCTTCCCTGATAGTGCAGGCGCCAGTCTAAGAACATGCTGGAGTTGTTAAATTCAAGGAAATACAAAGTAAAAATTAACCAAATATAATGTGTGATCAATCCCCAGCTGAATTTAAGAGACCGCTAATAGAAATGTTGATATGAAGTTTCATCGTTTAACCAAATTCCTTCTTCAAATTAAAGTATATTTATTTAAATTTAGTTAAGTAAAACATTCCTCTGTTTAATAAATAAAATGTTGCTTTTAAAACTTGAGACTGCTGGAAATATTTGGTAAGTTTTCAAACGCTTTCTGTACAGTCTTTATTTTACACACATTAATTGGTGTGTTGTTGTTTTTTCCTTAACATGAAAGAACACTTAAAAAGATCCCAGTGAGCAGCAATATGTTAATCAAAGTGACTTAAAAGGTACGAAAAGACACGATTCGGCTATGAGAGCTCTTGATGTCCTGCCCCGATGCCAGGGGTGATCACTCAGGACGTGAATATCTGCTAAGACAACTGTGGCTTGATTTAATGTTCATCCCAACCAAAGCATGAAAGTTATTGTGTGGGCGGAAAACCTTTGACTCTGCCATCCAATCTAAAAAACACAATATTCCTAAAGGAGGAGTCCTTGTGGCATGCTGGTTGAGAAATTAAAGATACAGTTATATGCACACATCCCACACAAACAGACACCACTCATGCAATCTGAACCTAAGAAGCATTTCTCTGTTCACTGAAGAGGGAGGAGGGATTTCTCTCGCTCTGCTGAGCAGAAGGTCTCTGTGATCCACAGATGGCTTGATGAACTGCAGGGCATTCACAAGGCAATAAAGAAAACCACAAATTGTGTCACACACATTATCACACTTTGCTCTTTAAAGACTTCCACAGACCGATGCACTGAAAAGATAAAAGGCCTTCGATGGCTGTACAATCAATATCGCGGCAAGAAAAGCCAATGTTCACATGGAAGGTTTGCTGATTCGTCAAGCACAACTCAATCGAAAGTTTACAAAAACTGTTAAAACTGAGTCTGTGTCTGCATGTCATTGGAAGCCTGCTAAAATATTCAGCTTGTATTTCAGTAAAAGGGAAAAATGGAACAATGAAATCTGTTGTTTTTTTTTAATCAACACAACATTGATCCACCACCAAACTGCATGTAGAATTTCTGTAATAAAAAGCCTCTGAGGAGGCTGCTCTCTGAATTATTCCCCGCAGACATTTCAACATGTCAAGACAGGAAAAGCTCAGGTGGAGTTAGCTCTAATTACAAACTCCATTTTGTTTAGATGTCCCACTTTCTGGGTTCAGACATTGCTTGAAGTGAAGGTCTAGATATATTAAAAAAACAAACAAACAAAAAATGGAGAAACATGTTGTTCCATCCACATGTGAGGTAGCCCACACCCAGTGTGTGATTGGTAAGTCTGAGTGGGGATAGGCACAACAACAACAGTGTTTTTTGTTCATTTCTCAAGGTGGCCAGAGTAAAGTTACTTCTGGCCAGGACATTTCACAATTTTAAGGGCAGAAGTCCTGCAGAGAGATTTTGCCTTTCCACATCGACCAACTTCAGGTTTGTGAACAATCACAGATTTAAATTGTCTTGGTCGGAGGCATCTGAAAGCAAAGCAGTGGAATCCGGTCAATGGGACTTTGTCTTGTGTTCTGGAAGATGTTTCACTCCTTATCCAAGTGGTTTCTTTAGTTCATGTGGTTCCTTTGACTAAGCTGTCTGAGAAATCCTACAATAGTTGCTGGACACGATAACATTTCTCCTATTTCGTTCTGAAACCATGACTGACCTTCCTCTTCCTCTTTAACAACACTGGGGGGAAAAAATCATGTTACATATAAAATAAGAAAACAAACTTCACTCTGTCACACATGTTGAGTTCACAAACCCAAATGAAATACCTTCCAGTGCAGTTCTAATTTAATCTTGGACCATTTTCTTTCACACCTCAGTTAAAAATGAGCGTTTCAATAGATTGTTTTTTAAACACTTCAATCCACAGACTTTGAAAATGTTAAAACAGTTAAATATTATTTTAATACCAATAGACTTCCAATTCGACACCATCTGTGGTCCATAATTTTGTACCGAAAACACATTTGTCTCCCTTTTCCAATTAAAAAAATATATTGGAAAAAAATCCCCTGAAATGGAGATAAGAAAGTTGCATATGGTTTATCACCAAAGGTGATGAACTGAATCAGTTCAGCAGTTTAAGTTTTATTAACATCAAGCTATTGGTCCCCAAAAGCAATTGTCTTGAACACATTTATGGAGACAAAGCAACAATTAATGGTTTTTGTTTCGTGTGGCCACATCATCAATGTTGTTTTTTAAAATGCTAAAATATTACATGCATGCATAACTTCAGGTATTTCAGATGTCGCATTAACATTTCTAACATACAATATCACAGTTTTTCCTTCATATTTTACCAAATTTCCTTCACTTCAGTTTGTGCAGCAAAGTCACACATTTGACACATTACATCACTTTTCAATGGCTTTTATAACGATCTCCATTCTGTGGAATGTTTAGTGTGACCACACTGTAATGGGCTTTTGCAAGAGCACTCAAGACACACTGCGAACAGATTGAGATCCTCTGAGCCAAACCACCTCCAGACTTGGCTCATGGAGAGGAATAGTAACCATATTAAACTGAAGTGGTCATATCATTGTACTGCCACTCTAGAACTCACTGAGCACTAATTGGCTCTTGGATCCAGATATTCTTCTGGACAGTGGTGGCACTGGTCAAAAACAGAACCCAGAAATAGTGAATAAATCCAGCTCATACAAAAAAAATTAAAAAAAGGACAATGTGATAAAAGCTGGGGGAAAAAAGGCCAATCTCAAAGTGGGTCTGAATGGAGGATGAAATCTTATCTATAAGAGCATCGACTAATTATTGTCACACATGGGCACCAGCCCCAATCACAATTTACATCCTTTTAACGCAATTCCGTTATGCACCACAAAAGTGTTTTTTTTTTTTTTTTTATATATTATTTTTTATTATTATTATAAGGTGTTAACTTGAAAAAGACTTGCTTTTCCTTCTCTGGAGTCTCACATAGATTTGGACATTAATCAGATTGTCCAAAGTTTCAGGTTCTGACAACAACAATTTAAAAACAATTGCTCTGGAAACACCAGAAATACTGAAACACATTGAAGTACCAATCAGACCACTAGTTGCTGCTGTGATTTTTGTAAAAACAGCCATTGTTTCATGCACACAGTAGAGTGAGAACATCCAAGCTGCTTTAAATGGTCTTTCTTTGCATTGGTAATCTTTAGTGGAGAAACCATTCAAGACAGTGAGCCGTACAAACACCCTGAATCCTCCATTGTTATTGTTTTCGATCGACTTGAAGATGGAGAGGAAAACTACTGACCACAACAGCAGTGAACATGTGCAGTACGCAGCATTCTCAAGTCGCATCAAGAAAATCTCTCTCCTTCTCTCCCTCTCTCTCTTTCCTCATTCCTTTGGTCAATTCAATTTTCACCAATTCATCAATCAGCGCGGCTCCAGTGTCACTGCAACGTACAATGTCACCTTTGTCACTTGTTGTGCAAAATGAATAGTGAAAATAAACACTGCCCTGAATACAAGCCGATTTCTGACACAGACGTTGTGCCAATCCTCCAGTCGCATGCAGACGTCTCCAGCGGATTTCAAGAGAAACTCTTAAATCCACTGTGATTTAGAGAATTCTCTTAAAGCTCTTCCCTCCTATCTCTCTCGGCCTCTAATTCTCCTTGTCTTTCACTCATTCAGTGGCTCCGCGAAGCTCCTGTTGAGAGTCATTCTCCATCTCTCTCTGGCTTTTCTTCCTCACTTTCAGTTCGTCGCTCTCCTTCATTCAGTCCGACACACACAGGACCGCCAATTCTCAGAGGAGCATCTGTACAGCCAAACAAACACACCGGGGCATCATGAGGGCCTAATGATTCAAAGTATATAATGACTTGACACTGGCAGTGGTGTTGCAGTAGTGCAACATGTGGCTCATACCTAAGCAACACAAATCCACAAGGACTCAGCCCAGCTTTGCTCTGTTCCCACAGCCACACACTTTAAATACATGCAAGAAACACAGAAGAGCACCAAGTAGTTTCACTAGGAACACATGAATATCCTTTGCACGGCCCCCTATATATAGTACAGATGTAACAAAACAGACTCGGAGCCCAAAACCTTCCAATACATACTGCTAAAATAAAAACACCTGGGATTGTTATACCTGGCCATGGGTGCAATACAAAATAGCACTGGTTACTGGGGCACAACTGACAAACCCGAAATGGATCTCGTATCTCCATCAGTGTGCATCTCGGTCTACCACACATCTCCCTGCCGAGATGCTGCTGCCAAATATCACTCCACAGATTGGCTACGTGTCATAGTCCGGGAACAGCAGCTCACAGACTGCTTTAGATATTCTGACCTTGATCCACAAAAAAAAAAAAAAAAAAAGAAAATCTGTGAAGTTCTACATTTCAAAAATAGAGTGGAAGGGATCCCAGCTTGGCCACATCAGTATTGCAGAGAAGTTTCATCACTGCTGCAGTGAGGAAGGAGACTGTTTCCCACCATCAGGTTGGCAAAAGCAGAAAACAAAGTGTATGAAGAGCCGAGCGTCGTGAAGCAGGAGCCGGAGAACTTCTAAAAGACGAGAGTTCACTGAAATGATCAAATCTGAGCAAGACGGAGTAAATCGGTGCAAGTGCAGGCAGTTTTCCAAACAATCAATCCTTTTTTCACTATTTTTAAAACATCCAAGCCTCTAATGAAACATCATCAGAAAACAACAGTCTTCAAATCTACGATTTGGAAGTTTTTCAGGTGCAGCATCTCTCTTCCAATCTGTCAATTTTCAGAAAACCTTTAACACCACCACTGTGTATTTCACTTTTTTTAGATTTTCTATTGTTAACTCACTCTGGTAATTTGAGATTCATTTGGCTATGTTAATTCTCTGAAATATTCAGCTCCTAGATTTATTAAAAGCAATCCCAGGAACCACAATCACAAATGGTTTCCAGTGAGAATTGAGTCTTGCACACCACCAGGAAGAATCCGCTCCCAGAAGGTGGATAATGAGTAAAAGAAGAGGCTTTGAGCCACCATTATTCATGAATGACTTTTCTATAGTGCCGTTTACTATCATGTGTATATTATGTGAATGAAACAAGTTGAAATATATGCAGCTGTGGCTGCAGGCCCTCATTGCCAAGGCAACGGGTGACGAAAGAGCACATAAATCTAAAAACAACCGCACAGTGACAAAAGCAGCATCTTACTCTAATCAGATGTTTGTAGTAATGCTAAAGTGACAGAAAAGTAAAACACAGAGGATGAAACTAACACAGTATTAGACTCTACATTACTAAGCTGCTTATTAAACTATAAAGTTAGTTGTCTGAATTCCCCATCTAGCTTCTAATCCCAGACAGATGCCCAACTTCCTCGCGCACAAGGTGACAGCAGCCTTCCTGTCCCTCCTCCCTCCCAGCACCCGGGTTATCGATTAATGTAGGGCCTGGCTATCCTTGAAACACCTTACCGGTGGCTGCTGAGAGTTGAGCCCCCCCTTCTTGGTGGACCCCCCTCTGGAGCTGAGCCTCTTCCAGGACTCTGAAAAGCGCCCCCTGGTGGTGGAGCGGCCCGGCCCGGATGTCCCGGATGTGACAGACGCGTCGTCCCGGGAGGAGAACTGCCGCTCCCTTCTCAACTCCCGCCGCTCTCCCCATTTCTTCTTGGAAGCCATTGGCGTGAAGGACTCGCCCAAGAGACGTGGGCAGCAGGTCGGCCCGGCCGAGTCGAGGAGGTTGTTCTTCAGTCAAACTCCTCGTGCCACAGGTGGCATCTTCACCTCTTTCTCAACTGCCTCCTGAATGGGCTGCGCCCCTCCTCCTTCTTCAAAGTCCTCTTTTTCACTTTGAAAACAAGAACTTGCAGTTTCTGACTCCTCTCCTCCCCCCCCCCCCCTAGTGTTGCCTATACTTTTACCTATTTCTTGAAACTGGTCTTCACCTGGTCGGCTGCACTCTTCTTTCCTCCCCTGTAGTCTTCCTCTGGGCAGAGTGAGAGTCAGAGAGGATGGTGGCGAAGCAGAAGGTGCTGCCTGCACCCTGTTGCATGTGCCGTTACTGTGGCTCAGCCGTTGATGCTGTTTTCCCTCCTCACACAGAGAGAGAGAGAGAGAGGGAGAGGGGAGGGAGAGAGAGTCAGAGAGAGAGAGAAAGAGAGAGAGAGAGAGAAAGAGAGAGAGGCAGGGAAACACGGCAAGAGAAAAGAAGAAGGAGGGACCGATGCTGAGGTCCGGGTGAAAAGGGCTTCAGAAATTCTATCAGGGAGGAGGTGTGGTGCGAGGACGGCGGGAGAGACAGAACAAATGACAGCAAGGCAGGTGGAGAGAAGAGTGAAGACAGGGCTACCAGACAAGGGAAACGAAGAGACAAGCAGGAGTCTCTGGAGTGCAGGGTTCCTGCTGAGCAGAGTGCCGAGCTGAGAGGCAGAGAAACCGACGGAAAGTCACTCTGTCGCTCTGAACGTGGTGCTCTGAGGAACCCTCATCTCCCCACTGCCTCCCAAGCCTCTACCCACCACTGCACTCGTCTCCCTCTCCTGCTTCGACTTCATGAAGTCAAACCACCGTCTCTGTTGTGAAGTGAAGGATGACATCAAGCAAAACCAGCAGTTGTCGTATTTTTTTTGATTTGCCCTCTCCAGTCCACCACTTGAAAGTGTTGGAGGATGGGAAACTGCCCGAGTGGAGTGAGCCGAGCTGACACAATGATATCGGGTTAGGTCATTTTGTGCGGCGGTGACAAGGACAAGTGGCAAGATGCATTGAGATTGGGGGACAAAATATTCCAAACTGGCCAAAGAAGGAGACACACGAGTATTCTCGGACAAGAGAGTCACGCGACGGGGTCAGAGTCGGGGAGACCGAGAGAAAAGGGTTGACAGTGTCGGAGCACCGGGGGCATTGTTGTCGTGGCTCTCTGCAAACCCTCTCTCCACCTGAGAATATGCTCCTCTGTCTCTCTCTCTCTCTCTCATGTACACACACACACACACAGAGACAGAGAGAGAGCGATCCCTGAAGGATGAAACCATAAAAAACAAGAGCATATGAAGGAAGGAGATGGAGAAGCAGTGGAATTTAAATCCATCTCTCTCACACACAGTGTGTCGTGTATGTTTACACACACACACACACACACACACACACACACACACACACACACACACACACACACACACACACACACACACACACACACACACACACACCACCTTTTTTCTGCTAAAAGACAAAGAGACACCACAGGGACATTAACATCCCACTGGTGTTTTGAGTAAGATTTACATTTTAATTGCTGTGACATATTTCTTCAAAAAAAAGCTGCAGGAAAAAGGCACTGGGTGGTTGTAAATTGTTTGTGAATCAATGACAATAATGACAGCGTCTGAGCAGCATCAGCCAGATGAATGAGTCAGTCTTATCACACCGCAACAACAACGCGAAAACCATTTGTCAATAATTTGCCGGATTATAGAAAATGAAAGGTCACCTGAAGCAAAATGTCAACCCTTCACAGCTTCTCCAGAGGTTATTATTCACCCTCTTTATATCCTTGTAAACCCAAAAGTCGCAGGCTCTTGAACAAGAAGAGGGACATTTTGAAAATGTATTCCTAATTTTCTTAATTTCTGCACAGAAAATGAATTCCATTACCCGAGGAAATGTTGAGAAGTTGTTTACAAAAAGAAAAATTAAAAGTTGCACAAGTACATAGTTAAATTGCCAACCATGACAGGTGGAAATATTTAGCTGATGTAAAAAAAAAACCCGGAAAAATCGGGAAAAAAAAATAAAAATCCAAAAAGAGAAGCAACTTTACTGTGGATATTTTTTTTTCCCCGTTAAGGCTGAAAATGGGAAATTTACCAAGTGATACTACTCAAAACGGCTACAGAAACTTGTACTTACATTTGTATGAACGGTTCAGTTGAACTCAGCTGCAAACAATTACAGGTGGTTAAAAAGATTGATCTCATTAGTGATTAACAATTAGTTCACGCCTTGTTTTGAATAAATGTATCTTACCTGCCAGTATGCGGAGATGTGCAGGAACAGGGCGGTCAACATTCACTGCGTCCAGCTCAATAAGTGTCACATTGTGTTTATTTGTTTTTTACAAATAAAAAATGAAGGGGGGGGGGGGGGGGGGGTACACGACTCAAGCAGTCAAACCCTTACTGGGCGCATACGTCACTTCCTCTGCCAGCTTCTCAATAAAAGTCCCGTTTCAGTAAAGATGTAAGTGGTCCAGACCAGTCAATAATAATATAATAATGTCTAATCATGCATGACTAACTAGAATTATTAAAAAGAGAAAAAAATATATTGTTTTAGTGTGGCAAGGTATTAAGGAGTCATTAATAAGTTCACTATCCTTGACAAACCTGAAATGTGCAAATTCAACTATTATTTCTCAGTTCACGATTTACATATGTGATTTGTAACTAACAGATCAGAGTCTATTTTTATTATCCTATTTATATTTTCAAAGTCATGAAACACTTAGCCACCTGAAGCTGGATCTCCAAAATACAGTCCGCTAGTCCATGTTATGACCAGAATAACTTGCCAAGAACAAAAAAAGAAAATCTAAAAATGATCTTCAATATTGACACATTCTGATCCCCTGGACTGATTCACTACACAATTCAAGCAAAAGTGGAAAGGAAATACATGGAACAACTCTATAAAGCCAACACTTGTTTTTGAACCCATTTTTAATTAGCTAAACTCAAACTTTAAGGCTTATTTGTCTCAAATATTGTTCACAAAGAACACCTCTCCAAAGCCAGACACCATCAAATGGCTCCTCAATTGCTCACTCAAGTCGGTTATGGCGACAACCTGCAGTCAGATGGAGACCCCGATGAGTACAACAAGCATGCAGATGAGCTTCCCTGAGATGGTTTTCTGACAGTTTAGGGAGAAGTTATTTTGTTATTCAACTCGATTTATGCAGCAGCTGCGCCGGTGGCTGGTCTCAGAACATCTTGGAGGTGAAGATGCTGGATATGTGGTTACACGTGGTCTGCCGGTTGTGAGCCCGGCCGGATGTACTGCCAAATTCTCTAAAATGCCTCTAGAGATGGCTCATGGTCACAAAATGAACATTCGAATCGAAGGTCTGGTGGACATCCCTGCAGTCAGCATGCCAATTGCTCGCTCACTCGAAACATAGTGAGAAGGAAACATTTGGAGTAAACATGAGCCAGATAAACTGCTTTATTTAGGGTCTCCTCCAACTCTAAACCAACTGCAAACAAATATCCAATTCAAGATGTTCCACTTTCTTCTTCACGAACATGATTATTTAGTGGTGTTAGAATAGAAAAAAAAACATATTTTCAGAGCCTAAAGTGACCATAACCGTACCTACAATGTAAATTTCAAGGTTCAGCAATGAAAATACAATTTCAGGATAACTAATTTAGTCACACAATGTGTTTTGTCAATAATGTATTAATATTATTATTTATGTAAAAGAAAAATTAGGACAATTGATGTCTTAGTAGTGGTGGGTTTGTAACGCCTCCGAACAGATGCTGGGATTGTGTGGCGTTTTATCGTGTCCAGGCAGATGTTATGCAATGCAATTTTGTTTTTAACAAAACAAATTTAGGGACCCCTCCTCAAACACAGAAACTAAAACGCCAAACAAATTAATCATATAACAGCTTTTTTTTGTTTTTTATGGCAGATGCTTTTATTTGTCAGGGGCATATTTTTAAAATGAGGTTTTGGTGTTTTTGTGTGTATTTTGCTGCAGCTTACTGGGACGCCGAGCTGTGAGGAAGGCTTCATGCTTACAGATGACTGGGCTCATTGGGAAATGAGAGATTGTTGATTTCACACGGGGAATCGTTACGATATCTGATGCTGTGTTTAAAGTTTGGATGAGCCTGTGTATTCAGGCTGACAGCCCCCCTCCCAGCAATCACCGCCTCTCTTTAACATCAAACATACACCTACACAGTGTCAGGGGGTTGCCATGGTTACTAACCTGAACATTAAAATGTTGCCTCATCACTGCTTCATTATAATCTAACCATGTACCGCCGCACGCACAATTTCACAGTTTCATCCGCGGAAACACGTTCCTCCATCTCAATATCTGCAGAAATCTTTTTCACTTTCTCTCCGTTGCAGACAAACATGCCTCCACATAACAAGACGCTTGAAGAAATGATAGAGCAAACTTAAAATAACAATAGGGAAGATTTACAAAAGATCGTACATCGTGTTCTGGTTCAGTGCTGTGGAGTATGTTCCCCCTGATCAAAACATTCATTAACTGTGGGTCATCTCATTAAAAACAAAACTATTTTAACCCTCCTGTTATGTTCCGGGTCAAATTGACCCATTTTAAAGTTTGAAGATCAAGGGAAAATAGTTAAAAATATTTTTTTCAGTATGAAACTTCTTCTGCTTGCCTTAATTAGTGTAATCAACATATACAATGAAAATGGTGCATCTACCATATTTACAACCACCCCCTGCATGTTTATATCACATAGATACTGTTCGGGTCAGTTTGACCCAGCAGTCAAACTGGAGGTAAAAGGGTGTCACAAATATCTGTAATACAAAATGTAAATGTTATGTTTCAATGTTATGTACAACTATAGTGTTCTACAGGTTGGTCTTTCAAAACCAATAAAGTGGTGAAACATTAAAAAAAAGTTTGACCACGTATTTTCTTTTCTATGAAACGCGAGTGAATTATCCTAATTTAACCATTACCTGTGAGAGGTAAGGAACACCATTGCACTAAATATTGATAGAATAGTTAGTAGGGGAGTTAGTAATTAAATATTAACAATGCTTATTTGGATTTGTTGGGTTTTGGACATCTTTTGGATAATTAAACAGGCACCGGGTCAAATTGACCCGGGAAAATCATTGCTGTTCCTGACAAACAAACATAACAGGACGGTTAAAAGTCTGATTAGCAATTAGTTTTTTCTGTGGTTCTGTGTGTCAGACTCAAACATGGCTTGATCCCAACTTCATCCCAAGGATGCCGATTTAATAACTGGCTTCACAACTTTCATCTAGGAATTAAGAGAACCTGTTTAACGCCTTGATCTCGCAGCAAGACATTAACATCAGATCATTTAGGTCCTGATGGCTAAGAGATGGATCCACTGAGCGCTAGTTACTAATGACCCTGATGACACATCTACTGCACTGGATCAGTTTTGATTGACAATGACCATTTCAGACCAGGATCTCCCTACAAGAGCAACAGATTTGGGAATGCTCTGTTGTTCATCTTTCCAACTTCTGACACATCAACATGAAGGATAAAATGTCCCTTTGCTGCTACAGGTACAGTAAATAACACAGATTTTTCCATAAAGAACTATCCCGTTCATTTTTGGTTATTTTCATGTTTAATAAAAATAAAAAATCTCATGGTGTTTCAATGTTCATATTGTCATTTGAAAGTGTCTTGTAACGTTCCTACCTTAATTTCTGTGCACAGCGGGGTCAGGACTCTCCTGGCGTGAACTTTCCTCGTCATCTTTCTCTGGAGGGAAAAAAGAAACAATGACCTCATTTTTTTTTTTTTTTAGAAAACCAATATGGTCCAAACTCTCATCAGAAAGCAGATCACTCTATTATTCCTCTCTGAAGAACAGGCATCACATATACACCACATTTGGTCTTCTATCATTTTAAACCTGGAACATCCCAAACATAAACATTTTTACAAAATCAATTCTCTGCCAATGAGTTGATTTCCATCAATCCATCTTCTATGCCGCTCATCCATCGTCCAAGTCACTGCAGTGCCAAAGTAAAACCAAAGTATTGTTTAGATAATTTACTGTGTCTGGTTTCATGATGAAATGTGTTAAAAAGCAGCATTAGAATGCAAAAGGCTTGACTTCTGCAAACAGACTTGTATCACCATTTAAATTCCTGCTTTCTAATTGAATCTATTTTCAACTTATTTTGTTCCTCTTATTTTTGTTTGTTCAGTAGCATCACCATTCTGACATGTTGAGGTGATGGAGATGATGATGTTTTATGTCGATTTGTTAGTCTGCGAGTTTCTCGTCGGACATATATTCCTTTTCTAACTTTATGTCACACAAAGCTAAATTACAAGAACTGATAACAGCGTTAGCTTAAGAGAAAATATTTGTTGGGAAAGTGTTGAAATCAAACTTTCCTAATGGTCAGACAGATCAGCCAAAGACAATGCAGCTGTCAAGGAAATGGTGCCAATCAACCAAAATGAGACTACATCTTCTTCTTTCTTTCTTTCTCATCTACTCTGCACGTCGATCGTCTCAATCAACATAATGATAATGATCCCAATCTGATCATGAAATCACATTTCTGTTCCCGTGTATGTTTCTAAACTTTATCATCTATGGAGAAAAGCACGTCATCCCTGTTTAGAGGACAGGAATCTGGGCTGCATCCCGGCTGTCGGCGGCCATTAGTGGGAGGAGGCAGGCGTGACAAACTCCAGCAGCGCTTCAGCTCTCACCTGTCACTCCTGCTTTCTTCACAAAGACTTGGCCATTAATGTCCGGAGCTTCATTACAGCCAGCTAAACCTGCTGCAGTTCACCCTTCCTCATTCATTTCTTCATACCTTCATAGGTTTTCTGTTTATTATTCCTCTGTGACTTGGAGCCACCTCTCCGAAACGAGCAAGTCAGTGTAGAAAAGTGTTGTAATGAATTCAGAATCATGGTTCTTGTGCTATTTGCTGACTCTGAAACCAAACCAGCTGTATATTGTGAGGGAATGTAAAGCCGATGATTAACAATGGGGCATGTTCACACTCCGTTTTAGTCCATAAAAGGATCCATTATTTTAGAAGTAAAATGCATGCGTTTATGTTTACCCCTCTGATAATTAGCCTGTGTCTCCTCTCATATCCTCACACTAATTACTGTTTCCTCTCTCTGTGCGGCAGAAAGGTTGGGGATGCATTTTTAAGCAGGCTGATGCTATCAATAATTCACACACAGCATTCACAGACAATATGTGTGTTTCAGTTTGCCAGAATCTGCAGATTTTTTTCCCCCTCTTCTAAATTTTCCTTGTGTATCCAAATGTTTTTGGGATTGTTTTTTTTTGGGGTGTTTTTCCCCCCTATGGACAAAACTGGTGAAGTGATTCAGCCTCAAGAGAGGGCGAGAGATCTACAAATCCAGCACTGCAGCTATACAGTGTGTTCTGCGTCAGTCATCGTCCCGCAGCACCAATGTAAACCATAGAAATGAACAAACCCTCCATAAAAGATGCATTGACTATACCATTTCTTCAGCTTTTAAACCTATCCTCAGCTGTCACCCGGGGAAAGACTCAACAAGCTGTCAGGCTGCTACAGCAGACGAGCCAAAAACAAGTGCAGCCTCCCGTGAAGACGTGTCACTAAAACTGTCCAAACTACAGCTGAAACTCCTACACATCGCTCAGCCTGTTTGAAAACAGCTTAAATGACAGCCAAGCGAAGCCATGATACTCTCAATATGCTTGCATAATGGGTGCATTAGTGATTTTCATGCGACTGTTGGCATGACTCACCAGCCATCCATCTGAATCACACATGAGCTAATGGGGGACGGCTCATCATGTGTGTTTCTAGTTAAGCAGCAAATCAGATTGGAGACAAAAATCATCTAATCGTGAGCCTGATGATTCTGCTGCTCGGGGGTGAGAAACATTCATATCGTGACCAACTCTTCTGCCACTTTTACAACAAAGGATCAGGCAAAAAGGAAGGAGTCGACATTGCAAACAGGACAAGTGAAGACAATGCAGTTGAGAATGAGAAGCATAAAGCAATGAAGGACAGAGGTTCAAAATGTGCTAAATCCATGTTTCACTCACGGCGATCAGGCTATTGTGGATGATTTATACATCGGGAGCATATGGCAACTTCAGGGTCCAACAGCCAACAGATGGCGGGGCAAAGCAAGAAAGGGAGGGAATGTAGGGAAACGACTGTCATTTATTTAGGACACTTGCAGCCATGAACTTATTTCACTTACATGATGCAAATTTAATCATTGCCTCATAAAATAAAGTATCACATGAACAAATCCCAGACTACAGGGACCCTAGTTCACAAACTAAAGTGTCATTATCTTTCTCCTCACAGCTATGGTTTGATTAAAGTTTCTGTGAATGCATAAATCATCTTTTCTCTCTTGGTCTTTCTGCAGTCAACCCCAAACTTCAACTTCAATAAGAAATTCAAATTCAAAATGGCCGATGTCTTACCACTCTGGAGATCCCTGAAGCTTCCCTTCGGATTTGCTTTCCCCTTCTGGATACTTCTCTGTCCTGAACCTCTCAGCAAAAGGTGCCTCTCTCCTCTGTTTCAAAAACTTTAAACAAAGAGGTGTGAGTGTGGATGGTGCATAAACCAGGTGAGGAAAACGCCAGATGAGAATGGAGGGAGACAGAAATGGTGGCTGTGATAAGATGGGTGGCTCCAGGAGTCAGAAGCCACAGGTGGGTGAGACGTCCCTCTGCTAGTGGAGGCGTGCTGGAGGATAGGGCATGACGCAGCCCATCTGCATATGAGTGTGTGTGTGTGTGTGTGTGTGTGTGTGTGTGTGTGTGTGTGTGTGTGTGTGTGTGTGTGTGTGTGGTATGTGTGTGTGTAAGACACCGTCAGTCTCTATAACACATCTGTAGATCCATGGCGACTGCAGGGCCGAGGAAGTGAGCTGCAATATTCCGCGACCATCTTGGTTTGCTCTCAACACAAAAAAAACGGTTTTGTTGATATTCAAGTAATTGCTTTGCTCTAATTGATGGATTTACTTCTTGTGGTCAGTCTTGCATAAGTTTGATTTCGTAAAAGTACTAGAGGTCACAAGAAAAAGAGGTCATCTTCTACAGTGTATAAAAACATCTCCTGATCTTCTGGCAGCAGTGGTGATCAAAAATATGCTGAAGGTGATGAAGAGGAAGCGACGGCGTCCCGTGTCCTCCTCTGATGTGACGCGTCACCTCCGGTCTCTCTCTCTCTCTCATTGGCTCACCATGCTGCACCCTGTTTCTGGTAATAGGGGTGAAAGAGAATCATGGACGCCAAGAACGCAAGAGGACTTGAAGACTTGTTCCTGCAGGATGGGCAGCTGTCTGGGCCAATTGATGATCATCTGGCTGGGTGGGGGGTGGGGGGGGGGGGGGTTGATCAGCCGCTACAGCACCTGAGTCACCGTGAAACTACAGAGCAGGAGTCTCAGTGTGTTTATGTGTGTGTGTGTTTGTCGACCCTGGTGATCCAGTCCCTTTGAGCATCTCCCTGGGGCAGGTTGCTAGGTGATAGTGGTATGATGCCCACCCCAAATCCCTCCCAATAACACACACACACACACACACACACACACACACACACACACACACACACACACACACACACACACACACACACACACACACACCCATCCCAGTCTGAAGGGTCACGGGTTAATGACAGCAAATAAAGAAAAGTAAACAGCGGGTGGTTAAGGAGTGCTAATTCGGTTCTGCTCCGTACTATGAATTAATGAAGAGATCATTTGGGCGCCACAGCAACAGAGGGGAGGAGCCGTCTCGTGATGCGAATAGCGAGGGGCCCCCGTTGGCCCGCTGATCATTTTAGGGCCCTCGCCGTTGTCTGGAAACATGAGCATGACATAACTTCCTCCTTGCTTCAGTGGCATCCCTCCCGATTCAGTCAGTTCCCCCTCCCCAACTCCTGCTTTTTCCTTTACTTTTTCACCTTCTCCCATCATGTCCTGCCTGCATGTTTTGTCACATCAGGTTTAAACCGGTGCTAATCAGGGCCTCATTCACTGGCACGCTGCTCTCTCACAAGTGTGTACACCTGCTGCATGCAGGCATTCCTCAGACACCCAAAACACGAGCCTCCACCGGGCTACGTATGAGATAAACAAGGAGGAGCGGCAGGTCTGAGGAAACAAAGTGCACCAACAAGATCAAGCAATGAGGAGAGGCTTCTTAGACAATAGGTTTAGATAACAGCACACAATTAGTAATCAATTACGTGACAGTGAGTGGGTGGTTCCCCTTAGTATTATAAATATTCATTGCCAGGTATGCAAGACAACACAGAGAAAGAAGAGGAAGAAGCAGAAGATGAAAAGGGGTTGAAGATGAGGAGGGGAAAGTTTTACCTGATGTCCTTTTTGATTTGAATAAAACACTGAAAAATGTACGATATTACAGTGAATATTCACTAATGTTACGTCTCCTCACTGGGTAAAAACTGGATCTACTCATTATTCTATATTTGTACCACTATAACATAATGATAATAATAAAATTACTTATAATATAACTTAAAGTTAATAAGTGTAATAAGCCCATAAGACTTCTTTAGTTGGAACGAAACTGGTACTTCAAGCAGGGAATAGTGCTAACTACTACATTCAGTGCAAATTTCATGCAATTTTCGATTTTACTAAATTTGAGGAATATCTAAGAAAACTATATTAGTTCTGGGACTTAATGAATTTTAGTTGCTACTTGTGTCTGAGTCTGAGTTGAACGTCTTTCTCCAGAGGTGCAAACTGAACGTGAACCAATCTGGTCATTAGATCAGTCATAGCCCTGGTGTTATGTTCAATTACCTCCGTCTTTAAGAGTTGTTTTTCCTGAATTTCTTCGAGTTTTTGGTTTTTTTTTTTGCCCCACTTTGATTTTCATACAGTAATAATACATTTCTCTTCTACCCCACCGGTGTTTGAGTCCTCCGTCCACACTCCCTCGCAAGCTATGTCCAAACAATGTATTTTTCATTAAAAAACTTTTTTTTCTTGAATCAAACAAGCTTATAATGAGATTCAAAGAGAAGAGAAAGAAATAAAGAAAACTGCCAGAGAGCACAGCAGGCGTTTTATGAGTATGTCCAGAGCTGTCTTACACAAGAACAGCTCTCATAAAGCAAGACTGGGGACATACTTTAAGCAAAAAAATCATTACATTTTACAGTAACATGTAAGCTTCATTAAAACAGTGATTTGCACTATTTTCTCGCAGTAAGTAAACCTATAAGTTTAAATCTGGCCTTTCTGTGTGGAGTTTGCATGATCTCCCTGTGACTGTCATATGTCAGCTTACTGCAACAATTCACTGTCAGTATCTCTTAATTGCCCTTGTGTGTGTGTGTGTGTGTGTGTGTGTGTGTGTGTGTGTGTGTGTGTGTGTGTGTGTGTGTGTGTGTGTGTGTGTGTGTGTGTGTGTGTGTGTGTGTGTGTGTGTGTGTGTGTGTGTGTGTGTGTGTGTGTGTGTGTGTGTGTGTGTGTGTGTGTGTGTGTGTGTGTGTCACGTACCCTTTAACCAAATGTCAGCTGGGATTAGATTGGATATTAAAGTTGGTAAAGTAGATGGATAAAAGAATGGTTACTGAGGTTTCATCTATTGCTAAGGTGCAATAAGAAGATGATCAAACTGTGAGCAAAAGAAAAACATAGATCTGTGCAAAGAAACCACAAAATCTATTTCTGATCATAAAGTGCTGCTGCAGGCTATAAAAAAAAACCCACACATATGAAATATAAGTCACTTAATTTGAAACGTGAGCCATTATGTCACATATCGAGCCGGCCAAATGAAAAAAATAAAGTTGTCAGAGTAAATAGGGATCTGCCAGTTTGCTGTATCTTTGACGTGTCTTCTGGCCAAACAGGCTAAGATGTTGAGATTTTATCCCCTTCATCTCTGGACTTTCAAACCCGGGCCCTCGGGGGTCCACAGTAGTTTTACAGTGGCTTGGTTCCAGGATCAGAGCCGTCATCGAGCGACCGGGAGCATGAGCTGTGATGTCTGGACGGTCAAGACTCCACTGTGGTAACGTGTCTGCGGGGAGCAGTGATTATCTTGGTTTGGTAACCGCTCTGTTTGTCTCAACTCCGTGCCTCTCATTAGGCGAGCGGAGTCAGAGCCAGTGGAGACGGAGGCTGAAACAACTCGACACGCGTGATTGCTGCCATCATGATCATCATTTGCATAGCCATCATCATCATCATCATCGCTGTGATTGCCAAACGTCAATGTCCTCATGGCTCCATGAACATTTGGACGGCCCCGTATGATTAGATTTTGCTAATTAACATGTGCTGAAAAAGCTCTCAGCAACCCCAATATGTTACAAAACTGTGTTTCTGCTGAAAGCTTTTCCAGCTTTCACAATGACCTGGACGGTGAAGCCGTCACTCCCCCCCCCCCCATTTTTGCTTGCACATGTAGAGCGTTTTCACTTCCTGCCCCTCATTTAACGGAGCAGAAACCACCTTAAACTCCCTGAGTTAGCAAGTTTGGCTTCAAAGATCCCCCGCTGAGCCTTTCACAATCCAACGACCCACAGCTCCATCGACGTCCTACACCCTTTATAACCCAGCAAACGATTAAAGCACTTCTGACAATAAATAACTGCACCATAATCCCTTTTTTATTGCATTTCTCAAGGTTTGATAAGCCAGTGTCGTGCTGCGTGGAAAGTACACGGCATGTTTTCTTGTAATAGCTCCGACTGAAACAAGGTTATAACCGTCATAGCCATACTTCTTCCTCTACAGGTAGATAAGGTTAATTCACTGTCTAATGGCCCGGGGAAACTGTGATGAAGCATTTGATGTTAAAGGGTAATTGCCTATGTTTTGAGTAGTGCTGTATGTGTGTGTGTGTGTGTGTGTGTGTGTGTGTGTGTGTGTGTGTGTGTGTGTGTGTGTGTGTGTGTGTGTGTGTGTGTGTGTGTGTGTGTGTGTGTGTAGGAGTGAGCGTCACCCTCAGAAGCTACGGATATGTCAACATACTGCCAGAGATTATTGACAGCATTAAAATATTCCCTATGTGACCTTAAAGGCATCCGTCCCACGCCTGCACTCGCCGTTCAGTACATGCTGAAGTTGTTTGGGTATTGGGGGGGGGGGGGGCCTGAGTGTGAACCATTTTCCTTGATGCCATCCCAAACTCTCCACCACATCCCCACAGTCGTGAGGACGCCCAGCGGCGAGGAGGCGAGGCCGGCGGTGTAATCAAAAGCCGCCACGCTCACCTCCAACCTGCCCGCGCGGCTTTTTGTGTGGCACTTGTGCTCGGTGCCACTGTGACATTAAGCAGACAGCAGATTTACATTGCTCTTCGAGGCATGCGGGGGGGGGGGACAACGGGAGGCGGGGTTGCCATGGAAACGGACCCCCACACGGCTGTCAGCATCGTTTAATTATTCAGGACCACCATCACCGGGCAACAGCGGGGGAATCAACTGGAACCGCTGAACCGATTGAATGGGGGAGATTAAAAAATTATACCAACGTAGCAAGTTGTGGGAATCCAGATAAACTTAGCGTGGAGACGCCGCACTGCCGGGCCACGAGGCTCCCAGGTGGACTCTGATAATGAGCATCTCCACACACACACACACACACACACACACACACACACACACACACACACTTCACTTAACGTACACGCAGTGGTAATCCAATAATCTGCCAGGAAGTGATTCTTTGGAATATATGTGGTCTTATCAATTTTCGCCACAGGTGTCTGTCGATGTGAATATGCCTTCTTGTCTACACTGGAACCCATAACAGTAGAATATATGCTGAACATACAATGTGCCACTTCATCTTTCGTAAACTTAACTTTCAATCTCGGGTTTTTATTTTCACAACGAACATCATAATTCACAATGTGACAGAAAAGAACCTTTGCGGTTCCTTTATAACTACAATTCAATCCAATAGGTTATAATAGTGTGTGGAACTTTAGTAAGAACAGGACGGATGATTTACAATAGGAATCAGACACCAGCACTTAGATAACAGCGGCACTTCTCATTTTCTATACTTTGATTAATTTGTTAAATTAAGCTACCCATATGCGTTTTCACTTTTATACTTCTTTTTTTGTCCACAAATTATCTTTAACATTTACTTTCTTAATTAAATCTTATAGAGGAGAAGTCTGGGAATCATTTTCATTCAATATATATAAAAAAAGGCACAATTACTACTAATGTTCTGCAATACAGAGTGTGTTTCTGATGCTTTTATCTTCCCGTGTAAATAATATAATGTATTATGCTAAAGCCTGCCGCCCACACTTCTTCACAGTCACACATAGGTCTCGAGTGTCGTATTTTTAGCCTCTGCGTTTCTCTCAATGTATTTACACAGTTCAAAAAAAACGCTGCAATTATACAATTAAAACTCTGCTGCAAATAATGTTCGGTTCATCCACGAGTCATGAGGGTACGACCGTCAAAGGACGAACATCAGCTCCTGCCAAGCTTTGGAACGTGCCGGTAGATCTGATGGAAAGATCCTCTCTCATGGGTACTGATGATCGCGTCTCAAGTTCTTCAAGTCTCCGTAGGCCAAGACCGTTGTAGGGACAAGTAAATATGGTGGCCGACACCACATTTCTTTGGCCCGTCACCTTTTACATCCTTCTCTTGTCGACGACAGTCGCTCTCACAAACACCATCACCAGGGTAGACAGTGCACCACTGGGCAACAGATATTTAACAAATTACTCAAAATATGTTGGACGTTTTTGTCTTTTATTTATTTGTTGCTCAGCTTGCCGACTTGCTGTGGTGGTGAATCCATTTAATCTCTGGTTCCTTTCTTTTTGTGATGGGAAACAGCTGCTGCGAGGCACGCGGCTGTGTTTTAACGGCACGTCTATGGTTGAACACGTCTGCTGGAAGAAGTGGCTCATTGATTTACACGTTTCTTCCAGACTCACAAAGACATTCACAGAAACCAAACTCAGGGGTGTCCAGAGAGTTCTGTCTTGAGCACTTTTCCCACGTATATTTCACATTTATGAGCCCGGAAGATTGAATAATACATAGGATGTGATAACGGACTGCTGCACCTTGTTTTGTTGTTTTGTTTTTTTACAGGAATCCACTGAGAAATATTTCCCATTTTGAATCAGTCTAAAGCTTACAGATATGAGCCAGAATTCATTCCAATAGTTTTAGCCAGGTTCCAAAGATACATTGTTGGTTTTGAGGTTATAAGATGAGGAAAAGTCACCACATTTGTACCACATATACACTGTTTATAGATGAATGGATAAATAGATTTACAAAGGTATATACATATATATATATAAACTAGATCAACAAGAATCTTCCAATAATTCCTATATATACACACGTGAAACAAGGGAGCGAAACATCCTTGAAGCGTTCACAGTCCTGCTCATGTCACTGAGCTGCACAGGCCATCAGAAGAGATGTTCCATCACTCCCTGTGGCCTTCAAACGTTCCAATTCTTCTCGTAAATACTTTTACTTTCATTTTACTGTGAGGCCCTTCTTAATGTTCCCATATTTATTGTTTTTCACAGTGAAGCCTCAATAGCACACAGTACTTGGCTTTTTATTTCACTCTGCTATACTGTAAATTCCTGATGTGTGGAGCAACATTATGACATATTTGTATTTTATGTTGAGTTGTGTAAAATGTGTGGTGGGTTTGGCTATTCTTTAATCAATATATCCTACAATGCCGTTCATTCTCTATAACCGCATACTTGTATCGTTTCCAAGGGTGTCATCGGTAAAGGGTTAAGGCTCGTGAGAGAAGTAGTGAATTAAGCATCAATCCATCCATCTTTCACACAAGTGAGGATCTCTGGGAGCTGAAGTTGACCCCGCGTGTGTTTTAAATTTTGATCCTGAGGGACAGTCGCACAATTCACTGCACTGAATTACTTTCGTCATGGCAGACCAAACGCTAACATGGATTTTTAGGTTCACTAAAGATACCACACTGCCCCCTCGTGGTGAAGCTGCACAACTGCTGCAAGCGTCAACATCTGTCCAACGTTGCGCCGTACCGCCCATACTGCCACACCAGAAAATGATTTCTTTCTTCATTTCGTTTTGGTAAAGCCACAAATAAAAAGTGTTTATTAAACTGGCATCTTTATAACAATCACCCCGTAACCCCTACTTATTTATCAACTGACCAGAAAAAGAACAAAAAAAAAAAACAGCAAATAAGCCCGTTATTGACAACTTTGTATCCCATTACATGTACAGAGTTCAAGATCATTTTAACAAAGTTCATTTTTCATGACAGAAAAGGGGAGACGTCTTGTTTTTGCATCTCCAAGGCATCAATTGAACAAAAGCGATGGGAATTTTTATTCTTCTCTTTTGCTCTTTTTAACAGTAGAGTGGTTAAAAGGCAACAAGGTGATTGTCCTCCTTCCATCTCCCGTCATCAGTCATAAACTCACACAGTCACAAATGACCATTGCTCAGTGGGGGAGCCCTGCTCACATCCATACACCCATTAACAGATTACATAGTGTCAACCTAAAGCCACATACATTACAGCAGCTAGAAGACGCATTTGCATTTACTGCTCACTGATGTACAGTGAAGATAAAAAATAAGAATAACAAAAAAACCAAAAAAAAACAAGTAAAAACAAGCATTCTGTAAATATATCACTTTTTGGCAATGAAGTAAATGAGAGGATTGTGAATGAGGCAGACAAAAGGTAAAACATTCAATTCAGTTTGACTAAGAAAAAGGGAAAAAAAAGCTAAATATTAGTAATTTGTGCTGCACTCACTGAGACGCTCGCTGTGAAACGATAAATAATCTCATGAGATCAAAGATCCAGTAAGTCCAGGTAGGAATCCATTAAGAAAAAAGGGGAAAAAAAGGTGCTTAAACTTGTACAGCTGCACGATGATCGGAGGAGGTTTTCCAGTTGGAGATTCAGTTGTTGCACATTGATGACGTTCAGTGACGCCTGAACCACTTTATGGCATTTTTTGTGTTAGAAAGGCAAGACGGCCAGATCACCATCTAAAACACTGAGACATGAATATGGCTTGTTTCTGTAAGGTTAAAAAAAAACACTGTTTTAAGTCACTTATATTCCAGGTTCACTTAACATTATTTTCTGAGTGTCAACATCTTTTGGGGAAAGTAGTAGTGTCCTGCACTTTTTTTTTCGTGGGCGTGGGGGGGTGTGTCATGTTTTTCCGTGATGAAATTACTTTTTCTGGTATAAAAGACGAGATGTGACTCGTCAACGCCACAACCAAGAAAATAGAGAAGTTTGTGCTCCTCTCCTATCACACCGGGCAGTAACAATTTGAAACTGAAACGCAATGAAATAAGCAAATAAATTTTCACACCAACTCCTGGTGTGGCAAAAATGTTGAATTCAAATCCAGACATATATGCAACATTGACTTTGATTTGGCTGATATTCATTCTGCGTTTGGATGACACTTGACGTTTGCGTGAATTCTCTACATTTACGTTTGTACTACACTCACTTGACATCACCACTTTTGCACAGCACCTGTTTTGACTTTTCAACCTGCCCTACGTTTGCATGAAAACTTGTCTTTTTTTTTTTTAACTGCATAAATATGGAGCTTCTTCCCCGGTTGAGCAAACCGAAGCTCATAAAAGATATTTCTCAGGTTCGAGATGTCTGAGAAGAATATGAGGCAATTTGCACATGGAAACAAAGGTCCTTTTGCAAATCTTTTGAACACGTTCAAATTTGAAGTGACATATTCAGGAGGGGAACTGCGAGCCCCTGCCAATGTTCTCATACATTTCGGAAACTCTCTTGTGAATTTCAGGAACAATTTGTTGCAGCCCAGTGAGACCAGTCCTTCACAAATCTCATCTCCCGCATCACATTTTCTTCTTCTTTTTTTTCCCCCCCAGTACATTGTAATTGTGGAATCATGCTGTTGAGACACTGTGGCATTTATTTTCATAATTTCCTTTCGACCCAAGTGTATCTAATCTATCTCGTTTCATTTTCAGTTCCCATCCAGCACGGTCTAATTTCAGGGAAAATGTAATTTATTTCCATAATTTCCTTCTGGCACGTGCAGATGTAATGTATTACCTTCTGCTTTGTGAGTCAGCCTCTATTTTCAATGCATAATAAATAAGACTGTTAGGTAGATCTTGCCCGGTTCCTGTGGCCGTGTTTTCGCTGGTGCACAAGATAAACCAACTCGGTTATTGTAAAGCTCCTTTTGATCACTGAGAAAGCAAGTTGTGTCTCTGAAAGAAAAAGTGCATTGACTTAATGGCCCTAAGGCAAACTAATCATACACAGGCACACACATTTCCACACACACACGCACGCACGCACGCACGCACGCACGCACACACACACACACACACACACACACACACACACACACACACACACACACACACACGCACACGCACACGCACGCGCACGCGCACGCGCACGCGCACGCGCACACGCGCACACGCACACGCACACGCACACACACGCGCACAGAAATCACACAAAAATATTCACCCTGTTCATAATAAAATACCTTCGATCCAGGTGAAATCAGTAAACATCTTTGTCACTGTTAAATAAATTAAAGGTTCAGCAGTTCACATTCATCAGCTGGCTGTGTGTTTGTGTAACTGTGTGCAAGAGTTGTTGAGTAGGTAAGTTGTGCACTTCACATTGCTTATTGTTGTCCCGTGGCTTTTTTCAGAAGCTCCAGGTCTTTGCGCGTTGGAGCCGCAGGCGGCAAACAGCCGTAGAGCTCCAAGCCCAGGGGCAAGTAGCGCTCCTGCAGCCCCAGGAAGTCCTCCCCGTGCCCGGCTTGTAGTGAAACCCACGGAGGAGGTGCCGGACCACCCAGGAAGCCCCAAAGTGCCAGACTCTCTGTGGTAGACGGTGCGGCAGTGAGAGCATGAGAGAAGGGAACAGAACAGCGTTGCGAGAGCCAACAATAAGAGTGTATTTCTCACCTTTGCTGTGCAGGTCGGCGGCTTTGGCCAAACCGAAGGAGACCAGATATGGTGACAGACCAGGGAGGCCTTCCGGCTGCCCTCGGGTTGCAATGAGAACTATTGACCTGAAACCAAAAAGCAAACAAGATCATACACTTAAAAAGTCATGTGTGCAGCTCCCCACCCTAAAACTAGAGGAAACTAAGAATTGACATCAATGTGACTCATCTGTTCACACCACACTGGTTCACATAACGTCTCATTGCATGTATTTTGTGTTTCGTTTCCCTGGCTCACCGCTTTGGTATTCCCGTTTTCAGGTGCTGTTCCATTTTGGCATCCATCTTGGAAAATGAGGTCTTCTTCGTGACTTTTCCCGTACAGGCATCGACCGACACCAGGAAAAACCCAGGCTGCGAGAAGGACATGGTCACTTCATTCACCTGGCGGGGAAAAAATGTTTTAATTATAAACCAAAACAAAAAAAATGTTTTAATTATAAACCAAAACAAAAAAAATGTCATCAATAGGAAAGACATTTGATTTTGCTTTTGCTGCTTGATGCGCTCACAGTGATGAAGGAGGCGCCGTCGCCACTCTGCTCCTGTTTGCGACTGAGAGACTTGACTTGTGTCTGGAGGTAGGACGTCCACGGCTCACTGGAAAACACAAGCTGAGACAAAAACTGTGATCAGACGAGGTGGGTCATGTTTCGAGGGGTTGTCACTTCCAACGTGAAACACAAACCTGCTGGGCACCGCAGCCTTTGCAGGGCTGCGTGTTCAGAGCTGGCATAGGCACCGCGGCTGACGGAGTCTTGGAGTACTTGGGGTAGGCTTTTCCCGTACAGTTGCACGTCTCTCTGGAGGAGGTCGTTGCCATGACTTTCACTCTTTCGCAGCCTTTTACAGAACAATAGCTGTGGCTGTCACGGCCATGCCGGGCCCGGAGGTAGAGCCACAGTAATCTGGGCGTAACAATAAGAGGAGGAACTCTTGAGTCCTCAGAGAGATGCAACATATTTGAAGCACTGGAATTGTGTTTCAGTCATTAGTGTGAGAGAATCGATCGTCACAGGTTGATGGGAGTTACTGTTAAAACTCACCCAACAGACTGGTCAAAGAAGTATTTCCTTTCCTGGGGATTCTTCTCGAGCTGCGCGAGAGACGACGCTGTGCCGTAGTCTACGATGTCATCAAAACTGTTGCTCTGCCGGTCGTTGATGTCTGCCATGATCTGGAATGTGGTGTCTGACGGGTAACAAAGTCCCACCAGCACCCAGTCGTCTCTGACATGAAAGAAACAGAGCGACATTACACCGGACCACTCAATACTAACAGGCAAAAAAAAAACAAACAGACGAGATCAATGTGTTCAACAAGATATGAAAACAAATAATGATTTTTACAGAGAGTAGTGGTCTCTCTCACGCACGCCAGCTTCTCGCTACTCACTTATCGAAGTTAATCAGGGAGAGGACGACCTCTCTGGGCGCAGGGCCGCTCCAGTGCAGAGTGTAACTCTTGCTCATCATCAACACGGGCTGGTACTGCTGTGACGCCGCCCCCTGGCTGTTTATGCCCCTCAGTAACAGAGGAGCGCCGGGGTATTCGTCTCTGCTGATGGATAAACTCAGGCTCGGGGCTCCTTGCGTCTGGATGTACACCTGAAGGCAGTTGTGGAGCGGAACGGTCAGGGAGAGAAAGCCTGTTAGACATCAGAGGCTCAGAACGACGCGGAGCTGCCGACCCGGTTACGGTACCTGAGAGTAGCGGCCGCTGCAGGTCACTCCACTCCACTGTGGCAGCTTCACACAGCTGGGATGCTGGATCAGGTAATTATCAGCACGTCCAACATAAGTGTCTCTGAATCCCGTCACGGACCCGTCCACGTCGTGAAAGATGGAGTTTTTGTCGCCATCCAGATCGTTCTCTTCAAACCACTGTCCAGGGCGACCAAAGAATGCTTTCAGGCCCACCTGACGACATCAAAGAGTGTGAATTAAAAGCTATGGCAATACCTTTTGAAACTGGTGTGTGGTGATTTTAAGTACATATCAGTTGGAATTAGTCTAAACTACAGCAATAATGAGTATATCTGCAGGTGTAAATGATACAACAGAAGCATTAAAAGTGAACACACAGAATTCGTAGTTAAATTTAATTAGTTGCTATAGTTCCCATAATTGCTCACCTGCTCCACAGTGTGGAAAGGTTAACGTTTAAGAAACGGTTCACTCATATGATGCCACCACCAGAGGGCAGTAGTGATTTCTTTTTAAAATTAACTCTGAAGAGAGACTTTTCATTTCTTTTACTTTGTTCTGTCCGCCAGAAAGAAATCCCAACTTCAATTCAGACATTATTCTGATCTGATGCAATACAACTGAGCAGATTAAAAAAGAAAAAAGAAAAAGTGTAGAAAAACAGTACATGGGCGAGAATATACAAACAATAAAAAGTGACAAGAGTGTGTGTGAGTACAGTCATAACAGTAAGGAATCTAAATGGTTACAAAAACAACAAACAAAGAAGAAACAGATGAATAAATAAAAAAGAGTAACCCATCAAAACAGCGGACTCCAAATGAACGATTGAAAACAGGGCGGCTGGACTCGCATGGGAGGAACCGAAAATGTCACTTAAACCACATCAAATAGCCCAAAAGAAAGGCTGTAAATGGTCACTTGCTTATAAACCAATAATACATCATTATAGGAGGAGTCCAATAAAACATGACACATTCAAATACACAACAGAAGGTTTTATTTGGGGGGGAGGGGGTTTCCCAGTTCAGTGACTTTTGAAACAGTAGACATGCATTAAAAAGACATTATGGTCTTGAAAGTGTTCAAGGCAGGATAACATCCGATGTAAACATGTGTGTTTACTCACAGTGGAGTGAAAGCTGAGCTGTGACAGGTTGTTTCGTGGGTTAAGCTGCCAGGTGTTCTTTAAGTTGAATCCCACGGCGCTGGTGTAGCGCTCCGGCGTGGGGACAAATCCCCGAAATGTACTCTGTGTGAGCCGCACAGGCCCATCATAGATCTGGAAACCTCGGATTGGAAACGTCCTGTAATTAGGAGAAACGCAAAAAATAAACAAAAGACACTATTTAGAAAAGGAATATGATGGGAAACTCCCAATGTAAAGGATGCAACACAAATAACAGCCATAGTATATTAGATACGCTTCAGTGGCATTCTGTGTGTGTGTGTGTGTGTGTGTGTGTGTGTGTGTGTGTGTGTGTGTGTGTGTGTGTGTGTGTGTGTGTGTGTGTGTGTGTGTGTGTGTGTGTGTGTGTGTGTGTGTGTGTGTGTGTGTGTCCCCTCTGATGGACTGGCAACCTGCTCCTGCCTTCACCCATAGAAACGTTGTTTTGTTCAATGTTTACGTTTCACACGTTCACTGATTGACCCATGAGGTGCGGTTAAGGTTATTTACTTTAAAGATACGACGTGAACAACAGAGGGTGAGAAGGGCTCCATTGACCGTATTCAATGTAATCACAATAACCTTTTACCGCATTTGTGTGACAAATCGGTGACCTTGACTTCATTAATATAAGTAATGTGTGGACTTAAGATTTTTTTTTTTTAACAAGACACAGGTATGAGCCCTGCCCAGCCTATAAAGTGCAATTCATTCAGAAAAAATATTTGCTAAAATGGCTGAACATTAACAGTATGAAATAATTACTACATTTACACCATGTGTAGAAGAATTATTATTTTCTCACTTATTTCCCAAAGTCCAACTCATTTCCAGAGATTGTCCTTGTTTTTATAATAAATGTAACAACAATATTTAATGTCACTCAAAAAGGAAAATTGGACTCAGGATAATTTAGTGGACGTATCTCTGGCAAAATAAAAAAAAATGTCAGCAGCTGTGGCAGTGAGCACAATGACGCCAGACACACCGACGGAGCCAGATGTCACAGTGCGGTCAGAAAACCTATAAAACAGCTGTAAAGTTGTACACAGTGGTCACAAACTAGCAGCCTGATTCATGAAGTTAAATATAGACGCCATTTGCCACTTGTTTGTTGATGTTGCTCTCCCCTCAGTACAACGATATCTGGAACAGGAAAAGATGGGAAAGGAGCCCGTGGACGAGAGCGAGGAGACGCCGTGGGGACGTGAAACTTAAGATTTGGGATGAGAACATGAGGTGTGAACTGAAGTCCAATTTAAGCTATTATCAGTGAGACCATCTGGTAATCTTAAACTGATGGTGATGCAACCAGCTACAGTCAGAACTGAGCTTTCCTTCACAGTGAAACAGCCTCATCTGTCCATCGGACTCCATGATTCTGCCTTGCTGACTCCCCCCCCCCCCGAGCGTATTTTTTATTTTGGCACCTCCTGCATCCTGAAAAAAAAACTCAGTTTGACTTGGAATTCTTCCCCTTAATTCCACGCACCCACACCCACACACACACACACACATAGTATAGATTTCCTCAGTTCAGTCATACATTTATCTCTTACTAGTTGCTCCCCCCTCACCTGTTTCTTGGCAGGGTCCTCATTTTGGCATCGGTTCCACCGACTCCCCAGTATTTATTCTGTCCTGCGTTGGTTCCCCTGTTTCGACTTTCACCCACAAACAGGGACTGTGTCACCTCTTGGCTGGAACCTTCATCCTTTGGGTAGCTGCCATCGCTGAAGAACAGCGCCATAAAAACACACTATAATATATCGTCCACATGTAAACATGATTATTTATGCTTTTTATATGGGTGAAGATGCCAGGAGAAACACATATCAAGCATGAGAGAGATGATAGCACACCACAAAAATGTCGAAACTTCTACTCTAAGCTCGGTATCGATCAATCACACAGAGCCTCGTTCCAGCCAGCGTGCAAATATGGGGAAAAAATAATAATTGAGAGAACAATGAATCAGGCGAGTACACACCTGGCAAAAGACAATCCCACTCCATTGTCTGCAAAGCTATTCAGAGGAAAACAAAGAATCACAAGTTAAATCTTCTGAAATCTGTACACAACAGATTACGACATTTTCTATAACAGACAGCAGTGCTTCAATATTCTTTCAGAGACACTGAGATGAGTTATTGTCATCCAGCCAGCACTCAGAGAGAGTGTTTGAAGTACCCAATAGTTCGGTCGAAGCAAATTTGTGCATTTTTCCGCAATGTTTCAGTGGAAATTCAACTGTTAAACTGAACATTAGAAGTGAAATAACTTGGATTTTGGTCAAACGTTACTTTCCGCATAAGGAAAAGAGGAACGAGAAGTAGATGGTGTCACCGCAGCAGTGGGGGTTACGTCGTGTTTCCGGCGTGACTCATCAAAGCACTGACACAACACCATTCTTTCATCCCTCAGCTGAAACTTTGTTTCAGACTGAGCCGAGCGCCAAGCTGACACGAGCTGAATCACCGTCTGTGAGCCGCCTCACCCGGAGTTCTGGATGACGATGTCCCCGCCTCGGATCCACGCTCCCAAGTCGTTGTTCTTGAAGGAGACCAGGGTGTCGAGGACCGCGGCCACACGGGGACGGCTGGGATCAGCATCCTGGTGTGGTCGAAATCTGAACACACACGCGCCAAAACTCACTTTTCTGTCCTGTTGTGTTCCACTGGTGCACTAAAGTATTCAGCCAAACAGGGTCAAACCTATTTCACCCTAATTTCACAGCACATATGGTCCTCATATGGATCACATGCGCAAAAGATTATTATGTCAGAATTACATCATCATGCTATAAATCTGAAGACAGAATTCGTATAAAAGCTCAAAGTTTAAAACCCTAAAGTTGAATTCTAGAGGCTGCAGGCGGCGCTCTGTGCCTCCCATACTGCATCCTAGGGGTGACATTATTAGACAAAAGGTTATTAAATACAAAAGCTTTTATCGGCCATGGGAGCTCATATTGTCATGATTTATTTTTAATTGCCAAACCCACATTCAAATGTGTAACATCATTTGTACAAAGTTGACATTATAGCTCTGAATAAAGCTCGGTTCTCCTTTTGTAATCTTCAATAGGCTTGTTCTCTTTTTCTTGGCCTAATGGTGGCCCGTCTTGCACGTTAGCTTCAGAAATATCCTTTCCGGGGACCTAAATGTTGCTCCGGGGGAAATTTGCACCTGAATGAAGCCCTCGGAACCATTACTGTCCGATATCTTTTTACTGCAGCTCCACAGAATCACGCAACACACATCTCCCTCTCTCGCAGTTCCTCTGCACACATTTTGTAACATTTAAAAAATCCTTCCCCCCCGTTCCTCTGCACACATTCGTACCCTCACAGATACACACGGAGCGCGGCCGGCAGTCTCAGTGGACACATAAGGTTTTTTTTTTCCAGCGAGTTGAGGGCTGTATTTAGGTAGGGAGCTGCAGAGTGGAAACTTTATCTGTGAAGCCCTGTTTTCTCTGTCAACACAAACTAGACAGGCCTTCCACTAAAATGCAGCAACACACCCTGAAGCCATCATTTATCCCTGTCGATGGGCATATTCTCACAGATATACAACAGGAAGCGATAAATAACGTGATTCACGCAGTTATCGACAGTGGCATTAAACAAACATTGGTAAACCATAAATACTTTAATATTTACACACTGTAACTTAACACCATGATGTCTATGGGAAACCACCACATTGCTTTTTGAAAGCGGTTACAAGATACTTAAAAACACACAAGCGCAATACCAGGAAGCTGTGATTCAATGTTTATTTATAACATTTAAATCTAAGCAGGATGTGCCTAAAATTAATAGAATTAAAAATAAACTCCTTGCACTGTGACCAGTTGAACCAACACACGATTCTCAATAAAGAAACAGCTCTTGTGCACACATACAGACCTGGCATTGTTATCCAGACACAGGTATTCCCGGTGGTCGGCGGCACTTGCATTGGTGGTTTTCACTCCTTTGTCAATGAACAGCCCAGCCTAGTAAGACAAAAGTTTAATTTAAGCACAGAGTTTTCTCTAATACGACACTCAAGAGACGGAGGACATGCCACAGGTCTATTTCTGTTGAAACGGAATAAACATGTCCGCCAGTGCATTTTACAATGTGGTATCAGAGGCAATAATAAATGTACTAAATTTAAAATTTGGCTCAACAGCGTTGCAGGATTCAACAGAGTTTCAATGCTGTGAGGGGTACTGTGGGTTTTTAGAATGTGTGTGAAGGTGCAATGCACATTTTTACTCCATAACATGCAGATTAGTTTAATGTGCTTGCAATATAAGCTGTAAAATAAATTGAAGAAAATTTGGAATACATCTGCTTATGGTTGTGTGTGTGCGTGTGCGTGTGCATGTTGTGTATATGGAAATGTGCGCTCTGAGTCGGTATATAGGCGAGGTATAGTCTGAAAGCTCAAGGCTCCTTCCTCTGTAAGAGAGACTGCTGTGGTCAAACTGGACAAAGAACCCACAGTTCACCTGCCCGACGTCTGTCATTCCACAACACTGATACATTGTGGAATACACTGGCATGTGTGTCTTTTTTGTCTATACTGGTGGGGACCACTCGGCTTATTGCACAGTGATCCATGGAGACTTGGAATCTTAAAGTTTCAGGAGAAGACATTGCTTTAACGACGGGGCAGAATCCGAGCTTGAGGGCCTTCCTGTGCAGAGTTTGAATGTTCTCCCTGTGAAATGATCTCCAAAATTCCAGCTGGTTTAAATTAAATGAGTGAGGCTGTCTTTGTCTCTTTCTTTAAAAAAAACAAAAAAAAACTGGCTGTCTTTTTATAAATGGACTGGTGACCTTCCAAGGTGTGTACCCTGCTTTCACACATTGCCAGCTGGGATCTGAATGCGAGGATGGAGTGATAAAGTGGTGGGATGGATGGATGGATGGATGGACGGACGGACTGATGAATATACAATACTATTTCAAGATCAGATTACAGTTAAGGTTAGGAAAGTAGTAGTTATGGCAGAGTTTTGAGTAAGTCTGCAAAAGAATGGATGTGAGTTAATGTATTGCCCCCATAAGCCAAAGAAGTAATGTGTGTGGAGCCTTGTTCTTCCATATATCACAAAGTTAATTCTTAATTGGAAATCACATACATATTAAATGAAATCATATTTCAAGGTTGTGCTATAGTTAAGGTGAAGGTTAGGCAAATTATAGTCACAGCCGACATCATAGTAAGTCTGCAGTAAACTAATATCAATCAATGGTATTGAAACATAATGTGTGTGTGTCTGTGTGTGCGTGTGTGTGTGTGTGTGTGTGTGTCTCCTTGCTGCTATGATCTATTAAACAAAGCACACAATTTTGAGCACAGTATAATTTACAAGTAATAAACTATATAGTTTCCTGTTCATGGGCACAAAAGGAAAACACAACTATCTGGCAGCTAACATTAAGCCAACATGATATGTGGAGCAGAGATTCTGCTGAAAAGCAATACTACCAATACCTTGAAGTTGGAGTGCACACGGTTATTGTAAAAAATCCCCAGAGGAGTAAGCTCTGCCTTGGTCTCTGGTACCAGCCCATGAGAGTCTCCAGTGGAAGAGCTGTGGAACACAAACCATATGCCTGCGTCCTGAAATAGGAAGACGAACGGAGAGAAGTGTGATAAACAACACTGCAAATATTCATATTGTAACTGCAAAAAAACAACAACACGACTTTTATTACATGTGCCTCGATTCATTTAGTCTGCAGGAGGTAGGAAATTCAATCTAAAAACTATTACTGGTAGTAGGATGAGCTGTCATACTGTTCCCATGTTGGTCAAGTCATGTCACAAGAGTAAAACAGATGGAGGAGTTCTTATGAGCTCAGTGGCTTTAATACAGACCTCTGTTCATTAGATATAGACAGACAACCTAAATATCACACAAATACTTCCTACCAATAAGGAGGGCACTAACTAAGCCTCGCCTGTGGACCTGTGCATTGTTTGTGCTGAAATGAAAAAGAGATGGGACAAGAGATCCTCTTTCATATATTAGGGGTCTTACAATGTTATTGTACTCTTCTATCAAATGCTAAGGCCTGTTAAATCCAATTTTATTGATGGATCACTTTGTTATGAGCATGAAAACCCGCCATCTTTTTTTTTTTATTATCTAGGCGTTCAGGAACAACAAAGCCGAGGCAACTACATGTGCATAAATAACGGGTAACAACGTCACTCTGAGATTTATCTTATTGGCGGCGGGTTTTTCCTTAATCAAGTTTTCTTACATAACTATGGTGTTATTACCTGAGAACCAGCAGCTGCATTGCTGATGAGGTTGTTATTGGGGTTGGCGATCCAGAATGTTGATACTGCCCTGGAGAACAACCCCACCGCACACAAAGACAAAGACACACAAACGGTAAAAAGAAAAATTTGAAGGCAAACTCTTCACTATATCAGACACAATGACTCGTAAGCGGATGACAGAGATGAAAGAATCATGTGAGCTTTCTAAATTTACTTTATAATCCACCTCTTTGACATAACCAACCCCCCCCCCGACTGCTACAACTGTGTGTGTCTGCCAACATACGCACACACAAAAAGAGACTTATCTGTCTTCCTCTTCCACTTTTCTTGTTTCCACTATGACATTAAAACACGCCAAGAGGTTGTTATTGCATAGATAAAACCATCCCGCAAATATCTCTCTCACGCACTATTACCAAGCACACTATCTCACTGGCAAAGGCATAGGCCATCTGTTTTCTCTCAAACAAAGTATCTCACCAGTGTTCTCACACAACTCCCGCAGTTAAGATTTACAGCGACACTGGTCGGGGTACGCTTAAGATGGGAACAAATCACTTCCCCTTTAAATGTCAAGTCTTGTACTTAATGGTGCCTAACAAGACCTCGGCGGTCACAGGTATTTTATGTTTAAAGGATGATAAAGAATAGTTTCTATTTCTTTGTTGCCATAAATAAAAATTGACATAACTCATTGGTCTTCTGGAGCAGAATGCCTCAGAAATACGACTGACTTTTATTAGCAGACTTGACTAGCAGACAAATGAAAGAAGAATTAACCGATACAAACGTAATGACCACTAATAACTCTTGACGATAGCGAAACTAACCTTTCTTTCCCCCCCAAATGTCACTCATATGTGTAACTAAAACTGTCCTCCTCATTGTCTTACTTGCACTCTGTGCTCGGGGAGGGGGTGTAGCCCTGGTAGACTTTGTCCTTGATGCTGGTGCACATGGTTTCATTGCGATCGGTGGGCAGCAGTGTCCCCGGCCGAGTCAGCAAGCCAAGGTTGTGGTAGAAAGTGTTGCGCTGCTCGATGCCGTCCTCGAGGAAAAAGCAGTGACCCAAGGTGTCATAGCCAACTGTGTTTTTCACCTGTGCCAAAAGCAAAAGGAAGGAAAACGTCATAAATATATGCACAGAAGGACCGTAAGCAGAGTTCTTGGCTGGAGAAGAAATACAAATCCATGAGATTTCTTGGCCTTCTTTTCCAGGAACATTGTAATTTAGATAAATGTACAAAACAATGTCAGTAAAGAAAAGTGCAAGGATATCGTTTGTATGGCGACCTCTGCATCATTAAAACCTAAAGGAAAACACAGTGTGTTCCAGCTGCAGGATGTCCCTGATTTCCTCAAATAGTTGGAATTCCTGAATATATTTTGTCCTAAGAATCAGCTTTATTCCGCCAGTGGAAACAGGCGGTACAAGAAAACAAAATTCAGAGCCACCGTGTCAGAAAGGAATTATAAAAAACAATGCTGTACAAAAAAACATGAATTCCATTTCCTCTTCAATCAAATGGTCTGAAGGACAAATGCTCATTAGCCATGAGCATCTGATGTCAGGAGGTTTCAAAAATCCCATTGACAGCAAGGCAAATATCACAAAGGGTGATATATACAGAAAGTTTTTTAGTTTAGGTGAAGTGTCTGTGCAAACATTTCCTCCTTTAGTTCTATACACACACAAGACATTTTAGACCGTAAACATCAAAAACTAGTTTTGAGAGTGTGTTTCCACCCTTACCAGCAGACCGTTGGTGGCATGGATGGTGAGGCAGCGGGAAAACGAGTGGTGTATGGCGAGTCCGTCCACATACGTGGGCTCCCAGTAGCCTCCCTTCTGGTCAACATCACCACACATGTGGAAGTGGAGAGGGTAGCGCCTTTTCTCCCGCTGCTGACCCATGTTTTTCAGCTCGACGTGGGACAGATGAACTGATGAGAAGTTAGCACGGATCTGTCGATGTCAGAGACGAGAGACCACAGAGAGTGGAAAGTAGATCGAAAGCCATGAGTGACAAGTTCTTCAAGTCGACAAAGCAAGAACAATGACTTATTACACAACGCAAGTAGGGCACTCTGGTTCTGTGGTGGGCAACACTGGGGGTTTTGTTTTTTTTATGCCTCAAAAGTAAACCGAGTTAAAACAATAAAAAGTTCAAGGTTTATGTCTACAGTTATTCCCTGGGTTACGATCCAGTTAAACCAACTGCCCCAAAACCACTGATGTTGATCAAAAAGAGGAGGAGGTTTATAGAAGCTCAAATCGAAATCCAAACACACAGAAACAGGCAGAAAAACGGTTAAACATGAACATCGAGGAATAATACAACACAAACATGCTGTACAATGCTCTCTAGGAGGTCTTTTTGTGGGTACGGCATAATCCACTGGGTCTGGTTTGTGTTAGGGGGGGTATTGGCCAATCCCCTGATTGTAACTGGAACTCTAACCCAGATACACACAGCTCTTACTGACCAGCTCCCTCACAATCTCTCTATCGCTTACAGAAGCACTCATATACAAATAATCGGTGTTTTTACAGCATATATTAAACACCGGTAAGCTTCATAACTGAAATGCATCTACCTGAGATCCTGTATATATGCATGATTCCCTGTATGCAAAATGAACAAAATAAAAATTCTGTTTCTGTATCTCGATTGGGTAATAGTTTAAAGGGTGTTGTGAAACATAAGTGAATGCCCCCCTTGTTGCAAACATATCAACATTTATACAAGTTTAAAAAAACAAAAACACAAAAAACTGCTAATGTGGAAGAAATCATTTCACCCAAAGGGGGTCAGTACATCAGTTACACAAGGCTTAAGGAATGTTGATGTGTATTTTCCACCAATAAGAAAGGAAGGTTTCCATTATTAACCACATTATTGTGGGCTAGATGAATATATGGCAAGCAAAGTAATCCAGCGAGGATATGATGCTTCACTTCCTGCTCTCATCTGTCTTCCCTTCATCCCTGTGGGGTTTTTTTTTTCCTTTTAAATCTTTAGTGTCCGTTTCAAAATGGCAAAATTCAGCAAACGCTGACATCCAGAGTCAGAGAATGGGTGAGCGATGCGGGGAACAGAGCTTCGACTAAACTGAAGTAGGAACATGAATGACCCCTCTCATTTAGCATGGCATATAAATATAGAATGTATGCACACGCTGGCTTCGCAGCGTGGACTCTGTCAAATGGATTACTGCAGACAGAGTGACCTTTAGTGAGAAAGTGAAGTCAAGCCGGGATGGGGAGAAACATCCATCAGCAAACACAGACATAAAGTGCAGTCTAAACAAGGACCTGTGGTATTACATTACACACACAAGCACATACACACACCTGGATGTGGCCTCCAAAGGTGTCGTGGCTGTAGAACTGGCACATGTTGTTTCCGTAGCAGGAGTTTTCCATTTCTCCATAAATGAGAATGTTTCTGGAGAGCAGAGCCACTTCAGCTCGCATGTCGACTCCATCTATGATCTCTCCGACGTGGTTATACTGAGGCCTCCCTGGGAAACACACGGCAGCAGACGCTCGGTCAAATGTGACAATAGACACACAATTTAAGTCGAGAAAAAAATGGCGGTTTATTTGGAAGTAACCTCTTTGAGGTGGCGTCACCCAAGTTCAGGTTTATTTTCTGAAAACCACATGCCATCAACTGTCAACCACAGGAAGTATGCTCAGCAACACCCAGAGGAACATTAAGACATAACCACACCCCTGAAGCAAGCAAGCCAAAGTCACGGAAATGTAAATGCAAGTAATGAACTGCATATGAAACACAGGAATAATCAGCTCTTCAGCAATGCAGAACATATCCTTGCCCGCAGTGATAACGCTTCTCCAGCTGCTCAGTGTTTTCTCATGGCAGGCACACACTTACTACTGCGCATTTCTCTCCAGGAAGGGAGTTGGTCTTTGTTGATAACAGAAAAAGATGAGATCAGGAAACATTACCGACAGAGGGTTGGGCCAAATGTCACGCAGAGATTATTCAAGCAGAACTTTATGGAAGCAGAAGCTGGTGGGAGACTGAGAAGAGAAAGCTTGTGGTAGGTAAAAGACTCCTGAAACATAATATGGTACTCTCTTTTGTGGCTCCTCCAATAATCTGACATCAGCAAAGCAGCTGTAAAGGAAATGAGATCTCACTGGCGCTCAGGATTAATAACGCTACATCTGCTGGATGCATTTATTGACTATAAAGAAGTGAACAGAATTCGAAAAGCGACATTTCAAACTTGTATATTATTTATATGTTCACCAAGCACACAAAGACCTTTCTATACAGATCACTACACATTTGACAAGTTAATAAAATTTTAACCTTTATCCATCGATTAATATGATTAAAAAAATGACATGAGCTGGGCTTTCGCTGAGAATCAAATCCCGAATTTCAAAACACAGTGGTTTTGATGCAAAAACTCAAACTGGCTGCAGCTCATACTAGACACAAGAGTCGACTTCCAAAAGACAAACCCCGCCCATATCGCCACTAGTATGTGTCTAAAGAAATCAGATGTATTGGGGAGGCTACGGCTCAGATGGTAGCGCAAACCTTCGTGTTGATGGCTCAGTCTCCTGCTTTTGAGTGTGCACGTGGTAAATGGGCTCTAAATAAGGCAGTGAAAACGCACTATAAATATTAAGAATAAATCTATAAAAATAAATGTAATAAATCAATATATCCAGTCTCACCTTGTATCCTGACCTGTCTGCTGGTGCAGTGGGGGCAGGGCAGCAGGCTAAACTCTTCTGCTTGGTGCATAGAGTAATCTGTACTGGCAATTACAATGTTGTCCCCTGGTCGCCAGGTCTGTTGCACTTCATCTTGCAGATTTAGCACCACCTGGTCCACAGCGTCCACCTGGAAGCCTGAGATGGGGAAGCCTGGGGGGGGGGGGGGGGGGGGGGGTGTAACTTATGTCAAAGGAAATCTAATGAAGTAAACATGTATCATACCGTTTCCAATGACAGACGCAATGCAAAGTCCCTTTTTTTCCAGGGAGCCATCAAAAGTTATTCCCTTTTTTCTTCATAACAAATGAGGCTAAACCATCCATCCATTGTCCGCCGCTTATCCGGGGCCGGGTCGCGGGCTGAACACCCCTACATAATGAATTCCTGACACTCAGCAGATGGAAAGATACACAAATGGGATGATGGACAATTAACTGCAATAAAAAATAAATAAATCTAACAGCTTACAGTGAATGTGTTCATCCAACTGTCCAGTGAAGTCAGCTTGAGCTTGTCTTGTGTTCAACAGTTCACTAACTGAACGGCCATTAATAAGCATAAATCGTCTTTGAAAGGAGGTCTGGAGGGAAACAGTTGAGATGACCTACACTGCCTCCAAGACAGACGACCCACGCAGAATGACGACATGTATTAGACACACTGTCTGCAACTCAATTTTTAAAATTTCTGTCAACTTTTAACCATGCATGATATTGAGCCGCTTCCGTCACAAAACTGATTCTCACCATTTTTCCACTCGCTGTAGGCAGTGACAGTGAAGCCGACTCCGTCCACGGTGGTGAAGTTGCGTCTTGCCACAGCTCTCCCACCTGTGTCGTGGTTTTCGTGTTCCCGGACGTCCTCTGAACATGACGTGTTGCCGCCTCCAACCACAGAGACCAAAGCCCATGCCTGCCTGTAGAGATCAGAGGGATGGGGGGGAAAAAAAAATGTATGAAAAAATGGTCGTGGGCACATCAAAGTGAGAGGAGTTCAAATGGTTTGACACTGGGATTTCAATCCCATCACTTGTTGGGGGGGGGGGGGGGGGGAGCACTACTTTCCCCAACATCCCCAGCAACACGACATGCGACTTAACATGCGTTTAACAAGAATAAACTTTTTTGTGTGTTTTCCTATCAGGTATCAGCATCAAGATGTGTCAGATTCCTTCTGCGGGACAATAGACAGCAGATTACAATCGGCAGACAGTTGATTCATAGTGTCTGGAAAAAATATCCGTCTTTTCTCCCAAATCCTCCCTTCTGACAGTTTTGCGATGAGGGAATGTCAAGAAAATAACTTCTGATTAAGATTGCTATGATTTGAATGAGGAGAGTCTGCAATCATTCCAACAGGGAAGCTTGAGGGTGTGGATGGTGACTGGAGCGAGGCGTGCATCGGAGGGCGTGTGATGTGAGCTGGACGGCACACTGCAACTCGAAGCCCAAGATGTTTTGAGCTTTTCGAGAGGGACTGCTTGTGGGTACAGTAGTTGGAAGACGTTGGGATTTTCTGCAAGTTGTTCTGCTGCACGAAAACAGGAAAGGCCACTTCAGGGTTCTAATGTGCGGTCCGTGTATCTCCACAGATCCAACCAAGAAAAAAAAACAAATGAAATATGTGACACAAAGAGGAAATCAGTAAGAGGTTTTTTTTTTCAGCCACATCCTTTATTTGATGTTTATTGACCTTTAACGACTTCATTGTGTGACGGGAAAAGCAATTGTGCGAAGGCCAGAGGGGATTTAGAAAGACCACCATAGACCAGGATGAAAGTATGTTTATGCACGTGTGAGGGCCTCTCCAGAGAGACAATGATTAAAGCCAGCGGGGTCAATAGGCACGAGGCAACAGCCAAGACATTTGTGTACTCGTGTCGGGAAGATTCGTTGACGCAAACTAAATCGACTTTGGGAATTTCAGGGATTTTTTTTGTGCAACGCTGCAGGTTGTTCTTTTGTTTTCCAGTTCTCTTTTGAAGTTGGAAGGTCGCTACACCCACAAAAATCAAAAACAAACATGCACTACTGTTTGTCATTTACATTTTCCGGGAATATTCACTGCCGCTTCACACCATGGCATCAACTAATTTACACTTTGTCTTCATGCTCACGCGTACAGGTCAAACGTCTCCGCTGCTGAACTTGCCATAGTGTGACTTTAACGAGACGTTTAACTGCTTCCTGTCTCATAAATACACGCGTTCCTCCAACCGCAGGCAAATCCGCATGAAGCTGAGATTGGAGGAAAGTGGACAAAGTTAACTTATTGGTGTAAGCTCCAGTGAGCCCACGCGCACACACAGGACGCCATCGTCTGAATCGTTTATACCGCTCTGCTGTGGATCTGAAGGGATTTGTTTGAGAGCCCCTGTGTTGCCTTGGCATTCTCTCACAAAGGTGAAATGTGACACCAGAAAATTTGGCTCAGTAACGGTTTGTCAACTGAGAAACCCTGTCGGTGAACAAAAGTGTCAAAGTGGCACAAACTGTACGTGTGTTTTAGATGCGGGATATTAAATGTCATGCATCATCAAGACCCGGAGCTGTCCTTTTGTGACAAAGACCGCACCCTGTACGAAATGTGTGCTTTATGTTCTTTTGAAGGAAACAGCGTGTGGGGAAATTAAACCTGAACTGTCACATTTTGCGCAAATCCTGGAAACTGTGACCCATTATCCTGTGCGCGCTTCCTCTCTGGTGGAGCACGATATAGTGGAAGCAAAAGACAAACAGGAAATAGAATAACTTTCCAGAGAGGGTGGACCCTGAGCGACATGCTGGCGTTGTCAGTCCGCGTATTGAGACTTCAAAGTTGAGAGGGTTTACTTAAACTCTTAAACAAAAAAACACAATAACTTTCTTTATCGGGCCCGGGAGACCGAGAATAAACAAAACGATCCCAGAGACTTGCACAGTCAACACGCCACGGAGGAGCAACACAAAAGGCACAAAGAATGCTGGCATATGTCGCAACACCTCTGAGCCAAGGGCACCGTCACGTTCAGCTGTCGCAACGCAGCTCAACTGCTCCCAACACCAACACCTAATCAGCCAAAGGCATAAGAACCCAGGCTATTCTATTAAGGCACGGCATCAAAATGAAGGAGAAAATGTCAGTCCGCTGACTTCGAAGACAGGATAGTTGTTGGGCTGGTCTGATGAACATAACCATGACTCCAGTTCACAAAGTTAAAAATCAACTCAAAGACAAATCCAGTGAGCATATGTTCTCTTGGCAACATCGCCATAATCATGCAAGTCCACAAGGGAGACTGTCATAAAGGTTTAAGATGACATAAATACAGATCAAATAACAATTTGTCATAACCAAGGCACGCAGAAGACTAACTGTTGAACCTCGGTAGGAGCTGGACTGCGGCAGAAGAAGGCGGGGGGGGGGGGGGGGGGGGGGGACTCAAATGAGTCTTGTTTAAATGCCACAAGCAATCTCACAAACAAAACCTTGGTAGTCAACATCAATGGACTGAAAATAAACCTCTCCAGTCAGATCTCATGATTATACAGCACTTTTGAGATGTACTGGAAAATGAGATTCACAATATTCAATAAGACAGCAGCAATTGTTGTCAAACAAAATGAAATCGTAGAAATGTTTCCAGCACCTTGTTAACCCGGTAATACCCAACTGCCTGTAAAGATGAGACGAATTTGTGTTTTCAACGAGGGCAGGCCTATATAACGGACCTGCATACAACCTCTATTTATTCCTACCTTTATTAGGTAGAAATTTAACAAAACCCCACCCCACCCACCCTCCGACAGAAATGATCCGTCATGCTTTTATTTGTATCTAATGTGCAAAATGTACAATTTACAGGTTCTTACAGCATCTCTTTAATTCACAAAGCAGCAGTGTTTTTACCTGTACTTGAGATCGTAGACAAAACTGCTGCCCAGTTTCTCTTCAATGGCCTTCTTTGTTTCGTCCAGGAGACTTTTGACAGCCGAGTCTCCAACGGCCAGAGTGACGATGCGGCCCGCCGGCAGGGAGCGCAGCAGCTGTGAGAGTCGCCGACTGTCATTTCGGGACTCGTGCGTGTCGTAGCGCTCGGTGAACAGCACGGCGGCCGTGTCCTGGTCCACCACGCGCAGGTTAATGCCTCGGCTGAAGTTCCGCTGGAAGGCGTAGCCCCCCGTGGCGAGCCCGGAGGCCGGGAGGCTCCGAGTGAGCAGAGACCAGGAGACGGTCTCGGTACCATGCAGCTCCAGAGTTCCTCCGCCCTTGATGCCAATGAACTTTCGGCCGAAGCCGGGCACCTGGGGAACGGCCTTGTCGTCTGAACGGCCGAGGAGAACGATGGTAGCGCGAGACCGGTAGCGACATTTGGGCGAACCGATATGAAGGGCTGCCCCTTCTTCTATGAGGATGTGATGTGTTCTCAAAGTGATGTTTTTAGAACCATCGGCGTTGTCTGCAAAAGCAACCTGACCTGTGAAAAGGAAAAAGAAGCAAAAAAAAAAAAAAAAAAAAGACCTGAATGCTTGCGTGCTCGATTTTGGATGAAAAATATCCTAAACCGAACCCAATCTGTTAAGTAAATGAATGCTCGAGCATGACGATGACTCCAACTGGTTGACATGTTTACCTCCAGACTGGATGGTAAGTGAGAGGAAGGTCGCCGAAGCATCCAGCCTGAACAGGTTTCCCCTCCTCACAACAACAGCCTTCTCCGGTTGGTGACCTGGACTCCAGCTACTTAGTGATGGGTTATGGTCTGGACAATTTTCTGTAAAGATCAGTGACGAGTCTGAGAATATCAGGCTTACAGAAATATATACATATATATATATAGATACACACACACACACAGGAGGCCCAGAACATGCATGTAACAAATGCAGAGGCGTTGGATCACACGAAGAACTTTGTATCACCAACTCATAACACTAACCGTCGAACACGTGTCCACTTCGGAGACTAAGGACGAGGATGAGCGTGAAGAAGAATGCGCCCAACGACACCCCGCAGCAAATCAGGGTGTTTTTCCTTTGCTGGAGTCTCTGCGCACGCTCCCGGCGCTGGTTCTCCTCCGACACGCTGAACGTGGTTTGTTGTGCCGCTCGCGGACCGTGGGGTTTTATGGGTGGAGGCGGTGGAGCTTTGGCGGGCGGCGGCGAGCGCACGGGAGCCACCCGCCCGGGAACGTAACCCGGGCACCTTGCGTGGTGGCCGTGAGGCGGAGCCACAAAGACGGGGAAGCGAGTGGGGCCATCACTTGTCGGCATGGTATACGCGTCTGCTACCTGTGCAGAGAGGAAACAGGCACACAAAAAAAAAAAAAATGCAGATTGTGTGTGAACAAAACGTTTGTTATCGCACCAAAAAAATGTTTTACCAGAATAGATATTTGCATTTTCTTGCACACTTATAGGCACATATGTACAACAAAGGCACAGTTGTGAAATAAGTGTTCAGGGAAGAAATAACAAAGTGCCTAAAAACAAGTTGTGACAGGAGAAGTCAAAGTGGAGGAAGTCCCATAAAGTAGGTTTAAAACAGTAGGAGGCGACGGCCTGATTCTGGGAAAACTGGCAAAAAAACGCACCGGGCACCTCAGTCCTGGACTTCCAGGTAAAGGACCGGAACAGCGGGGCTTTAACAGACTATTAATCTAGTCCTCCAGGAGGTCCACTTATCCCCCGGCTGGCTTGGCCTGAACAGAAGTGACATTGGCTGCTTTTGTCCACAGTAACGAAAAAGCTTGTGAATAATGGATCGCAACATTCCTCAGACGATGTTAGGGCAAGCCAAAACAGATGGCACCAATTACAGTAGAGAAGGAGGAGAGCGCTGGAGCTCCGGGTTGTTGCTCCATTTATTTCACACAAACTGAGAAAGGAGCATTAAAACAACTGCAGCCATGGTCTCTCTCTCTCTCTCTCTCACACGCAGCTTATTTTTGTTCTTCAGAAGACATTAGATCGACATAAATCCCTTTCCTCAAGATGATTAAACTTAACTAACCTTGAATTAACTTCTTCCCAATGAAATGGAATTTACGTGATGGGGGGGGGATTTTATTTTATCCTCCCCAAAAGTGAAATAGTTCTGCGCCATGAGAGGAAGAGGTCATACACCTGCACACACAAACACACAGGGGTACAGGAAATGACAGTGTAGAGCAAAAAAAAGGGCTTAAACTGCACTTTTCTCACACAGAAACACCCCAGAGTAAAGCCACCACAGCATGCTGGTTGCTCTTAAAACTTCATTTTACACTTCGGATTTTGACCATATGACGCAAAGGATGACCACATTTTTTTTTTTTTTTTTTTAAAGGGCAAGGCTGCGACAGTTGTCAACGCCACGCACTGTTAAATCAAGGAGAAACTCAAAATGATCATTTTTATGCTTTAAAGCATCAAAGGTTTGTATAAGAATTTCACACAAGAAACAATGTGACAACCCACAGACACGTACACACATAACCACCATTGTCTCCCATTTGCCATTATTTCAGCCCGGAGCAACAACAGAGCTGTTCAACTGGTAAACAAAGCACTGTGCCGTCGAGGACAAGTCAACAAGGCTTCAGTCATTTAGACGGGCCGCAAAGTAAACTGGGTTTAACAGCAGCCGGTCCACCCACTTCAGCTTGAATTATCCCATTCCACTTTGAAGCGGCTCATTCTCCATCCAACTTCAAATCTCAACTCTCATCCAGGAAGGCGTGGAGAGCACGCCATACGTTTTTCAATTTTTCACTTTCTGGCCGCTCCCGAGTCAAATCAGTGAGAAAAATGAGGGATTTTCTGTTTCTGAGAAGAAACGCAGACTAATACAAATGGGGTTCATTACGTTTGTGAGATCATCAACTATGAATGATGGGAAAGGTTGTGGATATTAAATTAATGACTTCAGCAGATGGTTTGTGGATGCCTGTTCCAATAAGTGGAAATGACATTAGTAAAAGCTGAACTGATCAGTGAATTTACCAAAACAAGATGTCTTTATATTATATACAATTTCACAAAGAGTGATCTGATATTCTGAAAGAAAAAAAAGGAAGATGGCAAAGTTTGAGTTCTTCTGAAAACCGTCTTTCTGAATAGATGTTCAGCCATCGTCAGGATCCACAAGGAGATGAAGCAGTGTGATTCAAACAAACTCTGAATCATTCCTTTATTTATTCTACAAAGGTGTGCGATTATTATAGTGATACTCCAAACATTCTCTCTGAATCATTAGATTGTGTGGTGTCATTCCACCCGTCAGTGACACAGTAATTAAATGATACCAACGGTGGGTCTCACAGCAAAGAGTCCAAAGAAGTGTGTGGAGTTTGCATGTTCTGTTACATACCTCCCTGGCTTCTTTCACACTCCGTTGACATGTATTGTAGGTCAACAGACACACAACTTAAGACCAGTGGCCTGTCCATCACACAAGAAGATCAAAACTCTGGAAGCGTAAACGTCCACACCGGGGGATTCAGAGTCACTGCTGATCCAATTAAGATACCTTTGTGGGAAGAAATCCAGAGCACCAGACTTGCTGAGAAAACATTCAAGCCCAGAATTGTTCCTTGCGTCACAGCAAGACGACCCTGCAGCCCGTGGTGGCACTAATTACACCTCGGAGTTAGGATTTACTGCTTCGCCATGCTCATATTTGACAATGTTGTGCCTTAGATTTTCAGAATCATTGTTCTGAACACTGTGTGAGCCCCAAGGACTCCGGCCTGTATAATCATGAATGAATGGATGGATGTGATATCAGTAAATGATGGTGGTAGTGGCACTGTTTACACTTAAAAAGGCACAATTTACTTCTTTGGCATGTTTGTTTTGTCCTTGTGGCGTGATATGTACTCTGCCTTTCTGTGGGATAAGCTTCGGCCCCTCAATGATACACAATGTGGCTGGATGGAGAAATCATATCAAGAATAAAAGTGACATCTTTAAACTTTTGAAAACAAAGCCAGAGTGTTTCACATGAAAGAAAAACAGACTTAAGATGATGCATAAATGTTTTGTAAAGCAACACTATGCAATTAAAAATAGAATATTGCTACTTGGAAAAAAAACAACACATTCAAAAAGTGTTTTCAAGAGCGTTTCGAAAGAGAAAAGGAAGTCGGATTATCTGTGGCATGTCCTTCCACAGTGACGGGGCTCTGACAGAAACACCCTTGGTTTTCATTCTTGTCCTGAATACAGCGAAGAGAAATCTGTTAGAGGATCTCAGGTTATGTTTTGAGCTGCCTTAAAAGTTAGTAGAATAAAGTAAATTAGCAGCCCAGCAGTGGTATATTGAATTATCGGAGTTTGGCTATGTCCGAGATAGATAAACAAGAAAATAAGGAGTAATCATATATCCAGTTCTGACGTGGAGTTTGCTGTTCTCTGACTTGTTTCTGCATGCAATTTTTCAACATACTCCAGTTTCTAAAAACAGTAAGAAAACCACGTTTGCGGACGATAAGCGGCTGTAAAATTGCCATTCGGTGTAATTGTCTGTGGTTGTTTGTCTCTCTTCGACAGTGGCAATCTGTCCCGGATGTACCCTGGCCAGCTGGAATTTACTGCAGGCCACGATACCACCCGAAGTTGGATATAGTATTATTGAAGATGGGTGAATAATAAAAACAGGTAAGAACAATCTTAATTTTGTTAAATGAACCCAAGCAGGCAACATAATAGAATGATAGTTGTTAAGAGTCTACGGTATCTGGAACCTTTGTGTGGCTGTAAAACATCAAATGTGACTCATGTTCTCCTCTCCTCAGTGAGAACCTTGTGATGCGCTGATCTCCTGGGCATCAGTCTTTATAATCCCATCTCGGTGTTTTTATTCACATTCCTCACCTTAAAAGGGAGATCCAGTCCAGCTCCCCTGCTACTATCTGACCTGTCAGAACCAAGTTTTCCTCCTTTAAAGACCGGATCAGGGTCTGGAAATGAGTCTGATGACAGGATCTGTGGACAATGTTTCTTAACAACCAGGGTCTCCTCCCTTCACCCCTCACATTTTCCTGATTTGAGAGCTACTGATGATGTACCAGATGTAGGGGGGGAGGCAGCACCGGATTTGTTCAGCTCCCACAGTCCGGGGGTCCACGCTCACTGTCAGGGTGACACACAGTGAGGGAACCATGTGTTTCCTTCATTAGACAAACCAAACCCACAGGAGAGCAGAAAGAGACCCGAAGAACACTCGTTGGACAAGACGATGCTTTATTACTGATTTAGGAGTTTGTTTAGCCCACCCCACGGAACACTACACCTCTTTATCCCCCGATTCTGCCTGAAGGGCGCGTGACACACGTCCTTAAAGTGACGGTGGCCCTCGCGCGGTATTTAAAACGCTTAGTTTAGCTCAATAAAGTGACCATTTTCACCACGCGGGGCGACATGGGGGTGAAAGCGCGAACTGAGAGGCTGCCCCCGTTGAGCGCTGATTCACCCCCCAGCAGGCTGACACACACACACACACACACACACACACACACACACACGGATACCGTGTAAACGGACGGACGGTGAGTATACGTACCGTCGGTGAGACTGTCCTGCTCCGCTGCGGCTCTGTCCATCCGCTCTCCACCGAGTCCGCTTCAAGATACACCGACCCGCGGCCGCTGGACGACGAACACAAGGTTGAACCCTTGCAACTTTGCGGTTTTACGCGTCCCCCTTTATATATCTTTTTTCACATGGTGGACTTTTTTCTTTCTTTTTTCTTTTTTTACTGCTGTAGGCTGTCGTTCGTCCGTCGGTCAGCCCCCACAGTCTCACCGAGAAGGGGGGTCGGGAGGGGCGGGGCTTGAAGGGAGGAGTAGGCAGCGTTCACTGACTGTCGGAAATAGTACGACTGGTAGTATAGTATTAGCGTTAGTCGCTCACTACTAATGCTGCTTCTAATATTCATATTAGATGTATATTATTATTGTTTTTATTATTATTATTATTGGTAGTAGTAGTAAGTAACATCAATAGTAGCCTACTACATATGCCACCAACGCTGCTACTATTATTATTTTAGTATCATCATCCTCATTATTTTTATTATTACTGCTAGAAGTAGTAGTAGTAGTAGTATTAGTAGTAAAAGTAGTAGTATTCATAGTAGGAGTAATGTAAGTTGTATCATTTCAATTTGAAATAGCAGGCAAGAAATTGTCGAGATAATATAATGTGTGCCACTGTTGTACATTGGTGGTTTTCAATTAAACCTCTTTTTATTCTTTTAGTTAGTCATCATTACAGTTAAAATTGGTTTTGTCCGAAGCTATTTGAAAAGGGAGAAAAGGATAGAAGGCTGATTTAATTTCACTGCCTACTTATTTATTTATAAGGATTCCTTCTCAACAATGAAGAGAAAAATCAATAACACCAGGCGCACCCTCCTTAATCCCTCTGGCTACTTAGATGATCGCTAGTTAGTCTGGCCTAGTTAGGTGATTCTAAGTGTGAAATATCAGATATGTGGTTCTATTATTGTCTCAGCTGTCCTCGCTGTTGAATTAAAGGTTTTCATATTTATGTTGTATAATTGTATTCCCTCAATATTGTATGTAATTAAAACCAATTCGAAAAAGCCGATCTGTCATTAAGGGTATATCAAATCTTTTTCAAGTGTAAATCATCGGTCGCTGCCGTCAAGCCAAGCTATGCATCATGTGTCACCGTAACCCATTTGCTTGATGACTTTTTTTTTTTCCACAGATCATCTGGAAAATGTTTTCCATATAAATTTTTTTGGTCTTGCTCTTGCAGCAGATCATTTTTAAATAAAATCACATTATTTTCCACTGTGTACTTTTTTTTTTTCCGGGACATATGTTTCGCCTGTCAGGTGTGGCAGTTTCAAGATGGTCTGGGTGGGTCCTCAAAAGAAAATATCAGATTTTTCGGTATCTAGAGAATTCTTTTTTTTTTTTTTTTACTGTTCCTGTTTCTCTTGGAGTTGTTGGAATGATACAAATGTACCACAGACTTTCCACATTGAGCACTCTACACTCCCTTCATAATTTAAAGCCTCCATCTACAACAGAACGTGTGAATGATGAATTTGCTGATTGATATAATGTGCTTAGTTTTTGATGACGCATCATTTTTCTTTTTAATAGTCTCAAACCATTTTCTGCACACTGAAGCGCACTCAAAAATCAGGGCTTTGGGAATCATGACAACGTAGTCACTTCTCGACCTCAACTATTTTGAGATGTAGATGTAAGATGTAAGGTATGTTTGTGATGTCTTGTAAAATTTTTTGCACGCATCATCTCAACATTTTAACAATCATTTTCAATAAATCTCCACTTTCTGATAATAGCACATCTTTATTTTTGTTAAAATATATTTATGACATTCATTGAAACTTGAGACGATTGAGTTTATATCTTGTTCATGTAAACTAAGTCATTGTTTTTACTGCTTTTAAATGAGTAAATACAATAGTTTTCTTCTCGTAACAGAGGCGATACTTGACTCCTATTAATAAATATTCAATAAATGCACGGTTTGTGCAATTATACAGAGAAACAGCAGCACAAGCGAATCAATATAACTTAACTGAAAAGCTGGTTATATGACACTAGGCTGTTATGTGGGAGTCTGTTTTGGAGACTCGGGCAGGAGTAATGTGATTACAGTCATTAGAAGAGTCTGACTGGGCCAGTGAGGAACAGATGACAATGTTACCATGGCTAGGACAGTCAAATTATCAGAGACTGGAGAGTTCTCAACCCACACATGAGCAAATAACTGTGCAAGCAACTGAAGCCTCCATCACGTCTGAATCTCAGTAAACATATTTGAGCAAAAATTTCAAAGTGGCAGAAAAAACAATAAGCCTCATTTTTACGATAAACTTAAATGTATTTCTCAAGACAAGAGGTTAAAAAAAAAGAAAAGATTCCAGGGGGTCATTGAAGAGGGCACAAGGGGCAGGATAGGCCTGGAGGAGCTTTAACTTGAGCAACAGCGCCCCCTGCTGACGAGTACCAACGTACCTATAATGTCACGTTCCAACAATTCTAAATGATGAACTGTTTGTCGAGATGCAACACGTACAATTACTTTGTCTAATAGATTGAAACATATTCCGATGTTCAAAACAATCATGCACCTCACATTCCTTCTTAGTCACTTCTGGAATTCATCCTCAGCCTGAGACAAAGCACCAGATTTAACTCCAGCTGTGTCACGTCTGCCAGTTATCTTCGAAGTAAAATTCATCTTGGCATATCTATTCAAATGAAGAACACAAAATATTTAGAGTGCCACATAAAAGCACTGTGCATCATGAGCAATACACAATAATGACCAAAATACTGTATAGTATAGGAGGGTCACCCGTCTTTGTGATCCAGCCGTCTGCTTCATACCACTTCATTCAGTTGAGGAGGCAACTGGAGCCGACCCCAGCTGACAATCAGAAACCGGTTTATTCAGTGAAAAAACACGTGCATAGGCAGAACTTGCAGCTTCACATATAAATGCCCACAAGCTGGGAATCAAAATGGGGACAACCTTCCAACTACACCCCCCATTTGATTATATTGTAATCCACAAAAGACATGATTTGATTAACATTTATCATTTGCATCTCCTTGGACAAGGTCTTTTGCACAGGGGTTAAATACTGTGTTCATCCCTGTGGTATTTGAGTTTAAAGTTTCAGAATAACCAACAAGTCATTTGACTTGCTTGTTGAATCATTTTGATGACATAAACCAGAATTCCCTCCAGAAACCGACACAAATCAGATTATTTGTCAAATACCATTTTATTTCCTCTATCCATTTTAGAATTACTATATTAATGTCATTACAGATAAGTTCTCTCCGTGTTGAGATCATTTGTACAAAATTAATCAAAATCAGAGATGACACTCGTCAAGGTGACCGGTTCACGGGTCATTTGAAAAGCCAGGACAGCCCTCCTTGAGCTGGTGGTCATATGAAGAGTTGGACAATACAGTCAATACAGATAACAGCATGTGAAACAATCTTAAAAAAAAAAAAACAAAGACATGTCCCATACAAATATTATTTACAATGTAAAAACAAAGAAAATGCACAACCTTGTTTATAAGACAAATGAGGTGTGAGAAAAGTCAGAACAGGTCATCAGCTCACTAAAATTCACCACTAAATCAAGATTTCTCAGTCTGCAACTAATCCGACCAGAAGCTTTACAGTAGCACCTATTGACTTATTGGTTAATTGTCACTTTCAGGGAAAATCTGAGCCCCATCAGGCTCAAGATCGAGTCAGACATAAAAAAAAAAAAAAAAAAAAAAAACACCCGTAAGAAAATGATGTATCGAGTTCTCTTAAGTGATTCTGTGTTTTTCAAACAGGCCGAAGACGTAAAGAAAAGCAGCCGCGGTGGCATGCAGTAGCACTTTGACATTTGAGCAGAATTAAGCCATCGGCGTGCTAAAACTTCGTTTGGCTTCACTCGGCATCAAAGGGCAAATCAAAACACAACAATGGGCTCAAAAATATCATGCAGAGAAAAAAAATGGAAAATTAAGATTCAAAAATATATATTTGTGATTGAGGCTTATAATGCCGAGCCACTTGTCATGGACTCGGTATGTGTTGTGAGTCAGTAACTAAGTACTTTCATTTTACAGCGCTATTAAACCCAAGTAAATGCTTAAACTAATTAAAAGTTTTTTTTAAGTCTTTGCACTGAGAGTGAATGGAGGCCTGCTGTGCTCGCAACCTTCATTCCGATTGGCATTAGTGGTTAAAGTGTTGATCAGATCGTCGACTGTTAGCTGCTGTCACAGTAGTTAAACTTTTCTCATAAACAGAAAACTCCAGAAAGATCTAATCATTTCCAATATACATAAGAGTGTGTATGATTTTTCCAACATGATATATCCAAAAGATTAATTTTTTTTTTATAAAAAAAAATGGTCCAAACTGGGTTTCATAATAGTTACTATATCTAGTTGAATATAATGTGTCAGATATGTTGGTCTACAAAAGTGCCAGTATTTTAAGTTCTCTAAAAACATCAAGCTGGTCGACTACAGCGTGGCGATACCACAGTGACAACACTTCAAGTTGAACTCTGGAATATGTGGAAGTGGTGTGAGGAAACCGCCCACAATTCAGAGCTCGGCGACACACAGCCTCAACATTTTAACCCGAGTCCGGTCTTGCGTCTTATTACAACAACACTGAACTGTACCACTTTCAAAAGTAAAAAGCAGAGACGTGGAGCCTCGGCAGAGCTTTGGGGACGTTTCTAGTCGAAAGTACACTTCTTTGCGTGTCCCGAGTCTCTGCGTCATATCCTACTAAACATTTGGCAACACTGGCACAGCTAGATAATATGTCAAGTTGGTCTCGTACAGTTTGTCAGTGAGCAGATACGTGCAGATATCATGGAAAATATTTAAAAAAATAGAATCGACAGTACTCCGAAAAAAGAAATGATTCTTGGTGACTGTAGGTCCAAAACCCGACTGTGGAGTCAGACAGGGTTCAGTTGAATCAGAGCCACTCGGGGGGGGGGGGGGGGGGGGGGGGTCCGGAACGGTTGGTGCAAAGGCTGTTTCCCCCAGAAGGTGGAGAGGCCTGCAAACTGAAACGCAGGAGTCCCGTTAAGAAGCGTGGATCGTGTGCGACATGGAAAGGCAGCAAAAAAAACAAAGAAAAAGGACACGCGTGCAATTTTCTCTGTGCACACGTCTTCTTCCTCCCTCTTTCTCAATGTGCAATTCTCAACGTAATAACTAAGCAAAACAAAACGATGGGCGATTCTTGGTTCACGGTGGCGGTGTAGGCGGGGCCTCGGCCCGCAGCGGCTCAGAGAGGGAGGGGAGAGATGGTGAGGAGTTGTCGCGACACAGACAGACACCGCTTCTACCTGCATTACTCCACCAAAAAAAAAAAAAAACTGAAGAGAGAGGGGGTAAAAAAAAAAAAAAAAGTGATAATCTCTTATTCACTGAAGCTCCTTCTTCTCGTCTGCCCTCTCCACCCCGATTCCAAGCGCCTCTACAAGTTGACCAGCTCGTGTGCTACAAACTGTTTGAGCCTCTCCAGGTACTGTCCGTACAGCTCCACGTCGTTGTGCCCGGCGCCCTCCACCCAGAGCGGCTCCACGGGGCGCTGGCAGCGCTCGTACAAGGCCAAACCGTGAGAGAAGTCGATGACCTCGTCCTCCGTGCCGTGGATCACGAGCACTGGCGACGTTACCTTGGAGATCTTGTCGATGCTTTGGAAGGAGGGGGGGGGGGGGGGGGGGGAGACCAAACAAGGGACACGGAGACAAAATAGGGTTAGTTTGGGTGAATGTTTCAATACCAAAAACTTCAAATGTGAACTTTTCTGGTGGAACACAATGAAAGTTAGTTCGTCAACTGACCACCAGAGGGGGCACATTCATTCCTCAATTGTCTGGATTGCCTTGTGAAGTCTCATGTCTACATTTCTGATCTTGTGCTTGTGTAATTTGCCTTTTATTAATGCAAACTCAGTCCTTCAGTGCCATTGCGTCGAGATGTTTTATCCGTTATCTGAACTGCACAGGGATGCTGCATGTTGTTTTTTGCACGTCTGAGGCACATAGAGCCGGGGTTCCACATGCCATCTGTTCATACCAGCGGTCTGCAACCTTTACTATTGAAAGAAACCCTCTGACACTGAAAACCATATTTAAACCATCTCAATGAAAATGTTCCAGCTTTACACCTTTTAGTTTTAGTATGTAGACCAAAAAAAATTGCATTTATAATATTAAGAACTGATATTTCCAGCCTTTAGCTTGTTTTTATTCCAAACATACACACATTAAAAATAAAATCTTGGGGAACTCAGCATCACCTGCAGTAAAAGTCATTGATAACAGAGTATTCAGTATTTTTTTTTTTTGTAAAGCTGCAGGGAGCCAACAGGCCCCCGGTCCGTACGGGTCACTCACTTTGGGAACGCGTCGAAGCAGTAGGTCTTCTTGGTGTCGGGGAAAGCCACCCTCATGCCGGAGGTGAGCGGGGAGTGGAGGACGACCGCGGCGCTCTCGTAGCGAGACGCCAGGTCCACCGAGGGCACGGTGCCAATGCTCTGGCCGTACACGATCACATTCTCTGGACGGATGCCATACCTGGAAACGGGGGACAGAGAACATCACACCGTCACACTTTCTTTCCCTTATGAGCAGAATAGTTGCGTTCATATAAACCACACTTGATTAAAACCACTAAACACGGGTCCAACTGGACCGTCTGTGAAATAATACAAAGCAGAAAATCACTATTAAGTCTCACATTGTTCTTGCCATTTCACATACACCTGTGTGGAGTCAACTCAAATACTCCATTATCAGCGTGAACGTGGCCCCACAGTGACTCAGTGATTACAAGGCCTCCTAAAAACAGAAACACCAAGACGTGACACAGCCACAGTTGAGTGAAGCTGGCTTTCCGTTTCGAGCGGACCACCTCGGCGGTCTGACTCAGACAGGAAGGGAGGGGAATGAGAGTAATCCAAGTAGAAAGAGAGCAAAGAGAGACACTGGTAGGAGAGTGAGAGAGAGAAGGAAGAAAAAAAAAATTTAAACGGGGATGAGAAGACATTCCACAGCTGATTACGGAGAACGTGACCCAGTACAGCAGCAGTCAGCTGATGAGCTGAGAGCCAGAACACTGAATGGCTGTGTGCGCCGCTGCACTGCTGGGTAATACGTGGGCCACAGCCACACACCGGCCTGACGAAAACCTCTGCTCCACTCTATTATTAAAATTAGGCGCTCCAACACAAGGCTAACATTACGAGCTTAGCATTACAGCTGCACTCCTATAATCCACTGCGGTGGATGACTACATGAACACCGCCGTCTGGCTCCACTCTAAACTGCCGGGGTGGATTTTTGTGCTTTAAACCGTGGCTGTAATGTACGCTTGCAGCGAGGAGGCGGCAGACACAGCAACTTAAAAAAAAAAACAAACAAACATGGAAACCCTCACACAGCTTGCATCGAGTCATTAGAGGAAATATAGGAACTATTTACCATTGGTGTGTCAAGCTGGTCTTCTGGGATTATAAATAGGGGTGATAATACTGGCTCGGCATGATAAAGCGTGCAGACAGACGGGTGCTTCAGCTTTAACAGCACCATTAACTCGGACTGCGTTATGCACGGTTCGTGGAGCCTTGTCTTGGTTATTCAACAAAATGTGGCTGTTTAAGGAACGTGACTCACACTAAGGAGGAGGTCAACATTTCAAGTCTCTTTCCATGCAGGATAAAAAAAAAAATCACTGCCCCTTCCTAATGCGACAGTGGCTTAAAAAAAAAAACAACAAAAAAAGAAAGAAAAGAAAACTGCCTCAAACTGCTTTCATCGCCGGTAAATGTCACCATGCTTTTATAGCCATTTATGTTTGGAACCATTTTCACAATTTGCTTCACAATGACAAAAAAAAGCTGCAAATGTGGAGTCCACTGTGGTTTTACAGTAGTGTGTGTGGAAAGGGTCTTTCTCGAAATCTTTTAAAAGGCTCAGAGAGGCTTTATGGCTTTGATCACAATTAGCTGTATAAAAAAACTGTAATCACTGAAAGAGATTACTGAAGGCAGAGCTTTGTAGTGTTGCACACACATAAATTACATCTATCAAGAAAGAATAAATACACATGGGAAATACAAGCAATATTACAATTTTTGGAGGCAGATCAGAGATAAAAGTTTCACATTAAACTATACGATATTGAGATGCGTTTGCTTCAGGGGTCAAATCGGGAACAATTTAATCTGAAATACACAGGATTATGAAAAACAACTCTACATTCAATAAGATGCATGCGCACAAATCTTCAACTGTAAATATTTTACAGGTGAGTGCAATTTCAAAGTGTTATTTTTTTAGCAAAGCTTGCAACAATTGGGATGCTTCTTCTGAAAATGCAACAACCGACTTCACTGTGCTTTAGTCAACTCTTCAGTTCTGCTTAAAGATCTGACAATAACAAAAAAAAAAAGATCTGGTAAAATATGACATATAGGGACAGTGCATTTCCCATTCTCCAGTACTACATGTATAAAATCCTCAATATAAAATAAAATTAGATGATAAACTAAAGCTTTTTACTGTCTATTTTAGTCCCTATGAATCCCAAACGTAGATCTTTCAATGTGAAAATACTGGAAGTCCAGCTTCCCAACAGTATCAGCGCTGAAACATGCAAAATATTTGGCGAATATTGTTTTCAACATATGAGTTTGTAGTTTCATTACACTTCGATTAAAAAGGCATTTATTTATTTTACTACTTTCTTGCCTCTCCATCTGTTATTGAAGTACATTCAGTGCTTCAAGAACAAGAACAAGATACATTTAACCTTCGCTGTGGCCAAATTAGTCAAGCAGAAGATGTGGACCGCAGCCGAGAGAAATCCACCACACTCCTGCTCACGATCCCAGCAAATCACTCTCTAAATGTAATTAGACAATATATTTATTTATCCCATGTTTTCACTTTATTCAACGTGAAGTTGCAGGAAGCCAACAATGGAAGAAAAGCACAGTACACCCTAGAACGGCTCCATCACAAGGAAAACACAGTTTTTAAATCTCTCTTAATTTATATGACAAAATATACAATTCAGTCAGACAATGTATAGCGCATGGGGTCTGCTCCTGCATGCGCCGTCACAAAATTCTGTATAAACACACCGTTTTGTCTTGTTACTAATCGTGCACAGCAGAAACTCCTCCAAAAGGAGCCTTATCACGCAGTTCAAGTTGAAAAACGTGACACTTAAATCAGATGGGTGAAACGCAGCAGCCGGGTGACTCAGATCTTACTCGACAAACCGAGGTTATAAATGTCCACGATCCACAAACACAACTCTTACTCAACTTAGAAAGTCTCATGTGTTGAGACATTAATTATGTGTAACTTCACTGTGGGTCTCTGAGAAAGACCCTGGACTCCCATCAGGTCCCCAGAGTGCCATAATCCTGGAAATAGGATGGGGAAATGCAGAATAGGGAATTTCCCCCAAGGGGGGATAATGAAGTATGATTAGTTTTTGTTTAGTTTAGGTGGAGAGAGAGATCAACAACTACGAAGCGACGATGAATGTGCTCAACAGAAAAGGGATCCAATTGACTCGAAGTACTAAAATGGCCAAATGGCAAAACTGTCTGAAACACATGGAACTGGAATAACTGCTCAAAATAAGTGACCATCTGAAACAAATAAAATGGGATAAATTAGTAAAACAGAATTGCTTAAAGCAGCTAAAATGGCTAAAAGGAGTTAAAAAATTATAATGAAAAGTCAACAGTTCTTACATTTCAAAATTAACTACACTTTATGTAAATAAAGAAAAAACTATATATGTAGAGGTCTATAAGCTGTGGGATCTTCATGTTGATGGTCAAACAATGTTCTCTGACTTTAGATGTTTATTTGTTGGAAAAAAACAAAACAATAAACATGTTTTAGTCACAAGATATGACAACACGGTTAATATTCAAGTGATTCCCCATTGCCTTCAAAATCAAAATAAAACCTTTGTGGTTAGCCTGCAGCCTGTTTGTTTATAGTAATAAATATCCTTATCGGTCATTATCTTATCATTTTCTCAAGTGCAGCTTGAGCATATCTCATCCGTGCTCTTTGTCCCATCAGACCACTGAAACTAGGCCAACCACGAGAGGCGTAAACCTCACATGGTCGCCACAACAATGTACAGATTATGACCATGAGACTCATGTGGAAGCGTTACACAACTCTGGAGTCTTGAAGAAAGTCTCCAAGACAGTAAATGGACCCGACCCTAAAACTTAACTTGGCACCCTTTGCCTCGCACATCAGCGCCGTTATTACCATCTGTGGTCGGGGCGGTAAGGAGTGGATTCTCACGTAAACATGATGAATAATGCAAAGCTTGAATCCGCGACCTTCTCTTTCCAAGGTCACCAACTGCATGCCCACCCCGCTCGCCGGCTACAGTTCTGTTTTGGCTTACGCATGCATATCCAGGCAAGGCGCAGGAAAAGAGGAGGATGTTCGCAGAGCAGAGCTGCAGCTGCACTTGTGTTTAAACCGCAACATGACAGGCTCTGACCCACCCAGCTCCACACAAGATGCCCCCCCCCCCCCCCCCCCCCGGCCCCCACCTCTCCCTCCGCCCTCCTCCCAGGCCGACCGACACTACTATGCAATTTACTCCATTGCATTTCAGCTTGAATAGACCTCAACGGGCCATAGCCGGTCTTGCTCCCTGGTTACGCCCCCCCCCCACCTCTCCCCCTTTCAAACCTTCATCAATTTAGTCCCCTGACACAAATCCAATCTATTATGCATCACATCCTCCCTCATTCCTCCATCGCGTCGCTCGCGCTCTTTTGACGACCCACCTTGTGCTCGCCGAGGACCAAAAATGTTCTCATTCTACAGCAGTCGGTATGACTAATAGATATGTTCGGGGCTTCCTGAGCATATGTACAACAATTGTCACAGATTAGAGTACCATCTGCACCACAGCAGGGGGAGTCATCGCTGAAATGCTCACTGATCTGTCAGTATGCTTAGGAGCTCGTGACTTTGCTTGTTAAAAATAAATAAATAAATAAATTGAGATTTCGTTGCTCGCCCACAGTTTATTAAAACTGAATTTAAGTGATCTAAATATGCAAACTTGAGAACAATACCGGCCTGTGTGGAAGAGATCAGTCAGGTGAGCGGGTGATTTACCAAACAGAGCAGCCTTTGTGTGCGGGTTTCGTCACCCGAACCAATATTTCAACGTAGGAAAAGTAAACAATCCTAATGTCGGGCTACTGCTTCCCTCCCTCTCCTCTTCTCCACATTAATGAGAATTCCTCACCGCCAAGATACAAAACCATTTAGATTTCAATCAATAAGCTGATTGACCAGGAAGTCCCCCCCCCCTTTGTTTTTATTGGCCACAGTGACGGAAGACCTCAGTCTGAAAGCTTATTGCAAAGTGGTTGCTACGCTACTGCTCAATATTAGACCAGCAGGATCGACTGCTGGCCCGCCTCCACCTCTGAGCGGGAAAAGACAATTATACAGTGCCATTTTGTACTGGGAAACACACGCATGCACGTGGTCAAAAAGAGGAAGCGGATGGCTTCCGTCCGCTCGTTAAGTAACAGACTGCTTTTCTCGTCACGCTTGAGGTCTTCTCAAGCGCGACAACAAATAGCACACCTGTCACATTCTTGCATGATGTGTAATCCTCGGTATGACAATGGACGCCACCCGAGTGCGCACACCAGCTGACTCACACGGCGACGGTGTCAGACCACGGCCCAGGTGAAGGAAGTGCCTCGTCATCCACAGAGGCTGAACAGAAGCGAGCAGGACTACCGTGTGTCGGCGTCTCTCGCTGCGCGGCTGCGTTTTAGCTGTCAGCGAAGTGACGGGCGGCCGCGCTCAGCCACACAACTGTGGAGCGAGATGAAGGATCAAACAGCTCAGAAGAGCTCCGATGAAAGTCTCCTTGGAAGAAAAAAAAAAGAATACGCTTGACAAAACAAAAGCTGAAAATTCAAGATCGCCCGCGTTGGGGAAAAGTGAGATGAATCAGAGAAAAGGGGCACTGACAAATCCAACAACGGGAGAGCATGAGAGAAGCTCTATTCTTCAGGCTGTGTGTTTGATCTAACTTGAGAGACGAAGGCAGCCGACTAATGTGAGGCTGTGCAGAGAACCCTTTTGATCAGATAAACACAATCTACTTGATTCATGTTCACTGGGGTCAAAAGGCTGAGGGGCTGCACCCTCCGATCAAATAGGACAGTCCATTATGAAGTGGGCACCAACCAAGCAGCTGAATTATTTATATATGTTTTTAAAGACACATCTTACGAGATACAAGCAGCGTTACTTTCATCACGGAGCGGTCCTCCTGATTAAACCTGTGCACAAAATTGCACTCATGTTGCCTGTAAATAAATCCCTAAAATAATTTGACTACTTCAACCTTTTTCTAACTGTTGCAGTCAGCAAGTAACAAGCCCCGAGGATCTGTTTGTAATCCATCTGCTACCACCATTTAACTCTTCCGGGATTTAAAGCAGAAGTATCTGGTGAACAGATCTATTATAGCAATAAAGCAGTAATACAACGACGTCAGTGATCCAGCGACAAGATGTTTTTACATTGACAGTCCTCCATAGGTTAAGCCATTTAAAAAGCGAAACAAAAAAAAAAAGTTTGGTTGAGAGAGTGGGTCGTTTTCCATTTTCACTCAGTTTATATGTCAGAGTCTTTCAACAAGACACCGAACACCAAAATTACTCCCAAGAGAGGTCAAACACCTTGCAGTGCAGCTGTTTCCTTTGGTGTGTGGTTTTGTGTGTGAACAGGGGAATGGAATGGTACCACCGGTGTGAAAAGCTTCAAGACTATGTACAAGTAAGATAAGGGATAAGGAGCACCATGTGGGCTACAGGAGGCTGGAGCCGATCCTGCAAATAGTGGGGCAGCACGCACTCTAAACGTGTTGCCAATACATCACAAGGACAACAAATAGAGGCACGATGTATTCATCACAAAAAGCCATCTGTTGCGCAGCGGGTTGGTGACGGGACGAACTGCGTCCAATCACATCAGATTCAAACAAATGTATTCATTTACATATCGAGAGTCCAATTTGTAAAATAAAATCACACGTTTACACAAAGAAGCAAGACCGGTACTACAATCACACTGATCCTCAGCCAGGTATAAATGTCATTTGTACAGCTCAGGCACATTTCAAACAACATCATCAGTCTCACGGCGCAAAATGTTACGCAACGGTGCATCTTCCTGCTCGTCAGGAAAACCCAGCCGCTCCAGGCTGTGGTATTGTCGACCGCTTCTCAACGAGGCCCATTAACCCGGGACAGACAATGTTTGTGACACGCCCGCCGGCCCCACCCAACGCATCCACATTAGTAATCTGCGTGTGGCAAAGCAGGGTACCGGAGCAAAAATATCAATATTCGGATAGAAACATACTAGGAAAATGTCGAGGACTGTAGTGAACTTGTTCTGAGAGCTGCAGCAGGATCAATGCAGAGCAGCAAAGTAGATGGTATTGATCACCTTTAGCGACTCGCAACACATTTCAAGCCGATTGGTTTTCCAAGATAATATGCACATTACACTAGAATACGAAGACGTCACTTAATGATTTGCTTGTTTTTATTCTTTTAAAAAGTTGTAGATCTTATGGAACGACTCGTCACTGTAAACACATCCTAAAATAAGTGAAGCCATATCAAGCAGGACACAGGATGAAAGCGCCATCTTTTAAGAAATGGTTCATCATTTATTCAGTAATGGTGTAGAAACTTGTAGAATACTAAGAAGCCAAAGACCATAAAACACATTCTGATGTTTTGGTTTTCCTTTCAGTTTGAGACCAGTGTGCAGTTTAAAAATCACAGCTTACAACAAATTCGGGAGGGGGGGATACTTTAATGTCCTGCATTTCCTCTCCACTCCTGTCGCCTGCAGGAACAATTACCCGTTGATTTATAGCTTGTTTATCAACACCAGGCAGCGTTGTACAGATACTTCATTAGTGACTGCAATATCGGGATGGATGGGATAATCTCAACTGAGTGAACAAAGCGCTGCGTGGGAAAAAAAAAAAACAACAAGCACTCGCCCGTCGAACCCAGCTCAACTTGTCCGGGCTGCGAGAGCGAGGAGCCGCTCAGCTTCACGGTGCTGCAGGGCTGCGAGTCACAAGACGTACAGTACGCACCCAAGGTGAGGCTTCAAAAATGTCAAAACCATTCATTGTGCCTGAATGCTCCTCGTCTGATCTTGAATGGGTTTCTCCCTCGGTCTGACCTATAGAGTCATGTGAAGCTGAGAAAGACTAACAACAACCTATTGTTTTGCTTTCAGTGGCACACACACACACACGGCTTATTTATATCAGACAGAAAACCGAAGCCTTTTTTAGAAGCCATCACAAAATTGGACTCGACAAAAACATGCACTACATCAAAAAAAAAAAGAAAAAAAAGGAGACAGTCTGATCAAAACATGCTTGCTCGTGTGAAATCAAGTTTTCAAAGTCAGACTAAAACACAGACGATGGGATTTAAAGTGGACCTACTCCTGCATGTGGCCAGAGAGGTCGGACTGGAACAGCTTGAGGTGTTGAGTGAAGAGGCTGTAGCTCTGTGCCCAACGCTGATCCAAAAGTCCAACAGCACTTTACAAACGTAAAACAGGCTTCATTTAGGAGAAATCAACTGATTGTGAACGTCGCGAAAACTGGTGGAATTTGTTTTTGGAATGGATGCGGAGACGCTCTTTGAGCTGCCGACTGTTGTTGTGATCTACAACAGGAAATGCCCCAATACTGACCGGCTGGAAGAGTTCATATCACCACCTATCATCGTGCAGGCGACACCATTTCAACGCGCTCTGCTGAGCGACAGCTGCAGTAAATGTGCCGAGCGAAAGCCAACGACCTCGCACGTTGACTTGAAGGTAAAGGTTTAATGGCGTCAACAAACAGAAGCGGTATGGTATCTGCTCGTCTGTTTGTCACAGATTACAAATGACTTCAACTCAAAATATTCTACATTAGAAAAATGAACAGAAAGCGGATTGAAATGTTGTTTAGCAACATAGAAATGACAATTAAAGGTTTGATCTCTGAAGACACTTTAGATGAAGCCTGGGATATGCGTCGTGTAGAATAGAGAGAAATCTCACTTAATTTACGCAACTTTTCTTTGGTCAAATATGCAACTGTGGAAAGAGAAGGCGAGCGAAAAGACGAGTAAACATTTGAATAACTGCCATAAATGCTCCGTTGTCTTTAGGGTAGTCATTTGCTCGGCAAAATAAGCCCAGAAGAAAGATTTGCGTCGTCACTGATGCACTGGTAAAACCGTGCCAGTCGTATTGTTGAAAAACACGAGTGGAGAAAAAAAAAGCTCTTTTTACAGAAAGTTAAAAGAATACAAGCGATTCCCCAGTCGGAGAGAGCCACACGGAGCATCTGGTCACCAGAGAAGCAGGTTCTTTCTCACAGCAGTGGTCTATTTCTTGTGTGGCTCATGATGGAGTTTCCTGTTTGACCAGCCGGCTTCCTTATGTACAGATCCTTATTTAAACAAGCCGTCATTAAATTCAGCCAATGTGCCGAGAGACACTCTGAGCAAGTCGGTATCGAGTAAACCTTCACATTTGGATGCCGGTGGTTGCACCAATAGCAAAATTTCTATCTGCAATTCCAGCAGCAAGACGTACACCCACATCAGCGCCGACATAGGAGGTGTTCTCCACAATCAAAGCAGAATTGTTTCCACTTTCATTTGGTGGACTTGCATCTTACTGGCTCTTCGTTGTGCTTGGACGCTCTTTAAAAGTATGTTTTTGTCTGGCCAACAGGAACGACACAATCTGCTTCTAATTCACAAACAAGAAGGTCCCGAATATGAAGGACAAATTGGTTATAATCATACAATGGCATACACTCTTCCTCTATATCCTGTTATGTGAGAACAGGTGTGTGTGTGTGTGTGTGTGTGTGTGTGTGTGTGTGTGTGTGTGTGTGTGTGTGTGTGTGTGTGTGTGGATGTGTGTTATCTTGTTGGTGCGACGAGAGCTTTTGTTTTGTATGCATGTGTGCCGACCTGAAACTAACCAACAGTTACCGACAATTGATCGGTGAACAGCGCCTCGTCCAGAAAACGCCACACGTCGTCAAAGACGTCCATCACACTATGGTGCGACTGCCAACAAATGTATACTTTTAAGCAGACAAATCACACGCAGAGACTCTCTTGGCAAACAAGATCCAAAGGCACGAGTGTCTATAGTAAAAAGGACAAAAGGAGGAGATGACAAGAGGGTCGAGGACAATGAGCAGACGTCCTTCAGCAGGGATGGAAGGAAGTGAGGAACGTGGGGTGACAAAAACTGACTGATAAGCACTGCTTACATGCAGAAAGATCTTATCTGTGGGAAGGAACTGGAGCCGAGCAGAGTCCACACCTGATAGAAGCAGCGACAGACCGTACGAGACACCAATGACTCAGAATCGGTAAGCAACAAGTACCTGCACGCTCTGCCTGTTGTTGTGTCTGTTACTGGGTCATTTCTTTAAATATGTTTGCCATGAGTTTACAGATTTCCATTTTTATTTTCTCAGACCAGAAGACTCACAGCATTGTTAAAAAGGAGACATGTATATTATTAAAAAAGCCCACACCAGGACATCAGGCTATCGTTTTTATACCACTACGATGCAGAATATATCTGTATGAATAACACAAGGCCCCAAATAAAGATTCCTTGATAGTCATATCACAGCTACCCATGTTTTAGTCACGAGAGGTGTAATAACACACAACAAATATCAATCTATTCATAGCCTGGGACGCCGAGAGATGCAGCAGAGCGCCCGCTCAACACCTCCATACTCATAAAAACCCACGTTTCTTATCGCCCACAGGAACATCAAGTCATCCCTCCTAAATCATTCCTCATCATCTCCACCCATGAGTTTGTCAGCTCCAGTTCACTAATCATCCCTCCAACACTCGTCTTCTGCTCACGCTCTCTTCTCATTCCTCAACGATCTGCATCAGCCGTTTTTGTTTTTGGTTCTTCCAGTGAATCCCACTTCATTTATACATTTTTTCCTCAAATGGACTCATATCGGCATTTATCATTCGCAGCACAATCGGAATAATAAAAAAAAAAAAAAAAAAAAAAGTCCACTGTCTATAGTTCACATTATTATTTCTAACTGGCAACACAAAGCTGTCAACCAACAGGATTCTCGCCACACTGTCTGCACAAATGACAGCTTCTGAGACTTGTGATGTGCAGAGCAGGAAGAAGTATTTAAAAAAAAAAATATATATATATATATATATCACCATTCGCAACCCAATATAGTTTTGACAGTTTCATTTTTAATCCGTCAACAATTTCCCTTAAGATACAGCCGCTGCAACTTCCAACCATCTGAAGAGTTTTTGCACTTAATCGAAAGTTCAGGATGTCGAACCTGCCATGTTGCCAAAATCATTTCGACACCCTCAGGATCGGCAAAGCCTCAGCGCCCTCCGTAATCTCTGGAACGCCTCTCAAGCGGACCCCATTGGAAACCAGTGAACTGCAGGTTGTGTCAGCCTCAGTTTCTTATTATGCATCTATTTACGTCGCTCAGTCCACATGGGGTCATAGTGGCAATATTGAAAGCAAAATCATAAAACAAAAACCTCTAATGGGAGGGGCCGTTCTAATCAGATGGTCCAACAATTCCACTGGCTCCACGGGGAAGAACGGCAGCTCTACTTTGAGCGTCTCCTGGATACATAAACCAGCTCATGTTCACCCACAATAGTAATCTAGCGTCACGTGTGTTAAACTCAAGGCCTGCGGGCCAAATCCGACACTGTCATTTTATGTGGCCCCTGAGAACTTGAAATGTATATCATTGTCCTAAAATAAAAGCTCCATGCTGCTGCTGCACTGTGTGGACAGACTGCATTCACCAAAACACGTTTGTGACCAGTGAAATGACACGTTTCCATTTTGATATCCAACTTTCACAGTTTTCCATCAAGCCATTACGTTCTAATAGGTCAACGAAACAAAATCCCGAACTGTCCAAGAAGATAAAAATTCGTGCTCGGTGAAAGTTGGAAAATGAAACGTGAATGCATTTTATTTCAACAGAAACATGCAAGGTAAGCGATTTAGCCTTGAAGAAAAACATTTGAGTTCTCCAACAAAAAGGTAGACTTGCATTGTTTTTTTCATTGAAAAAAAATAAATCAGTTTCCAGTTCTTTGATAGTCATGTGGCTCGAAATAATTTAAAAAAAATGTTTTTGTTTTAATGAAGGAGAAATGCACTTGGATGCACTTTTCATATAAGCAAAGACGGAAACTGCAGAGAAACGTATTGACCTCTGCGTCATTTAACATGAACGTTACAACTGGTATAAAGACAACTATAACGGTGATGTGGCCACTGATGAAAAATAGTTAGGCGTCGGCGATGGTTGGGATGGAGAGCGACCGTTAAAGTGACCACTTTGCTTTAAAGCCCAGCTTCTTCTTCACTGCAACAGTACAGTATCGGAAACCTCACTTCTCCTAGATCACAAGTTCACCTGTACCACCTCCGTACAAATCTGTCCTTACCGTGATCGCAGGGCCTGCCAGGCAGCGTCGACGTCGGCGTACAGGTTCTTCTCCGAGGGCTTCCCGGAACTGGCCCCGTAGCCCGAGTAATCGTAGGAGAAGACGTTGCAGTTGATCCGGGAACCCAGGCCGATGTAAAAACTGCTCATCTGGCCCAAGTCCACTGCGTTCCCGTGGGAGAACAACAGAGTGTAGCGGGCACTCGGGGAGCAGCGCACAAACATGCAGGCGATGCGGTTCCCCCTGGAGGTGCGCGTCATGAAGCACTCGATGGCGTCCTTCTCGCGGGCCGAGTACTGCCAGTCGGCGCGCTCCGAGAGGTGCAGCGTCCACCGGCTGCCGCTGTCGTCACTCATGAGGCTGTAGGTCGGCTCGGGGGGCAGGAAGGCCAGCTTGGAGGCGATTTTGCTGGGGCACGGCGGACAGCAGAACAGGCAGCATAGCTCACTGATGGATAAATGGTTCATCCTCAACACTCTGCGACAAATAGAGAGAGAGACATTCGCCCGTTTAAGTATCTTTTTCCATCAAACAGGTAAATGTAAAGGGGAAGTTGGAGAAAACCAAATGTCACGGGGCTTTTTGAGCACTCAAAACTACTGGAACGCTGACTGGCCACTGCATCCCCTGCAGATTCCTCACAAGGAAAAACCAGACAAGACCAAATGCACACAACAGAGCTTCTTCAATGACTTTCTCTCTTGACAATAAGCTGTTGTCTTTGTTAAGTGGAAAGGCAGGGTGTTATACTTTCTCCATTTTATTGATATGCTATTATTCCCCCTTATAGAAAGCATGGGTCTCCTTGAGCAGGTAAAAAAAAAAAACAGCCTATAAGACAACCATACTTCCAGACCCTGGTTGAGTGCCTGAGGCTCCTCAATCACTCAGCCGGTATTGACCAAAGAGGCTTTTTCATTTCTACACTGCACCTGGAGCCCGACCTAAGGCTACCTCTTAGACATGCCAGGTGCTTTGGAATTGCCAGTTGCAGAGCTTGTTTAGTGACACATGAGTTGGTTGGTTGAAATGTCCCTCAGGAGTGACTTTTTTTTTTTAGGTCATTCTCAAATTTATCTTCGGTTGTAGCGCTGCTTTGTAACATGATGCCTTTTAACTACACATGCATTTTTTTTTTTTTTTTTTTTTTTTTTAAAGGGAAGAGGAGAAATGGCTCATTACATTCATGTTGTGACAAAACGTCCCAGGTTATATTTCCAAGTAAAACATCAGATCGCTTGCAACTACAGTAGAATGCCATTACATCAATGACTAGGTTACAATAACAGATTCCCATAAATCAAAAGACTGAAATTGAAAGTCTTGCCTCTGTATCTTGAGACTTCCCTCTATTACGTCGCCATAGTTTGAAACCACTGCTTATACTCATTTAAATAAAGGAAATCTTGACCTGGATTATACACTTCTCAAAAAGATTACAAAAAAAAAAAAAAAAGTCATGTCAGGATTAATGCATATTTTTGACTCCCATGTTGCTATTCTATGACAATATACATCCCTGTATTTGCTTGGAAAGGCAAGTTACAAGTGTGTTTCAAATCAAAGAAATTGAAAAAAAAAAAGACCTAAGCAACAACAGCCATGTTATCCACCGAGTGTAGGTTTGCTCCAGGCCTCAAACAGCCCCATTAAAGTGTTATGTGCATATAGTAGATTAGCATAGTTTATCAATACAAAACATTTTCAGACTCCAAATTCAATAAGTGTATTTTCTGGACGCTTTAGCCACATGGGGTAATACTGTTTATACGTCACGGCTTAGGACAAAGCAAGACACTTTGTGCTTTGCCAAATACATATTTGTTTCATCAAGCTTGTGATCCATTTAAAATAACAGCTCTCTCTGTCTTGTGATACCAGCCTAATCAAACTCAGATTTACCATCTAACTTAATTAGTGTGGCCCCAGTCAGAGATGATTCGGTTCAGAGAGGATTTCAGTGTGAACACATCTTAAAGACACAAAATGCTGGAGCATCAACTACAAAACCGTCCATAATCTCACAGGATCCCTGCAGGGGGGGTTTTGGTATAAAATGGAAGTGTGATGAGAAGAGATTACAATTAATCTCGGCTGGTTTGTTGAGTGTTTCATCTCCACCGGCTGGAGCCATCGTTCCCTGCCAAGTGTGTCTGGTCAATTAAGCGTCAACAGGCGTGAACGTGCGGCTCATTAGCGCCGACAGAGGAAGCGATGTGGCGGTTACCTGGACGGCGGCTGACCGCTCGCTGGGCTTCGATTACCGAGGTGACAGTCGCGGCCAAGGTCCCCGTATTCCCCGCTTGATCTTCACACCGCAGCCAACTAAACTTGCGAGGAGATTTGAGGAGGTTATCCTCGTCCAGATTATCCCCCGGCACCGTGTCCGACGTGTTTAACGGATGTCACGTTGAACGTGAGTCTCCCCACTGGCAACAAGAGTTACGATTTGCTGGAGCAGCCGCCTCGTCCTCCGTTTCCTTTTTCTCCTCCCTTCTGTTTTTGTCTCAGCATATGGTCCTGAATGACAACGAGATCGATTCAGCCACACGGTCCAGGTCTGCACAGCCACAGAGCGACATGGGTTTTAACGAAATGATAGTAGGAATCTCCGCGGTGTCTTCTCCAATCACTTCACTGCGGCGTCGCCTGTCTCAACATCACCTCTTATCGTGGTGAAAAATTACTCTGCTTGTTATCCTGGTTTTGGAAAGGAGGAGAGGTGTTGATTGACAGTTATGTGGACCAATGGCAAAGAGCCTCGGTGGAAACAATCCACCAATCATGCAGCGTTGTAGGCGGTGCTTGGCGAGACTACAGTGTTCCGGCCCAAAATTTTGATTGACAGCTGGTTAAACCAATAGATGATTACTATTGCCAAACAGCGACCAATCAGAGGTGACAAGGGTTGTCTTAGGGCTGCTAATTACGTCATCAACATGAACAATTTCATATACATTGACTAAAGTGCACATATATATACATATTTATAGCATAGTTTCAAAAATAAATGTCGTGATTTACAGTGTTTCTTAAAATGACTCGTTAAAAAAATATTTGCGATGATCGCGTTTTGATTATGACGTATACACGTAATACTTCCGGGTTAGGGCTCGTGTCCAGCATGGTGCTTGCGTTTGTTTAGTCGTTGAACGCGTGGAGTGGAAAAATAAAATCTCAATAAGATGAGTTCTCAGAAGGGTAATGCGTCTCGATCACGGGGTCAGAAACATCAAAACGCCATCGCCTACAAAAATGATAAATACGGAGCGACGGCACAAGTGAAGGTATGTGCGTGTTTAAGTAATCTGTCATGTGTAGGCAGCTCTGCCAAACCGAGACTAGATAACTTTAACAAGTCCAAGTGGCTTGACAACTTGTTTATTTGTTTACAATGATCTTAGTCTTATTTTACATTTCTTCACAAAAACCCACGTTCATGAATGACTTAAAAAAGCCACAGACAGCTGCACTGTCTTATGCAAGATAAGAATTCGAAAGATTCCTCATAAATGTATAACCCAATGAGTTTAGAAATGTGTCACTGGTGGATTGTATTATATTCTACTGTTATAAAGCATGTCTAATCTGATTCCATAAGTGTAAGTATGTCCATGAGCACCAACTTGCACTAAGTAAAGATGCTCTTTAAATGTATTAGGCGCTTTTACAAGAAACCAATAATCGAGCTAACACATTTTCTTACATCACGTGCAAACTTTAGATACACAAAAATGTAATTGAGGCACAAACTGCATAACCTAGATATCATAACAACCACAAGAACCTGCTTTACATTTTCCTCAATGTTTTCATTCATTCAACTTTGCTTGTACAATGTTGAATGAATATATATATATATATATATATATATATATATATATATATATATATATATATATATATATATATATATATAAAAACAAACCCCTCTTACAACACTCTTCATGTCAAAGCAGGACCCTCATCTCTCTGCTTATCTGATTTATTAAATATAGAAAGCAAATGCAAAGATCCACGATGGGCTCTGTCAACACTGTAAGGGTGTTCTGGAGTGGAAAGTGAAATACAACAAATACAAGTCTCTTACACAGGCCAAAAAATGGTGAGTACACTTCTGTTTACTATAGTCAATTACCTTTCCAAAGAGTATTTACTGTTTCTGCTAAACTCAGTGGACATTACAAATAGTAAATATTGGTCCTGAGTGCTTTTGCATTGATGTCCATGTCACCAAGGTAAATAATGAGTAAAGTACAAATCAAGGGAATCAACGGGAATGTTATTTATCAGTTAGTTCATCACATAATTTAAACCCCTCAAAGTAGCCACTTGAAATTTAATTAAAGCTTTTCTGCCACATACTTGCTTGTGATGATTTACTTCGTTGTGACAAATGGTACGAGACTTTAGGATGGCCAAGGAAAGTTATGTTTCGCATCAGTTCAACTCTTAATTCATTCTTTACTGTGTATATGGGTGAAGTATTTTGCTATTACACTCTGTCAATGGCATATTTACACATGTGATCTTTTCTTTACAGTGTGAGATGTTCTCAAAAGACTGTGAAAGATGCATATCACATAATCTGTAAGCCTTGCTCTCTGCAATTTGAGATTTGCTGCAAGTGTGGGAAGAAAGAGGACATTGTTGTTCCGTGAGTTGATTTTCTCGACTTCTGCTTTTAATTGAAAAAGACTCTGTGTTTCATGTAACCCATTTAATGTTTGACCTTTTCACTCATTACTACTGCAATGAATTTATACTAAAGAATAATTTCTTTTGTGAGATTTGTGGCATTTGCATTAATGCTCATGCAACTTGAAGTCCCTGGGTGCTGGAGCTGATCTCTGAACCCACCACATAGCCAACCCACCACACAGCTAACACAGAGAGACAAGACCCTCACATTTCGACCTCGTCCACACTGCAGAAGAATGCCAATTCAGATTTTTTTGGCCCACAATTGATCCATATCCTCCCTGTTTAGTGGCCTTATGAAAGCTCCAATTCAGATTTTTTCACACCAGACCCAGGCCTCCTTCCAATGTGGTGCCCATTCTGATATTTTTCGACATGTGACATCTACACATGCCGACCTGTGTTGCCCGCTATTGCAGGTATCGCACTATTGGGGAGCCACAATCTCTTACCTTTTCACTTTGTTCATTTTGTTTATTTTTGTTTATGGTGTGTTTTTTTATTATGCATATAATAGTTTTATGCTTTTAACATGGTTTCTATACAGGTGAGTGGGATTTTTGTTATTTGGAAGGAAACAGTGTATCACATCTGGCACATCTGGGGGCCCGAAACCATCGGGTTAGATCACATTGACACAGCAGTCTGATAGAAGTTGCGTTTAAAATATAATGTGAATAATCACGCAAAGAAATGGGATACCAGCAAAAAATGGGAACTGAGCATCAAGATCTGCAGTGTTAACGTCATGCGGCCATAGGGGCCACATGGAGTTCCCGATTAACCTCAAACACATGTTCTTGGACTGACGGAGGAAACTGGACTCTCCTGAGAAAAAGCAAAACATGCAAACTCCACACAGAAGGCCATAAAGCCCAGAATCCAACCCAGGACATTCTTGCTAAGAGGCCAGACTGCTGACCACTAAACTACTGTTTGGTTCCAATGACATTACAGTGTTTAAAATAATAGTTTTTAGTTTGCAATGAAGAAATGACAAAGAAATTACTTCAAGTCTGCCATCGTGTGGTCAACAGTGTGTATTACAAGTAATACTTAGAACTGCGGTTTATAGCCAACAATAATTTCAATAGTTAAAAATGTCAACATTTGATGATCTTTTTTTTTCCAGAGAGAAAATGTATAACTTTTATAATGCACCCACAATTTCCATATCATTCTGGCAAAAAAAAAAGTTTGTTTCCTGTATATTTGTTCACCATGGAGTTAAATTACATAAGAGTCGTGATCTTTCTGAAGAATGTGTTTTTCAGACACTTCTTATCGTGCATGTGTCCATTGTGGAAAGAGCAAAACTGAAAGGTAAATGTCTAAAGCATAACTTTTAAAATCTCTTTCAAGGATAAACTCGCATCTGGACAAGGAGGAAGAAGAAAATGAGCAAAGACCAAAAAAATGTGGAAGGAAGAAAGACGTGGACTTTGACAGTAATGATGATTTTGATGATGATGATGAGCTTGGAGATGAGGCAGATGAAGACCTTGACAGTGACTCGGGACCAAAAAGGACGCAAAACAAATCGCTGGCACCCCCCGATGTGTCAGAAGTAACTATTAAAGATTAAATATTGGATTTACTTTTGTACCAGGTGTTTTGTCTTCAAAGTGCAGTGAGTTTCATGGCGTGACTCTGAAAATTGCAAATAAACGACTCCTGTGATTTTATATTTGAACTTGAAAGCCAAACATTCCTCACCCTCGAGGCAGCTGGGAGAAGTAAAACCTTTGAGTTAATATTTCCCCAAAGAAAATTGCATGAGTTACTGTTAATTTGTCCAGGAAATGACTGACTTTATATTTGTTTATATATACTGTAGCCCAGACAGACTGTAAAGCATGTCAGCTGCTTCCTACCATAGACAGTAATTGCAGTTTGCTCTGTGGGTACCACACATTAATTACATTAACATTAATTTCTGGACTTATAGCCTGATGGGCAAAAAGAGCTCACTGAGTCTCTGAACTCTTTTTGAACTCACATTTTCTTCTGCTGTTCAGACATTGTTTTTTTTAAATGTAATACCAAAAAGTTTGGGATGATGCATGCAACTAAGTGAAAAGCAAGAGACACTGATGAAAAGATACTGCCTTATCTCAAAAATAGACCATTTTTACCCAATCTAGGTAGAAATGTTTTTTACGGCCTCGTTAAAATATATAAATAACATCTCGGCTAAAAGCCCATAACATAAAAGGAAGGCATACAAGAATTTCAGGATTTAAAAAACATAATTCTTTTATTCCGGGTTTTTTTCCCTTTTACTGTGGCAAAATAAACAACTAAAGATGTCAATCCCAAAAGTGATGAACCAAAAAGAGAGGAAGACTCCGGCCTAAAAGAGCAAGAGAGAGGAAAGCACAGGGCCAAGCACTGTGTGACCGTCGCATTGTGCACTTCCCTTAAACTAAGAAAATGAAAAATCCTGTTTACTCTGGGACCCAAAATACTGAACTACCAGTGATCTCCAGCTCAAACTAAAATAAACCAAAATCAGAAAACTGCCATCAAGGCCAGAGAAACAAATTCAGTTTATTTAAAAATGAATAAGCATTAAAAAAAAAAAAACCTCCTGATGCGACTGCCCTCAGAACAAGCGCATGCCCTCTCGGGCCTCCTTCCTCCTCCCCTTTCATTCCTGATGGCCAATTGACTGCAGGCTTGTAGAGGAGGGAACAAAGAGGATGAAGGAAGAGGGGGGAAAAAACTGCAGCAGAAAACACCTTGGCGTTTCGATCAGCCAGTATCTGGCCACTCGTAACACCCTTCACCCAGAGATGGAGAATAATGGGACGAGATTATTCACACGTCTTCAAAATTACAGGACGGTGTCGGCCAGAACATGTTACTGCCTTTAACATGGCGAACCGTGAAATTTAGGGACTGCAAAAACAATCAAGTCGGGAAACTGCAGTCGAAACAGTCCACAAGTACCCATTCAGACAGGAAATGGATATAACAGATTGGAATAACCTGGTTCTGTTTGCCAGAAACCCGACCGACATGACACGTTTTACAGAGCCGATGCACATCCCTCTTCTATCCCGGCCCAAATAAACAACCTATCGTCATAGGTTTTATTAAGCCCAGATTGACCAGCAAGAGGATTGTCATGGGCCAACATGAGCCCTTTTGCATTAGATAAATCAATGTCATCCGTTTCCCTGGCAGACGAAGCTGGATTCCTCGTCTCAGCAGCCGTTGTGCCCTTCAGCGCACACGGAGAACACACCTGGATACTCCTGCTCTAACTCGCCTGATTGCTCAAGAAATGGGATGACTGGCACATCTGGTTCAAGGTGAAGGGAGCGAAGCGGGACACACAAACCGTATGCTCCCAGCACACCTACTTTAATTTCTACATAATCAAGGCTGGCTTGTGACAACGACTCATCCTGGGTTCTTCCCGTGAAGACACGGGGGAAGCAATGGCTAAATTTGTTTAGGCCATCTCAGTGTGGTGGCGACGCGCTCGAAAATAATTATTTATACACAACCCTTATCATTAAACAGCGGAACCAAACAAAACCCTCTCGTTTAAAGTGATCGGCAATTTCCACCAACTGCTCTTTCATGCAGTGATTAAACGAGTCGAGCGTACACTTCTCGACAAAATGACTCGGCTTGAAGTCCATTTTCACACCAACAACACAAAGTGAGTATACGAACACACACACTAAAGCTGTCGTAAGCAAGAGAGCTCCCGGAAAAGAAAACGGAGTCTTAATCACGCTCAAACACACAAAAGGGAGCAACAATGCTGAGCTTGAATAAAAAACATTACTAGTGAGTATCAGTGAGGATGAGGATGTAAGCTCTCTGGTGTGTTGAGGACTCGGGGTGTTTCTCTGGATTTGTTCATCTTTAAATTCTATATGAGATCTAGTCATCTTTCAATCCAAGGTTTGGTGGTACGATCCCCCCCCAATCTCATCCTGTGTCCATTTGCTGAAGCGTCCTTGAGCAAGACGAGGAACCCCAAGTTGCTCTCGATGGAGGTCGGACACCTTGCATAGCAGCCGTCGCCATTAGTGTGGGAATGTGAATGACTAAGTATCAGTGAGTGAAGCAAACAATCTTCCACTTACTCTCTTATTGTTCTGATCTGCCTTCTGCTGTTCATTAAAATAATTGTAATCCTCATGATTGATCTAGATTAACAAGTTCACATGCATATATGTTCTTGGTTGCTTTTTTTTTTGGTTTGTTTGTTGTTTTTTTACATCCAAAGGAATAAGTTAGTGTACCTCAACTTAAAAAAACAAATTCAAATGTTGAGAGTGCACAAAATGTTAGTGAAATGTGCAAAATTCCCCATTTAAAACTACATCATCAATATTATAATACTCTACGTAAAACAGTGAAGAGGGGCTACCCACTGTGTGTACGATTAAATCAGCAAGAGTGTAATCTGGAGTGTTTTTTTATGAAATTTTGTGGCTTTTAATTAAAAAGTAGCAAAATGTAAAAATACTTGTGTTCCTGTTCCTCGTCTGACTCTCAGCCCATGGAACAAAAGCGCTTTGACGTGGCAAAAGAAACCTGAACCAATAGTGGTATTATAGCGGAATTATGTTCATTTTGTCATTTTTAAACATATAGTATAGAAAAATATTAGTATTATAGAAAAAAAATGAATCTATAGTATTACTTATACTGAGTCATTCTGACAAACAGTTAATCACCATGAATTTTAGAAGCATTACAAAACAGTCACTTCTCCATTGACAAAAAAAAAAACCCAAAAAACATTTGACACTGGTGAACAGTAATTCAGGCACAGCTACTTTTACACATGGTATTTAGGCCAGATTTTTAAAAGAAAATGGCCCTTTTTGAAAAAGCTTATGATATTTTTCATGCTGCCTTTCACCAACCTGAGGTTACTTGTACAAATAGACTTGCACGCAAACTGATGTCATACAAAATAAACGTATGCTGTCATATCACGCGGGTCAAATATATTTAAAATAATGTGGCAATAATGTGTAATTCCCCTTTAGAACATCTGTCATGTGAATTCATCTTTGAGCTCACAGGATCCCCTTTTGTGTCTCGTGTGTCTCACATGGTTGGGTTCTGCTTATGAGCGAAAGTTTAAAAAAATATTACCTGATGGTAACCCTGAAGAGGTGTGTGTGTGTGTGTGTGGGAGGGGGGGGGGGGGGGGGGGCAGAAACAATAGGAGTGCACACAGTGTACTTGATCTGCAATAAATCTGCAATAAATCCATATATTTAACAGGGTTCTAATGTCCTATTTCGAACATAAGAAGCTGGTTTGTATTTTATTATGACGAGAGAGATGAAGAAGCTGTTTGAGTTTGGCAATTTCTTCCTGTTTTTCCCAAATTAACAATCATGAGTTCAAGGCAGCCCTGTGACAGACTGGTGACATGTCCAGGGTGTAACGTACCCCCTTCTGGACCACAGTAGGCTGGGATCGGCTCCAGCACCCCGCGACCCTGAACTGGATAAGCAGGAAAGGCACATATATACTGTATTGATGCTGAGCCGCGTGTTTTGTCCTTTCGCCGTGTACAAGTTGACCTTCGTCCAACTTTGTGCACAGGGTCACCTCGCCAATGCTTTTTTGGGGGGAGAATCTGATAAACAAAAAAAAAGAAATTGGCACTATATCTACTCACAGTAGCCCTAGTACAAGTAGAAATAGACACGTGGGGGCAACTTTTATTACAAATAATGCATGGCATTGTAAGATAGTACTAAATACGATTTTATAACATCCAACAGAAGTCCTGTGAGGAATAGATCCAATTTTGACAAATTGATAAGCTAAATATCATGATGTATGTGTAATTTTTGTCATTTTTAAACTTAACTTACATAAATGACCCTAGGAATAACCCATACACAGTATTGAAGTTCTCAGATAGAAATGTTTCAATTTCAAAGATTTTTTTTTTTTAAGCAAAAAAATGTAATTATCTTTGCGCAAAACCAGTTTAAGAATGTATTATTTTATTAACACATTTCATGGATGTATATCCATCTTGTATCTCAAAGAGACATTTGTTTAGAAATACAAAATATTTAGAGAATAGATCTAACTAAAAGAGTAGAGAAATTATCTATCTATCTATCTATCTATCTATCTATCTATCTATCTATCTATCTATCTATCTATCTATCTATCTATCATTTATATAACAGGAAACTATACTTTGCCCTCCTTATGTGAAATGAATGATCCAAAGTCCGCTCAGGGGAGCTGGACTGTCCAGTAACAACAGCCGGGGTTCTACATCACAACAACAGACTTGTTGGAACCGTCACTTTAAATGAACAGGACTTTTATTTTGCATTATTCACCGCAAATCAAACGAAGAAACTCAAGTCGAGCCACTATCTATGAATCAAAAACAAAACCTGACGAGTGTTGTCAATGACTCAGTCGACCACAAAGGGTGTCGCCTGGATATTTCAGGTCACAACCCCGCCACACACACCTTCTCCTCTCATTGGCTGTGGCGCGTCTTTACGCACGTGGAGTCGTGAGTCCCCGGGGATGGCGTTCATAAAGCTGTCCGGTGCGCTCGTGCACAGCTGCCGCAGGTGTGTGTCACTGCTGCATACGACGAGACATGGCAAACTCCAGCACAGACGTGGCGATTGCGTGCGTCTTCAGGGGCACGTTTCTCCACTCAACGTGGGAAGCAGCGCTACAGATCCTGGAGGATGCGCTCCTGGGGGTGGGCGAGGATGGCAAGGTATGTTATCTTTGCACTGGCTGCCTGTCACTCAGACATTTAAATTTGAAACTCTACTACCTGTAAAAAAAAAAAAAAAAAATTTTTTTTTAAACATTGAAAAAAATCCATATTATGTGGCACTCTGGCTTTCAGCATTACATGTTATTCTTAATAGTTATTGAAAATGTTTTAATTATTACAATCGCTCGTTGTTTTTATTACCATTTCTAGTTATTCAGCCGCATTTGTTTTCTACCGTTCATGCTTGTTCATATAAAACACCCTGAAATCCCTAATTGCTCAAATGTGCTGTGCAAATAAAGTTCCTTTTCTTATCAGTCCACGTGATTATATAATTGTGCTGTTTTGTATGAGAGAGAGAGATAATAAAAAAAGATAATATTTAACTGTGAGTTGTTGTCTAACAAGTTTACATTACAGTTTCTCTTTTAACCTTTAGTGACATTCAGTACTTCTGAACAGACCCTACCAAACCCAGTGAAAAATATGGCATGCAAATATAAGTCAAGAGGCATGTGTTTGTGAGTGCATGATTGGTTAAAGAAACAACAACAACACACACAGGAAGCAAATAGATCGACTGGAGAGGGGATAACATTTAATACCTTCATGCTTCTCTTCCTACTCCTTTTTGAACATGTTCAGTTTTCCACTTCAGTGTATTAATTGTATGCACTGTTTTGTTTTATTCATTATGTTCAAAGTAACCAAAGAACAAATGTTTGATGTGGTAAATATTGACTTTGGTGCATTGAGCAAAGGTGTGGAAATAACTCATCAGCAGGAGCATAATTACAGTCCCTGACAGTCATCTGACAGCAGCTATGAATATACTGTGGGTGTAAAGTGCAAAGCAGCTTCGTCTCTAATCACTACAATATAGGGCTCACATTATACTGGAGTTGTGTTTGCAGCGTTTACAGCTTCATGGCGCTTGCAAACTCTGCAGGCATCATATTTTACCCACTATAACTCCCGATATCTCCCTTGCCATCAGATTGCTTTCATCGGGGAAGGAAAAGATGTTAAAAATCTCTCCCAGAAGTTTGGATTCATCCCTTCTGAAGTCAATCAACTGGCACAAAAGTATGTATATCATTATTAAAATGAATGTACATGTTGCACTTTTTTTTTTATCAATAATTCGAGCGTTTAGTGTGGAATAGCGTTAAAAGAGAGATTAACGCAATTTGCTCGGCAAATATTCCTAAAACATGACCCAGCCTCATTGCACAGTGAGTACTATATTATTCCCTGGTCATAAAATCATGCCAATACTTCTGCTGCTGCAGCGAGTTCTTCATGCCAGGAATGGTGGACACCCACATCCATGCATCCCAGTACAGCTACGCTGGCACGGCCCTGGACATGCCTTTACTGCAGTGGCTCAAAACATACACCTTTCCAGTGGAGGCACAGTTTGACAACTTGGAGTTTGCCCGCCGGGTTTACACTCAAGTTGTGGTGAGTTTGCTGAACTTTTTCCAAAACAAAAGCTAATAGAACATGTATTTTGCATGCATCATTCAGATGTTTGTCTTTTGGAAATGAAAGGCATTCACTGAGAAGCTATAATGGGAAATTACAGTCAGATAAAACTAAGCTGACTGCTGTCTCCATCTAGATCGGTATTTATTATGTGGTTTATGGTGTTTTGATGCTTTTACATGAAATACTCAGTGTGCTTTCGAATTGCCCCGAGGGGATGTATAAAGTTTTTTTAATTGAATTTCATGGAATTATACTTGTTTTTCAGTTACTATTTAGACCACATGTGAAATTTAAAAAAAAAATTAAAAAATGTAAAGCTGTGTGTGAAGCAGCCACTGTCTTAAAATGGGTGTGAACTATTCAACAATGTATAGGAAAGAGAAAACAACGTCTTAAACCTGTAACACGATCTCTCTACTTTACAGAAAAGGACTTTGAGGAATGGAACAACCACTGCATGTTACTTCGCAACCATACACACAGACGCCACTCTCTTGTTGGGCCAACTTGCAAGTAATATATCCTCCACACAAATACACACTTTTCCTAATTCTTTATTTGACCTCATTTATTTTGAACTCTGCTACATTCTTTTTCCAGTAGCGCAGATTTGAAATGTCTCCTGAGAAGGTGAAGTGTGTTGTCATGGTGTTCTTTAAGAGCACAGCAGTACAAATTGGGTCTGAACACTATTCACTTTAGGAATAATCCCGGCAAGCTGGGTAATAGGTTACATGACACCGGTACATGATTTCAAACCGTGAAAGCAATTTTGGTGATAGCTTTCACAAAATCCCCAAAAAGATCACTTATTTACACTTTTCAATTTTTTTGACTGTCACCTTGACAGGAAAGGTTCATTTCTATTTTTTTTTTCCTTTGAGGGTTGTAGAACTGATCTTTCACCTTCATGCCTTGTACTCCTCATCTCTGTGTCATATTGTGCAATGCTAAACACATGACATGTGCCTGAGAGACCGTACAACCAAACTCTGGCAGGTTTGTACAGCCATTTGTGTATTCAGGGTCATTGAGCTCTAACTCTGGCCTGTTCTGGGCAACTGCAACGGTTTAACTGAGAACGGCAGTGACGTAAACACACGTGTTGGCACGGACACGCGCCCCACATTGACCATACCTTGGCAAAGCAGTATCTCTCTAAACGTCCAAGCAAGAAATATTTCTGTGCACAACAATCTGGAGTGTAACTTCTGCAGGAAAGTTATTCGGATAACATAAAGAATCTAAGGTAAAAAAAAAAAAATAGTGAGGGAAACCTAATCTGGAGCTTTGTGCTAAAATAATCCAGCTGTCAGTGATGAGTAACTTTAGCCAGCAGATCACTTTGTGCCTAACCACAAATTGGACCAGAACGCTTCTTTGTTTAAACTTTAGCAGATCACGTTACCCATGACAGTAAACCAGCGGGATTAAGCAACATGGCAAGATGGTTGAACTGTTACTTGGGTTTGTCGTCTTTTCATTGTGACAAATCCAACCATGCGCTGCAAGAAGACCTCTCAGATCACACTGATTGTGGGTGGAATTGCATTGGGAAAACAATAAGAAATAATAACAGTATATTTTCCCGCTTAACCAACAAGATAAGGTGTGTGTTCTCACACTGGCAACAGCAACAACAAACTGGTTTTTCTCAACTCACATGTTACATTTCCTGCTGCAGTCACGCCTTAGCTGAATGATCTCTGTTGAGCTAATTTAGAAATAGATTCAGACCCACTGAACCATTCAGTCATTCTCTTTGTAACTCAGTCAACCTTCCTTCTTTTTTTTTTTTTCTCAGACGACCATGGACAGCGTGCATTAGTGGGCAAAGTGTGTATGGACCGGAATGATTCTGTCAAAAATTACAAAGAAACCTGTGAGAATTCTGAAGAGGAAACAGGCCGGTCAGTAAAAACCTTTCAACTCCAGCTGTACAGTTTTTAAACTCTTGATTACATTCACTGAAAGATTTTCAGTTTGGAGTAACTCTCTGAATGAAAACTTTAACTTTAACTGACTTCGTTCATTGAACCACCTTATATCAGCAATAGTGTGCACCTCAATCTGAATATATTTATATAAATTTAGACAACTGTGTAACTCTTTCTGAAGAAATTGCCACAATTTCATAGAAAGACATCTTCCAACAAAGTCTCCAACAGGAGAAAATTAAACATAAGTTATAGATATTGTTGGAAAAGGGAACGATTTCCATTTGATGAAGATGTCCCATTTGTTTTCCTCTTCCAAATATTTACCCAATGTCATTTTGTCTTCAGGTTTATTAGGGAGCTCTTAAAAAAAAAGGTAAGATTCTGAAGACCAACTCACACCCTCGTTTACAGATGTACAGTTACAGTTACATTGTGCAGTTGTGTTTATATAACGAGTGTTTGTCCCCTGTCTTTGTTTCTGGGCGTGATGGGGCAGTACCCCCTTGTGAGGCCAGTGGTGACCCCCCGCTTCGCTGTGACCTGCACCGAGCCCTTACTCAAGCAACTTGCAGCAATCGCTCGGAATAACAACGTGCACATTCAGGTTTGTTCAGTGTGGCAACCGATCCCCAGGAGACTGTTTCTATAGAGGCATTTTAATGTTGATCCCATGAGGTTTAACAACATGTATGCATGTGCTGCAGGGAAATAAAAAAGACAACATTCGGTGTTATTTACCTCAGAAACTCCTGATGAGCCAAAAACATCTATTGTTTTTTTTTATTTCCAGAGTCACATCAGTGAAACTGTCGATGAAGTGCAGCTTGTAAAGAAGCTGTTCCCTGACTCGGAGTCTTACACGGATGTTTACAACAAATGCAACCTTCTCACCAACAAGGTGAGCACACAGACATCTGTGGAACCAAAAAACACTGCATAACCCTGACAACTGTTGGTAATTGTTTCGTTTGCGGGGATGATTTTGCAGACTGTGATGGCTCATGGCTGCCACCTCAGTGACAAAGAGCTGGCCGTGTTCAGGGAGACTGGGACGTCTTTGGCTCACTGTCCTAATTCCAACATTTCGTAAGTCTCAGATTCGCAACACCTCAAACATCTGGATTATACGAAGATACTGACAAAAAATATGAAAACATATGATGTCATTTGAAGGCGATTAAACCCATTTTTAAAAAAAACAAAACAAACCAGTGGCAGAATATGATAAATAATTTAGGGAGTAGTCAGTGTGAATGTTTTTGGACTTTGTCAGTCTGACTCTGTGTACGCAGGTTGTGCAGTGGATTGTTAGACGTGCGCAATGCCCTGAAACACAAAGTGAAAGTGGGGCTGGGAACAGGTGAGAGCAGGACAGCTGCTGGCTCAAGCTCACGCTCCGACTCTTCACTCTGTGCACTGAAACTCATCCGGTGTTTTCTGGTGTGGCTTCGTCAGATGTTGCAGGGGGCTACTCTGCCTCAATGCTTGACGCTGTGAGGAGAGCTCTGGATACGTCCAAAGTCTTGACCATGCGGAATCCAAAAAATGAGACGCTCACCTTTGAGGAGGTGTTCAGACTGGCCACGCTGGGAGGCAGCCAAGGTACAAGGAGCCGTTAAGACCCAGTCAGAATGAAAACATCGTGGCTCCTTTTTGGTTTCACAGTCATTTCTCTTGTCGGGGACTGTGTTTTAGCCGTTCCGTAGCAGAAAACCCAGAAATATTTTTCAATTGAAAGAAATCAACAAGTTATTTTCTGATTTCTTTTGGCTGTAGCGTTGTCTCTGGATGACGAAACAGGGAATTTCCAGGTGGGCAAAAGCTTTGATGCCCTGAGGGTGAATGTGGCTGTTCCTGGAGGACCCATCGACCTGATCCAGCCTGAGGGACCAAAGGTTTGCATGGGATATAGTGTGGATAAACGAATATATCAAAGGAGCAAAAGGCATCTTTGTTTTAACTCTCATTTGTCATCACTTCCATTTTAGGTTCTTTTGGAAAAGTTTCTCAATTTGGGTAAGTGTCACTGATTACTTGCTCTTTTTGATGTCCTCTAAAGATGTTGGATTGTAGATTCCTGGTCCGGGAGGGTAAATGTTCTCGGTTAAGAACAGAGAAATGTGTTCTTTTTCTTGTGGTGGCCACAACAAAGACATAGTGAGTTCTCATCATTTCATACTACATGAACTCCAGGAACCCCATTTCAAATTTTGGACAACACAGTAGTTGTCACATGAGAAGAAACTGCAACAACTCCAAAACCTGGGCAAAGAAAAAAAACATGATTCTCTTCTTGCAGACGTGCAGGGGAGAGAATATATATAATGTGTAGACCTTTGAGGTGGATGCATCCCACACAAGAACAGACGCATCAGTTCTAGTTAAGGTGTGTCCCACTTCATGTGAAACCAAAATTAAAGAACCTCTGGGAGAAGATTGGAACAATAAGAGTCAATGGAGGTGACATGTTTGCTTTTCCAGTTTGGCAGCATGTTCGTGACACATCATCTGAGCAGAGCTTTTTGCATCGTGTGGTGTCCGACAACTAGAGTGAGATTGATCAGAAAATGTGTGGCATACATCTTCCTCTAAGTGTTATCCCATCTTTATTAGTTCTATTCTCCCCAACACAACCATGTTACCATGTTTGTCCTGCTTGTTTCTCTGCAGGTGATGATCGTAACATCGTGGAGGTGTTTGTCGCTGGAAAGAAAGTGGTGCCCTTCACAGAGTGAAAGTGAAACTACATGGAGACGCCTGCACAGTGTATTCCTGCCTGTAAGATAGAACGCAATACGCTGAAGAATCTTCATATCAAAAAATATAGACAAATACAATCCTGGGAATTGATAATGCCCTCAAGTGAGTTAAATTTTGCTTTATTCCTCAAAGATAAAGCATATGTTGGGTTTTTTTTAAATATAAAGTTTGCTAATATAAGAAAATAACGTTTTGTGTCGTGCTGTACATATGGTTTATGAAATCACTAACTTAACCAGCGAGTCCCGGCCTGTAAAATCTTTTGATTCTACTTAAAGACCAAATATGGGCAACTTTGATCATTGCAAGGGCTGAATAAATATTTTCCTCACTACCAGAATGCCCAGTTATGAATGAGCACTTCTGCCACAATGATGTATGAGAATGAAAGCTCCCATGTTTCTGAAAATAGCCTTTACTTTTTGATTTATAACTGTGATTTTTTTTTGTTTGTTTCTATTTTCAATTTGTGTTTAAAATTGACATCATATTAAAACGTGTTTCTTTCACGGGTGAACAAAATAACACATTGATCATAATTAGAGCTGGAAAACACGAAGAGGTGGTTTGGCAGCCACCAACAGAGGCAGGAGCTTTTAAAAATTACCGAGGGAAAAAAACAAATAACCCGTCAAAACACTGAGAGCCGGACTCAAAGCAAACAAAAAAATATAACTACAGGGACTCACTATTGTCATCTAATGCACACAAGTGGAATTACTTTAATTGTACATGCAGCACCTTTAAATTAAGAACTACAGTTTTTAGAAGCTTCTAGAAACCTTCTTATTGTGCAGTTACTGATTACCATCTCTGCTTCTTTATTCTTTTGATGTAAAGAAGACATTTTTTTCTTTTTTTTTTTAGCTGATTAAAATACACCTGCTTTTGACTACAGTCAATGAAATGTGTTAAAAAACACACACACACAGACTTATCATTGTAGATTGCTAATCACATGTCTACATACAGTATGCTTAGTAATGTTATAGTTTGGTTCCGGTGTGATTCCCCGTATGCCTGCCATGTCTAACTCATTTATGTTGTTATTGGCAGTGGCTGCATGGGGCATTATCCATAGTTATGATCTAAAGCCTGACACTGCCTGGCGTAATTCCTTTACTGTACACTCCATGTAAATCCAGGAAATGACGTGTTTCAGTAGCACACAAGCAGGAAAGAAGGGGTTTTTTTGTGTTGTTTTAGTAGAGCAGAATTTTCTCCTACTTCAGTGAAACTGGGGAATCATAGTGCAAAACTTATTGTACCTTTACTTTTAAGCTTTTCTATGTGCATAAAGGGAAATTTGATATTTTGATGATATAAATAAGCATTCGATTCACCCCAAACTTCAATCTGATTTCAGTGAACAACTTTTATGAAGAAATTCTTTATCTAAAGACTAATTCAATTAACTTCACTATTCAAATGTTTGATTTGATGGATCAGCCAATGAAAGCAACTTTGTATCTACTGTATGCACACTATATTTTAATTCTTGTTAAATGATGGAAAATCAAAGTGGACTCTGGGGTGAATATGAACTTCTATTAGGATGTATTCTAATTAATTTTTTTTTAGCACTGAGCATTAATAAATGGTTGTTTGGCCTGTTAATCAATGTGGAGTGAATCAAGGATCAGTGCTTTGGTAAATAGGACTCGCAATTATCTGTCCTACTCTGTGTGACTGTACTATCAATGTCTAAACTCGAGCCTCTCCCCATTTAACCAAACATGCTGATCTTGTCCTGAGTCATCCTGTGCCATCCATAAAAGTTGTTCAACTCAATAACACATGATGTACTTCTGGAAAGTTTAGTTACAGAATAACAGCTTGTTAACTTTGTTTTCTCTGAACAGAAATGGCCGTCGTACAAGATTCCAAATAAATGGTCAAAAGAGAAAAGTTGTTTGTCTTCCATCTCGGAGAAATGAACACGATACTTGTTACACCTTTGCGTTGAATTTAACTGTTTGTTCTCTTTATTCACTGTCAACTTCTCTTTTCATCATAACCTTTTATGTGATATTTAAAAAACAACATGATCAAGTGTTGCTGATTGTACTCTTTAATATGTGATAGGAAATTGAAATAAAGATGTCTGTCTGTCGTTTATCTGTTTGTAGTTTTTGGACTCACAGCCGTTGACCATAACACAAGATGTTGGTTAAGAAAACCCCCCAAAAAAACCAAAAAACGCACAATGAGTGATGAATGAAAACAATGTCACTTGTCACTCACTGACAGACCTCATTTCATCCAGAGTCTCCACCATCTGGGCCAGACAGATCGGATGGCAGACAGAAGACTTTAAGATGGTTCGTGTCATGTCTTGTTGACAGCAAGGACCATTATCAGGAGGTGAGAGGCAGGTCATTCACCTGGACGGGGACAATATGCTTCATATGTGACCTGCACCCAATATTCTGCAGCTTCACTGTGAGGAGTTCCCTTCTACAAGCTGACTTTATGCTCTCAGAAAAAAAAACTGCCAGGTGTGTGCATGTGATGGAGTAAACCCATTCACGTACAGACAACATAAAGGCAAATCAAGAGCCCCTGGGAGTATAAAAACAAAACAGCAAAAAAAAAAAGAGAAAAAGATACAAGTTTATTTCCCGGGGTACTTAAAATAATAACAAAAATAGTGTGTTGGTGCCAACTGGCCAATAGAGGACGCCAGGACACCACCGCCTTTGAGGGAAGGAAGGAGATTTCTTCTTTTTTTAATCAAATATATTGATAAACTCTAATACGATCGAAATATGTTGATGCCAACAACAAACTAGCAATGGGCTCTGAACTATATTCACTTCATTTTCCACAGATAATCTTTAATAAAAGAGAGGATTTCTTGATTTCTCTCTACCTAGTACCGGTAGTGTGTGTGTGTGTGTGTGTGTGTGTGTGTGTGTGTGTGTGTGTGTGTGTGTGTGTGTGTGTGTGTGTGTGTGTGTGTGTGTGTGTGTGTGTGAGTTGGCTTAAAGTCTGTTCTGATTTCTTCTCACCTGTTTCTACAGATTGTAGGACAACTCGTCCACAAAACTGCAACTCTGGAAAACTTGTCCATGGACAGCAGCCTCAGTGGACATCCAGGCCTTTTATTGTGGCCACCCGACGGCACACCTGTGCAAGAATCATGAAATGACCCATCATGCATTTGGCAATAGATAGCGGAGGAGATCCGCACTCCCGAGGACGGCCTGCAAGTAGATACTCATGGCATATTGAAGTACGCTCAGGCGTTCTAAGAATTAGAAAATTGCCCTATTTTTCCCGAGTATCAGTGAAACCATATGGTAGAAAATGGAGGGGAAAGCACAAGCATAATCAAGTTAAAATAATTCAACACATGTTGTTCTTTTAATCACGGCTATGCCGAATAATCTGTTTCACCTTATTTTGCTGTTTTAACCCTGAAGATTAGACCATTTTTGAACGTTTGTGGAATGCAAATGAAACAAAAATGAAAACAAATGTTTTTTTTGGTATTACATATTCTGAAAGCTCCATGGAGCCATTACAGAGGAGCCGCAGGTTGTAAACCCCTGAATTAACCCATAACATCTCTCATCAGGCCCAGGCCAGGACCATCCATGGATAAGCCTCTGTTCTTAGGCCGTGGTCCTCTGAAATCTGAATGTCCTCTCTGGACCTAAAAAAAAAACAAAAAACAAAAACAAAACAACCCTGATGACGCTCAATAGAATTTGCTTTCCCTAGTTGGAGCCACACAATGAAACAAACCACAGAGAGAGAAGACAGACTTTCTTCACTTCTGGGGCTTCGTTCCAAGGTATGGGGATGGTTATTACTATTGTTAAACAATTAAAAAGTGAATTTTGCATGATATGTCCTCTTTCATAAAAGAGTCATCTTAATAAGTGTTCTCTATTCACTAGATGTTTAAAAGTACAATAGCTTCCGTCACTGGTTGCCTCTCTCAATTAAAAAAAAAGAAGCTGAGCATGTTGTAATGTGGTTTATAAACGCACTGTATTTAAATGAAGTTAATATTGGCTGACATTTAATAATAACAATGACGAACCGCACCTAAGAAATTTACCATCAGCTGCCAGTGGTTGTTTGTTTTGTTTTTTTGTGTGTGTTTTTTTTGCATGTCCCTTTCGTAGAAATTGTATCTAATTTATCATGATTTCCTGAACAGATTAGAGAAAAGAGACACGCTCCGAATAAAAACAACAACAACTCTAGTTTCTTTCAAACAGGAAGCTTGGTTACTGTAGAGGAAATTCCATGCCTTGAAAGCTTTCGCTCGTTTCTGGTCTCTTCTGTGGGAGAATTTCACCCCTGCTTTTAGTCTTCCGGGAAGACACAAACACTTCAGATTCAGCTCCGACTTTTCCAGTGAAGATAAAACACTGCAAAATGTATTTTCTTTTTTTTTTTTTACCATGGTTCGAGATTCAGGCCATTTTTATGTGGTTTGACAAAACGGGTTTATTATTGACAGGCTTGGAATATGCCTGAAAGATCACGCTCAGGGGATAAAATCACCCACGAACCAGGAAGTAGTGCTGTGACTCTAGAGTAGAGGGAGTAAAGATCGCACACATTTCTTTTCACATGTTTCTAGTTTTAAAAGTGAAGCCAACTATCTATCTATTAGATCTCCAAGGTGGGTGTTCAGTGCGTGTACTGTGTCGGGATGACGGTTTATTAGGATTTATGTTTTGGAGGTTTTTACGTTACGTGAAAGAAAAGATAATCTGCACTTCCTGTTTGTAAGTTTGATACAGGTCTGATGTTAAGTAGACATTTGATATTGATCTGTCAAAGGAGAATCCTTCAGGGTTTTTTTTAAAATCTTTGACAGAAAATATACGACCCCATATTAACTCTGTACAAGTTTCATATTATTCAACAATAACATCATCACCAGTGTCGCTTGATGTGTTTGTTCAGAGGTTATGTTCATGTTATTATTCATCATGTTTTCCTTATCACTTAGTGAAAAGGCAAATTGCAGAGCAATATCCATATCCATATCCATATCCATGCTTCTGTGTCTTTTTTCCTCACTTCCCAAATGCAGAAGCCAGCCTCCACTGCAGCTCTGCACCCAGCTGAGGTCCAGCAATGCCTCTGTTTCGAGTTCTGGATGAAGGTTCTCTGACAAAGGCAGAGTGCAGGCGCAAGAGAAAGAGAAATGTGGAGTGGACGAGGACAGGCCGGAGACCTGACGAAGAAGGCTCGGTCCTCTCATTGAGTCGGCTGTGTCTGCTGAGCCTTGCGAACAACATGAACAAAGTGTGGGCCAAAGATTACACCGACAAATATCTGGATCACTATTCATTCAGATACATCATGGGGCCATTCAACGTCCTGCGTGAGTCTGTTATGGCTTTGTAAAACCAACAGCAGCAAAATGTTTGCCATCACTTTCAGTTGTCATGAAGCAATACACAGGTGTTATCACAGACATGGAACAGTATACAGGACTTATTGCAGGTATATGAAGCACTATAACTACCTTTTGTAACCTTTTTCTGTTTGCATGTCCAAAAATTGTGTGAACTTGAACCATTAATTAAAGCATAATTACTTCATTGGGAAATCTCCTGAATATAAAACCTTTAAGAGTCACTTACTCAGTCCGGCAGACTGACCCAGAGAGTAAATGTTCTGTTGTTTATGAATGCTACAGCTGCTTTTCAACTTTTTATGTAACGATGACGTGATTTACAAAGCTGATCGTCACATGTATTAGCTCGCCTTCTCATAATTTTATTTTCCTCCTCCACTTATTCATTCCGTTTGCAGCTGGTGACCTTGTGGAGGAGCTGATGTTGCTGCTGTGCTCCAGAAAGGAGTTGTCCCGGGCGGCACTCCACCTCCTGCTGGTCCCGCAGCTCCACAGTCTGTCTCTGGAAAGTTGTCCTGGTTTGGTCACCTCAGATCTCTGTGGTCACATTTCTGCACGTTGCCAGGTTAGGCAGAACCAGGCGTTTCCATGCTTCTACAGTGCAACAGGGTTTTTATATATATATATAGAGGGAACAAAAGTCTTATTTTCATGTTTATCCATGTATCCTAATGATATAAATAATTTAAATATAAGCATTGGGTTTCAATTAGCAGCGTATGTTATTCAAACGAGTATTTTTTTTTTTTTGTAGCACACAAGACTTGTTTGTAGTGGTGCATTTCCTGTGCATCCAATATGTTTCAAATTATTTCCTGAAATATCAACCCTTGTTGAATTCAGCGACTCACAAAACCCACAATTAAGAACCGGTGACATGTTGTCACTGCTTTTATCTCCTTTAAGGGTTTTTTTTGTTTGGTTTTTTTTTGTATTCGCAAGATTTGTTAGATATTCAAACTTGGCTTGACGGTTAACAGCATCGTCTTTCCTGCTTTAGCAAACTCAGAATACATATTTATTACGACTTTAGAAACGCCTTTAAATGTCCCTCTGTGTTTTCAGGGTCTGTGGAGTCTGGACCTGTCTGGAGCCCAGCAGCTACCTCTCAAGGTCCTTTGTCAAACCCTCCACAGTCTCCCCAGTTTGCGCTCGCTCGGCCTGGCTGGCATTCCCTGTGACAGATTTGTGATCAGGACGATCACCCTCTGTTGCCGTCTGTTGCGACACCTCGACGTTTCCCGCTGCCATCTGCTTTCCCCGGCCGCGCTCCTTCCCCTCGGAGGTGGGCCTTGCCGCTCGTCGTCCCCCAGTCCCTGTGGCTCGTCTTCACTCTGCGCCTCTACGCCTCAGCCCACCGTCTCGTCCCCCTCCTGTTCCTCTTCCTCTTCCTCGGCCTCGTCCCCGCTGCCGCTACGCAGTCTTCTGGCTTTGGACATTGGGTTCGAGGAAAAGGAGGGGGACGCCGTGGCGGCGGCGGCCTACCTTCTGCTCTCCCTGCCTTCTCTGGAGAGATTGGCCTTGGAGGGCGTCACACAGGCCTGCAGCCTCATTGAGCAGAAGAAGCTCGGCCAGACGGAAGAGTTCACCGACAGAGAAGGAGTTCCCAGGCTGGAGGATTTATGGGTGGAGAGAAGTCAACAAGAGGCGAAGGGTTGGAAGCCCATGAGAACGAGAGGCGATGGAGAAGACGAGGATGAAGAGGAGGAGGAGAGGGTGCTCTGGGAGGAGTGTGGTAGTGAGAGTGAGGAAGATGCAGGTCCAGACAAAGGGCCATTTTCAGCTCCGACGCAAACGGAGGAGAAACTTTCCCCTGGGCCGGGTCTGATGCTGCAGCTGAGGGACGTCAAGGGTGTGACTTGTGACTCTCTGGACAGCCTGTCGCGTTTGTGTCCGAGCATCTCCTCCTTATCTGTCAACGTCACCGGCGACAATGATGATGAGGATGCGAGATTTGGAGGAAGAACCCAGACCTCTGTGTTAGCCGCAGGCCTGCAGAGCTGGTCGGGCCAGCTGCGGAGCCTGTCGGTGCAGTTTCCCGGCCCCCTGGCGGAGCTCTCTCCTGCTTTGAAAATCGCGGGCCCTTCTTTGGTTTCCCTCACCCTCGAGGGCGTGAAAACCAGCGCTCAAACTCCTCTCCTGGAGGTCATCGCGACTTGCCACCGACTCAGAGAGCTGGTCATCGCTGCCGAGCCTCCCAGCAGAGCATGGGAGTGGGACATGCAAGAGATGTTCCGACAGGATGGAAATCTTCCCAGACTGCCTCACCTCTGCTCCCTGTCAATCAAGTAAGACACCGTTGATGGGCACTGCACCCAAACCACCGTCACCAATCTTCTGTGATGGATTTATAGTTAATTGAATGCAACACATAGCCACGTGTCTAATAGTTTGGGTAATGACTGATGTACATGAAAATATATTTAAGGCATTGTTCCTTCTTCTTTTGTGTTTCCCAAAAGTTTCTCCTATGAGCACAACCAACCCAAACCAGACATGTCCTGGATGTCCCTGGAGATGGTGCTGGGGTGTCTCTTGAAAGGCTCGCCCCTCCTGGAGAAGCTCTCGCTGGTCTCCCTGCCCTGCCCTTTGAACAACGTGTTACAGAGAATGCTATTGCCTCTCCGCATGAGGTTCTTTCGACCCTTGCCAGATTCAATGGGCTCGGCTCCCTCGCCACTCGCACGGCTGCAACACATTAACCTGCTGCGAACAGACGTGACAATGACGACTCTGAAAACTTTGATGGGCAGGAGCAAGAATCTGAAGTACGTCGACGTGAGCTACTGCTGGAATGTCAGCCAGCGTGAGTGGGAGAATCTAAACAAGTCCAATAAAGTCCAGTTTGTGTGGGTTTAGTGAAGTATATGCTGAGCCCCTCTTAAAAATTAATGGACATTGACTTTGTGTTCCAATAAAAACCTAATGCACCTTAAAAAGTACGAGGTCAGCTGAGGCTTAGTTGCTAGAGCATGTTGCTTGTCAATCCTACATTTGGTGGTTCGAAAGTGTCAAATTGTTCACGGGCAAGACTAATCCGCCAAATATATGCGAAGCAACTTGCAGACAGTGAAGTTGAACTTAGATGCAGTCACCATCGGTGTGTAAATACACTGAGTAAAGCACATTGAAAAGGGTAAAACTTTAAAATGTGCTATGTTCATTCATGGTGTCACATGAATTAGTTTCACAGCATCAATAACAATAATCTATATTTCTTACTGCACCAAGAACCTGACATTATTTTGTTTGTATTGACAGAAAACTTTTATATCAAAACATCTAAATGTATTGTATGTTTGTGGTGCCTTAAAGGAGCAATTTTGAGTGATTTGCATTTTAACAAAAATAAAAAAAGCACTGAACGTTGATTTTCCCATGTGTTTTGTTTCAGGAGAATTGGCTAAAGGCTTGGCACGGTGAATGTATTTATAGATATCACCATTCGGACACAAGATATCTCACAGTGCATCACAAGGGGGAAAAAGGGGGTAATACTGTATATTAAAACAACACAATTAAAAAAGGCATAAAAAGCAGAATAAATAAAAAATTAATTTAGACATCAGTTTAAAAAAAAAGTTGTTCATTCGAGGGGCTGGGTCAATAATAAACCGGGACTTCAGGGGTCTGGAGGTTTCATATTCAACAAGTAAATCTGAGATGCATTTAGGCCAGAGACCATCCTCTTTGTGTTGTTGACGACTCTGGATGAGCTGCTGCTGCTGTCCGAGTGAATTCTCCTCTCCAGAATATCTTCAGCGAATGTAATGGCATCAATGGCATCGTGCAACTTTCTCTGGGTAGATTATCAAAGCATGTGTCCTATTTTTGTTGGAGTCTCTACTACGCCACATTTAAGACGCCAGATGGCGGTGATGAGCCGGAGTCCCAGTTTCAACACGATAATAAACTGGAAGAAAGAAGACGAATGTTGGACGGTATGAGTTTTTCCACAGTTCTTTTACATCCGGGAAACCCGGAGACAAAAATCAAACGCACCCTGAGCTCGACAACCTCCACGTCACGAGCCGGAGTGGCTGCCTGCCTGCCTGCCTGCCTGGCCCTCGTTAGCCAGTGGTTAGCATCTGGCGACACAGAAATGGCTATTTCTGCAGAAAATGACGGATTTCAGCGGTTTCGTTAGTAAGTAGAGATTAAGCTTGCTGCTATGAACGTATAACTTCATTTGGTTGCGCTGTCGATGTGTAAAAGTGTATTAAAACGTGGGCTTTTAGCTGTTATCCGACGCGGTACTATCCGTCAGACGTGTAACTGCTAATGTGTAGAGCAGTGGGTTCTTGTGCCTGCCTAAAAAACAAGGTGCAGACTTGTCCTGCACCATTGGGAGAACATGCACACAAAGCACATCAAAACGTGGGGGAAATTCGGGAATAGTCCGCAATGACTTGTCAATGATTCGGCTCACCGTTTCCCAAAGAAAATCGCCAGAAACTGCTAAAGATTTCCCTTACAAAGCGGATGGAGATGTAATTTAAATGACACGGTATGTCATAACTTTGTGTCTGGCATGCAGTCGGCAGCGAGCGGCAGACACACTAAATATCCTACGAAATGTTCTCGGTTTATCTTGATGGTGTCCGCCTAATTTGTTATCCATACAATAAACGTCAACTTCAAGCCCGTTTCTCGCTCGTCCATCATGTAAAGGCTTTTTCCGATACAGATGCTCAATAGTTCATTCTCACAGAGCTTCAACAATACTTTTTTTTCTCTCCTTCAAAGGCCACAATGCTCAATAATGACAACATGATGGAGCGTGGGAACGAGTCACACGTCCCCTTATCAATTGCCACATTTGAGATTGTAATGAAAAAGTAAACCAACAAGAACAACGGCATTATGGGGAGGTAGGTATGACATCTCAGGAATCGCATGCCTTGCATACCTATGTGATATTTTTGGCCTCACTGAGACGCTCTGGTCCTTTGATTGCTGGCAGGATCAGCTTTTCGTGCCTTTTCCCAGCCTCCTGGCACTTCAGCCTGTCGTCCCAGGTTCTGCCTCGGCTTCTGGTGCCGTTCTTCAGACAGCTGCTGCTCATCGGCTTTGTGATCTGCCTTATTGGACTCGTCTACCTGCTGTTTGTGTCGGGTAAGGGCCACGCCAGCTGGATCCGAGAAGACAATCATTTCCACAGGTACCTTCAAACAGCCGCCGTTAAAGGCAAACCACAGTAATGACCACAGTCGACCATTGCGTTGACAAGTGTTTATTGTTTTCTAGGCACCTGGCGAGGGTTACTGACGTGGATGCAACGGATACAAGCAACCCCAATCTCAATTTTGGCCTGGTGGTGGATTGTGGCAGCAGTGGCTCCAGGGTATTTGTGTACTGTTGGCCTCGGCACAACGGCAATCCCCACGAACTGCTGGATATCAAACAAATGCGAGATCAACACCGCAAGCCAGTGGTCATGAAAATCAAGCCAGGTGTGGTGCCCAGTGTTCGGCTTCCCAATTAATCAACACATTCTATAAAGAAACCTTTTTGTTCACGTGACAACCTTTTGAATGAATGTTTTTATCATTACAGAAATGCAGTAAAATGTAATGGTTTCTGCTCTCACCTGTTATTTCTGTAGGTATAGCTGAATTAGCAAAAACACCAGAGAAAGCCAGCGACTATATCTCTCCCCTGCTGAGCTTCGCAGCACTGCACATCCCCAAAAACAAGCACCAAGAAACCCCGCTGTATATCCTGTGCACAGCTGGGATGAGAATCCTGCCTGACAGGTAAAGCGAGGCTCAATAAGAACCACTTGATCACGTGTACATAAAACCTTTCATTTTGCATATATGTTAAAGCTTGACAGTGACTACTCAATTGTTTTTAATGTAAACCTCAAGTATATGTTCATGAATGTAGTAGAAAATTACTAAATGTGGTCACACACATTTGTACACGTTACTTTGACCTCATGTAATAAAAGAGTAATAGAAGTCAAATGAAGCTTTCTCAGAAAAAAAGGTATGTCCAGGCTAAATTTACAATTAAGTTTGGTTAATAAAATAAATGCTGACTGTAAGGTGTTTATATATTTTTTTTCATTTCAGTCAACAAGAAGCACTTCTTGAGGATCTGCGCACTGACATCCCCGTTCACTTCAACTTTCTCTTCTCTGATTCCCATGTAGAAGTGATCTCTGGGAAACAAGAAGGTAACGGGATTTGAAAATGAAAAAAACATTTAGTAATATTGTTCGTCGGCCAGATTACATGCATGTAACATTAAAAACTTGTACACTTGTGACTTTTCAAAGTCATTATGGATCCTTGTATGCCATTACGATTGGATGAAATCTGTTGTGAACTCTTAAAGTGGCTCTACTCTTAACACATTACATCTTTTTATATTTTCTCTGAATGCACTAAATCCCCAAATGTATTTTTGCAGGACTTTCCCAATCCCGAAACACCACTGAGTGCTCCCGTCTTACAATATGCTCACATCATCCATTAGTCCAACAGTCACTAACTTTGTGGCATGCATTTGTAAAAGCATTCCTCAAGTGCACTTATGAGGATAAAGATGTGGTAAAATAATGCAAAAAAATAAAAAGCTTACAACACTGATGTAAGTTTAACATAACAATAACAAAATAATAGGAATGAAAACAGGTTAACAAATATTTTCACTTATCTGACGTCTTTAAATGCCGATATTATATACATTTAGTGATTGTTTGGGGGGGGGGGGGGGGGGGGGGATGTTTATATCCTAACCATGATCGTTATATTTCTAGGCGTCTATGCATGGATTGGAATAAACTTTGTCCTCGGAAGGTTTGACCATGTGACCACTGGTAAGTATCCATACAAAGAACTTCAGTGTGCAATCTTGTAAAGATTTGATTGTTTTGGCTGAAATGAAGATTTCTGTTAACGTGTACTAAAAAGATGTAAAAAAAAAAAAAAATACTAATAAGACTGCCTCTGGTGAGTATGTTTCTATTAGTTTAAATATACTTTGATGAACCGACACAACGCTTGACAGCAGGCTGAAACCTTAAAGCAAATTCAGTGACCTACTTTAAAGCGCAAGCTGCTGGTGATTGCTTTATTTCTTACAATCGTCTACTTGATTCTCATGAGGCAAGTAGACGATTTAGAATTGATGTTCAATCGGAGTTTACTTGGGTTTTGTACAAATAATATTTGGATCAGTTTAAAGTATTGCTTTTTTTGTAATTATCTGGCCTCGATATGACGTTTAAAAAATCTAGAAAGGAAACGTTCCTTAAGCCCCCCATGACTCCCTCTTCTCCGCTGTGAATTTCACAAGACCAGGACGACATCGTGGAGGTAAATGTCCCGGGCAGTGATCAGCAGGAAGCCCTGACAAGGAAAAGGACAGCCGGTGTCCTGGACATGGGCGGCGTCTCCACCCAGATCGCATACGAAGTGCCCAAAACTGTAAGCTTTGCTTCTCCACTGCAGGTCATTATCCACAACCAATTCTGTTCTTGTGCTGTCTTTGTTTTTTTTGGACACTCACCCTTTGTTCTTCCTCCCCTCCCCTCCAAACCGTCTCTCATTCCCCGGGTTAAACCTGTATGCACCATTTTTGTGTGCCTCTGGAGGCGATCTGCTCTCTGATCGTCACGGTTGAAGGCACACTGTGAGCCTGCTCCGTGTGTCCCGAGCAGGATTCAGGAGAGTAAACGTTGGGTTAATTGTGGAGGAACCGTCAAATGTAATGACGTTCATTCCTCAACACTAGTAGACCATGTACTTGTGACTCCTGCAGTAGCAGGCTAGTTATTCATTCACACCAAATGATGCTCAGGTACAGTTTCCCTGTCATCTTTTCAATAGATAGTCACAGCTTTCTTGATACTGTGAGTAGTTTAGACATGACTTGACTTGAATGTTACCCGTAACTCTATTGGACCTCCTGCAGTGAAAGTATGAGTGAGATCTGATCTGTGTTGTTTCGCCAGGAGGAAGTCGGCAAGAATTTACTGGCGGAGTTCAACTTGGGCTGCGACGCCCATCGTACAGAGCACGTTTATCGGGTGTATGTGTCCACCTTCTTGGGGTTTGGAGGAAATGCAGCTCGCCAAAGATATGAGGAGAACCTCAGAAGAAACATTTCCGCTCAGAACATGTGAGATTGACAGGGTTTTTTTTGGGGGGGTTTGTTTGTTTTTCTTCAGTTTTCTGGACCAACCATAACAGAGAGTTGGAGGTTGTGACCTTGTATTCCCGTGTCCATCAGGCTCTTGGGTCAGCACGTTGGTGAGACGGCAGACTCCGCCCTCCTGGATCCGTGTCTCCCGGCCGACCTGCAGGACGAGATCGGCCCGTCCACACAGAAGCTGCATCTGCGCGGCACCGGAGACTTCGACCAGTGTCGGCAGATCCTGCAGCCTTACCTGAACCGCACAAATGAGACGCAAACCTCCCTCAACGGCATCTACCAGCCGCCAATCGACTACAACAACAGTCAGTTTTACGGCTTCTCCGAGTTCTACTACTGCATGGAGGACGTCCTGCGCATGGGTGGCGATTATAACACTTCAAGTTACGGCCATGCCGCCAAGGTAAACGCCGCTGCCCGCACCAACTTTCACACTGAGGCTTAGTTTGTTGTTTTTTTTGTCTCTTGAAACGTTCCTGATGTTGTGATTTGAATCTTAGAGTTACTGCGCCACCCAGTGGAAGACTCTTAGACAACGCTTTGACTCCGGCTCGTTCGCCTCACATGCAGATCTTCACAGACTTAAGTGAGTCACGCAGGAATGTCACTGCATTTGTGGAGATCAGCCGTGAAAAAAAAAAAACGTGACCGTTTACCTGTGTTTTTCCACGTTTACATCTGCAGGTACCAGTGCTTTAAATCGGCATGGATGTATGAAGTTCTGCATTCCGGCTTCTCTTTCCCAACCAATTACAAAAACCTGAAGACGGCCCTGTTGGTCTACGATAAGGAGGTGCAGTGGACGCTGGGAGCTATTCTGTATCGGACACGGTTTCTTCCTTTGAGGTGAGTTGCTTTTATCAGTTTGTTCTTCCACATTTTAAAATGAAATACGTAGACGTGTTTAAATACGTTTGAGCAAAGTGAAATGAGCTTCTGTTTTGTACATGAGGGCCCACTGGGGTGGTTGAAGGCTGATGGAATGCAGCTTTAGCAACAGGCGGTACCTTTTGTCTGTTCTCAGAAGGGAAACTACAAACTAAATGCACAAGAAATGAAACTGAAACATAAAAAGAAGTAATTCTTGTTAATCTTATACAGTAGGGCATGCTCTAAAATGGTTTATTTACATTGCATGTTTGGTTCCTTGTACAGCTGTGGTTGACGTTAGATTGCGGTTTGAGCTCAAAACAGAGGAATTGTTTCTGTCAGTTATTTCAGATTTCTTTATCTTTTCAAGTATGTAATAAACTGACTCCCTTGTTTCAGCTTGCCGCTGGACTAACGTGCGAGTTTTGTTTTGACTTCCTCCAGGGACATCCAGCAAGAGACTCTGAAAGGCTTTCACTCCCACTGGAGACACAGCTTCTCCTTCGTCAACAACCACTACTTGTTCCTGGCTTGTTTCTTCGTGGTGTTCTTGTCCATCATGCTGTACTTGCTGCGACTCCGTCGCATCCATCGACGCACCGCGCAGCGCTACTCCCCTTCATCCGTGCCGTGGCTGGAAGGCGGCCTGGGCTCGCCAACGATCCCCATAAACCTCTGAGTCTGGACAGTGCGTCCGATTTCTGTGAGGAAGCTCGTCGCTCTTTTTCCTCTCTGGTGACACGCGCTCTATTAGCAAGCGTATGAAGGCTTCTTGGTACTGAAATCAGGACAAATGACGAAAATTCTTAAAGTTTTGCTTTTTTTTTTTTTTTATTATATTTTTCGCAGGATATATTATTACCTCCCACATTCTCTTGTCAAATTCAGAAGGCAGCTGCCTCCATGTGTTTACTTTTAATGTATTTCTGAAGAAGAAAAGCACACAGGTACTATTTACTTTAGATCAGGGGTGTCCAAACTCGGTCCTGGAGGGCCCCCGTGTCCTGCACGTTTCAGCTCTCTCCCTGCTTCAGCATGCCTGAATCTAATGATGATGTCATCACCGAGGATGTGAAAAAGCCCCAAAAACAAGCCCTACATTTCTGTGTTGCAACTGGGAGAGAGCTGAACCCTGCAGGACTCCGGCCCTCCAGGACCGAGGTTGGACTCCCCTGCTTTAGATCATCCGTATTCAAAAAATATGTAGTCTTGACTTGCTCCAATACTCATATGTGGTGGCTGCTTTTTTTTCTTTCTTTTTTTTATTGTTCTTGGGTCTTTGTCTTCCTGTATGCCTCTTTACATGGGTTTTATGTGCATGGTCACATCTTTGGTTGTAGGTGTTAAATGGAATAAGCACTCCCTGTTTACAGAGACTTCGAATGCAATATCATTAAGTAGTAGAAGGAGCACTTTGATGCAGTTGAGACGCACGTCCCGGCGGGTATAGACTTTGTGTATGTCTCTCAAACTGCTACGCCTCGTATTCATACCGCAAGACAAGTCGCCTTCAACAGCTATAATAGTGCAATACATGTCTTGTCACTGTTGGGGAAATTCTTTGGAAAACCTATCTGCCCTTTTTGTCTGGAGCGTTGCGCCGCCTTCGGGCCCTGCTGAAATCCCTGCGTTGGGTTATCCGACCGTTCAGTTGGATATTGTTGCGTATGTTCACGTCAGGCTTCATTTTTAGAAGCTGTCATATCACTGCTGTGAGGGGGATTGTAAATAAGAGCACACGCCCCATTATTTATAAGAAATGAAATGTTTTCACAGATGAATGCAAAGTAAATGTGACATTGCAGTTAAATAAAAACAGGTTTTACGGTAAACTTGTCTTTCATGAGACCAGGCTCGATTGTTGTCTGTATATTCGTAATGGAAGGTGTGAGAACTGGCCTCCTATGTGTCATATGACGTCTTCTCCAACCATGTCCATCCATCTTCTTTACCACTTCATTGATTTCAGGTTCACAAGAGCCAGAATGCAACTCTCCAAACCTGCTTCATACAGAATTAAAGTTTCCAATGAACCTGGCATAGATGTTCTTGGACAAGTGGATGAAAGAGGAGCACCCAAAGAAAACTGGTTGCACAGAGAGAGAGAGAACATGAAAACTCCACACAGAAAGGTCCACAAGGCCAGAATTGCCTAAATCTACATAAGGCCTTTTTTGATCCATTCACAAAGTTTATTGCCAGAAATGTGAAGAACACATGTTCAGTTAGACGTCTGATATGATGCCCAGTTTAAAAAATACGTTTCTAAAGTATGAGAAAGTCCAGTTGTCGAATTTATTTATTTCGGTTGAGAACTTTTACTCGATGTATTCTCGTCCTTTAGGGTGAGAGCGTTCGTACCTCCTGTACAATCAGGTTTCATGAGAGATGGATCAAATTTCTTCTGTGGTCTCAAACATCACTGCCGGTTTCTTACTTATTTTCAGAGGTAGGCCTTTTGGAAAGGGCTGATATATTTACCGGTACATTTAACTCCACATTACTACAGCTCAGCACTTTGCACTCTTTTTTTTTTTTGGTCAGTTCTCTGATTTCGTGCTCTTGCCAGCGAGACAAGTAGTCGAAGACTTACCAGAATTTGCTGTGAGAAGATAATTAGTGTAATGCGCCAAGTTGTTAATCCATGGCCAGTGAAACATGTCAAACTAATCCAGTGTTCATGCAGCTGCAGCAAACAGTGGGCTGTTTGTCAGCGGCGGGGTTTACATAAGTGGGTTATCAAAGCGAGCCTGTGAGCACTGAAATGATCCACATTAGAGCAGGGTTTTAACAATCATCCACTCGCCATGCAGTGCGTCGGACACAATGGAAGGCTGGTCATAGACGGCATGAACGAGTGTTTCAGCAGCGGCTCCAGTTTCAATTATGTACTGAAGACTGCAGCTGTAATAACGCTGCCAGAACAAGCGTCTCTTTAAGATGTCGGAGGCACAAAATGCTGAGTCACTCGTATGCCACCACCATGCTTCACCAACACACCCACAGTGACACTGCAATGTATCGCATGTAGAGGTTATGTTTCAGCCAGTGGAGGTCAGCAAACTGCGAAACTGATCAATCCAAACCCATTCATGCACGTTTAGATGTCATAATGCCTTCTCTCTCTTTTTAAAAAAAAAACCCTAATAGAATAAGACACGTTATGAAAAAAGAAATCTTGACAAGGTGTTTGCAAATAGAAAACCAGTGTATCTTGTATATTTTCAGTTGAATCAGATGCTATTCTTAACACAGGACAGTGGTCCATCTGAATATCAAAGTGAAATTCAAACTACTGGCATGCAACAGGAGACTGAAGGACACATCCAAAAACACGTATTGTAAATAATAAAAAAAAAAAAAGGTGCAAGGTGAGAAAATGTGACAGTCATTTTGGCTCATTAATCTAAGTGGCCTTCAACAAGCTCTCTGAACAATGTCAGTGTAGCATGTGAAGGCGACCAGTGCTATACTGCTTCTCCAGGAGCTGGAATTGAAGCAGGGAAGTGATATAGTCATTCACTAAGAGGCTCCTGTCTTCACTCTAGGCTATTTCATATGACTGTTCACATGATGTAAAGATCTGTAAGGCCCTTTTTTTTTGTTCTGGGTTAGCGCTGGGTGATTTTGCTGAGAGTTACTAAATGGCCAAATTATTTCTTCATTTACTGTATTTTGTATCAAGATTTTTGAAATATTGAAAAAAATAAACTCTTAACTCCTGACATTTCATGACACCACAAAGCAAAAAAAAAATTAAAAACATTTCCATGAGTAACAAATATGTCACATTTGTTAGATATTGACTGATATAAAATGAATGGGTTGTTTTATCTCTCTCTCTCTCTCTCTCTCTCTCTTACCCCTTATATATAATAAAGGACGTTCATAGGATGATCCCCCAAAAGGATCAAAGGGTTGAAATGTGAAACCTCAGTTAATTGTTTCAATTATTAAACTTATAAACATCTATAAGGTGCATAGAATATATATTGATTAAAACAGTCACCATAATTCAAATCATTCTGTTTACAATAATCATATTTCCTTTTTTTTTGTCATGAATGTTCACATTTAAATAGAATCCATGCTTCATACCTGTCTGGTATTGTCTATATAGGAATGTTTTGACAGAAACTCTATCAAAGGCATAATTGTGCAAAACTAATGCTGAAGTTTCTTTCTTTCTCTCTTTCTCTCTTTCTTTCTGATGACTAAATTACTGCACTCCTTCGTGGGCAGAAACCATAAGTTTGTAGATCTGCCCGTTTGGACAAAGGGAAGCCGCAGTGCGTTGTGTTATTGAGCAGATACCTCCTGATAGGGTCACCACACCTCCTCTATCTGCCCCTGCAGGACTGTGATTACACTTTAGTGGACAAGCCCACTGAAAAACTCCCTCAAGCAGGGACCAGCATGGACACACAAGTTCTTTTAACAGCAGGCTTGTGAAGTGTCAAAAGAACACAGCACGGGAACTTTTCATTGGCCGCCTCACTCCAAAAGCCCTCCCTAACACTCAGTGTCGGGCCGCTGATTGGTGGAGATCCAGCAAAGCCACGCCCCCTCTCGCAACGTCACACGGGCGCTGGAACTCCTGTAAGTAATGATGATGTTGTGGTCGTCCACGCCGCCGATGCCTCTCTGAGTGGCATCTTTGCAAAAGACGAGCGCCCGTGGGTGGGTGGGGAGGGGGGCGAAGAGAGAGAAGCTCCTCACGCATGGAGTTGAGCTCGGACCGTGCGGTGGCCGCGCTGGAGATGTCGCAGACCCAGAGCCAGGACGACGAGGCGTTCGGCGGCGACGGGGACTACGAGAGCTTGCCACCTCATGTCTCAGTGACGACCCACATGACAGCCGGAGCCGTGGCTGGCATCCTGGAGCACACGGTGATGTACCCGGTGGACTCCGTCAAGGTAAACGCCGCCGCAGGGCTCGGCTCGCCTGTTCCGTTTCATTCATGGAGCCGCTCCGCGGGGTCGCTCGGAGCGTCTGCCGCCGCCTGCTAACCAGCGTTAGCCGGAGTCTCGAGCAGCAGAACCAGCAGCAGCAGCAGCGCTGCCCATCCTTCAGTTAGCCTCGGCGCTAGCACCGCAGCCCCGCTGCCTGCCCGCGGACTGGACCGACCAGTTCAGCAGGCTGGCCCCAATCACCGTAGAATAAAACAAAACAAAAAAAACACCGTGCGTCACGTCAACACGGATAATAATGCCACTTTTTTTAATTTTTTAATTTTGACTGTTTCCCGCCTCTTTCCTGGTGGAACTAAACTTCGCTAAGCGTAGCTGGCTCGCTTCTCTCCAGAGTTTAACCTCAACTGACCTGCAAGTGCTTCAGGAAAACTGTCAGTTTAATCATGGACTTCTTCACGTGTTTGTCAATTATTGATCGCAAAAAAACTCCTGCTTTATCCTTTCCGGCGTCAATAAGTGAAGCGGCATGAGTATATGAGGATTTTCCCTTATTAAACGTAGATAAATTAAAGGTCAGGGCAGCTCTATAATACTTGTCGAACTTGATTGAGAAGAACATGTCATGACTAAAAGCTGAATAAAAACCATTACTCACGAAGTCTATTTGAAAAGTACACTTTGCTCTGACTCAAACTTAAACAAGTCTGTAAGTCATTACTTACTGAGCTTTGGGATTTCTTTTGTGGTGCTTTATGCATGAGTAGTAGACATTTCCCCCTACTTTTGCCATTTTAAAGACTTAATCATTCACGGATCATTTAATACGATGATCAACTGGTCAATAGATTGTCAAATAACCATAATTGTCAACAATCTGTAATAACCTCATTCATGTAAATGGTTCTTTATTGTCTTCCTATAGAAGTACCAGTATAGCAAAATGTCCTGGAACCAAGTTCAACTAATAGCAGCAAATTATAAATAAACCTAAAATGTAAAGGAATGCAAAAAAAAGAAATGTGGAGACAGTCAACATTGATACTGCATGCTTGCTGCTGAACAGCTCATGCAGTCCAGAAATACATCTCAAAGGCAGGTAATCAGTTAGTCGGATAAAAGCAAGTTATTTTACCAATCATCATTAGTCTTTCAGTGTTGACCAAATTGTGTTTATTTTTTTTGGACTGTTGGTCCAAAAACCAACAACCAAAAGTGTTAAGACATTATGAAGGGGACATGTTTTCAAGTTGTTTTGAACTTACGATTAATTAATAATGTACAGCTATAGAGTTGTGACCCGGCTTTGGATTTAAATAAGTAACTGTTTTAAAATATATATCAAAAATATTAATTGACATCAGCTCTGCCAGAACAAAAAGAACACATTTTATATTGTGGAAATCTTTCATCAAAAGGTATCCGTGTTAAGACCAGTGATTGGCCAAGTTATTAAAATGTTTAATATTTGGGTAAATCCACAGCTTTAAATAGCAAAATGGTCATTAATAATACTTTAAATAACACAAATCTCTTACATATAGGTACTGAATTTTTTTCTTTTAATACAAAGTTGTAAACAGTGAAAGTTGGAAAAGCAAATTCACTGATGTTGTCTTGATTTTTACGGCAGTTTCTGAGTGTGACTCTTGAAGAGGTGAAGCAAACAACGAGCTGGCTTTGAGCTTGTCAAGATGCTCCCAGGCAAAGAGCAAAATATTATGAGCATAAACTGTGGCGCTGTTGTGACCCTCTGGCAACCAACACTAACATGGGCACAGAAGCGCCGATTTAATTCCCACATTTTCACGAAAAGTCACCAAATCCTCTTTGTGTTGGAGTCGCAGTGTTGACGCACAGTGTTGACACAGATCCACTCTCAGCAGCCGTAGAGTTTCGTTACCAAAACCACTCTTGAGGTTTCTATGTTTTCACAAGCATCTTCCAGCTTTGGATTCCATTCATTTGTCAAGCATGTGTGCGGAGTTTACACAGTTGTGAAATTTCATAGGATCTGGAGTGATGAAAGAGTGACTGAGGAAAAAGAAAAAAAAAAATGCTTCGACAATTTCAAAGGGGATCCTATCTCAATCCAGCGTCTCTTTGTAAAAGCTGTAGGCGGGGGTCTCCGGGAGGGGCCTGGGCTGTTTTAAGGAGGGGCTCCTTATCGGTGTTGCACACATTTGGAATCGGTGCGGTTAAGGGTGCGCGTGTGCAATTACTCTTCTATTACTCTTCGGTGGTGTTGATTCATGAAACGGCCTCACATCCAGCAGTGACGGAGCTGAATTCAGGACTCATTGTGACGTAAAGGATGGGCCAGATTTATTGTCGAAACTTGTTTTAATGTCTGACTTTACAGTCTTATCAGACGTGTACTTGAAAGTGGCAGGAGCTGTAAAAATATTATTTTTATTTTTAAAAAGCAAAACTTAGTGTATCCACATATTCTGTTAACCACTGTTACTGATTCTTACAGTTTTATTGTCATCCCTGGTCTGGCTGATCCAACTTTAAATACGTTTTAAAGAAAAACGTTGATGTATTGGTGATTAGTCCTTTTACAGCTTTGAGAACAGCTAGAAATACTTGGTAGTCGCCAAAGATGAACAAGTGTTGATTGTCTGCATTTTAACTCGTATCATTGTACTTCTACTCTTTACTTGGCACATTCAGAGTTTGAGTGAACTGAACAAATCAGCTGATTATAAAAGTTATCCAGATAGAATAGAATAGAATAGACATACTATATTTATTCCTTGAAGGAAATTGTTTGTGGTGTTGCCCCACGTACATTAGAACACTCAGAATAAATAGAAATGAAAGTTAAAATATAAATAACACAGAATAAAGATGAAATAAATCATAATAAATATGCATACATGTGTATATATATACAGGGCCGAGTGATGACTGGTCTCAGCATAGAAGAATGAAATGATAAATAACGCAGTTGCGGAATTGTTTGACTTTGAGAGTGATTTAAGTTACATTAATGCTGACGCTTCCTGTTTCCATTTCACAAAAGCAAAAAGTTTCAAATGGATGCGATAGTATTTTAGTTGCTGACTCAAAGTTGAATCATGATGTATCTTGTTGCAGCTGGTCGGTGGTGAACATGGTGTTACAGCAGAACCATCACATCCTGGTCTTATTCAGCTTTTCAATCTTTAACCCCTCGAGGACTGTCCTCCCTGAGAACGGTGTATTTATACTGACCCAGTATTCCAGAGGTTTTCACATTCTCCACTATAGGCTTATTATACCTTGTTAGGTTTTAGTCACACACTTCCTATACACACCATCAGGCCCTAGAAGATTGAATTAGAATTAATTTCCATGTATTGCACAAGGACGTAGGTGATAAGCGCTGTAGATTTTGGCGTTTGGGCTTGTATAATCACCGACAATCAACTCAAAGTCGGTCGTCCTCAAGAAACAGACCTGAATCACAGGCCGTCGCTGCCACGTTTGGAGTGCCCCGCGTTCCCGAGTCCGTGTCTCCCGGAAATGTAATTGATATTTTATTGTCAAACCAAAGGAAGGAAGCCCAGGAGGGGACATGGCGAGGAAGATAGACTGGGCCTATCTCCCGAGCCGGTCCCAGATCTCCACGCAAATAAAAACATGCTTTGTGTTGTCCTGATAACTTGGCACCGCGGAGTAAAACAAAGCGCTGCCCCGGCCTCCCACACCAGCCTGGAAGGGACACGCATCGCTCAGCCGAGACCTCGCTGCCGACAAGAGCACTCCATGTCAGAACAGTGTGACGGCGTAACGAGGAACAATATATCAGGAAATCATGGTTCACCCGACACCAGGTGCCCTGCGCACAGTCACAGTCATCGTGTAATACTTGAGTCCTCAGCAAACGTTATCAGTATCTAATCGGCGCAGAACAAGCAGACACAGTTCATGTACGTCGCTTTATTTCTGTTTGTCAGACAAGAATGCAGAGTCTGCAGCCGGATCCGAACGCACAGTACAGGAGTGTGTACGGGGCGCTGAAACGAATCATCCGGACAGAGGGGATCTTCAGACCGCTGAGGGGCCTCAACATCACCATGATCGGCGCGGGGCCAGCCCACGCCCTCTACTTCGCCTGCTACGAACGGGTCAAACAGTCGCTGAGTGACGTCATACAGAGCGGACGCAACAGCCACTTGGCCAACGGTACGAGTCTCCCAAGCAGGCACGGCACAGAAGTATCGGTGTTAATGAGCATCGGGTCCTGGAGGAGAGTTACCGGGATGAGTCATGGTGCCATATCCTGTTTCCAACAGTGAGAAAGAGTGCTTGTGCCAAATATGAGGAATCCAAACATAGGGGAGGAGGAGGAGGGGGGGGGGGTCATTAGGAATCTGTGTTTTCTTTAGTCAGCACAGCTTGAAGTAAAGCTCACATTCAAAACAAAAGAAATAATTGTTGAAAATGATGGTAAACCCTCCCTAAGTTTTCCGACCTGCTGTGGCTGTTGCAGGTGTCGCTGGCAGCGTCGCCACTGTTCTCCATGATGCAGTCATGAATCCAGCTGAAGGTAACGAAAGCTTTTCTCAGAAGGATTTTCTTTCCCTCTTAAAGGAACCCTGGATTTACGCACTCCGTCCACATCGTGTGTTGTGATTGTGCTCTCATATGAACCCAAATTTATACTTTTACAACACTTATGATGCTGATATGCTATGATATAGCTCATGTTCCCCAGTACACTCTTTTCCTCATATCGTACGAGTTAATAAGTTAATAGTTGAACTGCTTTTAGCACGACTCTACTATCAGAAGGCAACAGTCTGATTGATTTGAGCCTACGGGAGCTTAAAAATACATGTACTTTTTGAAGTGCCAGCACTCCTGTGTACATTTGATCGATCCTGGGCAGACGGGAGTCGTAGACAGGAATCAGCTCATGCCAAAGTGTGCAGCAAGATGTGTCACGTGAACCTGCAGTTACTTGTAAACAAATGTTGCAAAACTTCCTTTGGCAAGGGTGAAAGTGAGCACCAATTCATCAGTCGTTGGATCCTTACTGATCTTGTTCATGTGTAGTCGACGCACAAGAAAACACACACTTCACAAGCGCAATCATCAACTTTAAGAAATACTGTGTCAGTAACAACACGCGATGAGATCTGAACCATCTGTCCATAAAGAGGCGTGCAGCACGACACACTACCAATAAAACATGGTTTCAGTTCACCGGAGGCATAATCGCCTTCGTTTGCATCCGTTGGGCCTTTGCTATTCAAAGTGCTTGAGCACTGGGCAGCAAAATGACAACTCTCCAGGTCAGACACATCCACGAAATGGCTGGAAAAAAAACCCAGATGTCTCTGTGACATTTGATTTCTGCATAATTACAACTTCGCCAACGCTTCACTATTAATTCCCACGGTTGTTGAAGACGCCTGTAGTGAATGCGTTGCTTTCTCTCCCGCAGTCGTGAAGCAGAGAATGCAGATGTACAACTCTCCCTACCGGGGGCTTCTGGACTGCGTCCGAACGGTGACGCACACCGAAGGCATCGGCGCCTTCTACCGCAGCTACAGCACGCAGCTGACCATGAACATCCCGTTCCAGGCCGTTCACTTCATCACCTACGAGCTGATGCAGGAGCAGCTGAACCCGCACAGACACTACCACCCCGGCAGCCACATCGTGTCGGGGGCGGCGGCGGGGGCCATCTCCGCCGCCATCACCACCCCCCTGGACGTGTGCAAGACGCTGCTCAACACGCAGGAGAACGTCGCCCTCAACTCCATGAACATCAGCGGCCACCTGTCGGGCATGGCCAACGCCTTCAGGACGGTGTACCGGCTCGGCGGCCCGGCGGCGTTCTTCAAGGGGATCCAGGCCCGCGTCATCTACCAGATGCCCTCCACCGCCATCGCCTGGTCGGTCTACGAGTTCTTCAAGTACTTTCTGACAAAGCAGCGGCTGGAAGAAGAGGCAGGCCCTCGCCCGCTGTAATTGGGGGAACGAGGTGTACCTTCCAGTGAGAGGAAGAATGCGCCAACCCGAGGGCGTGTCAGCACGGCGAGTTGCTCCCGCACCTCGTTCGAGGAAGCGGCCTCAGTTATTGTCTTACGAGGAAGTCACAGCGATGAAGGCGTGGCAGAGAAGGACACTCCAGTTTTGTTTTGTTTTTTTTAATCACCTATAACTTGATTTTGCACAACCAGAATATGCAAGAAAGATGACTATTTTTTAAAAGAACGAATACTAGTTGGTTTAACATTTTCCTCCTCCACTCTTCAAACGACCAAACATTTCTTTCTCTCTTTCTCTCTCTCTCTCTCTCTCTCTCTCTCTCTCTCTCTCTCTCTCTCTCTCTCTTTCTCTCTCGTCTACATGTGGTGAACACATGATTAAGTTATCTCGGAAAATGTTTGTACTTTTTAATATCGGAACTCCTTATTTATTTTGTTTAGCGTTCCTAAGCTTGTATTTTATGGATGCGGAAGAATGTCAGTGCTGTTTGTTTTATTTCATGGCGTGTTTATAAAGAACCGTCGCAACACATTCTTTAATTCCACTCCTCGCCGGATGAGTCGGATAAACTGAATTTTTTTTCACATTCCCTCACATCTTTTTTTTTTTCCCCCCTTCTTGCTCACCTCTGCTCAACATTATTATTATACATTTTTTTTTAAGTTAAAAATCATAGTTATAGTTTTTACATTTACACAGATGTTTTACCCCCCCGACGTGTCACGTCTGAGCACGAGTAGTGTTTTAATGTTTATTTGAACCAAAGTGTCACTGTGCGTCAACTCGTTCCATACGTACGATCATTTCCCCTGCTGAGAGATCCCCGCCGCCTCTCGGTGTCACACTCCGTAGGCCGTAGCGGTCCACTTTATTCACTTTGTAGAGTGCAAGACTCCTGAATCACGCACAACAATAGTCTTAAAGATCGCAAACTGTCGCAGAGAAACGGCGACTTGGTTCACGTGTTCAGAACATGGTGTCTATTTTATCCATGGAGCCTCATGAAGCCGGTCCACGCCTGGATCAGATGAGGCCCGTTACTTGAGGCGTCGCTATTAATGTTTTAGCTTTTGAGCGGCCAGTCATGCTGACCTTTGAAATCAAGTATGCAGCTTGTGTATATGAAAAATATTATAATGTGTGTTTTAGGGTAAAACTTTGCATTGTGACATCATAACTTCAACTTTGTTTGAGAAATGGCGTTGATGTTGGGGACATGAAGCCAGTGAGAGGCCGATCGGAGCGGCTGCCAGGCAGTGGACGATTTTCCTTCTCCTTCCACTCATCCTGTTGTAGTTCTACATTTCCTGTGTGCTTTCTGCAGTCTATTGTCTATTTTTGACACACCAGTGCAGAAACTTAGCCTGATATTGACGTAATCCGGCAAACGGGCAGATTTATTTGTTTTTAATTATGAAGAAGCTGGGTTTTTTTGTTTGTTTTGTTTGTTTTTTTTTTTTTTTTTTGCCAGATGAGAAATGACCTTGGTAACCATTTACTGGCAGATTTCTCATGCTTGTACAGTCTGGGTAAATTATTACTAAACCAAAGATATGCATTATGTTCTTTGCATACTACTTTTTTGTCTTTTGTCGCTCTTTGCCCGCTTGCCTTGAATTCAGCACTCTAGCTCTTTTCTACTCTCCATTATTGCTCAATTGAAATCTTCACGTTCAACCATTAAGCTCACGAGGTGGAACTTTCCTGCACGTTTTTGGAAGCTTACTAATATTCCTCGTAAAAGTCTTTAGAAGTGGGAATAGTACAATTCTGTGACTGACCTTGAACATTTTTCAGTCTGACTGCAAAAATCACACTGTGACCTAATTTTTATCGACTGATTCGGTGGCGCCTGTTGACAATTTAAACGGATTCTTGTGAATCCGGTTGCACGTGCGACACTGGGCCTCAAGTGAAGGAACGACACTTTTCACCAACGGGAATTTAAAAAGCCGCGTCATTCATTGTGACTTCGTCCACATTTCTGACGCGAATCTTAAAATCCAGCTGCTCAGTTAGTTGAAATGCTTCCCGCAGGAGGCGTCGCATTGACTAACATCTCCTTGGTTCAAATCATCCGACATGTTAGCCACGTGTAATATTTTGCGTCGTAAACTACTTAAATCGTTGTTCACATTCCACAAAGTGTAAAAGTAGCTCTGTTAAAATAAAATGTGTTTAATGTGCAGTCAGCACTGTTTCTTCACTCTATTACTATGAAATATCGTTGGATATTGTGAATCAGAGAAGCCGCGTTCATAAACAAATGTTTAGGTTTTAAAATGCAAAAGAGAGCTATTTTCATGTGGTATTTTCTGTAGTGTAAATATTTCTACGCTGATTACGCACAAATGAGTCTGGAGTGATTTATTTCTTTTCTCTCTTTTTTTTTTTTTTTTTGCCTATTGTCATCGCGAGAGCGTCCGACCATGCAAATATGAAATGATTGTGATAACGCTGCAACAGTTTGTAACACTGGAGCTGAAATAAACATGCAAGTGAAAAATCTTCTCTGTTTTGCTCTTGCATTATTGCATTTTTTTCATCGTTGTCTTGGGTCACCTTATATATGAGGGAGGATTATTTGATCAATTAGAAAACTCGTGGCTGCAGCTTCTTGGCCCTGCATGAGTGGTGACCCTCCAGCAGAGGGCGCCACGGTGTCAGATTTCAAGTTGTCATCCCAGTCAAACGTGTTTAATACCCAGAAGCTTGAAAATCTGCTGTCTTTTGGATTGAATCTCCCGCCACGTGCAATACTACTGTATCTGTCTACTATTACCTTTCACTATTCTTGAGGTCATTCTGGTGTCTAGAAACTGCAAACTGTTTTACTGTGGGAAAGTTTTTTTTTGTAGCTTATTGGGCAAAACCCCCACAGTTGAAAACATACAGCTTTCATTTTTTCTTTTATTTTTTCTATCTTTAAAGCATGAATGTGTTGCAATATAATGCAACAAACTACACAAATCTGTCAACTTTAACTGATTATAAAGACTATTCTTGATAGCTCTAAGAAAACAAAGCGATTGGATGTTTGTATTGAACCTATATCAGTCTGTGTTCTGTAAAGGTAATTATTCTGTTGTTTGTGTTTGGCTGAGGGGTCGTTACACACATTTTAGTTCAGGGGCCACATGCTTCACCTTGAGTGACCGGTGAAATAGTGCCATAATAATGATCATATTATACAGCTTTTCCACACTTTCACATGGGTCTCATTGGTTCAATAATGTTGTATTCGGAGAATCCAGCTTTTTATTAGTCCACATTTAATACATCTTGTCACTGGAAGCTGCCCAGTGCTGTAAAGGTACCATGCAGGGGGTGGGAGACGTTCTCCGTCAGTGATGATCCTCATCACCCTCCCGTCTCCCACCACCTCCAGAGGAAGCAGCCCGGGACAGAGCTGGCCTTCTTCACCAGTTTGTTCAGTTTCTTCCTGTCTGCAGCCGTGGTGCTGCTGCTCCAGCAGACCACTCCGTAGAAGATGGCTGATGCCGCCACAGAGAACTTCAGAGAACTTCTGCAGGTGACAGTGAAGTTGGCAAGGCAATTAAGGCAGTTTATTTTAGCTAAGAAGGATTTCTTTAAAAATTCTAATCATATCTTGTTTTCAATCAGTTTTCTTTGAGGATCCTTGAGGTTTTGGGCCTCAGCCCTGCTGTGTTTTGTCCTGTGGTCCAGTCAGCGGGACGTTAGCTTGTCTTGTTTACAGAGAGGCAGACGGTGCCGAGATTTATTTCAAACCAACATGCCTCGGGACACGTACACTTGTGCTGTTATCCACAAGTGTTTAGTGTTTGCCCTGTCCACGAACAGGTTGTTTATCTGAGGTGCACAATGAATGCCCTCCTTACCCATGTCCTTTTGCTGTTGTCATATGTTTCTCTCATCACTCTAATCTGCAGTAAACTGTCCCACTACTTTATATCTTCTTCACAAAGATAAGAAGCCTAAAAAATGTCCTCTTCTCTCTTTAGATCCACGTGCCTCTCTCTCTCTCTCTCACACACACACACACACACACACACACATACACACAGTTTGCAGCCACACAATCAGCGCTGGCCATCAGATGTGTCGTATGCTGCAGTGTATCTGCTGATGGAAGAAGAAAGGCAGCAGCTCTGCGGCGTCTGAAACATGAGGGATCCAGTTACACTACCTGAGGAAGTTTACGAGCGTTCCCATGAGAAGATCAGGGCTCTTTTAAGCGTCCTTATCGACTCTGACAAATTTGTCAGACAGTCACGGCATATTGGAGCACTGACAAAGGCTGTCTTTGTGGTCAGGGTTGGTTTTCTCCTCATCTGTTAAGACGATCTGCTTGTTTTTCAAAGCATCATTGGCCACCTTGAAGTGAACAACAACGGTTCCGCAACTACGCTTTTTCACTGCATCACAATCTCTGACCTCTGAAGACATAAAAGATGAGCTCAACTCTTAAGTTTGAAGACTTAAGATTGCATTATAGCTCATGTCTGAAAGTCACCAGCTCCTCCTCACTGCTTTATGCCATTAAGTTGCCAGATCCAGTTTAATCCAGGCGGCCCCGTCATGGCCTTTTTGGCACTCCCCCCCAAACCTGAAGAACTGAAATAGAAGGAAAGAGAGTGGCGGCAGTTGTTTTTGAGTCGTCTGCATTTGTGAATCAGCGTACCGTGTCTCTTTGAGCCTGCGGAAGTGCAGGTATTACAATGGCAAGTACAATAATAAGAGCTCTGCTCACCTTCAGCTTCACCCTTCAACAGGCTCCTTTATCTGATGTGTGTTCGCTCACAGCCTGAGACACCGAGAGACGCTGGGGAGATACAGTCAGATTCCCAGTGCCGTCAAAACAGATCCTATCGGCCCTCTTCAGTCTAATTACCTGTTTACTCTGAGGGCCTCCTGAATACTGAACCCAGTGGCACTGTTGATAAGAACTCACTTCAGGTCGAGGAAATCATTCAAATAAAAATAATAAACATAAGTATCTCAATATTTGCTTTTGATTTCACTTTCGTCAACTTTGATGTCAGTTGGTTGTATTTCCTGCTGATTTGACTATAAATGCACGTATTGCAGATCATTTTATATTGACGCTGACGCATGATGTTTTTACGTCAACATTCAGATTAAAAGAAGACTTAAAGAATATGTGTTATAATAATGTGGCGGCACTTATTGTCCAGGTCTCTCTGGGGACAGATTCTTCTCAAAGTCAGACAGATTAACGGCACGAGAGCTCTTAAACCTCCCTTTATCAATTCCATCAGTCCTCTGCTCACACTCTGCTTATGCTGCTGCAAACATGTTCTTATTAAATATGTAAAGCCCTAAATCCCGCGTGTCATCTTATCTGCACTGTTCGCCACTGCACTGAGTCGACCCAGCATACCAGCAGCATGAGGCTGTTATCACCTGTGAGGCCACATCGCTGGTATTCAACTTCATGTGAAGAGTTAATTGGAGATCTCAGTGGTTGTGTAATGTATTTTTCAAATATCTGTGGTATGATATTTTATTGAAGTTATTTGAATTCATTGAAGCTGCAGAAAAGTGAAAGTTTTAAATTGAATTCATAGTGGGATTTTTTTTTGTAATTCAAGTTTTTAATTGAATTGTTTTGCTTGGTACATGACAATCATTCAGTGCTTTTTAACATTATTAATCAGATCAGGGCTTTTATACATGTATATTTATACTCGTAAATCCACACTGATAAACATAGCGTTGTGATAACGATGGTTGTTGGGACCAATATGAAGTGTAATTGAAAAGATGAAATAACAGATTATATTAATAATGTCTATGTTTGTACTTGATCTGTGCTATTTGTTTGCAGAAACTGTAAAAAAAAAAAGAAAGAAAATTGATTGGATAATGTTGAACTTGTCGCTGCCTCTCTCGCTTTCTGAGATAATTGAAGGCTTGATGAAGGACACATGGGTGTCGAGGAGGAAAGCACCACAGTCTGACTGCAAAAAGCAGATCGTTGAATTGAAGTTAACATATTTCATTTATATTAAGCAGCTTTATTGTCATCAAGATTCACATTACAACAAACATTAAAGTTGAAGTGACAATCTCTCTGGCTCACGTTTAATATTCCCTCCGACATGTGTTATGTGTTATAATGTGTGTGCATTTAAAACCATTAAAACCATACAATATGACTGCCAACCCCTCCCACCACTTCCAAAACGAGCTAAAATATCAGTGTACTTCTCAGAACCTGTTCTATTTCACTTTTACTGAAGTAAAAAAGTAGAATTGGTACTATGACCAAATTGCTATTTGCACTTCTACTTAACCTGATACTAATAACTCGTCACCAATTATACTGAGGGTCTATAATGGTTGTTTTCCTCACAGTGAAAAGACCCCAGTTGAATTAAAGCCTCCGAGACTTTCTGGATGAATGTTTCACAATTGCAGCTCCCTGTAATCTACTTGCATTGTACATTTGCACAATGTCCAGCTGCAGCCCCTGGCAACTGTAACATAGAATATGTAGAAAATATTCATGTACATTATTACATTCACCACAGATCATTTGTTTTATTCACCTGTTTTGGAATATATGAGACACAATACATGTCATCTTAAAAATGACATCTTGACAAAAATGTGCAACAAAGAGTTTTATTTATTCAACCGGGATGTTCAGTAGGAACAATACTTGTGCGTGATACCCTTTACAAGTTGAAGTGTAGATATGAACAAACAGGTTGTGTTACAACACTATCTGTGATACTATCATACGTCAGATGTACTGATTTCTGCCCCATTGACACAAACTGGCAACACATGCTTGAACAGGTTTAGGTGAGACATAAAAAAAAAATTGTACTTTCCAAACTGAGGCGTCTATCTTTCTTTATCATTTTCTCTCGTGGTTCTTGGTAAAAGCACAATCATGTATGAGATCACTCCTCTTTAACTTTCACCCCCACTTTTCTCATCAAAAGTGTTGTTCTTTTTCTTTTTTTTTATTATCATTTCTCGGTTAAATTGCTGTCCATGATGTCATCTGCAGAAACTTGAGAGTCTCCATGACATCTTCTCTTTAAAAGTATTGGATCCCAATCTTTAGCCCTCATTCACAACATCAGTGCTATCTCAGTGCAGTCTAATCACCTCTGAGTTGAACTTCATGGTGAAGATAGTTTAAATGTTTTGAATAGAACATATTCATGTTGTTTTACACTTTACACTGGCATTTTTCAATTCAATATTTTTCCTAATTTCCTAATTGCTTCAGGCAGTGTAGTTTATAAAACTAACTGCCTGGGTGTGAATATCATACAGTTAAACTTTATTGAGAGAGGTGAAAAAAGTTTTAATTTAACAATCTTTGGAGTTTAAACACAAAGCATCAAGGAAAAATAGAATCTATCAACATGACTAATAATTGATAAATCGACAATGCCACCATTCAATCTGGCGATTCGCTGAATTGCCGTGCAAACCTGCATCGTGTACTCACAATAAGATTTAGAAAGAAAAAACCTATTCAACACGCAACGACGTACGGACACATGAGCGTACATTGATAGCAAATAAGTATGTTGAATGAAACAATGAATCATCTTTGATTGTGAAACAGCAGAGATGCTATTATTTGCATTGCGATTATAAATCAGAAGTCAGTTTCACCACAACACGGGGCCCCAGGGGCCCCTGTAGTCCCACAGGTAGGGCCTGTACTGGTAGGCCTTGCAGAAAGAAGTCAATAATGACGATCTGACCAAGTCCTCTCTCAGGCCCAGTCCCTCTGATTTGTACACGTCCTTGCAGGGCTCTGGCGTCTGCTGCTTCCGTTTGGTTTTGTACCTCCTGTTCTGAAACCAGATTTTCACCTGCGTCTCAGTGAGTCTCAAGGCGCTGGCCAGGTGAGCCCTCTCGGGGGCAGACAGGTATTTCTGGTGATTGAATTTCTTCTCCAGTTCGAGCACCTGCAGGTGTGTGAATGCAGCTCTGGAGCGCTTCTGTTTCCCCGGAGAGGAAAAACCTGAGTCCGAGGAGTTGGGAGACGTCCCGTCTGGAGACTCTGCAGAGGGAAGCACGGGTGTGAGCGGGGATTTAAACAGGTACAAAGCTTTGCAGCTGTCATTATGGTCAAGTACCCACATGGAAGTCACTCTTAATTTACTGCAAACTTCTGACATATATACAATAGTTTTCCCCCCCAAAATACCTGGAGACCATAGCTCACCTGTGTGTCTTTCTGCTGTCTCTTGAGGACAAAGCTGCTCTGGTAACTTTTCAGCTTCCTCCCTGCACACTGAACATTTCTCTGTCCTCTGTGTGCAGCAAGTGTTGGTTAATCCTGTGCTGTCCTTGATGGAGAGGATGTCCTCGATGAGAAAAGAGGTGACGGGCTTGACTGTGTGAGACATTGTCCATCCAGCTGTCCTCAAACCACAGACCTCTAAGTTTGAACGGTCGGTGCAGCGGAGTGTCACGCCGCGCTGTCATGCCTTCTGAATTTATAGAGGAGCAGAGGCGGGTTCCTCCACACGACACTGACGAGTGAAGGAGGCGGGTCCACTGAGCTCGTCTTCACTTCTGTCTTCAGCTACTTTCTTGACTGAATGATTTGCATTGTTTGATCAAAGAAAATCATCGGGCATATTTATTGTTTCACTTCAGAATATATTTTTCCTCTTTGGAAACTGGGCTTTTCAGGAAATGGACATGAAATTAAGTGAGACTAACCAAAACAGATAGTGAGTCAAATCGTTGCAATACAGCAGGGGTGTCAAACATGCGGCCCGGGGGCCAGAAGCGGCCCGCCAGACGATCTAATCCGGCCATGTGATTTTTGAGGTGTGAAGTATTAAAAATTAAAACTGGCAAGAGACTGATCTAAAAACACTCGATTGGCAAAAATGACATTCAAAACCAGCCTCGGTCCGAATTTGACTCCCGACATTAATGCATCTGTGGAGGTCACGTGACGCAATGCCTTTCACAATAAAACAACGAGTCCAACTTATGTGAAATGAGACTTTAGACATGTAAACTCAAAAAAATTTGCAGATGATGACAAATTGTTTTAATCCCGAATACGACATCCAGATACAGGTGACTGAGGGTTTTTTTTTTTGCAAATATAATAATATCTGATTAACTTTAATATGGATATTTCAGAATAGACTGGTAAATTCTTGCAGTTACAAAAGAATCAAAAGAAGGAAAGACTTTGCATTTGTCCATATCTGCAGTTTAATATGTTGCGTTTGACTTGTTCGGCCCTCCAGAGGTCAGATCAGGGTGGATGTGGCCCCTCAACTCAAATGAGTTTGACGCCCCTGCAATACAGTATCATCAAACACACAGTCTGGTCTCTTTGAAATTGATTTTTTGAATTGAATTTAAAATGTCTAGTCATTATTGGAGCTGTAAAGGTCTCAAAACAAAATCATTCACCATATATGATTCACTTGACAATCAAACAATACCCCTAAAAATTTGTATTTGTTTGGAATTCACACATTATATTAACCTGCAATCAAGTACAACACTTTGTGCTAGTTTCATACAATACCTCATCGTGTAATTGCAAGTTAATAAGATATTCTTACCTCCATATGTTAAATCGTACCCCATAATGACTTTTTGTTTATAAGGTAATGTATTTTTGTTGGCGTAAAGTTGGTATTGACATAGATTCACCAAATAGCTCTGGTGAGCTGCAATACGTTACACAAAAAACACATTATTACACGCATTCCATTGTAACACAGAGGAGTGCAGCAGGGTTGAAGAATCTTACATGTATTAAACTGCACCTATGTAAAACCTGTGTATACGTCTGAGTATAATATTGTTTTGAATTGTATACGACATATGTTTCAGATTGACTGGACAGTGTTTCTTTGTTCATTGGAAATCTCTTTTTCGGAACATGCAATTCAATTTAAAACAACAAAAGTGCTTCTTGTGAATCACGTGTAGAATGTGACTATTAAAAACCTCCCTTATAAGTAATTACATTAACTGTACAATTTTTTTTCTAAATCTTTTTCTGTTTTACAAAAAAAAAAACTACTATGTACTATGTTTCGTGGTCTAAATCAAATTTTTTTAATGACAAACTACTTGGAAAAAAATGGAAGAATGTATTCTCCCAAATTAAATAGTTGGAGTATTATTGCAGATTTGTTGATTGTCCAGTTTGAAGATTTGAAGAGAAGCAAAAAGTCCCCACAGAGAGATTTTAACGTTGTGCAGTAACCACACTTCGAATATTCTCGGTGTCACAGTTTCACTAATCCCAGTGTCCCATTAGCTCCGAGTGGCTTCAGGGAGACGACTGTGTCTGCTGGCGGAGGGCGGGAGAGGGTGGGGGTCAGGGTGGGTGGTCATACCTCCTGCAGCACTAATGAGTTGAACACATTTGGGCCGGCTCCTGGGCGGACACACTCATTGTTCACTGGCTGTTTATTTGTTGTTCTCTGTGGCTCGGCGTGACCTCTCCGTAGCCACTGAGATGTTTACCGGCGGCGTCCTCGCCGCTCGGGGATTTCATGCTTCATTTGGAAGGGGCGCGAATGCAGGTATGATAAACACGACCCTCTCAGTGGCCCCTGGTACGGCTGACGCCCCCAGCCTCCCTGCACCAGCCTTAATGAGCGTGTTCATAATGTGGCGAAAGTGCAACTATTCGGAAACAGATTGATCACCAGGTAGGTTTTCACTTCTTTGCTACAGTGTCGCTTAAAAACAGGTGTAAACACTGTGTTTACTAATGAAAAAGAAAGGGAAAAAATTACAGATTATTATTGTTAAGTAGATTAGAATTTCTTAAAAGCAGGAGTCATAAACGGTGCATTTGTGGGATGAGCTAGGATCAGTAGAGTTTAGCATTTAAGGCTGCACTCGTAAAAAAAAAATTACCCATGCTATTCATTTGTCAGCTTATTTTCACTCTTGTTTTACACCTCTGATATTCATACATGTCACCACTCCTCATGTTAACCTTAATGACCCCGTTATGGCCAAACCTTGATTTTCGCGGTTCATGGCAGCCATTGCTATTGTTGCATTAGAGCAGTGTTTTTCAACCACTGTGCCGCGGCACACTGGTGTTCCGCGAGATATAGTCAGGTGTGCCGTCGGAAATGATCCAATTTTACATTTTTTCTAAAAAAACATTTACTCTCACCACCTAACCGGAACTTCATAACAGGATGACACTCCACACAACACATTTATCACTCATGGTTGCACACCAACATCCAACAAACCTAACCAATATCGTAATATAAACAACCCACCAATGCCTGTCCCAGATCGAAGACAAAAGAAAAGAAAAACTCTTTTTTCCCCCCATACCTGAAAAATGACCTTTCAGCCGTACAGGCCACACAGTTTTTTGGCCCCAATAGAGAAATCCAGTTCGTTTTTTAATGCTTTAACCTGCTTTCAAACCACCTTCTTGTGTTATGACGAAGGTGTGAATCATAACTTTTACTCAAACTAGTCCAGAAGAAGTCAGGATTTTGATGAAGCCTTCCATTGCTAGCACAACATAACAGGATGAGACTCCACACAACACATATCTCACTCATGGTTGCACACCAACATCCAACAAACCAAACCAAACTAGAGGAAATAATTAACTATCTGAACCGAGGAACAAAAACACAACACAAGCACAAATCAACACACACAACAACCCCAACAATAACCCTCAATAACCTCCGGCAACACATAACCTGACCTCCCATCATGCCCTGCAGCGACCAACTCCGTGATGCTACAATACTCTTCACCACTAGATGGCAGCACAGAACGTTGCTGGTGAAATCGAAACTTAACAGACGTCAGTCTGGTTAATCTCCACCACCTGCGGCTCCCATTTTGTATCAAAGTACTGAGTCAGTGACAGTGATGGAGAAGTTTTTGAAAAGGAAGAATGTTAACCAGGATATCAGCTTGGTGTTCATCCATCAGGTCCAGGTTTCACACTGAGTGAGTAAAAATAAAAATAAAAAGAAATTGGGAAATACTTTTTTCTGTATTTATTTGATTCCTGTTGATAAAGCATTGATGAGAATGACTTTATATTGTTAATATAGGCTACAGAGTTTCACATTTTAACATTTTCGGTTGGTGGTGTGCCTCGAGATTTTTCCAAAGAAAAAAGTGTGCCTTGGCTCAAAAAAGGTTGAAAAACACTGCATTAGAATATGAATGATTGTGAGCATGACTGAGGAAATGTGACTGATCAAGTACAATTTGTGATTTAAAAATGTTAAAGAGGCTCCTGTTTGTTAAATAAATGAATTGCAAATATTTTGTTTTCTTCGTTTCTTCATACCTATAAAACAAATGTCCACTGCAGAATAAATTGATTAGCAGATAAGATTTGGTGCTCTAGTTTTTGAATGCAGTCCTCACTTGTTAGAAACTAATTCAACAGCTTTTCCACCTGTATAAGATTTCCAACAAGCCTTTTGTCAAGGAAGAATTCAATGCACTCATATTTTTATGGTGCCAATCATCTCGAGGCATTTTCACATAAACGCAAATATTCACATGAGTTAATGTATTTGTTGGGAGCAAATGTTTCATTTCACATTTGGTGTCTTTTGTCATTTTGACTCTGTCTTTCAATTCAGGCCCCTTGACTTCCTCTCTGATGTATTTCACCTGTGCCTGATTGTGTGATTGTCTTCACCTGGTTGCTCTGGTATATAATGGAACTTTTCCCGTGTGTCTTCTTTGCTGATTTGTCTGTTTCAGTGCTGGTTGTGTCCCTGTGATTTCTGTGCTCCCTATGCTCCAGGCTTTTCTCCGTGTTTGAATATCTGCCTCCTTCTTCTTTACGTCAGACAACTGAGTTGTTTTAAAGACGCTATACACATGAAGATAGATGCCGATGACATACGTATGTCTGCCGTACTCTGTCCTCTATTTTGGATCAAGAGATCATGAGAGCTTCTGTGTTCAGTCTCATGAACTTCCTCTTTCTGTGTCACCTGCTGTACCATCAACAAAGTATTAAGATCATGAAGATGATATGATTTACTTTGGATCCTTAGCCTGCCACTATCTGTTTGCCAAAGCATGCGATATAAGCACATAAAGTCTTTATCCGTCTGTCTAGACACAGTTTCTCTCACTTTAAGTCTCTTGTATTGGTGTTTTGGATCAGATGATACTAAATGTAAAGTAGAATAGAATTATGGGCTTCATTTAAAAGAAAATTTTAATTGTTACCAAGTGTTCAAGATCCTGAGAAGGTCCACACCGATCTGTGGGTCACAATGAAGTATAACGCAGTTCTCAAAAGCAAATTTGCTTTGCCACAGAGAAACCACGTTAACCGAGCCTGATGACAAGAACATAAACAAAGTGAGCAGTGAGAGTGAGCGTCTGTGTCCTGGAGACTCGCTGCTCATTTCACATGGCACTTTTACGACGCTGTCACCTTGCACCTTTCTCTCTCTGACAGTGCGCATGACTGCGCTTAGTGGAAAACAAGGACATTTCCTCTTTACTTATTGTTTGCTGAGCATTCGTTGCAGAGATTTGGGGCTGCAGAGATGTTCATCAGACGTGACGTAGTTGCACCTCTGACCTTTTAACCTAGGAAGGCATTCGTCTTCCACAGTAAAAACTACACGCTGACAATGTTTTCTTTGTTGTGCCATCAATCCTCCGCTCTTTTCCTGTGGTTTCACCGTCTGAGATGACGAGTCGCAGCTCTTTGTTGTAACGGTAGCTTTTGTCAGACTGCTCTTGTTATCTGCTTGTCATCAGAGTTGTTTTATACTGGATCCTGCACCTGGTTCCTACACAAGGATGCTGCATGACATAACAAATATGTCATCAGACCGCACGGGTCAGTCCGAGGTTTCCTACAGAGATCTCTATAAAATCTTCATGGGCTCAAGACGGAATATATATTTATATTAATAGAGAAGCTTTGACTCACGTCATCTAATCAGCAGAAGATAATTAACTTTATTTGTCAAATGTACCCAGTGGTTTGTTTTTTTCTTCTCATGTAAAACACATGGTGCCTGCTCTTCTGAATTCTGGACGTATCGTCTGATAAATCCCCTCTGTGGGCGTAATTGTTGTGATCCTATAGCAGGGGTTTGCAACCTTTGTGACCCAAAGAGCTTGACTTTTGTCATATTTCACAAAATCAAAAGTAATTGGAGCTGCAAAACACATTTAGCCTTTGAAATGAGGCTCAACACGGCTTCTACAGTTTTATATGTAGTTTTGGTATATGAACATAAACTGTGTTTATGAGAAGTATCAATTACCGTTTAGGAAGGTAAACATTTCATTACATTCTCTGCTGGTTTTGTACTTGATTTTAATGGTTTAAAATGAACTTTTCAGCATTTTCTTAGACAGTTTTGACATTTCGGCAGTATAACAAACATTTTTAACCTCTTTTCTTATAGAAATCCTAGTTGTTTTAGGTTTTTTTTTTTAAACCAATTGTTGCAGTTTCTTCCACATTTCTTAGGGTTTTAACTACCCCCCCAGCCCCCCACATCCAGGCCATTGTATTTGCGTAAATAAGACAGCCACTACAGAAGGGCCACAGAGCCACATGTGGCTCCAGAGCCTGTCATCCCAGAATGTAGAGATATGGGATTGCCACAGGAAGCATCACAGTTGATATCTCTCTGTGTTGAAAGGTTCAACTCAGACAACTGATTGTAAGTTACTGAGACAACCAGAAGCCAAAAACAAGAGTCAGTGGAAACATCGATGTAAAGCTGTGTGGCATTAACAGGAAAGATTTGGCAGAGTTGTCAAGAACACAACCCACATACCGAGCACTGCTGCTCATCCCTTAAATATATATTTAATTGATGAATAAATTGTTTGTGGACACTTGTGATTACTTGTGTGTGTGTGTGTCACATGTTGATTGTGATAAACTCCAACTTATCACGACCCAAAGGGAGTGGAAGAGGTAGATGAACAAGATGTGATTAAAACATTTCAACATTATCTGAACTATTGCACATCGTTTTAATTGTCAGACTGCATCACATTGGATCATATTATAGATCCTGCTGTTTCACATCTTGCACAAGTAAACATTGAAAATGTTTCTTAAATCAAATTATTCAAATATAGTTTGTTTTGTTCTACAGAATTATATTGCTGTTCAATCAATTCATAATAAATCACTGCAGCTTCTTCAGTCCCACTTAAAACAGTGTCATGTAAGGACATATTTACCCGGAGAAGAAGAAGAAGACCGTTTGACTCGACGTGAAAACATTGAATCAATATCGACACCTACTAAAAGCCTCCTTTGACCTGGGCAAGAGATATTGCACCGGGTTGTGTTTTTAATGATTTCTCAAGGCCAGACATGTTCTAAATTGCAGGCAGGAGCGCAGTCAATGTCTCAGTTTAATAACATGTTGATGGTTGTCCACTAGAGGGAGCTTCAAAACCACACATCAAGTCTAAAAGTAGCTCACCACATCAACAACATCAGCTATTTAAGAGATAATCTGTGAAATCTCGTGGTCAATAGGAAGATTATTCAGCTTCGTCACTGAGGCTTTTTGAGGTTGATGTAGTTGTTACTTGGTACATTTGTGACTGTGAATCATCTCCGCAGCAATCATAAACACCAGATTATCAGCCTGGTTCGAGAAAAAAAATAATAAAAAAATAAAACGCCGATTACATAGCCAGAGAAATATTTCTTTGTCAAGGTGACATAACTGCAAGATGACTTCAAATTATTTTGCTTCACGTCATCCTCTATTTAAACTGACCCTCATCACAACAAGTGTAATCAAGCACCTTCAGTTTGGGAGGAAAAACTCATTCAGACGTCTTTTCTTTTTTTCTTTTTTTTTAATCCCTTCTCAAACAACATAGCAAAACACAAATACTGAACAATAACTCATGGTGTTCATTTCCCAATTTAGCTTTGTGAGTTTTAATCAGAAATAAAAACTTTGCGCTCATCTATACATGTTGCATCTTTTTTAATAACAATCCAATAAACTTACTCAAATAGCAAAACAGCGGCGAAGTTTCAGTCATGGTCATTTGGGCTCTAAGTGATGTTAGCTGTACTATGAGAGGGGAATTAAACTCAAATCCGTAAGGAATCTGAACAGTAAGGTTGGGACGAGTCATATTGTAGGATTCATTTGATTTTCTTATTAAGTGAAGAATCATATGTTGAAGAAAACCATGTAATTGATGGGACAGCCATATGAAGCTTTATTCAATTCAGGGGTGAAAAGAGCCATTTTCAGCAAACCAGAGGTGAAGACAGACCCTAAACAGGTTATCACAGGGCAAAATGAGAGAAACAGATAGAAGTAAAATACTTCCACCATCACTCTTCAAGCTTGGCCTCAGGAATTAAATGGTTTCTCTGAGAGAGGGTTTATAAAAAATGAAAAGAAAAAAGAATATTTTGATTTCGCTTCATTTCAAGCAAAGATTTCACTTGTTAAGTCCACCGAATAGGAAAATATTGACCAAAGTCATTAAAAAAAACACCTCTTATAGTAGCAAACGAGAATTAGAATACCAGTAATTTTCAACTTAACTAACAAGTTCTTTTTAAACAAACATCAGACTTCAGTCAATGAAACAAGTCAATTTGAAGACTGACTCCAATAGACGATTGGAAAAGGAAAAGTCCATCATCCTCACAAAGGTGCTGGTAAGATGTTGGTAGAACTGGAACCAGGCAATTATGTATCTATCTATTCTAATGCAAACAAAAATATCAAAATGTATTTTTTTTCTTAAGAATGGGAATGAATATAAAATCTCTGTTAAAAAGCTAAATTCCATAAAAGGGCGCTAAAATCTTAATTTTTTTTCAGTGTACACACAAGGAGAATATGCAAATTTGGCACAGAAAGGCTCGCATTACTGGATCATCAGCATCACTATCCTGCCCTCAAGTCAAGAAAGCTCATGATCCGTGCTTTCAGCATCCATTAAGTCTGCAGTGAGACTGGCTTGCTCTCTGATTTCCACTTCTTTGCTCTTTGGTTCCGTCCCACTTCTCCCTATTCTCGCCATTCCCAAACCCTCGCACGCTCTGAGCCTGCAGGTTGTCAGCACCGTGGTTCTGCAGAGGATCTTTCTTCTGGGTAAATGGAGTTTTTCCATTCCTGTCCTTGATCTCAAATAACTGATAATGAATGGACGTGAGAAGCCGTATTCAGTGTCTTCACAAAGAAAGAGAATGGTCAAAACTGAAAAAAAGTTTAAAAAAAAGTGTAAATTTTCTTAGATATTTACTCAGAAGACTGCGCGACGAGTTGTTGTTGTTGTTTTTTAACACAATCATATAGAGTGAAACACAAGATTACATTTTCTTCCTCCATAAAAGATCAATATTACCTATTTATGTGAGAAAAGAATCAAATCCACATATCTTCTAGTGACGCAGCTGTCATTAACTCGTTCAAACCCTCTATCTCTTTCACACACACACACACACACACACACACACACACACACACACACACACACACACACACACACACACACACACACACACACACACACACACACACACACACACACACACACACACACACACACACACTCAGAGCAGGTTTATCTGATCTGTGGGTCTCCTCTCTGTCTACAGCTTTATCCTCCTTATCTCTGGCGTTCCTTCAGCTCGTCTCTCCCCTCTGAGGTGTCTCTGAAGCTCAGGTGACACAAACATAATATTTCTCATCATTAATCGAGAATCTATTCAGACAGGAAAGAAAACGAACCAGTAAAGTGTCTCCACATTCAGACTTGTTTTTTTTTTTTTTTTTTGGTGCGATGCGCGTCTCGTGGCGCATCATTGACTAACAGCTCGGACTCGAAGTGTTTCTGAGTTTGATTGAAAGTTTGAAAAAAAAAAGTTAAAGAGCCACTCTGTCTGCGGGTTTGTTTACCAAGCAGAGCTCCGGGACAGGACAAGCTCTCCAGCCTTATCAGTGGATTTGTGAATGGGGCAATAATGAGGAGGGTTTGATAGAGCAGTGCTGCCGGGTCAGATGTCACTTCAGCCATTCATGAAGTTAAGTAAAGCTCCATCACGACTCTCTAATCGTGCAATTTGCCTTTAATGGATCGGAACATTGCCCATTTAAACAGTTTGATGGGTTCTAATTTGAATGAAGTATGGTAAAAATATACATCTCAGTTTATATCTTGGGATATTGTTGGATTACTGCATGATCTTGAAAGTGTCAGCAGTTGATTGTTCTCAAGTAAAACTCCAGATAAATTCAAATTGCTTTTATTGTACTCAGTTACATTTAACGTTGGCCTACTTTACTACAGGGAAGTCTCGTGAAAATACCCTTTAATAGTAATTTCATTGATTGCCGTGTCAATTTAATTTACCTCTGTAAAATGTGTTCCAAGGCTTAGAGGGTACTTATGAGACACGTTATATGAAGACAGCTTGTTTTGTAAAGAAATATAAAACAATAAAAAAAGTTCTCTGTTGAATGACCACACTTACTGGCTACAAATTGGCAAATAATAAAGTTCGAATATGAAATAAAATTATAGGTGAACTATGGACATAGTGACTTGTAACTTTAGCGAAGTATTATACATTTTGTAAATTATCCATAAGTATGAGTAAAGTCACATTTAAACGCACTGATTTACGCAGGTAGACCCAAACCCTGCTTAATTACAACAATGTGTAATTCATTGCTTCTGTCTGGAGCATCACTTTCAAAAGTTTCTTTTTTTTCTTTCATTTTATTCTAAGGAAATACCATGAGCGAAATAAAATACGCCCAAAAAATTATCTCCCAAAAAACAGATTGTAAATGTTTTTTGCATGTTATTTTAATTTATCTTCACTTTTGTTTGCATGTTATCTAATTTTTCATGACACCGGTGTGTCATTTATATAAAACATTTAGCAGGCTAGTATTTTATTTTTCATCTTCAACTGAAATTATGTAACTATCCTCGTAAGTCCTCATAAGAACAGACTTATGCAACGTTTTTTTCTTTTTTATTATTATTATTTTTATTTTGTAGTCCGATATAACACAAACAATCCAGTGTCTTTAAAACACACACAAGTAAACACAAGTTGTAAATGAAGCCACAGAGGACGTCGAATAATGTTTGAAATACGTATTATAATTAATTTGAGAGAAATATAAAAATAGAAACGAAACAGAACATATACAACAAACGTCTTTCCTCTCACACCCTGTAAAGTGCCTGGAAATGTCCGTGGCTGAAGTGACCGTCACTGTTCCCAAGTAAATCGTTGGACACCTGCGCTGTGGGTGAAACGAAGCTGCAGGAATACAAGTTGCTGTTTCCATATCCAAACACGGCGTTGTGTCCAAAAGTCACATTGTACGGTGCCGGATTGGATCCCGCGCCGCAGAACTTTCCGTCCCGCACCAGCACCGGCACCGCCACCCTGCGGGGCGCGGCGGGGTAACCCGCCAGCTCCAGGGACTTGTCCTGCCTCTGCCGCTTGCACTTGTACCTCCTGTTCTGGAACCAGATCTTCACCTGCGTGGAGGTGAGCTTGAGCAGCAGGGCCAGGTGCTCTCTCTCCGGGGCGGACAGGTAGCGCTGCTGCCGGAAGCGTCTCTCCAGCTCGGACACCTGCGCCTGTGAGAAGAGGACGCGCGGCTTTCTGCGCAGTCTGGATCCGCCGTTTGCGCTTCTGTCGCACTCGGGTGGACTGTGGAGACCCTTCGTTTCTGCAGAGCGGATAAGAAACGCGATCAAACGTCAAGGAAGTTTGCGGGGGAGAAAAACAAATCAATTACATTTTATTGTTTCTAACAACAAATGTCTAAGATCTAATCTTAAGCGCAATAACTTTCATTTTCTTTTGGGCGAAGAGATACATTTCAAAAGAAAATTCTGAAACATTTGTACACTTTTATCACGTGAAATTATTTTAAAATATAAAAAAATAAAAGGTTATTTTTCGTTCAATTTTCATTTATTCAGGAAGCACTCCCCCAAGAAAAGTAAACATTTCTCTTCTTTTTATTTAGATATATGGATGTTGTTTTGGAGCCCCATGCAGAAAGTATGTTTCTGCAAACAGTATGAATTACTGAAGGTAAAATAAAGTTAAAAGTAAATTTCTTCGTCTTCTTCATGAGGAAAAATGTAAATAAAAATGAAATTTGTCAGGTCGGAGGCCTTGTCCAGTCAGGCTCATTGATTAGGGGCGGCCTAAACCCATTAGCACAAGTAAACAAGCCCCCAAAAAACAATGCATGTGACAGTGATGGAGATGCATCAACTCACCTTGTTCACTCATCTCCCCCTTTGCTTCGAGCTTACTTTGCATTTCAGAGACGCACGGCTCATAAAAGTCGCTGTTTGGAGGCGCCGCCTGCATTTGCTGATGGTGCAGCGGCACAACTTGGTCAGTCACGAAAAAATCACTCTCGTAGACATGGTGCTGCTCCAGTCTCAAAATATCCTTCACGGAAAAAGGTGTAGAGGTGGCTGAACCGGGATGCATCCCCGCTGCTTTGGTCGTGTCCAAAATGCGCTTTGGTGATTCCTGTGATGCTGCTGCTGCCGCCGGACGGATGTCTTAACTGGCTGGTGAGTGAGGGCCTCCGAAGACCTAAATCATTCAAGGGTCCGGGCTAATGAGCGAGTTTGACATATCTGCCCCTCTCTGAAACACCCAAACTGCCTGCGCGCACACTTCTGCAGCTCCAGTGCGTCTCACCTTACAGGAACACCTCTCATATCCGCCCTTCACGGTGTGAGGTGAGTAATTAACAGCCCCAACCAGGGAATAACACAAGCAAGTGACGTTTACGTGCACACTGGGCTATAACAATGGGAATTTCAGTCATCACGGCATTTACTTTAGTATACCATCACCTCTGGAGTTTTACGCTTGTTGTTTTTTGTTGTTGTTGTTGTCAGAAACGGGAGCTTCATTAAAATAATAGTTGAAACACAAATAAGTGACCATTAACAAACAAAGACACGAAACAAGTGAAACTGCCCCGGCTCAGTAATCACAGTTTAAAAAGTCGAACATTTATTCAGAGTGCTTCTGAAGAACCAATGATCCCCTTAATCAGCGCGCAGGTCCTGAGGGGTTGAGTGATCTCCGGTGATGTTGAACAGCTTTGCCATCGACATTGTTTTGCAGCCATGTTATGAGTGTTCTCAGGCCACAACAAACAGTAACATTACACCTGATGTTGTGGAAGTGGAGAGGCGGCGGCGCCAGCCCGCAATGCTTGACTGAGGCCGAAGACGCGCCTCCGCGCAGACAGGAACAGGGACAGACACCGCCTGTCCCTCCGCAGGAGATGTATGGAGGGACAGGCTGGCCGGGCACTCAGGGCTCTGGGCTTCAAACGCATTGGATGTGGCGATGGGGCTCATTAGTATTTCAAGAAAAGTGCACGTCTGATGCCCATAACGCAGCCGCTTTGGTGGATGAACTGCGATTGGATGCTGTTTAAATGTCAAGATTTCATCTGGTCAATTTTAATAGGTTAATGCCATGATCGTACAATTAATTCACCTGAACAAAACATTTCAAACACACTTTTATTAGAAAAAAAAAGTACTGTTAAAGTGTCTGAAAACTTTTTTTTTGCAGCCCCACTTCACAGTTTTAACCATATTGGTTCCACATCATTCAAACTGAATGTGTTTAAAAAAAAATCTTATTTAAAACGGAGATTTCTGTTTATTTTTATTTTGTTGAACATGGGATCACCTGTATGTCTCCAACATTGTAAAATAAAGTTTTTAACACCATGTGATCCATTTCCAAGGAAAGACACCTGTTGTTTTCCTGACTTTAATTATATATTTAGATTTTAATGTCTCTCTATTCCACTTAACATGACAGATATGTGCGTTTTATAAAACAAAATCAATAATCTTACATCCTACTTATTTATTTCATCACAATTTATTCTAAAAACAAAACAAACAACAAAATATATTCTGTACAACAACAAGATAATCGTCAATAAACATCAATGCAGTACTAAGAAGAGATAAAGCCCTCACATTATGTAGTTTGATTTAATATATTTCTCTGCTGTCTTAAAACAAAAAGTCAAATTACAATTGCAAGCATGGTGTGTTCAACAAATCCCGGGACCACAGGGCAATAACTCTTTTAGCTTTAAATTATTAATGGATGTCTCTAACGTTTGAGCCAGAAAATGCTGTTGTAGAGTTTTATTTAAATTAGGGTCACACTTGATGAGTTAAACAAAGAACACAAAGAGTTACAGTTCCAAACTCTACATCCCATTCCAAGTTGTGAAATAATTTTGGAACATCCTGAAGAAAAAAGCAGTAGAGTATTATAGAGACACCCTGGCTCATCACTTTAGGAAACAATGTTGGGCTGTGTGTCATGATGTTTGCTGTTGTTGTTGTTGTTTTTCCAATTTGCCACATCCCATCTGTATTTACTGGTTTGTTCAGATGCTGTTTCGTATCACAGTCACCAAAGTGTCCATCATCATATCATCCACTGTAATAATAGTTATGTTCCTTTTAAAAAAAAGTTGTTTTCTGTTGTTTACATGAGTTAATGGTTAATAAAGAATTAAGCAACTGTCCAGATCATTAAACTGCCATAAGGTCATCACCAGGAAGTGACCTGAAGGACCCATTAATTAATGGAGTGATATTTTCATCAAAATGTTCATTCATACTTCTGATACATTCTCCAGGTAAAGTCACATTCACAGGAGCAATGTGAGGAGACGCCACACATCCTCTTTATGTGTGCAAGTTAAATGCGACTGAGCTGTATTTACTGTATGTCCATGTTGAATCCTCAAACCACAATTCATCACGTCATTATTACTTATATGTTATTCACTGAAGAGCTCACTCAGTATCTCAAACAATGTCACTGGAGTCTCATATACATTGTTCTTGGATTTTTCTTTCAACTTTTCAGTGACAAACCGAACAAAAATAAAAGAACAAAGTCAACAAACAAGTTGCACATAGAGCAAGTTAACAAACAAGCAGTCCTTGTGGCTTAGTCTGGGACCTAACTGTAGTCCAAAAGATGAATATTACAATGGTTGATAAACCGTATTAATGCTAAAGTGACTGAAAATGGAAAACTAATTTGCTCCTCCCACAACACATAAAATATCACAAGTCATTCTAAAGTCATTGGATTCTTATTCTTATTCCTATTCTTATTCTTATTATTGTTGTTACTAATAATAGTAGTCAGTGTATGTGTCACCACTGGCTGCAATACTAAAGGTCAAACAAAGAAAATGGAATTGATACATATTATTTCAGTTGCATACTTAGACAATAAAGTACTGTTTGATCAATTGAGACACAAATGTCAAACATATGGCCCGTACGCCAAAACATGACATCCAGAAGGTCCCGTCTGGCCCACGAGGTGAAGTTAGAAAGTGTAAAAAGAGGAAAAAGAGGTTTACAATAGTTTTTCTAATCCATCAACGAGGGTTTTTTGCTGGTATGCATTACAGGGGATAGCAATGCTGCCGTAACAGCAGCTGATATAACGCACACTGAGTGATGGAGTAAAATGTTTATGACGACGTGGCATTGACATCAAAGATGTATTGGGAAGGGGAATTTGTAAATATACGTATTTCTGAGGTTTTTTTAAAAATAATTTTTATTTTACTTCTCACAGTGCTTTGCCCCAGAATGCATTGTGAAAAGGGAAAGAGTGTGTTGAATTGTTATTTGTTTTTTGAGGCACATTTATTTTTAAACTTATTTAGGTTTAAAATAAAACAGAATTAAATTTAAATCTTTTCATAATGTTTGCACTTAAACAAAAGAGAACATTCTTATTTATCTAAAGCATTGTCCTGTTGAATTATTCTACCTTCATTTTAATGGTCAGGCCAACACTTAAACTCAAATTGGACTAAAATGTATTTTTTGTGTATATACGGTACTTACTTATTTATGTATGTCGGCTCCAGGGTAGACGGCAAAAAAAGAATTTCATTCACTGTGAAACCTGGCTTTTACTGTTGAGATGACAATAAAAACACCTTGAACCTTGATGACACCCAAGATATAACAGGTTCACACAAATGTAGGAGATGAGCTTACATGAGGATATTCAGGTTTCTTTTTTAGTATCATAGTCCTTTTTGAAATGGACACATTTCTAATTCAATGTATCTTATTTTCTCTTTAACTTTCAAATATGCAAAGTAATAGTAAAACATGCACTGAATAGTGAAATAATGGCTTTAACCCAGAACTGATATATTTAATTCAGTTATTATTTCTTAAAGGGATTATATGGTTGTTGTTTTGTTTTTTTTTGTATTTGTCTGCTTTACCAATCTCTGTTCTAACTTATTCTGCAGAATAAAAGTTGATCTTCACTATATTTTGACACAGACCCTGAAAACCTGATCCAGACAAACAAAGAAACCTGAACTTTAAAAGCAGCTGCAGGAAAAACTCAAAGTCAAAGTGAGTTGTTTGACACTTCGGGGATTTCAAGGTGTCCAAGTTGATGGGTAAATTACTTAATCTCTGCAGCAGTGTCCTCCGAGGGCTCGGAGCAACACTCTCCCTTTACCTTCTGCGACTACTTTTACCAAAACTAAAAGCCTTTTTCACTGATTCTACCATGTGTCCTCGTCATTGTAACACGAGAAGCCCGCTAAGTAGAGTTTACCACAAATAGCCCTAATTTATCATACAGAAAAATAGGAGGGTGATAGCAGCTGAAAGGGGAGATAGTCTTGTTTTACACCCACTGAAACTGAACACAGCCTTCTTGTGGCCAATATGCAACTGAAGATGCTCATCAAGCTGCGATGTGACAGTAGCATTCAAGAGAGAGAGAGAGAGAGAGAGAGAGAGAGAGAGAGAGAGAGAGCTGTTTCAAGCGTTCACAAGATATAGACACATTTTCTTTTTAATCGCCACTGTGTGAGTGATTTATAGTGAAGAGTATCAGTGAAGCTGAAAGATGCAACTTCAGGCAGCAGAGTGCGCTAGTGACCAGAAAAAAAAAAAAACTTTACACCATGAACACAGTGGTTTCCGCTCTCCCTGCCAGCATGTATCCTTGTACCAGAGTGTCTTCAACCATTCATTCAAATTCTCCATGGCTTTCTCCATCATGGGGTCACAGGGCACTGGCGGGAATAAGGAACCACTGTGCACAGGTCACCGACCTATCGCGCTATAAACAGAGAGACAAACAAGAGCACATTTCACACCAACTCAACTCGTATCGATATTTTTTTGAACTGTGAAAGAAAACTGTAATATCCACAGAAAAACCCAGAACTGCACAGGGAGAACTTATAAACTTTACCCAGAAAGGTTCTGCCTCACAGTGCAGGAATATACCCATTTTGACTCTGGGCTTGGGGGGGGGGCTATTCTGAGTGGAGATTGCAGGGCCTCCCTGTGCATGCACAGGATTTCTTTGCATAAAATGTTCTATTGAGGTTAATGTATTGTGTGGATGTGGGGTTGCTTGTCTTTGTGTACGTCCTATTTTGACTTGTCTGGAGTGTAACCTGCCTTCACTCTTCAGATCACATCCACCTTCCTGCCATCCTGAATTGGACAAAGCCGCAGTACTGAAGACGGTTGGATGAATTTGGGGCCTTTTGCAATAGAACTCTAAATCTGCAATGTCACCCTGCTTCGATACTGTGCATGTTTGGGCTAAAGAGTGGAGTCTTGTTGTGCTTGTCTTTGCCAGAGAAACTCGTGTGAGTTGATGCTTTGTGAGCAGTATAAAGGAGGACATCAGAGTGTCGCCTGTTTGGAGCCACTAGATGTCTCTGTCATACTGTATTCAATTGAAAGAAGCTTCTATTGGGAATGAATTACCCACAACTGAGAGTATTATTATCTAATTGCACTGCTTTTAAAGTTATAGTCCGAGCACAAAATGTACAACCCAACGATGGATGAATAGCCCGGTGGCCCTGAGAGCTTTGGGGCTGACGCAAAACCAAATGGACGATCGTCGACTGCACGTCTCGGTCCCATCTTGTTCACTGTGTTTTCCTGACATCTGAACTAAATGTGAATTTCTTTCTGTGGATGATTTTACATGTGAGTTTTTCATCTGTGACCCAGTCTTGTGTAGGCGTGCTTCTTGTGTAGTCACAGCTTTTCCTCCAGGTCTTACAGGAAGGCAAGAGAACAACTGGTATCAAGGAAAGCTGCAAATTATCTCTGCTGCAAGCTAAAGCAAAGGGAAATGTGTTTGAACGGGCTGATGATTACTGGTTGAACCTGTGCGGTGCACGGAGTTGAGTTGTAGAGTTGTTAAAATAGTCAGGTGCGCCGTGAAAGAGCTGAGAGAGAGCAAGCTCTGTGTGAGAGCATTCAAGAGCATTTCAGCTGCACTGCTGAAGTAATTGACTGCTGCTCTGTTGGCTTCATTAGTTTCACTGGCCGGGGCGACACGAGGAGGACAAATCATATAGTGTTGTGGGACATTCAGGTGACATATGTATTGACCTGTGCTGTCTGTGCTATTGGATAGATTAATAATTTGATTCATGCAGTGTATTCGGAGCCAAAAAGCTGCCTTGCATTTGATTCCAAGACAAATGCTTTGAGAGAGATGCTTTGGCAGAGATGGAAAATGCTCTGTTTCATCTCTTTCCCCTGCCACTCCAGCTCTTTCTTCGGTAAAATTTGATCTAATTTTCTTTCCCGTCCTTGGGTATTTCCCCACAGAAATGAAGGGATAGTGATTGCTGGGTAAGATTGGAGTGGATCTAATCTTCCACTGCGCTCAGTCATACTCCATTTCACTGCACATCTAATTTGTCACACTGCTGATGAATATGCCACAAGTTTCATGGGAAAGAGAAGGACATAATGAATATAAAACACACTGGGAGAGGGGAGAAGTAATTGCTGTACCGCACTAACCACAGTGCATTGTTCATTTGTCCCATCAAATTGCTGACACTATGCATGCACTATGGATTCACTGCTTTCCTCCTTCTGAGTTTGATCAAGAGGCTAAAACAATGACAAACAATGGCAGTTTTGATTGGAAGCAGGAGCTTGATGGTCATTTATAATCACTGACCGTGAGGTCACATTTACCCCCAGGAGGGCATTCAGCACCTATAGACCCTTTGTGAATATGTCTGCTCTTTTAGACGGCAAGAGCCTCCATTTATGCTGATATTGTGTGTAGATTGCAGGCATATATATATATATATATATATATATATATATATATATATATATACAGTATATATATGTATACATGTTAAAGGCATGTGCAGAAGGTTTTACACAACATGATTTCAAGGCAGAAGGTATTGAAACGATGTGTCTGATGTAACACGGTAGGTTTAAAAAGCAGCAACATCAAATAAAAAAAAACCAAAAATAAAAACAGATGGGATGAATTACATCTGCATAATGATATTGTAATGACGTCATGAGTCATTAATGCTCTGGTTGTGATTGTCAGGGCGGCGATACACTCGGCAGCAGTCCAAGCAACAGGCAACAAAGTGAACCGACAGGGTCAAAAATCTGTGCAAATGTTTCCTGGCAACAAGATGTTCCTCTCTGTGTCGAAAGCAGCAAATCCATTCAATTTGCCTTTTTAAAAGTTGCCCCCCTTTATATTACTGCATCTGTGTAACTGGGCAGGAAGACACACAGAGAGGTCAGGGTTTTGTTGTGAAAAAATCCTAAAATCAATTAAATCAAGTGTTTGCGCAGTGTCCATTGTGCTTGTGCTACAACTCATTGATGAGTTTGAGAGTGAATGTCTCTTTAAAGATGGAGATGATAGAATGTGTGTGCAGAGCTGCTGCATCACCTATCCATGAGACTGGAGAGCGGCTGATGAGAAAGCCCTTCAGGACTCTTCTCTAAATAGGCATGAAATTATATCTCCCTCTGACTGAGATTAGCGTCCACAGAGCCTCTTGCGTTCTGCCCCCTCTTTTCCTCAGGCTGTCAAACCAAACAGTCACTTTGCAGTTTCAGCTCGTTTGTGCTGAAGTTTAAGAAAGTTCGCTTTCGTCAGGAGGTGCTCTCTGTGTCCTTCAGCTTCCTTCATGGGTCCCTCGGGACTGGTCGCACATACCGAGGGTATGTGGTGAACCACAACAACGTTCTGGTCTAACGGTTGCATTAGAATTCCCCTGGGCCGTTCGTTGATGTGGTGCCTCAGAATGGCTGGAGTCCGAGTCGGGTCTCTGGTCCTTTCTATATGGGATTGCATGTTCTCCCCGTGGACTGTTCATGCATGAGTTTTATCCCCACAGACCAAAAACAGTGCGATACACAGTCACATTCACAGAGGCACCATCTCGCTGTCGGTCACTGTGTGTTTGCCATCATGGCGTTTTAGGGGGTGACCCGTCGGATGTGCGCTGTCTTCGCCCCTCAGTCAGCTGGGATCAGCTCCAGCACCCCATGAGCCTGAACTGATGAAGCTGTATAGAAAATGGAAGGGAAAACCTCTTATGTTGGAATCAATTAATGACCCAATTTGAAGAATTGAATTGAAACGACGTGTCTGCAAGGTCAGATCACTTGCATGGAACCTCATGAGCTATGTGATGCCGCTAGAACCAAACAATAATGAAAGTAAATGGGAAATCAAGTCATTTGAATCAACAAAAAGGCAAATGGTTTACATATTATTCAGGTGCCATGGGTGACACATTTCTTTTGTAAACTTTGTTGCCAGATTGAATAGAGTCTATTCAATCTACGTCTCATGTACGTTTTCGCTTATTTCATAGCATGTAGACACACCAGAAAATAACAGGTTGTTTTTTAAACATGTGACTCTATTTGTTCATATGTTTTGGGTTATACGTGCAGCTGTACGTGTTTTCCAAATGTATTTTTTTTTTTACATTAAATATATCTCCACCAAAGCTTACTTTGGTGGAGATATGACGATGAAAACCTTCTCTTCATCAGTCTTCATTCAATCACTGTATTTGAAAGCCTTATTGTAGATTGACTGATTATACTACTGCAAGTTAGAATTTTTTATTTTTTTCCCCAAATGTCTAGTGTTCTAAAGCGATGAATGAGCCCCCCCATGCATCTCCAACCTCATCCCTCCATCACAGTCATTTTTGGTTGAATGTCAGTTTTCCTGTTTTTCACATGATGAGATAGTATTAGTACTAATTGTTAGGATCGATAAGAAAAAAGAACAACTCCTCTCAAGCTCGTGGGATTTTTTCTTTTTCATAACTGTTCCACTTATAGTTCTATACTAAAGCTTATATTGTGAGTTTGGCTCCATCAAGTGTGGATCATATTCAGTACTAAAAATGTATGCTTTAATAATTTTACATGGCTGATTCTTTTTAAAGTCCTATTTTTTTCCCCTCCTCAGTAAAAAGGGATAAATAATCCTGGGAAAAGGCATGTCCCTGACCCTCAGATTCTTCTTGCTGCAGTGTCCTCCCTGAAATCCTCCAGAGAGGCCTGCCCTAGAAGCGATCAGGGGAAAATGTAGGTCTGGAGTGTTTTATATTGGTGGATTTTCACGAATACCAAAGCAAACTACGATGAATCCAAATGAGTGAGACAAGAGCAAAGCAACATATTTCATACCATATGCCAGATATGATAAATATTTTATTTCCGATCAGCAAAAGACACACAATTGATGCATTTGTATCTTTCATGACTTTTCAGTACAGAAGAAAAAACCCAAACATATACACAGTATGGGCATATATGTGTATGGGTATATTTTAAAGTGCAAGTGATTCACAAGGGTCAATCATGCGTGACATAGCATCTGTATCAGGGACTTCAGTATTCTCATAAAGTCTGCAATAACTTTTTGACTCTGATAGTAAAATAACTGTCACTTATATATGAATACAAAATAAACTTTACTAGTCACTGAAGCTTTTTGATTTTGTTTAAGCACAACAACATATATCAATCTATTTCAAGTCTTGAGAGGACAGAGTACCATGAAGTGCCAGAAGTGAGGGAGATTTTAGTCTCTGGGATAGACGGGAACAGTTTCACAAAACTCACCATGGATTCAATTTAACAATATACTCCAGTACCACCTTGAGCGCCCTATCCTTGAAATCTGACACTGAAAGAAATCAAAAGCCTTTTGCTTGTCTCACTTGTGTTTGTCCCAATAGCCTTCATCGGTTGTCTAACTTGGGCATTTCCTAGTTAAAACAAACATTCAGTATACAGGTACATTCTCTGAAATTACCATTACATTTTACCTGGTGAGGAAACAGTCAATTTGCCCTTGCCAAATATGTTTGATACAAGGGATGTCATAGAAAATAAATATGAAGACATGGATAGACATAAAGATGTGTGGATGTGGACTGATGCTGAGCTCATTGTGTAGCGACAGATCAGAGCGGCCTCAGGAGAGGAGCGTCCAGACAGCATCATACAGGGTAGTAACAGTTTAGCAGCAGCTGTTGGGTTTTGGATTTACCCATGAACAACTAAGATACAGACATATGTATCAATAGTACATGAAGAAGCCCTGACCCTTCAGGATGCAAAAAAACCCCCATAAAACAAAACAAAAATAATAATAAAAAAAAACAAGACAAACAAAAACAAAGTCATCTCCACTCTAAATAAAACATGCCTCATTTGCAAATGTACTGAATGTTTCAATGCCCTTTATAGTGGTTAAGATGCAAAGTGCATAATGAACATAAAATATAAGCAAGGATATACTACAGTGTGACTATATCTCTTAACTTCCCAAGTGATTCCTTCAAAACAGCTGTCCCGCCATGCACACACAAGTGTGTACGCACGCAAATAAAGGATCATATTCACAGAACAGAAGAGTTTACAAAAAAAACCACAGGAACAGAAAGCATTATAGAGGAGCAATGCCTTCACACTGTGAGTGCAGTATGAGAGCACACGCGCTGCTGCTTTATTCACACAGCATCGCCTGGCACTGAATGAAGTAAAGGTCAATTTCCATGTTGCTGTGAATCCTTTGTGTGTGATTATTGCATAGTTTGGAAATCTTAACATAGCTAATAAGTTGACACTGAAAAATAAAACATCTCTTCTTCTGGTCTGTGCTTCAACCTCATTAATCCAGAACGATATAGAGACATACTTTTTCAAAGAAAGGCTGGGTTCAATTTTCAATATGAAGTCAGTGTGAAAAAGAAAAAAAACCAAAACAGAAATGTAATAATTTCTTACAGTCGTTTTTTTTTTTTCCTTAACAATTCAAACGGTGACAAAAATGTGCTAAGTCGAAGTAATTACCGAAATATAAATCAATACTGAACTGAAGTGAACCCAGCCCTGATCAAAAGTTAACCTCTATATTGCATTTTCACTGTGCACATATATTTTTCCTTAATTCACTGCGGACGAACTCAAGCCAGTGATTAGATCTGATACCCTCATGGTGCCAAACCACTATCTGCAAGATACAGATAAAAGCAAACACCAGCATGAAGACTATGCTCAGCAACCACAGCTCTGTTCTAAATTACTTCTATTCACTACTTGTTCTGCAATTTGTTAGTTTTGATTCTTGTAGTTCGGTTCTGATTTGATGGTAAAATGTTGTCGAGAACTCGCGGATGATTACCTGCTCGCTTCTTTTAGCTCTTCTAATCATGATGTGAGACATGTCTGCATCCGCTGACTGATTGTCTAGATCTCTAAAGGCCATTAAACAGATGACGACTTTAATGGGTAAAATGTACTGATGGTATTGTTACATTAATGTGTGTCTTATTGTAGTTTTGGAATAAATACAAATAGCCATATCAATGTGCAGAAACATCTCAAAGGAGGACTAAACTCAATTCACTTCCTGTTTTCACTCATTAGTCTTTACGAGGCAGTTTCGTGGGTGGATCCCCATCTCGTTCTGTTCTTATCAATGTCTTGGGGATATAAAATCTCGAGTTTCACCTGAAGAATGGTGAGCATATTTCACGGTAGCTCAGTCACCTGTGATATGTGATCATGTAAACCAAGGGATGCATGTTATATCTATTTATAGTCTAAAGCCTGAGATTCGGTCTCAATAAACACATAGTCTGATTAGCGAAAACAAAGTAACCAACACTTTCACTTTGTATGGAGAGTTTGTATGTTATGTGATATTAGAAACGAATTGGCATAGCCGTCTTTAAATGCCAAATAGGTCTTTGTCGAGAGCAAACCAAGTGTATGTGATCCTTAACCTTAAGCTATAAATAAGTTTCTAACCTCCAGTGATAAGGTTCTCAGATGTCAGTCACATTTCCTGCTCTATTGTGCGAGAAGAACCATCAACCATCACAGGGTTGTCCTCTGACGCAGCACTTGATGCTGGTGTTTGCGTCACTCTGAATATGACCTGGTCACTCTTGAATATTGTGCACGAACCTCCGGCTCTGAGCGTGTGCATATGGCAGCTGCAGAAACAAGCTTGTTCTTTCTTTTTCCTTTTACAACCAGAAATGGTGTCAAAACCTAGTTTTGTTGTGGTCCCTTGTAACACCCATAAAATAAATCACCGAACCTGAATGACCAACTTTGTTCCCCTATGGCCAGCACAGAGTCATGACATGGGTCCCATTCAGTCACCAGTGTCAGCTCACTTTTTTTTTTTTTTTGGCATAGAGCTCATGTTTAAATAGGAGCCATGACAGAACTGCTTTTTCAGTCTGTGAATGGATTAAAACTACAATAATGCATTAAAATAAAAATAAAAAACATTAAATAATATAGTAGGAAAATAAATATCATTCCAACAAGGCTTTTTTTTTTTTTAAATAGTCATTCTCCATCTTGACACTGGAAGCCAGTGTGTATGTGACATGATTCACCTCAGAGAATGATGATCATCAGTTCAAGAAGATGGCTGCTCTCACTCTCATTGGCGAATGCGCTAATCAGCTACTGCACATACACGACTGCTTCACACTCGGTTAAGAACATGGATACAGATCCCACTAAACATGGTCCCACATATACTGTAGAGCTCAACAGTCTTATGCATTGCAAGTGTCTGGATACAAGATATGCAAAAAAAGGACCTTTTTTTTTTCTGATAGACTTGGCCATGACCTTATGTGCAGGAAAATGATTTCAAACACATGACAATGGCTACATATGCCATCAGAAAAAAAGAAAAAAAAATATATATAAGTGCTATAGCTATACACAATTTTGGTATTTCATGAATAGCATTCAGGGCAGTTTGAAGTTTTTTGGTCAGTTTAAGGTAACCTCTCAAAGGTTGTCATGAAACCTCTACAGACCTCACTCCATAATGAGCACTCTCATTTCGACGGCGAGCTATGGCTGTCCCTGTTAACTCAGTATACAGTACATTTAAGTGTTTATGTTAGTGTCATAAAATTGCTATGAAACTCATTTCCACATCTCATGCTCAACATTTCACTGCTGAAATATTAGATATATTATCTACCAATAATTTCCCATTCCTAAAAATGCACCAATAATATATCCAACTACAGATTTTATATCCATGAACACATGTCTGAACTATGGAATCATGTTTTTTTTTTCTATTTTAATGTACTGGCTTGTGCTCTAGAGGCATGAACCACTATGGCTGTTTTTTTTTTTTCTTTTCTTTTTGCTTGGCATCAAAAGACTTCTTAAGGATTTATCTCTGCTGGAGGATGTAAAGAAGAGTGAACAGGACTGTGCCGCAAATGCAACAGCCACACGTTCAACACTAACTTTGAGCGGACACATTTGAAAACAGTCGATGGAAGAGGGAGTTCTCTCAAGCCTAAAGTGTAGGATATAGGATTTAACAACAATCAAACTGATATCGACTCTATGGGCGTTCCGGCATTCCCTAGAGGTGCACATTTCTGCAACTTCCAGTCTAGCAGAGGAAGAATTTGACCACCCCCAGGGAATAGAGGAGCTTTCATGATGTTTTCAAGAGAGTGTGGAGTTTTTCTTTTCTTTTCATTTTTTTTTCTTTTTTTCTAAATCTGAGCGAAAGTTAGGAGCTGTCACTAGCAGAGCGCTTTTTCCCAAAATGACTGGCGGAGTCTCTGTTTCGCAGATTAGGCTGGATCTTGTACATATGGGGACCCATGGACCAGCGCCAGCTCCCACGGCTCTCCACTCCAGTTGGGACGGCGGCAGCTGCAGCCGCAGCAGTGGAGGGGCAGGGCTTATTCTGCAGCAGCTGAATAAGCATGGTCATCTCTGGGCCCAGCCGCGACACCATACTGGTCCTGACACGATCCACCGTGTCCTCATCGCAGTCCATCAGGCTCTGTAGCAGCTTCCCGTAAAACCTGGGGCAACAAAGCACCTGATTATCAATTTGTTGAGTTGGCGAGTTGGAATTGAAAATGAAAAAAAAAGAGCATGAAGATGTGGAGCTGAGGAATCGTGTGGTATTTTTGTTCTATTGTACTCGTGCTTTATGCTGTGATACCATCCCCTAAGGGAGTGACCAGTTCAGGTTTAGTTTCCACAAAGCCGTGGGCTCCAGCTTTCTCTTCCTTTATATCCACACCGCAGCTATAATCCTTCATATTTTCAAGTAACAAAAGAAATGAAAAAATCCTGGCTTGATGTACCAGTTTGATGCTTTTGTCATCGAATGTGGATGTGTATGAAACTGCTCAAAGTACTATACAACATGCAATACAATGCAGGTGTATTCTGGGAGACGAGTCAGTCAAACCGGCATGTATTAATGATATTTTAGCTTTAATCAGCTTGGTCTAGGATGGATCACACTGTACATCTGGTCATGGAAGTGCTTACCTATTTGGAAAGTGGCTTGGTAGCTGTGCCACTTCCCCAATGGCATCTGGATTAGATCGGGCCACAGTGCAGATATCCAGCTTGCTGTAACACTCCTCCTGAACTTCAGATATCATTCTTTGGAAGGTGGAGCAGCGGCGGATGGTGGGGAATGCCTTGGAGGTGATGCCATTGGCAATGCACTTAAGGCTCTCCTTCACAAATGCTTTACCCTGTGAAACAAACAACGGTGCGATTGAGGCCCTCACAGTTCCATCCACTACGGCCCTTAATGGCTCACGTGCATTGTGCAAAGGAGGAAGAATGAAGTGCGTGTACCTGAGTGTCAAATTTAGCAGCACTGTATAGGAAGGACTTGCAGATGTCATGCATGCCATCTGTGTCACAAGTTGAGTTTTCCAGGCAGGCGAAGGCTCCGCAGCCAACTTGGAGGGCACTGTTGAGACAGCGTGCCACATCTGCTGTGGGCACAGAGAATCAACCGTCAGCAGGGAAGCCAACACTGGGTTCACTGGGAATCACTGCACACTCTCTGAGCTCATTAACACAGGGGTTGCCAGGGCCTCAGCGAAAAAATGCAGCGGACAAAAGAGAATTTTCATACTTTGGTGATTCACAAAAGACGTACAGTCACTCAGGGCAAACAGTGACTTGACCGGAGATTGGACACCTTACAAGTCTAAGAGTCTCAGACACTGTTTGGCACTACTGCACTTTTCTCTTGGCAGGGGCTTATATTCCACTGTTTGGTTCTTTTCAGCAGCACTTGGATGAGCAGCACCACAAATACCAAAGAGTTTCCTGAAAATTGTTGGCATGCCTGCAGAAACGCATACACATGTATCCTTTGTGCACACACAAGCCATACTGTACCGGCACCAGTCTCTGTGCACTTTATCTCTGTCGTGTTCAACAAAACACCATATTTTCAACTATTGATTAAACAGTCTTGTGAAATGTCCAGAAATGATACAATCTACACTCAGATAAGTGTGCATTCAGAAAAATGCTCATTTCAGGAGTGTCACGTGACTGCAATACGTAATATGATGATTAACCCACCAGCAACCCCAATCTCCATCTTAGTAAAATCACTGAAAAAAGCCCCACACACAACAGCATTCAGGCTTTCAATCCATATGTCAAAAACTGACCAGTCTATGTGTCTTCCTTGAAAATCTTCCATCAAATATGATCTGTAAATCATAGTGTCCAGATAGTTGGCCTTCTTTATTGCTCATCTGCAAATCCAGTGAAGTGGCAAGCAGCCTGACTCAAATCTTTTATAATAACCATTAGGAAATGTCACATAGGAGCCTAATAAGCCTACTTGGCAGCGTTTGAATCTGGGGCCCCATGTTGACCTGCACAGTCAGATAGTCTAGCTGCCATCAGGGACCAGAGATTGCTCTCAAAATACAGAGACCGAGCTGCTTATCTTATGATGATGAAGCAATTCCTGCAGAAAGGAATGAGCATCCCTGTCGCCCACTGGCTTTCATCACTGAGCTGTACCTTTGTGTTAAAGAGGAAAAGTCCACATTTGACAGAATCCATGCTGATTAATGCTATACAGTGTAATGTCTTGATGAGTATGACATAGAAAATTGCCATGAATTCATCAGAAATCTACACTGATATGATTGCATGCATTTATCAAAAAAAAAAAAAAAAAAAAGGCACAGCCCCAGTGACAAGCAGTTTATCTTTTTTTTTTTTCTATCACCCTGTTTCATGCTGAGAAATAAATGCACACTGGTGTAACCTACTTCTTTTTCTGACTTCAAGCCTGCACAGTGAAGCTCCTCATGAAATATTATTATTATTATTATTATTATTATTATTTGCACTGGATAATTGCTCCAAGTCCATGACAATGCTGCAGCCAAAGCTACTGACAGCATGACACAGCCTGCACTCTCAGGTGTCAGCTGCAAGCTCCATGCTCATCTGTTGCCGGCAGGACACCGGCAAAAAGCACCGCGTTAATCCCGCAGCCTCCTCCGCGAATCCACGCGCTCATTTTACACAGATAAAGGCTGCACAGGCCATACCTTTATGATACAGAAGAAGAAGAAGAGGGAAAAAAATCCCCACATAAATAGGTAAGGGTGTGCATTGCATAAACAGTGTGTATAAAAAGCAGCGTGTTACTTACAAGGGCTATTGGCAGAAAAGCGTGTTCTCCTGGGCGAATAGGACTCGTTCTGATCCAGTTCATATGCAGATGCATTCAGCACCATCAGGAGGAAAAGTCCGGTCCTCAAAGGCATCGTCCTCCCAACACAGATCAGACAACTAAATGTAAAGGGACGCCTCCCGCTTTGTGAGTAAATCATAAGAGTGACGCTCCACAAAAAAAAAAAAAAAAAAAAAAAAAGATTCTGCAGTGCAAAAAAAAAAAAAAAAGAAAAGAAAAAAAAAAAGAAAAAAAAGGATAGGATCAATGTAGGATGTTGGATATTACAAGTAGGTTTTGCCAGCAATTTCTCTACACTGGACTCTTCACTATCCTTTTGACTTGCATGACAGATAGCAGCGATGTCAAGTCTGCACGGGTTTATATGGGAGCGCTGCACGTTACGAGCTCCGCCGCTCGACCAATCAGAACGCAGCATTCAGAGCCGTGGTCCCAGTCGCTCCACTACTAATTGATAAAATGACCCAACACTGTTCATCACGCAGCTCTACATCCGATTTCTGGACATTTATTTTGCACATTTTATTTGATTAGGCGCTTTTTAAAGTCAGTTTTTATTTTCTTCTCTCAATGCAACTTGAAATTTTATAATGATTCTGAAAGCTTCTGTATTAGTTTCACTTCTCATCTATGTTCGACACTGAGGCCAATCTGCCTTGCGATAATAGAAACAATTCCCTGTTTTTGTACTGGCTGAAAGAAAGACACACGTACACAGAGAGAACATTCAAACTCCACACAGGACGGCACCGAATCACAGACTTGAATTCAGAATTCTCTCATTTGTGGGGCAAGAGTTATTTCCAATACACAATTGTGCACTCCACTCAATTTGCAACCATTACTAAATCCATCTTTAAATGAACCCTAAATGCATTTTTCTTTTCGGGGAAATCTTGGCGTAAACGCACACTGACATTATGGTACGAACATGCAGACTCCACACAGAGCAGCCCCCAAATTGATTTGATATGTTTGCAATGAAGTGGGAACACTAACCTCTACCTACTGTGCAGCAGCTTCCTTTGTCATACATCTTTAGACATTTCTAAACATATTGTTGAATAAGAACAGGATCGGAGAGCTATATTGAAGCGATGGGTTTTGTCAGCACTGTTGCATATGGTTTCCAGGTGAGCTTTGCAAGCTGACTGAGATCATATCTTTTATCGGGGCTTTAGATGTGAGTCAGAAAGACCCAACCACACCTGCCAGATGGATTTATGGTCAATTTTATCTCCCTCATTAATAATGACAGAAGCAATGTGCGTTGGGGGGCAGGAGGTATAGTGGTAGAGACAATGCCACTTTAAAGTTTATATCCCTATGTAGACTTACAATACAAAACTCACATTGAAGCGATTTGTGTTTTAATTTAATGCTCTTTAGTGGAGGTTTACCCACTCGTAACCTAACCTACCTGCCTTGTTTTCCAAACTAAACCATGAGCCACAGTGTGCTTTTTGTCACCATGTTTGTAAAAAAAAAATCTGGTTTGTCCATTTGTGTTCAGTGACTGCGAAGCCAGCTAGGAGGTGCAGGTGAGCCACTTTACATAAACCAAGGGTGGCCATCATATATGTGAAGACTTTGAGTCATCCAGCTCATGCTCTCGCAATCACTTTCTTGTCTTGTCTGAAATGATGAAGCCTGTTTAAAGAGAATTGGAATGTCTTCCGTCCAGTTGCTTTTTAAGACTAAAGCTAGGTCTCCTTCCAAAAAGAAGAAGACCTAGCAAATCAGTAGCACAGTCCTATTGTGAGCTTTAATTTGTTAAAAAAGAAAAATACTACTGAAATTGCTGCAGAGTTTAGCCAGTGCTGGTCTGAGGAGAAACACCACAGGACTACAAAACTCTCAGTGGAAAATTCAAAGATAGGTAGTTTGTTGGATTTTAAGAAGGGACAAAATATTAAGAGAAAACACATGTCACAAATAAACGGTGTTGTTTGTGGCCAATTTGTTCTATGTTACCCAAGGAAACATTAAAGTAGCATAATGTTGAATTTTTCTTCCTTTTCAAAACATTTTAATGTTTGTGTGAAAGTATTAAATTTAGACTTTTTCATTACGTGTCCTCTTGGACATTGGGAGCTGAAGGTTATGCTGTGATTTTCTCTTTGATACCTCCTGTCAAGACGCTGGATTTACATACCAAAACTAAACAGACAAGTTGGTTAACATCACTGCAGATATTTACACCAGGACTTCATCACCTCATGTTTTATGAATTCTTATACGTCAATAAATTGCATATTTTTCTTTTACCACATTTGAAGTAACAGCCACTAGTTTGTAATTACCATGTGCGTCAATAGTTAATTTTTAAGTAGGATATTTTTCCAAGGCGCTATATAGCAATATTATCCTCTCAAGTTGACAATTCAGTGATTGTTTCCCCAATCCAATTTTACAACAAATGCAAATCCCTCCAAAACTCTCACAACACTTCAACTAAATTTTAGTCAAATAAAAGAGTTAAGCCTTGTCCAAATATCAACCCAAATATTCAAATGACATGTCTTCTTTATCACTGTGACATTTCCCTGAAGCAGGCCTAATGATGTCGCCTGTGTTGCCTTGGCTTAGGGAATCTATTTAATATGGAAATGAATGACCTGCGTTGTTGATATGACTTATGAACGGTTGCTGCGGACTGTTTTCCTCTTACTAAACCTGCTCAAGTGTCGGCTGGGGGTGTCCTGACACACAGCTGCACGTGCTGTCATGCAGGAGATGATGTGTGCGTAAGTTATTCATCACAGAGGCCTCGTGCATTCTTAACCCATTAACCACGATGAACAATGTGAGACAGACTCGGCCTCTGTCGAGGCTGAAAAGTCCTGTTTTCCACTATGTGGGAAATTTAAGATGCACGCCAGGAACCTCTTTCTAAACTCCTGATAACATTTCAGGTTTATATTTATCATTTTGACACAGATGCACCTCATTGTCAAGAGGCTCTGTCTGCCAGGCATAAATTGTCACATTAAGTAGATTACCTTCAATATTTTCTTTGCATCTCCATCAAATAACTTCATCTTTCCTGCGCACATTTCCCTGTTGTCTTTGGCAGTCACTTTGCTATCGCCCTAATTTCTCCCTGTGTGTTGTCAGGAGCTGGGCGTGATGTCAAGCTTTTGGCACCTTGTCTCTGCCAGGGATTCCAAACATGGACCCGTGCCAGCTGAACAACGGCCTTGGAAATGGAAAGATAATATAAATTTAACAACCTTTCGCATGAGCTATTATCATCTGCCACAAACTGTTTTTGTGGAGCTCGACTTTGAAGGACATGAGTTGCATGTCCGAGAGCTAGATACTAGTCTATTTGTGGTATGTCCTTGATGATTTTTAATATTTCGACAGTCTTCCCTGGCTTTTTTTGGTTTTTAAAAAAAAATATTACTGTCACTTTCAATGTTGAGCCTTGTTCCCTGTTATGGTGAAAAGAAGCTTCTGGAGTGACGACTGCTCTCGTTTCTACAGATGCGTACGGGTGTGATATACAGTATGTTGAAGCTCAGACGGCGTTCTTTCTGGTTATGTCAGCACTCCTTAATAAAGAACAATGTGAACGATGTCAAATTTGAGTCAGATGTTGAGCTGGTTTGAATGAATATGCTGCAGCTCTTTTATTTATTGTTTCCACATTTCTGCTTCGCTGGTGTGGGTTGGGAGGGGGGTCAGAGGGTGGGGGTGAAACCAAAGACGTGAATTGAAAGTTTATTCATGAGTTTGGGAGTCAGTCTCACCCTTGTTAGCACATCACTACACTTTCTTCCTTTTTGGAATGTAGCCATGCCACAAATACATTTGAGAAGACAACTTGTGCGTCCTCTTGGGGGGGGGGGGGGAGAAAGGATAATGAAGTCCTTTGTCAGGTAGAAGAAGGTGATTCACCTTGTTTTCAGGAATATAACATGCAACATTGGCATGGTGCTGGAAATAGAGGACAGAGTTCACTGAAAGGACAAATATGTTACAGAGAATATCCATATGGTTAAAACGTCCTGCTGCAGCTTCATTTCCATTGTCCATTTCCATTGTCCATCAGATCATCCACCATTTCCAATGGTGGATGATCTGATTCCACCATTGGAGTTCACATTTCGTCCAAGTTGAATTTTGCCTCAAGCTTATTTATCTGTTGGCCTGGCAGCAACTTTCCCCGTAATTATAAGATTATGGGATTTGAAACTGGAGTAATAAATGTGGGTTTGATGAGTTATCAAGCACCAGCAAATTAATCGCGGGTTTTTGAGATGCAGGAAGTGTCTCGCAAGATGTCACCTGAAGGGCAGTACGAGCATTGTGTCCACTGGAGGGGCTTTGGTCAGACATATTAGTCTTGAACTGCAGCTTCATCGAAAGCAACAAGATGCATTTGGAAAGTTTCTTGCATGTTGATGATGGTGTGCTTCTTTCCTCCATGTGGGATTGTTTGTTTGTACTTTGATATGTGATGTTGAGATGTTTCATTCACACGGGAGTAACACCTAATTTAACATTACATTTTTTTGGGTGGGCTGCGGGGAGCAGCTCTGCTGAGAAATAACTGAAAGATCTATAGATTTTGTGCCATCGGCCATCAGAAGAGACCGACGAGTACCGGCTTTAAATGAAACACTCAACTCTCCATAAAGTTCTCATAATGCTAAGAAGTCGACTTCATTATAACAATACGTTTTTGTTTTTTTGTTTTTTAAGTTTTGAAACTGCCTCTATAAATCTAATCATGTCGTTAAAACCACAGTTATGAGTGTGTATTGTTTGAGGAAAGTCTATTGAAACACTAGAAGTGGAGCAGCCAAACTGAGATTTGGTTTCTGTGGGCGCAGTGAACAGCTAAACCCATTTACTATTGTGAGTGCTAGTCGCTACTCATAGAGGCTGAAATTAGCAGGCACCGCTGTGGATGGGGCTCTCGTTTTGTTGTGGGCTTGTGGAATTTACAATTCCGACAAGAAGAATGATCCTGACTGACAAAATACTCATTGTCCCTTCTCCAGTGGAGGAAGGTGCAATGCTGCAGTTTGTTTTCATACGAGTGCCAAATGTGTTCCTTCTTCCGCGGAGGCCAAGTGGATGGTGTTTTTGCCACAGACAGATGGATGCATGACTTTAACGTCATGCAAAAAGCTCAGAGGATCTGCATTCCTGAACTTGTATCCAGTACGAGTTGCATAGCAGAGTTATACATCTGGAGTCTGGAATGAAAACATGCTGCAGCTCTGCAGTCAGAAACCTTAATGACTATGAATTTTTTTTTCTTTTTTTCCAAGCAATAGAGTGAGATGGAGTTATGTGAGCTATTCAAGTTACTGGATAAGGGTTTGAAAATGTAAAAGTATCGTAATTAATATATGATATATACAGTACTCAGAGGGGCGATTAAAATTTTCTGTTTCACAAGCTCATTTTCAGCTTTTTCTAATTGTTTTCTCTGAGGCGTTTCCGTCCAAAGTATTAAATCCAGCATATATTTTAGAGGAGAACTATCTTGTGTTTTCCAAAGCTTTTTGCAAAGGTGAAAGTAATGAATTGCATATACTCACATTACAGGTAATTAAGTAGTATTTTGGGGTACAGGTACTTTTATCAGTATTTTTTTTCATGTAAATAACCTTACCCATGCCCATGTTAGCGGCACAGCCTTCATCCTGAGTTTAGGAGACCCTGGTTCGATGTCCAGTTGCAGTGGGAAGATCCTCAAGTTTAAAAAAAAAAAAATAAATTGTGGCAAGCATTTGGTGTTGTGTCCCCTATAAAATGGAGGAGCAAAATATCAAGTATTAGAATTTCGTCCATACTTGAGCACAGTGAGTCTGAGTTAACGGCAAAACCTTTATCCTAATCTTTGTAGCCACTAAGTTTATTCTTATAACAAACAAGATTCCTACCAATTAATCAAATGTGTTCATAAACCAAACTGCCATAGTGGAGGTTTTTTTTCTTTTCCCATAAGCTTGATATTGCATGAATACACATGTGAAAGCTGATTCTCAGGTTCTTTTCCTGAACTGGACTCTCACGACTTTTATTACCAGACATTATCGTAAGATGTTTTTCGATGCTGTACCCCTCCCTAGGTCTTGCGATCTTTTGTGAAATACTCCAATATGTTTGATAACTTCCTCCTCCAGCACGTCTCGCTCCATGGTATCACACTTCATTTTGTGCCTGTGGGGGCTCGGCGCTCATTCACTTCACGGTGGATGCAAGCAAATGAACCCGCGACCAAACCCGTTTCCAGTAGATTGTTTTCATGTAAACAGTGACTATTGCACGCAAGACGAAAATGTAATCGATCTGCGTGAGCATTTGACCCAGGATCTTAGTAAACCAGGTCCTTGGTTCTTGTTTTGTTAAATCTTTGCATTGTTTCCTGTCTTCAGTCTTCATGAGTTGCCCCCCCCCCCCCCACAGAGTTTCCCCATCATGGTTCCCTTCAGGGTTCTGCTTGTCTGCATGTTCACATCTTGTTACTGTTAAGTGTGTATGTTTAGGTTTATCTGAGGGAAAACTTATCCCTTTTCTCTGCTGTCCTCTGATTCTAGTTCCATGCTTTATGGGTAATTCGCATGTTGCTTGTGTTCTTAATGCTGTGATTGATATCTGAGTCCATGTCAGTAGCTGCGGTCACATACACCATAAGTAATCACACTGACTGCAGTCAACAATGACTGAAAAACGTCAAATTCATTCTTAATTAGATTAAGTCTGCATCATGTAAACTCTTCTGATTTGCTCTGTACAATTGAAATTTCGAGCACATCGACGGAGGTGGTTCAACCCCGTTTATCATCTAATCAGAGTCCAAGTAAATGGCCTCGGTGGGTTATTTCCAGCTGTGGGAGCTTTGTGAAAAATGGCAACTCACTATGAAGGAACAATAACAAGCTTGATTAGTTCAATTAACCAATCCATCATCAGCATTGGCAAGTTTCTGGGACAGATCATGTGTGCATGTCTCATACATCCAACATGGCAGGGCACAGCATACAACGACGTTCTTGGTGCTTAAAAACCTGTGCATCAATCTGATCAGGTTATCTATTATTTATTGTTAAACATCATGTGCTTAGCTGTTGTCAGTTGTGTGTCAAGGTTATGCCGGGTTGCCGCGGTCATGCCAGGAAATCATTGGAGGAAATCTTGCTGGAGAGCCAGACAGCTCCTGGTGTGACCATGGACCTGGAAGACAGCTGATCAGCACAACCGACGGCCTTCTTGAACCCCTGGAAGCAACATTCCTTCAAGAGCAGGAGATGCTTGTGGCTAAGCTTGTGGGATTCAAGCTGTACAAAGCATTGGAAATACGTTCAAAGCTTAGTGTAATTTTATGTGACTCCTTCCTTTTCCATCTTTTTTTTGCTCCTGATCCATTAATTGTTACTGATCTGTTTTAATGTAGTTTTAGCTCAGCCTTATTGCTCAAGCCTCCTTAGATTTGTCCATTTTCTGTTTAAATGTAAGCTAAATAATTCTGCTGGCACTCATTTTGTTCGGTTCTTTTTCAACAGTTTTTGGTTATAATTGTAGAATTCCATCCCGTATTTTTATGTTACGTCAGGTTGTAGCATTTATGCGAACATTCCAAGCTGATCCCTGAAATGGAACGGATTCAATCAGATTAACAAAAATAAACTAAAATGTATTGCCTCTGATGTGTTCCTCCAGCTGTCTTGTTGGTCAGTCCTGTGTTTCAGGCTAATTACCCTTGATTGTTGACAGCCTTACACTCCCCGTGTGTAGAAATGTGCCGTCCTCAGATTGTCTCTCCATGTCTTGTACCTTTACAGCCACTTTGTAGCATGTTAGTCCATCTTGTATCGCCTAGCTCATCATACAACCTTCGCTCGGTTATGAGGTCGTAGATGGAAATACTTACCTGTGCTTCTGCTTGTTTGGACAGTTTTTCTGTGTAGTGAAGCCACCTTCCCCTTATGAGAATCCATGCAGCTGCAGTGTCCTTGAGCAAGTTACTAGATCTCAGCTCTTGTTCTCCTCGTGGTGTTGTGCAGCTGACCCCATATTTTCACCAACTGCAATGACTAATTTCCCTTCAAGGAAGGAAAAGGACATGGCTCACCCGGATCAAGAGCCCAATGACGATATAAAAGAAAGGAACAAAATGTGTATTTGCCTTCATGTCAGCATGTTTTGTCTGCTCCAGTTTTCTGTTGCAAGCATCTGAAGCTGATTGGGAATGTTTTTAATGGGAATGCTTTTGAAGGTCCTTCAAATAACTTCTTCCCGACTGGCGTGGTCAGTGATGTCGCTAAAGCTTCAGTTTAGATGCATTCAATTTATCAGACACACATTATTTCCCAAAGGCTGAAGCATCTCACAGACCTCTGTGAATCTGTTCAGTTTAGTTTCATGAGCAGAATCGTGGGGAAAAATGTAACAGGTCCTTGTTACATTTGCTATTTAAACCACCTGCCATCTGTTTTTTTTTTTTTTTCTATCTTCAGATGCACAGGCGTGTTTGCAGTTTTGGTGCAGCAGCTGTGTTTTCGGTGTAATGATGAGATAATTTAGCACTTGTCGTGCACACTGTACATCAAGACACCTTTGTATGTTCAATCCAGAAAGAAAATTCAAGAAGATCCTCACAATACCCAAATTCAGAAAAGAAAAACAAAAAAAAAATGTGCCGAGTGACCTCTGTAACATGGACTCCAAGAATACAGTGAAATATGAAAAGCACATTTTGAGATGTGCTGTGTTTTCCATGATTTATTCCTTCTGTCAGGCCAGTGTCCCGGCTCCTCAGTTGAACATCAAATGCGTTCAATCGGGCCAGTATTTGGATCCCACAAGCAAAATTGTCAGCTTAAGAACAGCTGAGAATTTATCTATTTATTAGTTTGACTCGGGCTATCGCACAGGTTTTTCGTTACGCTCTCTAAAAACTAAAACTAGTTGTAATACCCTCATAAATGTCATTGAATTAAACTATATCGTTCAGATTTTTTCTTTTTGTAGCTAATTAGTGTAATTCCTTCTTACATCCCATCACCCATGCACACTTTTACATCTGTGCATTAATGCTTCGAACACACCCGCATGCCAACCTAATTCACTCTGCGTGTACCTCATAAGGAGACCGTCTATATGCAGCATGCAGTCGTACCTAGGCTGTGTTCCCTGCACCCGGCCATCTGGTTTCAGTTCAGACCCATCTGGATCTGACTCCAGCCCAGGCATCTCAGGAATACATTTTGGAGGGGTGCCCACATCCGTTCACACAGACAAGTGTTTTCAATTACTCAATTTTAAATGTCTCTAAAACCCAAGTGATTGAGCCCCCCCCCCCCTCTTTTTTTCTTTTTTTTTTCAGGCAGCAGCAGCAGTGGTAAACACAACTTTATTTCTTAAAAAAAAAAAAAAAGCTGCTTCAGAGGGCAATGGCTAACCAGAACATGGGACGTCGACTGAATTACACCTTGATGACTGACAGGGGCATGTCACTGCTGTGCTGTGCACTGCAAGCCAAGGCACAACCACAACCACAGCTCACTGAGTCTGGGATTGCAACACGGATTCGTTTGGCAATTTCAGAGCTACCACAAATATTCTCTGAGGTTCCACGAAGAAACTAAAGAGCTGAGACATGATGAGAACCATGCAAAGAACTCATCACATATGAAAACTGACAGCATGACTCCACAAGCTCCAACTCAAATAGGAATGGATAATCCTTTTTGTGTAGCCGAGGAGTGCATTGTGTAAACAAAAAAGCATTTTATGTTCATGGTGAGTTTTTTTTTTTTTTTTTTTTTTTTACAAATTTACAAGATCTTTAGGGTTTATAATGTGGATTGTTTTTCACATTATGAAGATGAAAGCAATTTACCCGTGACTGCAAAAACTCACACACGACGTCTAATTGTCTCAATTAGGATGCGTCATTAACGCATACTTGGCTGTATTAATGTAGTTTTGCTCTTACACAGTGGGGGGAACTCGTTCTATTAGCTGGATGTTTGCAGTTGTTGAGAGCAATAGATTTATGAACTGAGAAGAAGAAACAACTCAACAACCTGGAGAAACAATCAACGTCAAAAGTGAAGTTGATCCATGCTAATGTTAAAGTGTCTTACAGTCAAGTATTTGTCATGTCTTCACTTCGGACTGAGCTCTTTCAGGATTAATACGGTTTTCCTGCACTAGACAGTTCAGTTAGATTTTTTTTTTGGTGACTTGAGCTAACTGCTTGCTTGGAGACGGCAGCATTGCAGCTCTGCAGTTTTAATGTGTAACTAAAGTGATATAACCTGATTGAAATGTTAGGAATTCTAACAGTGTCACTAATTTAATCACAATGCTAAAACAAAATGTGATCATAAATGCTCGATGTTGGATGAGAGTAAAGCCAATCTGTCGGTACTCTGCATTCTTGTCATCTGTCTTTCTGTCGGCTCCTGGAAGCTTCCAGAGGCCGACCACTGGAAGCAGTATCAGTATCAGTTATTGTTGGGGCAGTTTTCAAGTCAGCAAAGCGAGACCACCACGGCCTGCAATGCAGCCTCCCATGATGCCTTCTACTCAGCATCAACATTCGTGCTCAATCCTGCTATCACCATCGTACAGTTATCGTTGACTTTCTTCATCTCTCTAATAAGGAACTTTACTCTTCTTCTAGGTATTTGGCCAGTATGTCGTTATCGAGCTATGTCTTTAGGGGGATCGAATAAAGGCAATATAAAGGCAGTCACACTGTTTACAGAGTATGTATCTGCATCCTCAAGCACGAATGAGCATGATTAAGTTGTCCCAGCCAAATGAATTAACATTACTGCAACATGTCTATGTTTAAATGTATTATTCAAAACAATGCCGACCCACCAAATCATTTTCAATCAACTGTTAGAAAACCAATTTCAACAACAACAAAAAACATGCTTACAAAATAAGAGAGATTAAACATAGTAGGTCTGTTTATAAGCAACTTAACTGTATTTTCCATCTATGATAAAGGCCTTTATCATTTTTGTTATAGTGCACGAAGTATGTATGTTTGTACTTGACGTCCTGGAGCGTCGTTCCACCCTGATAAATCCTGCTGGGCCAGAGTCATGATTGTACCTGAATCTATTTTAAATCATGACCAACAGCACATTTTAATGACTTGTATGACTAAACCAGAGGAGACCTTCCCCGGGATGCCCGCGGGCATGTACTCATGCAGCTTCTGTATTTCATACGGCTGTGCGATAAGGTCTGTAGAATAGCATTTATACATTGTCGCAAGCAGTGGCAGTTAATCCACAGGAAATACTGCCCCTTTTTTCAATTTGCATGTTAATACCATTGCTGATTTAATCTGTTATGAGCTGCACAGTGGTAGCCCTAATATAAGTTCCCTATCTTGCATACAGTCACTGTAGCAGCTCACCACAGTATCCTATTCAAATGTTTGAGGCCTCCTTCAGACCGACAATAACACTGCATTAAAAATGGAGCCTACTCATTAATTCCCAGTAACGAGCAGTCGGGGTTGGACAACGACTTGCCTTTGGCATTCAGGTTATTGTTCGGCCTATTTATTGATTTCAGATACTTAATTATTTGTTTCGTTGTGGTGGCAATAGCTGCTTCTCATAGTGTAATAAAATTACTTAACGTTCCCTTGTTCGTGGCAGAAATTCAGCCATGCATTACATGCGCTCTTGCCTGTGGGAGGTGGTAATGTAACTTTTCCAGTCAACGAGCAGACAGACCTGCTCTGTGCTTCTACCATATTTCTACACTCTGCTCTCAAAATGTTGAATGTACACGTATGAAAGTGAATTGCTGTGATGGCCATGCGACGCCTGCGATATATTGAATAACTCTCTCAGTTCCTTGAAAACTTGCTGAATATAAAAGTAACTGGTTGCTTAGAAACAAACAAACAGACTTATTTTGAGTATTATGATAATGTGCTCATGTGTGCAGGTCAGCATGTTAACTGGTTCACAAGTTCTCAGTCCACCACAGAGTCACACACATTTTACACCTACAAGCAGTTGTTCAGGACTGTGGGAGAAACCAGAGAACCTGCAAACGTCAGGCCCAGATTCAAGTTTGCTATATTCTGCCCGTCAGGTGAACGCAGTAACCATCATCATGTCACGTCAGCACCAGTACTACTGGTGCAGGTAGCTTCCGGGTGGCTCCAGCAGAGAGCGCAGAAGAAAAGGTCCATCTATTCCTCCACTTCAGCCATGACGAACATGATCTTGAATAAAGTTGCATCTATGTGTTTCTTAATCAAACATACCACTACATTTTCAGTTATGACTCTGTTTCAGTATCACTGACGTAGTCGAATATGTTTAATGAGCACGCATGCCCAGAAAAAACATTTGGGACTGATTGTGATCGTGAATTTTCTTGTAATAATTGAGCGAGCAGAGTTATGTGGTTAAAGTTAAGAATGACTTTAGTATTGAAAACAACATGTTGGAGCATGTGCTCTATTTTCCTTACACGGTAACTGAGAGATAGCGATGATGTATTTTAGAGTCCTGATTTGATAATTGTTATGAAAACAGGAGAAATCAGTTTTGCAGTGTGCGCCATCAGAATGAACTTTTTTCTCTGTGATTTGCTTCAGTCCAGTCGAGTATTGCTTTAACACATTGAATATTTGGCAAAGCTGCTCCCGCTTGGTTTGCTGTTCTTGTTAATACAATCATTACTCACATGAGCTGAAGGAAGTTTATGAAAAGCTTGTGTGATTTCCCCCCCCCCCCCCCCCCTCAAATTTTTCCCTATTGTTTGGGGCTTTCACGCACTTTTTACATTATCTAATGAATCGTCATCCACCTCATCCACGGCACTTTTACCGATTCACAGATATCGCCAACTAAAATGATTTCATGGCTTTCATTTGGAGAAAAGGTTTTTAAAAACACGTAACAAGAGACTAAAGCATTTGGAACAAACTCAAGGACAGAAAATTGTGATTTTCAGTCTGAATGACACTAAATATAAAAAAATCAATTAAAGAAATTGCTAAGCTAAGCATACTGTCCTGATTGCTGCTTCAAGATGCCACCCTCAATAAAAGTACTGTTGAGAGGACACTTTTTAATGTTACCCAACCTGGACTTTAACATCACCGATTCACTCAAAATGTTTCAGTTTACCAAGTTCATTTTTACAGCTGAACACCACTTTTAACGATTAATTTTGAGTCTTTTTTCATTTCTTTTATTTCATGAATACATAAATGTATTTAAAAAAACAAAAAAACAACACATTTCACAGAATGTCAGAGTAAAATATTAAATTGTTGAGAAACTTTAATTTGTACACAGCTGATGAAAACCTACACATCTGGCATCTTTAAGAATGTTTGAAGCTTTGAAGTTGAGTGGTGTTTTTTTTTGTTTTGTCGTGAAAAAAATATGGTAAATGAATAACTTGCAAATACATATCAATATACTAAATAATTTCATTTAGGAGCACACTTAAAACAAAGCTATGAGTATCAAGACATTTCCTTGGATCATTGAAAGCTTTGAAATGCGGAGAAAATGCAAGACAAACGTGGTACAATTGTCTGTACTTCTATACTGATATTTACAAGTACTGTATAAAATATTGATCTATGTTGTCAAGTAAAAATATATATATTTTTATTTACAGATCTTCCAGGTTGAAATTTTGTTTTCCAACTTGAACAAAAGCACCACTTTAAATTGCACTATATTGTTATTTAAAGATTTATCCATTAATATGTTTGTCAACAGCATCTTAAAGTAATCCCAAAGGTGCTCTTCTTGGCTGATAATGTTTCATTGTTTGTGCTTCATGCAAATAAGAATTCAAATCAATTCAACTTTATTTTTATGATATAAATTTATAATACAACAGTCATTTTGAAGTGCTTTTTACATAAAGAAACCCAACAAATCCACATGAGCAAGCATGAGTGACGGTGGAAAGGAAAACCCCCCTCAAACAGGAAGAAACGTTTGCGGAGCTAGGCTCAGAGCTGGCGGCTTTCTTCTATTCCAGTTGGGGGAGAGGATAGAGGAGAGAAAAGGACAGGACAGACAGACAGATCAGGGTTGGGATTCAGACCCTGGTTCGGGTAGGGGGGGTATAGATGGGTCACAACAATCTTTTCATTCCCATGTAGTTAAATGTGTTTTGCACATTTAACTAATGAGCAGCATTTTCAATCCACAGAGATGCTGTGGTTTTGATTTATGACACTGGAATCATTTTCAATGGCCGTACGGTACTCATTAGATCTACATTCATCAGAGTTATGCATGTAGACGTCATCAAGAGCTGTTGAGCATTGTTCAGTGAATGACTTGACAATTCAATTTGTGCAGAGCTCATCACAGGGGCATGGGCCAGATGCTTGGGATGTTTATGGATGTTTATGGTGCTGTTGCATTGTGGGCACCAATGTACACAACCTCTGCCTGTCAATGCAGTCAAATTTTCCACGTCAGGTGCATCTCTTTGGTCAGAAGCATCTCAAGTCAGTTCCATTCATAAAGACGGTGTTCGCAGAGCAATATATCAGGAATATGACTTAAAACACTGGACAAGAAGGCAGAATGGATGCTTTCTTTAAATGGGGACGATAAAAACACTAATTGACACCTTAAATATAATGCAAGGACTGATTTTGAAAATATATCCATTGTTATCTTTGAAAAACAAGACTAGAGTTCCTCCCTCCAACCTGTCGCTTACATGGCCTCTGATTGGATCTGATTGGATCATCATCTGATTGGATGATTACACCGCGTCCTCCAAACCGATCATGATTGTAATCACATTTGGTGAATTGAGTCAGACAGAGACATGATGTGATTTTAATCAGACTGGTATTTAGTCAGATTATTTATGAAGCATCCAACTGCAGCTAGTAATGCACATGTGATGTTCACCTTCTGAACTGGTTTTAGTCGATCATCCCTTATTTTCCACCTCCATGTTGAACTCTTTTATTGCCTTTACCGTACTTTTTTTAAATGGGCTCATATTATATTCAGTATTCATGCTGCATTTCTCACTGTCCGTTTTTGTTGATGTAAAACTCTTTGTTTATTGGTGACATTTATTGCAAGTAAGGTTGATTTCACAGTTGATGAGAGGCACTTTATAAGGTGGTTGACCTCCATTCAGAGCAACTTTGGAGGTAGAATGTCTCACTGGAGGAGTCTTCAGCACATTGAACTGATGGAAACAGGGATCCATCAAACTGTCAACAGAGCCACCAGATGACCAGCACAATACACAAGCAAGCAACATCCATCTAAATAAAAAGTTAATTTCGGGTTGACGTGCCCCGCCTAAAAAAACAACCTGATTATAAATAGAGAAAACAGTGTGAGGTCCAAATTAACTGGACAGACACGAACATAAAACAAACAGATCGAAAATATGGAATACTGCACCAACTAAAATTGATCGTCCAGCCACATCTGGACCCAGTTGTTTGTGTGTAAATGTTTTCTCTGTCAATTCAGGCTCATTGTTCCGTTAACATATCCCCGTTGCTTGAGCTAAATGTGTGCATTTCACTTACCCATTGTTCAATTAAGACTGATTACATAACTTGTTTTGGATCTTGCAAAAGTGTCCAGGCGAGGGGAAATTACGAGTAACAATGCTGGTAATTACAAAAGGATAATTGCTCACTCGCTGGCGACATAAACCACTCTGCTACGCTGCCCCGGTGATGTACAATGCAGACCCTGACCCGCTTTTAATAAGTCAAGTTTGAAGCACAAAAAACCACGGGCGAGAAATGTCCTACCCTGCTGCAGCCCGCTGGCTTCGTGGCAGACGCACAAACCACACAACCACTGCAATGGATGAGGGAGAAAGCGATGGGATTTGTAGTAAAAGTGCCGTGCATCTTTACTGAAATACAGCCTCCACGTCCTCCAGAGCCTCGGCAGCTTGGCTGATTGCTGTGAGTGAACGCAGATGGGAGAGATGCCCAGCAGTGGAAAACAGGGAATAAACTAGCTTAATGAAAGCATCATGGCACAGTGAAAAGCCAGTCTAAGCCATCAGTGAGAATACCCCGGGGGTAGGAAGATGGGCTGGTGTGCGTGCTGGGGGCTGGAAGCTTGCCTAGATCCAGGAGCTCTGTTGGCCCTCTGTGGGCTCGTGACAGCCCACTCCCTCACTGTACTGAACCTCCCGGGAGCAGCCGGTAAGCTGATATGCCATGTTACTGGTTAGGCCTTGGTACTAAGCACCATATCTGGCAAATTAGATGCTTAGTTGGGAATGGCTGAGGGCCAGGTTTGTCTTGGTGTCGGTTGTCTGCCCAACCAAGGACAGACAGACAAATTAAGCAACTGTTTTCTGAGCACATTCTACAAGTTTGCAGCGAAGAAGCAGCAGTGGATTTTGAGCACACCTTTGTGAGGAATGAGAGGAACAATGATAACGGAGCTCGCATTTTCAGAGTGAGAATTGTTGAAGGGTAGTCAAGAGATCAACATGTATGTATCAGACATAATGAAAACCTGGATAGTGCAGTTGCCTGCGCTTCAGTAACATTAAAGTCTTCCTCCTATAAAGCAGTCACTGTGTTTCCAGCACATTAAGTGGATATACTGCACAACATCATTTGTAATGAAGTGGTAAAATGCCAGAATTTTGACGTGAAGCCAACACTGGCATATGAAAAAGATCTAACTAACACAACCAGATATAGTTAACTTTAGTATACTATGTTTATATCACTGTCCACAAAGTCAAATGAGACCATGATAGGAACAATAAGACTGTTGCTTTCATTTAGAATGCCCCTTGCTTTGTAGTATTTTGGAAAGAGTGTGTGTCCACCGGTTCAGAGAGGGGGTCGGCAGTCTTTCTTCAAGGCAATCTGGCGAGAGATTACACGGTTTCTTTCTCCCAAATGGTCGTATGAACAAAAGTAAAGATGCTGAGACATCCTTGATGAAGCTACAACCTCTACGGCTTCCCTCAGATTGTCTGAATATGTAACCTGGATCAGATCACAGATCCTTTGTGGTCTGACCTATTTGATCTTTGCCTGGCACTTCTCCAAGAAGCAGCAACATAGATGCTTCTCAATCAGGTGTGTGAACCATCTCATCTCATTGCAGAGGATCAGGAACTCTATCAGTCTTCTCACCCTGCTTGTCGGGATCCACACCCAGGAAAGAAAGCTCATCTCAGCTGCTCGATCCAGAATGATCTTCTTGTTTATGACTCAGACTCCATGACCACAGGTGAGTGGGGAAGTATCCAGACCAGTAAAACAGAGAGCTTTGCTTTATGGCTCGCCATCGTTTACCACAACAGTGACTGCGTTAAAGCCACAACCGCAGCTTGTCCAGGCTGCGGTCGATCTCATCATCTCCACTGCCAATCACTGGTGAATAGAGTTTATACAGTCACCATATGAACTTTTAAAATTTGTTCATGCTCTATAGTGGTTTACAGTTTGTTCTTCAGTCGCCAACGGCCGGGAAAAAAGAGAAAATAAAGAGCCCGTTTGATGTATTTTATCTTCTTATGTGTCTTTTTAGTTTTCTTGGGGGTTTTCTTTTTGTTTTCACATTGAAAAGCTTTGTGAACCTGCCTCGCTTCTGCCAAGAGGCCTTCATTTAAATTCCTCCAGATGAGAAATAATAAATCCTCCTTGAAGCGGGTCAGCTGCTGCCACAACAGCTTATTGCATAAATGAGTTTTTTTTCTTTGCTATATTTAAATTCCATTCATTTCAGTTCCATTGTGCTTATGGGACACTAATGATGAAATCAGTATATGTACGCAGTGTTATGGGAGTTTACAGCTTATTACATAATTTTATACATATAAAACTTAATGGAAGCAGTGCTACCTGCTCAGGCTTCTAACTAAATAACTCCTTTTCCACCTTTTTCTCATCATTTTTATAGGAGTTACATAAATTCTAATTCACAGTCCTAGATAAAGGTTATTATAAAAAAAGAGAATAATCTCACATCTATTAGACCCGGTCAAAAGCTTTAATTCAATATACTTGGTATAAAGGATTTTCTTTCCCTTTATTCTCTCATCGTTTTTCATTCCTTTGACTATAAATAAAGTCAGTCAATAGAGGCCATTTTTCTCCCTCTGCAGGGTGAGAGCAACTTTCATGATGAAGTTATCTTCTCCAAGGCTCTGTTGCACAATGCTGCCTATTCACTCTTTTCTGCTGTCTCACTGTGACAGCGGTTTAGATCCTCGACTTACCTCAGCATCCATTTATATCCCTGCATTTGATTTTTCTACAAAGAACAAAACTGTATGCTGTGACTTGAATCTTAAATCCGGGATGTGAGGACACCATATACTTGGAACCGCATTATACAGACCCTGTTTAGGTTTCTATTCACATACAGCAGTACTCAACAAAAAACATCTGTTATTTGTTAGTGGCATGAACAGAAGGTTGTCCTCATATAAATCTGCAAAGAGGCTATTAATCCAAACAGATACTGCTGTATCCTGGCAAGATTGTGTGTCCGTGAGCTGCTGCGTGTCCTGTCAAACTGCCTTTAAGAGCCTGATGATGCTTTTTTTTTTCTTTTTTTAACTCTTTACAAAGTACTATGTGTAAGCTCAGTCCGCCAAAAGCCAACAATGTCATTGCTAATTTCCTTTCACCATATGTGAAGGTTTTCTGTTTAAAAAAAAAAAATTTTCAATGGCAATTTCACTGACAAACTGTACGTTTCGTTTCGCTATGTGTATCTCCCTGCACGTGCAACTGGCTAAGATGGTGAAGTTTTGTTGCATTTTCCATCAATCCATCAGCAGTGGAAGTGCAAACAAGGCAAGGCTGGTTGACAGCCTCTGCTCTTTGTCTTCGCTTGCAGCAGGACGGATATTAACACACCAATGGGAGATAAAGCAGGCAAATTAAAAGGTGACATGAAGAGAATTGATACACTCAGAGAAGACACGCCAAGTTATTTTCTATCTTATCACTCAATTATACCAAAACACTAATCCATCCAGGAGATTAACGGCCATTGTTGAGGGGATGTAATATTTTCCAGGATGTCAAAGTTTTACGAGAAAGCAAAGTGCAAATCTTTTTGGGTCAGCGTGCAGTCAGAACAAGTACTTTAACATTTAAGTTAATTTGTGTTACACATAGACTCAGACGACGTGAATCACGTCATGTGTTAGGGTTAGGGTTATTTGTAGCATGTCCAAGTTGCCAGAGTTTTCTATTTCAGTGCAATTTGGGTAAAGGATGTGCACAAGAAACCTTTGATTACTGGGCGAGGCCAACTTTTAGTGTATTCACAAGTTTTGAAACGCATACTTATAACTGTAATTGTTCTACTTTTTGCATGTGACAGGGAAGTAAGTGATCTCCACCCTGTAATTAGTGCTTAAGTTATAGATACCTGGTGGTTGTATTACAAATTGTTGTACTAAAAACAGCGAGAGACATACAGAGCAACTGTCTCTCTCTCCCTGCCCTTCTAACTAAGCTGCCAATACTTAGATACCTTTCGAACTGATTTAAACCAATACGTTCCATATTATACTCGAGACCTTGCCTCCAATTTGTACACTGCTGATTCTTGAGGGAAATATCAGTGTCTAAATGTTCCAGTGCATGTACCAGATACTTTGTCTGGTCATTTAGTGTTTGGGCAGGAAGTATAAAATCAAGGTCTTGCCTTGGAAAACATGCTGCTGCCCACTGTAACAACATTTAGGGAATTTAAACCCAAACTCCAAAGATGTGGGTGTAAACCAAAAACAACGAATGAAAGATACTAAACCTAGTTTTAAGAGGTGATATTATGTGGATTTGTCTCTATAAGTGAGACTTTTCACATATTATAAAGAGTTTACAGCTGCTTTACGAGGGAGTAATTACACACAGCTGTGCTTCACTGTGATGATATTTAATTATCATAATTGTTCTTCTGGTCTTGAGTATTGTGGCAACTTTCTAGTGGTTAAAGAGTCAGTATTCAGCCTTTTACCAGCATGCCCATTCTCATGTTGAGTAGAAGGAGGTAGGAATGAAGATTGAGGAAGGAAATATGCCACACATAGTTATAATTAGCAAATTGTTTATTGATTATTCGTCTTTCAGTTGCACGTTCAGCAGACATGCTTGATCAGTGGTTGAAAAGCTTGAGCCTAGTGGCTTTGGCACGTTCTCCCAACGTCTTTCATTCTTTTCCTTTGACCTGTTTTGGAAACTTTGAGGCCAGTTTACTCCCCACTGTCCACAACCATTAGACGTAGAAGAAAGGGGACAAGAAAGTCTTGCTCAAGGTATTTTCTTGCGTGGCTGGTGTATATGTGTGAGTCAAAGGGGAAAGTAAATGAGCGCTGTTTAATGACTTCTTTTCTGCGGCACTTTGGTCCCGTGGGTTTATATAACTTTGCCGGATAAACCACATCGAACAGTCACAGTGAGTGGGACGAATAACGAAAACAAGAGGGATCCTTGTAACCTTTCATGTGAGCATTCTTGGCAAATCCTCGTTCACTTCCCTTTGCACTTCCCCGGGACATTTTCAATCTGAGCTGCCGGCCTGGACAGCTCATGAAAGGGCTCGAGCAGTAATGTATTAATGTGTGTTGCCACAATCATAGATTTAGCAAAATATGGACGTCTAAGCAAAGAACAGGCCAGCGAGCTATTTCTCAAATTGAAACATACTGAAGTCACCATAAAGGTTTGATTCATTTATTTAACTTTGCAATGAACAATCTGAGCCCTCTCCAAACTTTGAAGCAGTGGTCAATTATTAGATCCCATCAATAATGTCTATGGTGTACCCTCCTGGTATTTGTTAGTACATGTATTTGCATTCTTGTCTGGGATGACAGATAAACGATCGTGCTTGTATGGAAAGCAAAATTGAAGAATGACTGTGTGCATAGTCGGGAATGTGTAAACCACCATGTCTGCAAATGTCCTTGCTGGACCCCAGTGAAGTCTTCTGGGCCCCTGCAGTTTCAAGATGTAATGGTTTACATACCCAGCTGGCAGCACGGTGGGTTGTCATTCAGAGTTCTATTTGAAACAAGTGGATTTTCTTGCAGTTTTTTCCCTGTATGACTGTGTTGGCCTGGAGGCGTTTTCAAAGTGTGATTATAATCAGGGACAATCTTTTACATCCTTGATGGACCGCAGAGATCCACATTGTGTTGGTATTTTGCCCGTGTCCAACATCAGGGACACAAATCTGGGACTGAAATGTATAAACATTTGGAATATTTTGCATATTTATGGTTGTTTGGTATGCAGTATGTGGAGCACATGGCAACACATTCTGCAGACAATGAACAGAAATGTTCAGTAAATCCATTTGTCATTTGTTGTTTTTGTTTTTTTTTTTCATTTTAAATATTAGACAAAGTGGATTAAAAAGCTGTGAGCCCAATAGAATAGCTGTTGTTTATTATTCCCCTCCCCAAACTCGGAAATGTAAAAAATCCAGACCTTTAGAAATATGGTCAAAGCAATTTAAACATGACAGAGAGAAAATATGGACAATGAAAGATCTTGTTACAAGGCCGATTGGACGGAAAACAGAGTTTCTCGATGAGGGAAATGTTCTTGTTTTGCTCATTTAAAAGTCTTAAACAATACAACTTGGACACTCTTACATGTTAGAAATACACAAACACAAACATTCTTCAGCCCATGCAGATCATGACCATGTTTAAAATTTCAGACAATATTTTAAATATGAGTTTACAAGCAATATGTCACAGTTACTTTGCCAAGTACTCGAATGCAACAAGCACAGGACACACCGTATCAAAACAACAGTTATTGCTCAGCCCATAATAAATGTAAAAGCATGTCTCTTGCAATCAACACAGATATGTCACATCACATACTTTAATAAAATCACTGACCATTACAGTAAAAAGCACCATGCAGCCACAAAGCTAACCAGTTTTATTACTTCGCTAATGAGAAATTATGTGACATCAGGTGTTTGTTATTGCTACTTAGGAAACAAGAAAGAAACAAGTATTTTCTGTAGTAATCGTCATGTTTTCCTAAACTTAACCAAATGGTTTTGGTGCCTGAAACTAAGTGACGAGGGCCCACCCAGCTCTCGCAACCCGTCGTCATTCGTGTGGATGGGTTGCAGTCAGCTGAGCTGACCACGACGAGGGACTGATCACTACATTCTCATGTGGACGGGGTTGATTCTACCATTCAGCTGCGTGTCAGGGAAGATAACGCTGTTGTCTGAGCTCGGCCTTTCTTTCAGGAGTTTCTAGTCTCTCAAATCAAATCAATCAATTAATCAGTTAAACTTAATTTGTAAAGGAATTAACCATTGTGACAACAGAACAACATAAATAAGCATGAGAAAATAGAGGGAGCAACAACAAGTACTCAAACAGAACAGTCAGTGCACTAAGGTTTACTGAAGTGAGTTACATAAGAATGTTGATCCATTTCATTACATTGCATTGCATTATGTCAGACATCACACGTTGCACTCAAAGAATTGTTATGATCTTTTCTTGCAGAAAATCTTGGACAAGGAATTTAAAAGACACTTAATCTTGACTCCCCAAATTTTAGAAGACCGCAGAACAGCAAGACCGTAATTCATGATAGAACTTTTGGGCATTTTCTCATTTCTCCGGCGTCCGTCCAAAACACACTCAGACAAGAACACACAGATACCAAACAGGAGGAAACATGATCATTCGGAGGACCTTTAACTGAAAACTGCACAATTTAGAGTGAGTTTTATGTGGAAAAGCAGAGGCGTGCACTTAGTAACACACCCAACAACATTGGCGGTGACTTTGTTGGGGGCAAATATTTTCCATTGAGAAATTCATGAGCTTGTAAACAGCTCGGGTCCTGGGAAGCATTGTTACATCTCTGACGATCACCAGTCCCCGTTTGGAGAAACTCCTCTCTCATTGTTTCTTTGTTTCTATATCTTGTCTTTCATTGGGGGGGGGGGTGTTGCAACAACAATGTCCTGCACTTTTCAGCACAACCAACCCTTACATTGATCTTTTACTTTTTCTTTTTAGAGAAAGTTCAAGTCAATTACACACAGATGTGTGTCCCGTGTACATTTCACGCTTCTCTCAATGCCCGGCATGACCGGGCATTGAGTGTGTGATCATGCAGGTGCACACGGGGACGTGTGCTGGTGAAGATGAGTCAGTACAAAGTCACTTAGCAGCTTTATAGAGGATGTTTGCAAACTTTAAAGGGCCACCTGTGAGCAGCCATAAAGCTGCCATTGTGCCAGCCCGTGTGCGAGCCGAGTCTCATCATTCTGCTTCTGCTTGCACTTCTCATGTCTTCATCTTTTATGGCTCGGACTCTTTGAGGTGATACTACTTACTATGAGTGATGCTGAGATCACAGAGAGAAATCCCTTAATCTTCAGATGACGTCTCCTCAAGTTGCACGCAAAGGACGTTAAATTTTGAAACATAAAACAGGCCAGACAGAATCATTCAGAGAATTATTGCCAAAGTCAGCCCTGATGTGAGTGCATGGGTGCAGGAATGATCTATTAAAAAGCCCAAACATCATTAATACCTGCCTAATGCATCCAGTCTGTGCTGAAAATGAACACCACCAAGTGAGATATTGGTCCTGTAGAATGTGGCTCTGCGAGTTATGATAATACCAGACCATCCGCGGGAAGTCAAGTCTGCACAGCAGGGCATTCACGTATTCTCGTGGGTGCTTATTTTATTTTAATTTTATGTTTTTAATTGAGTGTAAAAGTCTGGTATTTATTTCAGTTTCTCAGTTTCTGTGGTTTTCCCGCAGATTTTAAGCTCACCTTCCTGGAAAATGTTGATTATTTAACTCAATATGAAGCCCAGTCCTACTAACTGCTACAGGATGTACACAATTTCTATGTCTCCTGTGCGAGGTCTGGTTTTTATGATTGAAAATATAAAGCGATTTACTAAAATCCAACCCCAGAAGATTGTGAAATAACAGCAGCAAGCGAAATGCGGCTGGAACATGAGCTTTCTCATGTCGACTAAAATGACAAAGCGTCACATTGTTAGATTTCAGAGAATTACTGATAAATGAGAATAAATACCGAGAAGTTGTGAACAACTGGCCTTTCTGCACTCAGAATCATTAACACCAATTATCTACATCTTGAACGGGAAGCTGCTGCACTTCCCGTTCACTTGACTTCATTTCCTCCTGTTGCTGTTACTGTATTGTTTATCCGGTGTTTCTTCCTTTGCGCATTCTATTCACACGTAGATTCATACCAGCATCCGAGATGCCTTTCCAGGATAGAGACTATCCGTCATGAACACTTCAAACGGCTGGTCCTTCAGTCTTTGCGAAATCATCTTCCCCCTTTTCACACTTAAGTTAGTTCCCATGTGTTTGGAGGGCAGTTCAATCCTCACTTGCTCATACTGGGACTCATCAGCATCCCACATGCACTCTTTCCAGTCCTCCCAGGATGCACAGCTGCTTTTTTGTGCTCCACTTTCTGGAAAGTCTATCTTTGTGCAGATAATATTAGCTACATCCCTTGTTTACTCGATGCTGAAAACTGAACCATTGTATGCGGTGTGGTCAGGGTCCCTGGTGGCTCTGAGTTGCAGCTATTGACCATGTGAAGGGCGGACGATTGACTCCGACTCCGACAGCGACCAGACGGATGTTCGTCTTAGGGAATGGCGAGACCTGAGAGGCACATAAGTAATCGGTGACCCGTCCATTAAAATGATGGATATAAACTGATCAACAACAAAAAAAAAAAAGCATAATCGGAAGAATGAATTAAACACACATTTATCACATGCCATTTACTATTATCGCTTTTGGTTTTTCAAGAAAATGACGCGATAATGCTTTACTTTTGGATTCACTCAAGGTGAAATGAAGCTACATTTGACATCGCTGGATATTTGTTTTAGGGCCTCTTTTTCTCTCATTGTTATAATACTATTTATCATTTATAAGAAACTACAAGAGGTTGGTTTTTTTTTTAACTTGGACAAATAACTCCCGTATTTTTAATGGTTCTTTGGGGTGTTAATGTGGCACAGTGCAGCAGTTTTAGCGCTCAACACTTTGATGCTGGCGCCTGAATGAAAGAAAACATGGAAGTGATAAGTGGAAGCTTGGAGCTGCACCTCATCTCTGTTGAACGCCGCTTCCAAGAAAACCTGAATGAGTTATTTGTAAAAAAGGAAATATCTTTCCCTGTTGTTCTTTGTGACTCAACATGAATAAGGTGGAAGTGTTACAAGGCAACAGGGAGTGGCGCTTTCCTCTGGCTTATGAGTGCGAAGGTTTGGTGTGTGAGTTCTTGTTGAGTCACAGATCTGTTTCCAAACCAAACCACACTGAGGCCACTTTGCATGTTAAAACTGCCGGACAAATGATCCTCAAAGCTTCATTCTGGCTCACTGTGTCACCTCAATGTTGGCACAAGCTCTGGATCTGGAAGATTTCTGCAGTGTTTTACTAACTTGTCAGAAGTATAAGGACAGGGAGGACTGACTTTTCACTCATGAATGTTCCCCCTAGGTTATGGACAGTAAAGCTGCAGGGATGGAGATACATAAATATACTATAAATGTAGATGTGTTAATATGTACAACAAAAATGACATGATTTGTGTGAAATAAATCATTAAGCCACTGGGTTCAGCCTTTTCCTATTTTTGGTCAGTGAAAGTGAACGGAATCTGTTAGTGTGTGTTTGTATTCTCTATATGTTGAAATATGATTTCTTGTTTGTTTCTCAAACAGTCTGATTCTGATGCCGATGTTTGTTCGACCACCTTCGGCAGACCCGAGATCAGTAACGTCCTCCTTGATAGCTGAGGAACTGGCTGCTTTCCTTGGCCTGGTGTCATGCGCGGGGTGATATTTTTAGACCGTCCTGTATGAATTAGGCAGTGTTCCGTGTTCTCTCTGTGGGGCAGTTCAGATCTACCTGACTCTAGGGTTGCTATTAACCCTTCTAATAAAGGCCAGATTGTGGGAAAACTGGTAGTTAATGTGACCCGGCTGTGGCTTGCTGACAGACGTTCCCACCAGCGGTGGAGGACAGAGCCCCGCTCCATTTTCCTATCCACAGGAAAAATGCTATCAGCTCCCTCAGAGCTGCAGACTCTTCATTTGCATTATTTTCCCTTGAGAAATATAATAGCCTTCTTACTCTTGACATCAGCTGTGCGAGTCGATGACTCCATTCTCAATATGAGTCCATTCGTGGCTTCAGAAAGGCGAGCTCCACTCTTCAGACATGGATACAAAACCTTAGTCATACGCTAAGACAATACTGAAAGTGACTGTGATGAAAAACCTCCCCTATGAAAATCCCTTATAGTCCCATTAAAAATGATTATTGAACATCCTGTCATCACTAAGAACTTAACAGACATCACAGACGTCCTCGGTTGCACATGTTGGCACTCATTTGCGTTGAATATACCTGGACTGGCTCCTTGGGGTCTGGGGTTTTATCTCTCACATGTTTTATCTGATGATCTCGCGGCTCACATTAGGCATAAAAGTAGTATTGTGGAAATAATACACAATGTGTGTGAAGAAAGAAGGGGATGTCCACCTTTAAGTCTTAGGTCTTGGGTGGCCTGCTCAAATTTTTCAGCACATGTTGTCATTTTCTTGTCGGGATCCACAAACAATCCAAAACACAACTAATCCTAAAAAAAAAGTATAAGAACTGGTGACCCTAAAAAAAAATCAAGCATTGAGCTCGAATAGCTCAACTTGAAGACCAGAAGATGACTTATGATGCATTATGAGTGTGAGAATTTCAGCCCAAAATGTTTTGTCTGTATGGAAATAGCAATTTTTGAAATTATTATTTGGATTCTTAACAACCTTATTGTGTCATATTTATTGAAAGTACCCTTTATTTACTTGCAGTGTACAACCAACCATCCATCTTCTAAATGGCTGTTCCCAACTAAACATTGCTGTTTCTGCAGACTGAAAAGCTTTGGCCCTTGTGTAAGTTTAAGAACACAACATGTTGCCTTAAGAGGGGGAAAAATCCACACAGTAGCAGAACATTTATGTCATAATACTTGTTTGTTGAAACTAGTTAAACCATTTCCCAGTTTTTTTTGTCCTTTTTCTTGTTGTTGTTTTTTTTTTTCTCTCTTCGACAAATTTACTTCTGCTCTCTCCTCAGCCTGAAACGCTCCATAAAAAACATCAGATCCTTTCCACCTTAATCATATTACAAAGCCTGTAATTGGCCTCCAGCTTTGTGCCCTAAAACTTCAGACACAACAAGAGCATGGTGGGACACGCACGTCTCAGCGGTCCTCCGTTAATGGGACAAGCTTGTCTGCATGAGACGCTTTAATTCAAGCTGGTGTGTGATAATTTCTCCTGGGTCTGCTTGGTGCCAGGCCAGCAGGTGAGAACTCCACCACCAGAGCATCCTGCCCCATTATCCATTAGCGGGGACTTTAGAATCCGGTTCCCACATTTTTTCAATAACTTGGCTCGTTCCTCTGAACTCCTCGCACACACACAGGTATGGAGAAACATTTTCCAGGCTTCTCCTATTCATTAAGAAGCACAGCCATTAAGTGTGTTTAAATCTTCACTGTTTTTTAGTGCTTCTTGGAAATTCTGGGGATCTGGTTGGCGTAAAAACCACTAGTTAAAATACTTGCTTGGGGTTTTTGAGTTGACTTGAACGAAACCTTTTGTGGTGTCATTTATCGATATTTAAAAAAAAAAACTTTTTTCTTTATCACATTTCTCGAAAAATCTTAACGACAAGCGTCACCGGCCACAGTTAAACTCTCCACTCCACTGGCACGTGATGCAGCTGAGAGGGAGACAAAAAATAAATAAATCAGTGAGGCCCATAAAAGTCATTGGGCGCACAGCGACACTGCTGAAGCTCTTCAGTGGAGATGAGGCACAAGCGTCACTCACAGCAGGACACAGTGCAGAAGGATAATTTGCTCAATAAAAGTACATCTGCCTTTCGACTGGGACTGCACAGGGACAGAATGTCCTGCTGTTGTTTTTTTTTAATGTTACGCTCCTCTTGACAATTAATTTACTGCTAGAGGATGAACATCTTTCTGGGTTTATTAAAATCCAATACAACCTGATTTATCAGTGATGTTTTCATGTTTACTTAGGCAGGCCCCGCTCAATTGCTTCTGGAAATTCTATTCATTCATTCATCCATTCCTGCGAGTATTTGTCCCTCCGTGTTTACGTCAGATTCATTTCGTGTCACAACGGCGATCTCGAACATTTGAGCGTGTTGATGAAGTCACAGTGCAATACGGTGTTACTCCAGCCTGTTCAGGGTAATTACTTTTTATAGACCTCTCCTGCTTGAAGACTGGCGTTGAAAAGCGAAGATGCACCTCCTGCTGCGGGGGATTTACTTCCTGTGTCTGTGTTGTTCTGCCAGAAAATACTCTCCTCTCCCTCATGTGTGTTGCTGCTTGCACTGCTCATTTCAATATAGGTCTCCAAAGATGAAAAGAAGAAAATGGCAAACACCGTTACATGACAGCTAATTTTAACATTCAAATCCATTTAAAGTTATTGAATTAGCTCTGGCCAGACACGCTGTCTTGACACAGGAAAGAATCGTTTCACCGAATTATTTAGGGATAAACGTTTCATTGGAGAGCAATAGCCTTCGGCGTGCGATCCTGCAGATGGATGGAAGAGGAAGCCTGAAAAGTTGTGTGTAGAAGCCAGAAACTCCTGGACTGAAGTCACATGCGAATGAATGGGAATAAAAATAACAGTTTAAAAAACCCAGACTGAGTGCCAAGAACTTCCAAGGTGGCACTTGAAGTCTGAAAATCTGCCCGCCAACTCATTTAAGCAATTTCTATTTTCTAACCAGAATGTTTGCCAGACACACAAGACCCTCTTACTATACTCCAAAAAAAATCCGCTAGAGCAGTGTCCTACTCCTTTTCCGTTATTATGGGTCGTTATCATTTATTTACTTATTTTTTTCCGCATTGCTTTTCTCTGTTTCATTCATTGATTCATTCATTGATTCATTCATTGATTCATTCATTCATTCATTCATTCTGTGTCGTTATTGTTAATTCTCACATTTCCGGGGAGAAAAACATTTTTCATTCAAGTTTACGGATCAGAAAAATGTTTGATTCAAACGAGCATATTTAGATTTTCATTGTTAAATGATTCATTTTAATACATGTTGTTCAGATAACATGATCGAAAGGGATCCAATCGACTTTATCTGAATAGATGGAAATGTGTGACATGATTGAATGATTGAATTACATTATTTTTCGGTGAGAGCGCGAACCACCACAATACTGTGTGGCCCCTTAATATGCTGCAGTTACACATATCTGAGCACAAAGGCCTTCTCAGAGTATCTAGAACAAGCTCAGACATTTTGACTATGTAGCAGCACTCCAAATGATTCTGTTACACTACAGAAATTCAAATAACACTTTGCTCTACTACCGTATATTTACACTCCACAGTAATAATCAAAAGCTGGGATAATATTGTTGGGGCTTTCTGATTTTTTTTGTTACACTGAAAAATATTTTAGTTCTCAGAAAATAATTTTATCCGTGAAAATAGCGAACAAGTACATTTGGCAAGAATATATTTTTATGTTTTGCATTGAGCCCACTGAAGAAACTAACAACACCGGCTTCCCAATTTTTGTAAATTATATGGCAGAAAGAACAAGGTCTTAAATCTAAATTTGGTTGTTTTGGCATAGGTGAACATGTTTTGGCAGAACAAATTGTAATAGTTTGTTTTATGAATATAGTTTTTCAGGACACAGTGTCTTGAGAACAGAGACGAGCAAAGTAAGCTCACTCTGTGTGGGCGGCGAAGACCTGACCTCAGGATGGAGAGGACAAAAGGTCTAGAAGCACTCTCATTTAGACAGACCTGCATACCAAGCTTTTCTGTGCACATGAGCGGCCAGTACTTTGACAGCGGTGCAGATCAACCGGCGGTTCTGACAAATCTGCCTTGAGACATTGTCCTCATTTAGTGACTAAAGTAAACTCCTCTATGTTCTTGGTGGAGCTGCGCTGTGGGACGATGGTTTGAACTTCAGCCCAGAGCAGGAAGATCCAGGGTCCTTCTAGAATTCAGGGCCTTCTGAAGCTTGCATGTTCTTCCTACACCTGCTGACATTTTATTCTGAAACTCCTTTCACAATATGAAAATCTTGTTTGGTCAATTGGTGACTCTGAATTACAGGTTTTAAGTGTGTTAATGAATGATTCTGTCTAATTGTTGTTGACCAGTGACTGGTCCAGGGTGCACACTGCCGTTCATCAAGCTGTGGAACGGCTACATTTGATTAACTTGTGGATGCAGTTTTTCTTTTGGACTTTTAGTATAATACCCAATAAACAACATTAAACTGCAGCATAATGTTGAAGCAATAACTGTTTGACATTAACGGCCAGTGTGTGGTATTATTGGTTACTTAGTACTTATTTGGTTTGACTTAAATCAAACTATATATTTTTATCCAGTGTTGGAAATGGTCATGTATACACAATTAATCACCATATTGGAGTGCATTTCTTTTCTACTTTTGTCCGGTATTTAGAGGTCACTGTGCTGATTACAGTGAAGTGGAGCCAGCTATTGTCTGAAGGACAACGTAACCATCACACAAATTGCAAAAGTTGATCAAGATTTGACTCATGAAATAGCATGGTTTAATAGGTGCCAAAGAGGTACTGCCCATTTAGAACTGCAGTTATTCAATGCCAATGCGCCAATACGTCTTGAACCTCTGAAGCTTGTCATGGAAAAATTAGTTGGTTTAAGTTTAACCCTTTACGGGACACTTCGCAAACTACTATATGATGTCATTTTTAAACCACAAAAGAGTATCAGGAATTTATATGCCGTATGGTCAATATAAATAAACACAGATACCCCATTTACATATCTGATTAAATCTGTTGAAAAGTGTAAAACTCATCAAGATTAATGATTGCATCCTAAAACATTTCACTTTAGATTTCCTACATTGTTGAGTACAAGAATAGACTCCTCTAAATGTGACTTACTATTTGAATTTGTTATGTTTAAAAATCGACATATTGTCTGTTTGCTTTCATGTACAAATCACATATGTTTTTTCCTTATATATTTGCATTGTAATTAGTCCATTAAAGATGTTATGGTGAATGTAAAATAGCAATGTGTCATCCATTGTTGGTTTTGTGCAGTAACTTAGTGAATCACTCCAAGTAAAATCCCTTTCTCAACATCTAGTGTTATGACGTAAATTGTGATCTGTGACTCTTAACAGTTTGTCACTTGCAGCTTGGAACAAACAGGAAGAGGGATTCTGAATATAGTCACTTTCCTGATGAAGGGTTATTGTTGTCGTTGTTGTTGCATAATACTCCCAGGCAGTGTGCTGCAAGGTTTACCTTCCGGGTCACTTGTTTACTGCAAGTACCGTATATAGACTTTGTATGTCTGAAAAGCACGTTTTTTGTTGGGTTTTTTAAATCACCCAAAATCCTAGATTTATGAACATTAAGTTATATACAATATCAGACCTATCAAGGTATGACTAATAAAAACAAAACAAATTCCAAACAAAAAACATATAATCCAACAATTTTACTGTCAATACAGACGTTGCTGTAAAGTAAGTCATGCAATACTTTTGCATGATATTGACAAATTGTATTCTTGAATGAACGCCAAACATTTTACAACAACCAGCTGGCAGTTCGCCAAGACGCCCAGATTTCAGTGTCTCACACAGGGAGTTAAAAGCTCCTACGTCTCGTCGGACCACTAAACCCCTCCGATGCCTGTAAAGTAATCATGCATAAACGACTGAATTTGGTTCAACAATTCAATGTTGCTGGCTGATGTGTGCATGTCAGAATCGAAACAATCACATTTTTCTCATTCTTCTGCTTGGTAGCAGCTGAGGCACAGTGAGATCTTGACCCGCTGTTTGACCAGTTTCAAAATAGGTTTTTATCATGCAGTGACTGTAAATATCGATGTTTCTTCTCTTTCTTCCTGTCCTTGGCAGAATACATGCTGCATCTCATGTCCGTGGTCTCCCCACAGGCCTATAAGTTGCACCTGACCATTCCTCCCACCTGCGTGACCCCGTCTGTCTCCAGCTTGTCCCCCCGCCGACTGGAGCCGCCCACCCTCTGCCTGCCTCAGCTCTGCATGCGAATCAGTCTGGATCTCGCTTGGGAGGAAGCGGAATGTTTTTATTGGGAAGTTAGACAACCATTGCAGGATTTTCATTCCATTTTCAGTAGCTGCACTCCAAAGGAAGCCCCGTTTTTTTTTTTTTTCTTACATAAGTCTGCCATCACTAGTGTGGATTAATGAGCTTTACCCCATACAGAAAAAGCAAACGAGGCTCTGTGTCCAAATCCTGCAGTACAAAATGTCCATGACTGAACAGCCGCATGGTTCAAGAACAAAAACTCTCTTTTCTCCCAGTCAACTGATTCACTACCTTTTAACTATTTAATCTCCTGAATTTCAGCATCAATAATCTCACTGCTTGCAATCCGGTATTAATCAGTGAAATCCGATCTGCCACAGTTTGCCTATTTCACACAGTCTTTCATTTCTGCTATATTTCTGGCTTGTCACTCAACCTGTGGCAAAGCTCCAGTCTGTAATGTTGTTGAACACCGAGGTGTGAACATCCCAGTGCAGATGCTATCTCCGTTTCCTGAGGTTATTCTCGTGGTGCACCCACTGTATAATTCACCAGGGTTTATTCAAGAAACCCTCACCACGCAGTGTGTCTTGTGAAATACACACTTGAAAGTTTGTGACAGGGAGAGATCGACTTTTTGTTTCCATGAAGGAGACCCCAGGGGGAAATTTCCTGTATTTTTGTAACCCGGATGAGAAACTGTTGATAACGTTATGTGTGTGGGCGCCAGCAGGGAAGGTGACATTAGCGACGACTCAGAGGAAGAGGAAGTCAATCAGCAGAGCGCGAGAGAGGAGCACAATAGGGTGGCATGATAGGAGAGCCAAGTGGGGAAAGTGGGAGTAAACACACACATACACACAAGTGCACACACAAGGTACCTCTGTCTACAGGTCAGCGGGGGAGCAGGGTTGTGTCGGCACATGCATGCGTGCACGTGTGCTCATTTGAGCGCGGAATATGTCTGCTCATTTCAGTGCATTTGCATGTGTGGGAGTGCGTGTGTGGGATCACACAGTTGTCTTATTCGCACCTGGCAGGGCCAGTAGTGAGTCAGCAGTGGTGAGAGGTTGAGCTGTATTCCCCGTCACACAGCCCAAAGTTGTGTTAACCTTTTAGACAAAAGGCGGTGACGTGTGTGGGCTTCTACTAATCCGGTGAGGAAAACCATCTGAATGTCACGTATTCTTCTAACAGCCGTCATAATCAGATTGGAAACGTGTGATAGAGGTCTCTCAGGAAACAATTCAACAAATCCAATCAGATTTGTGAGGGAATTTTTGTCACTTTGGACCATACAGCTATAGGTATCCACAAATTGCTTTTTAACCAACTGTATACTGATTACCAACTTTTTGTCCTTGGAGGTCCTTGGATTTGCTATAAGAAGGCTTTGGACCCCCCAGATCTCTGATTTGCCAACATATCTCAGTGAAGACAAATAATGATAGACACACCAACTTTCGTAAACATACAAAAGCAGTCTTCAAAATGATGGATGCATGCATGGATGGATGGACAGATTACATTTCCTACCACTGTCTTGCTCTTGTTCTTCCTCATTTGCAAAATTATATTTACTTGTATTATGCTTGTACTTATATTATACTTTTTGAAGCTCTGTTGCGTTACAGCATTCATTTGAAAGAGCAGAATTTCCCTTGAATCACAAGAGAAATGGGGACAGGTCGATATGCTTGCAATGGACAGCGTGTGAACCTTGAACACAAATCCAGGATCGATGACTGTGAAAGTTTGTTCTGAAATTCAAGGTCCCTTGACAATGTGTGCTGGAGTTGATATTTTCCTCTGGCTTTATCAGCAGGCTTCTGCTTCATGGTTTGTTCAATACTTTTGATGAAATGCCTGTTAAAAAAAAAAAAACCCAAAACAAAAAAAACATTACACCTGCTCAACATCTGCATAGCTATTATGAGTATATGAACACGCAGATTCATCCATCCAACTTCTAAATGCTTTATTCAACTTTGACTGTGGGACGATGCTAAAATACCCAATGAAAACAAGAAAAACATTTGAACTGTTAGAAAAAGCTGTCAAGCCCAGTATTGAAGACTGGATGTTCTTATTGTGTCCTCCAAGTTCATAATAAAATCATCTATGTATATTTGTTTGTCTGTTTTTATGTCTGTTAGCAGGATTATGTCCAAACTACAGCTCAGATCTTTTAAACTTTTGAACCACAAATTGATATTAGGCCATGGGAGATTTCATAAAATTTTGGAGGTGACCCGGGTCCAGATCCAGATCAAGTTGCTGGATCAGGATTACATCTTATAGGTTTTTAAGGATTATGTGAAAACGACAACCAATTTACACCACTGATGGATTTAACCGTTGGTGGATGTCAGAAATATCTGATTGCGCTTGTTTCTTCTTGTTGTGATTATAGCATGCTAACCACTGTACCCCTGTGCATTCAAATTATTACATTTTTTTTTGCTCTTTAACTAAAATAAGAAGAAGCTTTAGGATATCATGAGTTGCAACTCCAAATATTGGTTTTCCTATGAAATAATAAGAATATTTTACATAATGAAGGTTCTTCACAGGATTTTTAATCACAATTTTGCCATTTAAATCAATTAACACATGTAATTACATTTCTACAATTTCACCAGTTAATACAAAACGTAATAGATAAAGTTTGACACAAAAGCCTGTCAGGATTTCGCTTTTCTTTTCTTTTTTGAGTTGATTGCAAAATGGAAAAGAACAACCAAACATTCTCATCTCTGGCTCAGAAAATCCACCCTCAAGCATGATTTAGATGTCTCCTTATTTAATCATAGCGGAATAAAAACCTTCAGGTTGTTGGCTGCTATGAAGCTGTTTATCTCCTCTCTTATAACACAATCACATTGTATGTGTTCAAATTATATGTTATCATGTATTCCAATTAGAAAGTAAAATTTTAGCACCATACAATGGATCCACATGTGGTTTCATCTCAGGTGACTCATTGAAACTGTGTGGTTCAAACATGCTAACACCTTGGACTGCCCCTCCCCAGCCCGCAAGGATGCATCACAAATCTCAATCAGATGCGAGGCTGAGTGAGTCTCCATGTCAAGCATGAGGTATTATCATATGATGTAAAGTGATACAAGTTATCCCTGAAAGAATAAGGTCTGGGATGTGATGTGTGCGTTCCTGTCAAGTCCGTGACGTCGTCTGCGCTGGATCATCAACACTGGCGCAACAACAGTAATCCGACACCTGAAAAGCAGCCTTTCAAGCCGTCTGCGAACATGACAGCTTCTTTTTTCTCCTGGTTTCATGTGGGCATGCAGTTTCAGTCGAGTCAGCGGGGAGGAAGTGATAAATTTGATGTGAGATGACTACATCAAAAGCCTTTGACCTGCTTGAACACACACACACACACACACACATATACACACACACACACACACAAGTGATGTACAAAGACTCACTCACTGGGGTTTAAGATGGGGAAGGTGAAACATTAGTTTGATGTTCGGTTCAAACTGTGACTAAAACCATGACGAGTCTGCCTGAAAACCCACAACACAGTGACTGTCAGCTATGTTTAGTGAGACCTCGTGAAAGTCTTTCTGTTGGATCGGTGGTTTACTGTAGTCTGAAGGTGATCACAGGACTGAAAATATTCAAGGGCCTCTCTGATTTTTGGAATTTATGTTGCCAGCAAAGTGACGTTCTAGAGCAGGGGCTTGTTCAGCACCTCTGTATTGCTTCACTGCAGCTTCAAAATAACAGTTGTGCTTTTCTTTTTCATTTTGGGGCACAAAAATACATAAAAAAAATTCCAATCAAACACGCGATTATTGTGACATTTGTATGTAGGGATGTTTCAATATTTCATCAATAAAGGTAAATAAAGTGACCTTGGTGATTTGTATTCAAAGAGTTTTATTCAACGTGGACAAGACTTCGCTGAGTTCTCAAATTTCATCAATGTAACATAAAATATATAAGATATAATTATATTTTGAGCTAAATACTATATCAGCGTAACAAGCAAAAAGTATCGTGTTTTAATTTTCTACTTCCCTGCTTCTTTCACTGAACTAAATGATATAGCGTAACTTTACCTGACAGTGATACTGTTTATTGACAGGAGCTAGGTAATTCTGGGTTTTTAGTTATTTCCCCCAACGATGGATGAATAACGTGAGACTGTTTCTGATGCAGAGAAATTAGAATATTTCCGAGTTGCAGCATCACACTGCAGACGTGTCCAAAAACCAAAACACACGGAAGGATGGAAAATCTATATTACCTGCTCATTTTTCTACACATGAGGAAATACAGTTGTTCACTACAAAAATCGTGAAATTGTATCCATTCTTTTGTACTGAACCATCAAAAGATCTTACATCTGACATGGATTTAAATAATGGTGTCCCTTCTGTAAATTATGTGTGACTTTTGGGTGTGTGGACGTCCAGATTTGACAAAAATAATGAAGTCAGGATGAGTGAAAGTGGAGGAAACACCCTGTTCCCCACTGTGCTGCACACAAAGCATGATAATTCCCAGATACACCCCATCACGTCCACGCCAAAGACAATCAGTCCCTCCCTTCTGCCACCGAGTATCCTCATTCTCAGGGTGAGAAAAGGTCCCAGGCTTGCTTGGCTTGAGGTAAGCGGCAGCATCATAAATTCAGTTTCAAAATAACAGAGTCCAGGATATCCTGTGGTTAACCACCAAGGCACAGATATCCGATTGTCTAACCAAAAGGACAACACTCATTCATAATCCTGTCGGCCTTGATAGATTGAATATGGATGTTTCAGGAGATTTTATGAAAACAGGAGTGACTTCAGATGCCCTTTGCTGTGAGGAAAATCACGTTTTTAGCCAGCTGAGTTAATTCTTTACAGCATTTTCTTGGCGAGTGCATCCTCGGCAACAACAGAACCTTTGTACTTGCCTCTTGAGTCTCTGAATATTTTCAGGCGAAAACTGACTATGTCATGAAAACAACAGACATCCTATACATCCTTATATTGTAGCACACCACAAAACAATGTGTCCACACTCCAAATGATTTCTAAAGCAGGTGTTCACACTTGCAGGGCCAGCGCCCACCACACAATAAAAACATCCTTAGAGATGGTCGGTGTTTATGGCTGGGTTGTCAAGGACTCCTCCGCGTCCATGGCAATAAGGAAAGAGTTTATTTACTTTGGCTGTGGAAGAAGGCTCTAATCAGATGCCCGTGATGCAAATGCACTGTTTTGTCCCCTCGTCTTCGCCACCCATCAATCTCCCTCTACGTGTAGTCTCTGTTCACCCTTCACCTCCTCACCTCAGGTCACTTTGTTGTGTTTTGAGGAACCGTTTCTTTGTCTGACTGCCTGAAATATGAGTACAACAAAAGCATGAATGACTTCCAACTCAGTGACTGCTTGGCTTCCACGTTGGTGTTCATCTGTCAGACTAAAGTGGCCGCTTCTGTTTTCATAATCTCTTGCGCTAGAATTATGACAGGCTGCATGTGCAGGTATGTTCTATCATTTCTGCTCTTCCATTGTCTTACCTGCTAACCAGCAGGTGAAAAGAAAGACTGCCAAATAAAGTAGATCACTCAGGTTCAGGGGGGAAGAATCGTCATGTGTAATTGCTGTGTCGTCCCGCCTTATCTGATCTTCTAAGCCTGTTATTGTAATGAAACACCAGTGGAGACAAGCCAGGAATGGTGAAGATTACACAGCATGAGCCATTCATGCCACAATCCATCCCTTCATTGCACCGGGTTTTCACACACACACACACACACACACACACACACACACACACACACACACACACACACACACACACACACACACACACACACACACACACACACACACACACACACACACACGGTTCAGGAAGTGTAGTGGGGCATGTGAGGGCTGGATGTGGGCTCTGATAAGTGATGCATCTCTGTGCTGCATTGTGCATTGTGCTTCGACATGACAACCTCACTGTGACGCGGCGCTGTAAAGTTAAGTTGCAACAAAGGATGATTATACACTGAGATTTAAAAAAAAAAGTCATGTTGTGGCCTGTCTGATGATTTAAGTACATCTTCACACTACTTTAACTAATAAGGGGTACATTGTTATTATTACTGTTATTTTCTGGTTGAGTTTGTATAAAGTCGAATACCTGCATGCAACCAACTATTGCTGCCCTACATACATTATTAAAGACAAACTTTCTTTTTTAGAATGCTGCCCTTCAGTGCCCTGCCATGGTTTCATCGGGTACTGCAGTAATTAAGTTTATTGCAGAGCAAATCCTTTTTGTCAGTAAATACTTTAATTCACAAACCATAAGCAGTGGTCTTGGTAAAAGGAAAAAAAAAAAAAAAAACAGTACAACATTGCCACGTTTTTAAGTCAAACACGTCAAATAGAAATGAATTTCACAAAAACTTTCTCAGAAAGAAGTGACTTGAGCTGTTTAATGTCCAATAATCCTCGAGGTACATGGGTCTGGAACAGAGATCTGCTGCATTTTTGGCATCCTAGTTCAGATTAAAGAAGGAATTAGGGGTTGGATGTAATGGAAAGTAACAGTAATGGTTTGAATTATGGTTTGGACTGAATGATTGGTATCACTCATGTCTATTAAGCTGAGGCTTGTTTACAGACACAACACAGCCATATGCAAGACAAACAATGAAAGCCCCCCCCACTGTCTTTCTGAGAAAACCCATCTGTTTAATGACATATACAAGAGTGGGCAACGTAATCAGAGTTGATGTATGTGTTTTTTTAAGTGACGTAGACCACGTCTCTGCTCTTGAATGCTTCATGGTGACAGTTCGAATCAATTATAATGTTTTTTTTTCTTCGCTTGTCTCAGACAGTAAAGCTTCTTTTGTATGATTTCTCACTGTTTTCAGGAACGTCATGATGCCAGAGCCGCCGGTGCCCCTCTCCTCCAGTGCCGTGGGAGCTCTGCTGATCACCTCCCCTTCTTCTGAGTCCCGGCTCTGGCTACGCAGCTGCCGGGCTCGAGCAGCAGGTACAGTGATGAACCGGCTGACAACATTGATGTGGTAGCTGCGCAAAGCCAACAGCTTTGTGACGCACAGATGAAAAGATTGCGTTAGCTGCTCGGTGGCCTGCTGCTGGACAAAACTCCTCAGGGAGGGCTGCAAAGAAATGTCTTGGATCAGTTTCTTGTGAGCAGGTGGCATGTAGTTCCTCATGCGGATTAGAAAGGAACCTGAAGAAGGAAAAAAAAAAACAAGGAAAAGACTATCATCACAGCAAACAATCATTCTCAGTCATTTGTAGCTGTCAGTGAAGAAAGCTTGAATTATCTTACTGCTTTTGTCCTCATGTTTGACTCCCAGAAGCTCATCAAAGCAGTGCAGCAGACTGCTTTGTGCTGCGCTCCCTCCCGAATACTCCATTGGTTGTGTTTGGACTCCTTCATAAATCAGCCCATTTGGCATACTTGGGTTGTCTTTCCACCTATATGAAATGCTTGATTTCAGACCATGTTTCACGAGAAAAACTACCACCAACTCATGAATGAAGACGTTTCCATACCCAGACAAGTAGATCCTCATAATGCCATAGAAGACTGAAGGTTCCACGTACTCTTAAGACAAAATCATGAATCAAAACTATTTAATACGATACATTTTGGTACAGGAAGATTATATGAGTTAGTCACCATGCATTAGTTTGAGTGCATCAGTCATGTCTTGTATAGACCGGCTGATGCCCTCCAGAGCTTTCTCTACAGCCTCAGTGTCACATCGCCTGACTCCATCGATCACAATGGGAATGTTCTGTAACACAGACCCACTCCTCAATAGTCTTCAATCAACAGTACAATAAACAATTAGCCACTCAAATGTTTATAATACTATTTAAATAGTTGCTCACTTTGCTCAATAAGACTGTAATAGCTGCTCACCCTCAGTGCAGGAGCTGCAGCCTGCTCCACCAGCAAGGTGACCATAAAGAAGCCTCGGACGCTTTGTCCCCCTGGCAGGCTCACGAGCATCTCGAGGTTCCTTCATAGTGCAAATGAACCAACACAATTTGTTCACAACCAAGCAGTGTGTTGCATTGAGATACATTGGTAAAAAGAAAACCTTTTTAAATGTACTTACTCCATATGAATAGGCCTGAAACCCGAGATATGCAGATAGACATAAAGAAAGACAGGTTTATATGTGATACTGATGAAACCATTTGCAGGAGGCTGACGGTCTCACCCATCTGGATCTTTCTTCTTCCAATTTGCCAACACTGCATCTGCATGAGTAAGAATGGGGGGAAGTCCCAACCGCTGTGACACTTCCCAGTATGGAACAGCCAGGGTACGTGGCAGCACCTAACATAAAAGTGATTAAAGACAAAAAAAAACAACAAAAAACAACAACTTTGTAGATGGCACAAAGAAAACCACAAGGCTTACCTCAACTGTGTCCGTCTCTCCCTCCTGCCAGACGTATCCCATGGTCGTCATGCCCAGGGCCAGGTGGGCCAGCCGTAACTCTCTGTGCTTCTGCAGAAACTCGCTGCTCAGCAGTGGCATCTAGACAGGAATAACAGTCCTGAAGCATGGCTCCATAAAGACGGTGAACTCTCCCGGGCAGTTTATTGCCCCCTATTACCTTGTTAACATAGGAGCGCAACTCATGAGAGTGCACAAGCTCTGGGACCCGCAGGGCAATATCCATCCATGGCTGGTAGTACGGTGGAAGCTCATCCTTCGAACAAGAAGTTTCAGTTTATTGTGTATCATAAAAAAACAACGCACAAAGGATAACTCACACGGGGCACATTTACAACAGTCACATTTTTATTTTTAACTTCAAGCAGTGCTCTGCATTTTCACATTGAAGTTACAATGCAAAGGGGACTAAAACAGGCAAAATAGTTTTGCACTTCACATCGGCAATGCCGCTTGTTGGATTAGGGAATAAAACAAACACGAGCCGTGTTCTGTTCGAACGAGGTGGGTGAGGGCAGCACGCATTTCTCTGACCGACTGAGTAATGATTAAAAAAAGATAAACTGTAGAAGAGCTCTTTCCACCTACCAGAGGTGCAGGAAGGATAAAGCCGAGTTCCTCAGAGACATAATAGGAGTCCAGAGAGAAAGACGCTTCACAGTCCGTTTCTGCAGAAGCCATAGAGAAAGTTACACACAACCAAAAGCACCAATGATTATCTGGAACGTTCAGGTGACACCAGTCTGACTGGACTCTAGCACATAGTTCACTTTAACTCTGTTGTCGTATGGTTAATGCTTACACAGCATTTATCCCCCAATACTGTTGCACAATTTCAAGTGTTGCAAATCAATACCCAGCCATGGCAATGATCAATCCTACTTAGCTGAGAAGATTTGTAAATATCATTTCTGTCATTCCGGAAGCATTCAGACTGAGAGAAGAACTTGCACACGTACTAAAACAGTTAAGTATCCGTTTGTGTTTTACAATAGTAGATAGTAGTATACTTTGTATACTTTGCATGCAGTGTGCTCATCTATTTTAGCAGGTTATTGTGATAGATAGATAGATAGATAGATAGATAGATAGATAGATAGATAGATAGATAGATAGATTATTTAATCATAGATAAATTAATTAAGTGACTGCGTTGGAAGACAACTTTGTAAACATAGCTGAAAAGAAAACATGCAAGCTTTTATTTTCTACTCTGATTTCAGTGTTTACACAGAACATTTGTTCATAAAGAAAAATGATTTCTTCATTTGGTCAGAACTGAAAAGCGACTTTGTTCAGTGTAGACTGTGAGCCTCATCTGGTGGAAGAGATTGAACACTGCAGAAGTTAAAAAGGACTAGTCTGTGCACATACAATCATAATATCAAGTTATGTCCCTCACTCTAAATATATGATGCAATACAATTTATATAATAATAGTTCCTATGGTTTCAATAGGGTCCTATGCACTGCCAGTGCTCAGACCCTAATTCATTTTCATATGAAGATATACATTTATCAGAGTGTCTCAAAGGTCAATTGATGTTAACAATTTTATGTATTTTTCTCTGCAGAGCAGCATTTGCAAATATTATAGTCTGAAGTGATGTGATCCTACTGGTGGGATAAAGTTAGGATGAACAAACACTGAACTGCATTATTAAGCTGCGTGATTTCAGAGATGTAGCTCAGAGCACAAACAACCAAGATAAAATAATTATCCAGACTTGTTGATTAAAAACAATTAATTCACAAACTCTCTAAAGCCCCTTCTTCTCATGACACCAGACTAGACTGGAATTAAATGCTTCTTCAAACACATTAAAACCTGTCTTTTGTAGGCTTTCCATCTTCTGTGCACTATGGCTGTCAGTACTTACGACTGGTGAGTATGTTTTATTTATCACATGTGAAACTGCTTTATTTGCAAAATCCTACAAAATAACCAAACGTATAGGAGAAATTGCTGTGTGTGTTTACTGTTAAATGAGGAATGAGCCCATTTTTAATCTGCACAATTTTACCAACAGTTGTTTCAGATAATGTGCAACAACTGTGATAAATGTGAAATAGATGCAGTAGATTTAACTCAAACTGGCTGATGATCAAACGGTGCTTGTTTATTTGTTTTCTTCAGGTTTTTTGAAAAATGTGTATTTGTTTCATTTAAAAAAAAAAGATTTATGAAATAGACCCAGGGGTCATTCATACCTGCTCCTTTTAACCAGCTCAACAGCAGAAACCAAATATGTCTAAAACACTACCTTGGCACTATTGAACACTGCATATTGTAAATATCACTGTCACTATGTATATTTCCCCCCTAGCATGGGTCTCCTGTACTTCCATGTGTTTCTAATTATCTATTTATATATAATCTATTCCCTTGTGTGCCAGGATCCCGTTTTATGTGTGTAATAAGGAGCTGCTGGCCGGATTTCCACATATGGAATAAATTAAAGTCTGCTTTAATCTAATCTAATCTAAACTAGTTTGTTGTGATCAGTACTCTAAATGATGTATTTTGACCTAAATGTTGGAAAACAATGAGAATACAGATCGAGTAATGATTGTAATATGCAAAAGGAAAATAAAACCACTGTGACAATATGGTTTAATGGGGAACATTTAGTTAATGATTTCACTTGTAATCTGTCAGTCACTGTAATATATTTAGATATTAAGTAGGTCATTAGTTTCAGTGCAAAAAGAGGCATTTGAAAATCATAGGTCACTCTGAATTGCCTCTTGGGCAGGTGTGATCCTGTGTATATGTGTGAGTGCGCGTGCGTGCGTGTGCTCTGACTGTTTAACCCCACTCTGGCACTATTCCCCCCCCCCCCCCCCCCCCAGTGTTACTTTCCGGAGTATATGCACTTTGTTTATTGCCAAACAGAGCAACGTGCAGAGTCTTCGGTTGTTGCAAACATGTCCGTGCCTGACTGGAAGCCACTGTGCAATGAGATTTGTTCGAATTTAAAGTGGATCAGTGTTTTGTAATGAATGGGGAGTGTTGTTTTTTTTGGTCTGTGCGCCTGCCTATTATTAGCTCGGGAGGCCTTACAGTAAAGTGGAGGCTCCATGACGGCCAGGCTGCAGCTCTGCAGCGCACCGACAGGCTTCACATCGGCGGGCGCACTTTTGGCAATGCGTCGGGACTTAACGCGCTGATCCTGAGCTCTTTTCCCGAAAAAGAAACTGGAAGACGAGAACAAAAAACCAAAAAAAAAAAAAAAACATCGGCTATTTCCAAGCCTCCTCCTTCACCGTCGAAGATGAAGTTAAACACGAGCTGCCGTCAGGTGCGAGCTGCATCCGATGGATCCCTGCGTCTCGTCTCGTCCGTCGACCAACCCGATGCAGCACTTCCTTATGTTGCGGTAAGGACGAGCCGCGGCGTTTATTCCCACTGGAATCGGATCGAACGGATTTAACGCCTTATGGTCGGGTTTTTTTTTTTTTTCCCACCCCCCAATTATTTATATATTTTTTGATTGCGATGCGCTCGGAGCCGGATAAACAGGCTCAGGAGTCAGTGACTGGGCGTTACATAACATGTAATGCAGCAGAGCCTCATGACTAGTGTCTCGGTGGTGGAGGGACTGTTCGGTCCTCCTGGTAGGATATGCACACTTTTATCATCTTTATTATGCCAGATAGCTGCGGCTTTCTCTACCTCTGTGCTCCAGATGATAGCCTCGCAGCTTGTTTAGACTCTGACTATGTTTAAAAAAAAAAAGAAAAAAGAAAAGGTCAATTAATTCGAGGGTTGCGCAGTGAAGCCTTGACTGTTACAGGAGAGGGAAAGTGAATGAGTAATATATAAAGGCGTTGTATCTTTATGGTGTCGTCCAGGCGCAGCCTAAGGTCAGACTGTCAGTTGTTTATGCCTTAAAATTAAAGTGAGATCCAGCCTATAGGGATGCAGATTGTGCAGTCAATGGAAAGCTGGTTTTATGAATGGCTACAAACTGCAAGCAGCCGTTTTCGTTGGGGGTGTATATACATATATATATATTAAAATAAATCATAGTAAAGCGTAGTAATATCGCCAGCGTTGTGAGTGATATATGAAATACAATGAAGTAATGCTGAACAGAAGTGATGCTCCAGTAAGGGGGGCAGCTGTGTCATGATATGGGAGTATGTGGGCTCCAAGCTGATGCAAGAATACAAGCAAGCTGAACTGATTCATAAGCAGGTAATGCTGGATATGAGTGCCAATGAATGGCTGTGATTTTCCAAATGCAGTAAGGCATTTAAGGAGAAGGATGGTGGTGAAACTGAAATGGAGGAGAGGTGTTCCAGCATGTAAACTCAGACGTGGAAGTAAAAGCTGCTATGACGTAAGTTAGGGACTGTGGGCAGAGTTTTATTTGTCCTGTGTGTTGAGTTCACGCAAGTCCGAGCTAAAATAAGGTGAGGCTATGATGTCAGGATGACGGTTTTCGTAAAAATTAGTCTTTGTGGGATTAAACTAACCTATCAGTAGGACGATCTCATATATGCTGTAACACATTGCCAGAGATTACTGTTCCCTTGGAAACCAGTCAGGGTATCTAGATCATCCACCTCCATTTTCAAGACACAGAGATAGTCTATTTACCTTTTTCCTCCATTTCATTGAATAACAGTGTCTGCGTGTATGTCAGATAACTTGTTTTCATCGTCATGTGTCCGGGCTTTCATGACTGAGGCTTTAGGGTAACGTTGCTATAATTGGATTGTAGCTCAGTAAAGAATCAAGGAGGGGCATTTAAGGATTGCAGCGAGTTAAATGGATTACAGCAGAAACTAGTTAGGATTGCATCAACCTCGATTAACCCAGACCGGACAAACACATTCAGGCAAGTCTTTTTCAAGCATTATATTTTCTGCAGTTTTCAATCAAGCCTGATTAGGACTGTCATTATTTCCCCTTACTGGATAGGCTGTGAAGTCTAGTGAAGGCAGGATTTGTTTGCTTTAATTTTTCTCTCTCTGTAGCACAAGCGATGACGTGGAACTTGTGAATGGGCACAGGGAAGTCACGAGACCATCCATTGATAGCTCTGCAGGCAGAATGAGCAGTGCAGATGAGGACTAGTGTTCAGGACGGTGGTTCAGGACGGCCGGTGCTGATGCAGCCTTTTGCGTGTCTTTGTGTTTCGTCAGGTCTCAGTTGACAGATTCTGATATGGACTATGAGAGGCCAAACGTTGAAACTATCAAGTGTGTGGTGGTGGGAGACAATGCAGTTGGAAAGACCCGCCTCATCTGTGCCCGGGCCTGCAACGCCACCCTGACTCAGTACCAGTTACTCGCTACACATGTGCCCACAGTCTGGGCCATTGACCAATACAGAGTATGCCAAGAGGTGAGTGAGCATTCACACAGATTTCTTGCATGCAACATTTTATTTAGATATTACAAAATGTGTTATTGAAGGATATATCAGTGTTGCCATTCAGACAATTAACAGGAAATTTGTGAGAATTCCTGCATATAAAAGTGTCAATCTCTCATTAGGTGTTAGAGCGCTCCAGAGATGTGGTGGATGACGTCAGCGTGTCCCTCCGGCTCTGGGACACTTTTGGAGATCATCATAAGGATCGACGTTTTGCATATGGCAGGTGGGGGAACTGTAAAGATGTGATGCTATTTTAACAGCGCGTGAGCTGGTTCATCTCTGAGATAAAGGATTTCTTCCTGTTGTTTTCTTCAGGTCTGATGTTGTGGTACTGTGCTTCTCAATCGCCAATCCCAACTCTCTCTACCATGTAAAGACTATGTGGTATCCGGAGATTAAGCACTTCTGTCCCCGTGCCCCTGTCATCTTGGTTGGCTGTCAGCTGGACCTGCGCTATGCAGACCTGGAGGCAGTGAATAGAGCACGGAGGCCTTTGGCCAGGTTTGTAGGTTTATCCATCAGCAATTTCAACTAATGGAGACTTTTTGATTTGTCAGTGATGTATTTCATTGTTTTCCAGACCCATTAAATCGAATGAGATTCTCCCTCCAGAGAGAGGCCGGGAGGTGGCCAAAGAGTTGGGAGTGCCATATTATGAAACCAGTGTTGTTGCTCAGTTTGGCGTCAAGGACGTCTTTGATAACGCTATCCGAGCTGCGCTCATCTCTCGCCGCCACCTGCAGTTTTGGAAATCTCACCTCAGAAATGTCCAGCGGCCTCTCCTTCAGGCACCCTTCCTGCCGCCGAAACCTCCCCCACCTATCATCACTGTGCCTCCTCCACCGACCACCACCGAGGAGCATCCAGTCGGACTTCTGGAGGACCCCCACTGTGCTGACGTCATCCTGGTCCTGCAGGAGCGACAGAAAATTTTTGCACACAAGATCTACTTGGCGACGTCCTCCTCAAAGTTCTACGACCTCTTCATTATGGACACGCAGAGCGAGGAGACCGAGAGGCCACCTCGTGGTCCTCTCTCTGGCCGAGAGCTACTAATGCGTGCTGCGAGCTTTGACGTTTGCGAGAACAGCGACGATGGAGACAGGGCCAACCTCCGGGCCTGCACCAGTGACGGGACTTTGAAAGACTTTGAAGGGGGCAGACGGGGCAGACTGCTCTCCTCGTGGAGCCGAGCCTTCGTCAGCATCCAGGAGGAGCTGGTAGACGACCCCGTAACGTACAGCCCCAGGCCCATGACTGTAGTGCACATGGACCAGTCCATGCAGCTCGGTCCTTTTCGGGCAGTCCTCCGCTACCTATACACTGGACAGCTGGACGAGAATGAGAAAGAGCTGATGCACATTGCACACATTGCAGAGCTGCTGGAGGTCTTTGACCTGCGAATGATGGTGGCAAACATTCTTAACAATGAAGCCTTCATGAACCAAGAAATCACCAAAGCCTTCCACGTACGGCGCACAAACCGAGTGAAGGAGTGCTTGGCCAAGGGCACTTTTTCTGGTGAGTGAAAATCATCATTAAGGTTTTTTTTTTCATGCTTTTGTTTTATTTTTGTTTTGTTTGCTTGAAATGGAGTGGATGCAGATGCCAGTGTCTCGTTGCCGTATTTACAGATGTTGTATTCAAGCTAGACGATGGGACCATCATGGCCCACAAGCCTTTACTCATCTCTAGTTGTGACTGGATGGCAGCTATGTTTGGTGGGCCTTTTGTGGAGAGCTGCACCAAGGAGGTAAGAAACACTTTTCGCATGAATTTTAGCAGCGTTTTTTATTATTAGTGGATTCATGAAGCAGTTAAAATTTAATCACTTTAGAAGTACTCAAAGCCCACTACTGTGGCAAAGATCAATAGACGTACTGATCCAAGTAGAGCACCAGAAGGCCATGTGCAAAGTATAATTTTATTACAGGATTGCAAATCTGTTTTCAATGCAATTAAGACGTTTCTGCGAGCATACTGCATTCGTTGGCACACTCCTGTTTCATCTTTATAGCTTGTCAGCAAATAATACAGCCAAATTATACATGCAAATTAATTTGCTTTGTTCCACTTATAAGTTGGGATGCTATAATTGAGGAATTATGAGCTTTGGAACAGTTTGAGTGTCATGCATTTTTTATTTTTTTCTCAATTGCAGCTCAAGTGGAACTAAATGCTAAATGCAAATAATTCTAAAGATGTCTGTGTTTCGATTTTTCATTTTTGTCTAAAACGCACTACTGCTGTTGTTTCTAAGGTGCTGTTTCCCAACACAACTCGCAGCTGTATGAGGGCTGTGCTAGAATATCTCTACACGGGGCGGTTTTGTTCACGGTCTGACCTGGATGCAATGGAGCTCATTGTTCTTGCCAATCGTCTTTGCCTCCCCCACCTGGTGGCACTTACAGGTATTGAATTAAATAGATTTTTTTACCCTGCAAAGTACAGGATTGTATTACGAAAAGCCAATGTGCCAATTTCAAAGTTGGTGTGAACAGTGACAACCTCTTGTGTTTCCTCCAGAGCTCTACACAGTGACAGTATTGACGGAGGCAGCAATGATGGGGGCTGACATTGATGGAGATGTGCTGGTGTACTTGGATATGGCCCAGGTAGTGTGGCCTATCAATCATCTCAAACAAGAACGTGTAACACTTATTCAAGGCTTTGGCAAATTGGATTTTCACTAATGAGGGCATTATTTGAGGGTGAGCCGCTTGAGAAAGCCGGACGCTTCTCTTCACCCACCAGATGGTGCCAAAGTAACATCATTTTATTACTTTTTTTTTTTTTTTTACTAAATATAAGACAAAAACCTCTTGAAATGATATGCATTTTAGATAAATGAGGCAGGTTCGGGATTTTAGTTCCTCCTATGTTTGTATTGAGTTTCTTTTGAATTCCTTTAAACTCAACTGGATTTTAAATCATGCAAATTCTATATGCTATATGCAGTATAATATTCATTTGTTTCTTCTTTTGAACTTTATTTCTGTTTGTTTTATTATGGAGGCATGTGACTGAGCTACTTTATCAAAAGCACTCTTAATGATGGCTGCATGCTGAAAATGCTAATGCTTACAGGCCTTACAGCCAGTATTAAGGAAAATATTTGTCAGGTTTACATTTAAAAAAGAAACTTGTTTTTACTGTATTTCGTTCTGTAGTGTCACAGCAGACTGAAAAAAAGAACAGGATTCAGGATTGAACTCATTTGAATAACAGGCCATTTGCTATCTTTTCTCGGTTTAGTAGTGCCCCAGCTTAATGTAGCCTCCGAACATCACAAGCACAAAAAAGACGTCACAGTCTTATCCTTCAACCTGGACAAACTACAAAAAAGATGAGATCTGTTAAGACATTATCTGGAGATTACAATGCAATAAACAAACAAAAGAAATGTTTTAACCACACATGACTTCAACAATTGAAATATAAGAATAATGATGTAATCATTAGACAAACATATGAAACCTGTAAAAACAGACCTGATCCCCATTGAGACCCCATTACACTGCCCACATGCCGAAGCTTAGAAAAAAATGTAAAACATGTTTTGTATTCATGTTTGTTTGTTTTTTATTCGTGTGTGTCACCTTAATTTTTGCCAAGAGATTTCAGATTTTGATGAAAAAAGAGAAATTGAAGAGCAGCTGATCTGTATATATGTATGGTAGAGACACACACATCCCATCACACCACACTCCATTCACAGATCTGACAACATGACTTTGTGTGTTGACAGTTCCACGGTGCCCAGCAGCTCACAGGCTGGTGTCTCCACCACATCTGCACCAACTACAACAGCGTCTGTCGCAAGTTCCCCCGCGACATGAAGGCCAAGTCATCAGGTAACGTGCATCTGCTCATACACTGAACTGCACAAGTCTAATTCACTCTGAAAATCAAGATGACTTGCTGATATCAAGGAAATAGTTAGACATCTGTTAAATGATGTTAAATCAATTGAGCCACTATCTTATAATGCATAATGTTCTGATACAGAGAACCAGGAGTACTTTGAGAAACATCGCTGGCCACCCGTGTGGTATCTGAAGGAAGACGACCACTACCAAAGAGCACGCAAAGAGCGCGACAAGGAGGATTACCTGTACCAGAGACGGCAATGCAAACGCAAATGGCTCTTCTGGAACATCCCTTCCTCCCCGAACTCGAACTCTCCTTCTTCTGGTTCATCTGCTGTCATCTGACCCCCGTGGTAAGGGCAGGTCATCTCCGGACGACACCAGAGTGGATACACGTTTTAAAAAGGTACAAGATAAGCACTGCTGGCAAGGTATGCTCCAGTTATTCAGGCACATGTATTCTCCTGCTGTTTGTTTGCTCCTGCAATCAAACAACTCTCCAGGTTAGTGAGGTCGGCTCAATCCGCCTGTTCAAGTAATGAGTTTTATTCTTTAGGTGTTCAGATTTTAATATTTGAGACTTCACTGAAATATGGCACAGCATATCCGGCGCAAATATCCACTCAGATGGATAGTGATATCAGTTCCACCTCCTGTTTTTAGCTTTTAAAATAAAATAGGACTCTGCTGGCACAGAACTTTACACCTGTGTTCATAACCTTCATCAATTAGCCTGAAGTGATAACCAAGTGCTGCTTATCAGCTGCAACAACCAGCAATTTAACACAGAACTCAAGTCTCAGAGATATAACACTTTGCCCTTAAGTGTTTGTACAATCTACCAAACGGTGTGTGCAGTGTGAGCTCATAAACAGGATGTTATGATAGCATGGCCTGCCCAGAATCAGCTGTTGGAAGTTATTCATTTTGACCTTGCTTAGTTTGACCAATGACCATGTATGCATAATAGAGGAAAAAAGCAAAACGAAACTGGCACGTCTATTTTTCTTGTACAGTCATTGTGTTTTTGAATGTTTGTGTGCATTTTGCACAGCTAAACGTGATGTGAGTCTGTACACACTGAGCATTTACATATTTGTGATCTTCGATTTGTGGCCACTTGTCATAAAAGGGCTTTAGTTTACATGAATGCATTCAGTGTCCTGAAACACAAAGTGATGCAAAATCAAAGAGTTTTTTTCTGTAAAAAAAAAAAAAAAAAAAAAAAAACCAGAAAAAATTAGGTTGATCATGAATATATTCTCTGTGTAGCTTTATTAGGCTTGTGAGCACACACGTTCCCCAAGTTATTAAGTGTTATATTGAATAGTTTTGTCATCTGGTCACGGCCATCCTGGAAATAAAAGTATTTAAGAATCAATAGAAACCTCTCCATAGCTGAAGTGACCTCTTAGACATAGCCAGCTTTGTCACTAGTGGTCTGTTAGCGTTTAGAGAATTATTCTAGTTTAAGAAAGCCTCCCTCTTCCACCTCGAATGTCTGCAGCAGGCTTTGTAAGACTTTACCATGCGGGAGGCCTCCTCATGGCTGTGGGTGAACTCATCCAATACTCATCTATACACTTCGAGCACTTTTCTTTGGACTTCTCTCCAGTGAGACACTCACAAGAAGTAGCGGCGTCGTGGTGGAGCACCAAAGACATTGTGGCGTCCCGATGCCAACTGTGAGTGATGCTGAAACAGATACTCAGAAAAAGGAAACCCGGAAAGACACAAAATGTTTCAAACATTTCATAAACAGTTGCAAAGAGGTTTATATCAAATCATTGTTGTTGACTTGTTTCACACACCTCACAGTATATTTTAAAGATTGTACTTGATTGTTGCGGCGTTATTTGGATCAGTCGGCATGGTGCTTGGTGGAAATGGCAAGTGTTGTATATTGTATAATATAACATGAACTGCAAGTAACTTGCAACACTAATGTGCTGTTATTTGATGTTGTGCACTGCAGGCAGTGATCAAAATCATAGTATTACTGAGTAATACATTTACTGAATATAGACTTGACTTGCATATAGTTACTGTGCAGCTACAAACTGTTGTTGAAAAATAACGGACTACCCATTGTGCTGACCTCCGGTTACATCTATTATATTCTGTAATATACATGCAAATTACAGGCAGTTCAAATAAGCAGTTAACTAATAGTGAACTAGGATTCTAGTACAAAGTAAAGTAGACACATGCTCATAGGAACATCACTATAGAAATATATTGTACATCCATAAAACATGCTATTGTTATCAAAAGAGTAAATTCTGATTACACATTTTGCTTTTGCAGCACATGTTAGAGAAAGGCTTGCTTCAGTCCTACACATGATTGGTCATTCTATTCCACACCATTGTTAAAGTGGACACACGCTGAGGTCCCAACCAAGAGCTTAAAATGATTAAGAGCTATGAATCAATTCAGAGACAAACAACAATTACTTGCTTGTGTCGACTCCTGGCCTAAAAACCAGACTCCATCAACAGGGCTTGAGGGAATAGTTTACTTGTCGACCATTTAAAATATAGGATTTAGATAAGTGCTGGTGCTCCAAGCAGTAGCTTTAAATTGTTCTCAACTGCATCATCAATGTGTGGATTGCTGATTAAACATATGAATTGTCATTTTAAATACTTTTGGCACACAGACTCAGAAATTTAAACCACCAGAAATTTTAACAAGATTTGTCTTTGTACTGATTTTGAATATTTTGATTATGAATTTCCAAGTTCATACAACGTGTAGTTTGAAGAAACAGGTTAACAACAGTAGGGTCCATCTTGTTGAGATTGACCTCAGTCCTGGTGAGACTGATGCGTCCTCAGACATGCATGTCATTCGTCAGTGCATTGCATTTCTCAGTGAATCTTCTGCGGATGTTTTGCATCAACACCTCATGCCTTAATGTACAGTGTACTGTAGTGTATGGTATTGAATGTAAAGTAGTATTACTGTGGTCACTAGTTTGTTTCGCGATATTTTAAGCTACCATGGTGCTCTCTAGGCGGCTGCGTGTGTATTTGTAGATGTACATAATCCATAATTTGGATTTGAAGCAATCAGTCGCTGTGTGATTTGAAGAGACAGACGCACGTGTGCTTTATAGTCTGAACACTGCATCGGATTTAGAATGCCAAACACAATACTAATTAAAAACTCTGACATCAAGGCATCAATTTGTGATATTACCCATGAAATGAATGCAGGGATTTCAAATTTGTCTCATTATTTTAAAAGTTACTTTATGCTGATGAGCTCCAGTTTTTTGAGTCTACATCCTTACAAAATGGGGAGAAAGTGTGGACACTGGAAGTTTAGCAACTCGAACATGTAAATATTTATTGTGATGACTTATTCAAACTCGGCATTGCAAATGATACAAGCTATTGCATAGCGATATAAGTTTTTTTTACTATGCATATTGAAATGTCTCACTTTGAAACTACAAAATTGCACTGCTTTGTAGCACCAGGTTCTATTCAAAAAGGCATTAGAGGGTATTGCAACGTCATTAGGTAGGTAGACAATGTCAGATTAGAAATAAAATAGTAGAAGAAACATTTGATTATAGATAATGAGGAACGTATCACTGGGACCCATTTCCATATGTTTTGGGTGCTAATATCACAGCTGCAGAGAAGCACAAACCAAAGGGAGCTTTAGCAGCACCAGGAATATATTATATGCTGCACAATCACTACTGCATAGTTTAAGAGGCCTTGTTCAGAAATGGTTGAAAATCACATAATAATTAATAAACAAAACAAATGAAAACTTATTTTAAAAAAAACAACAAAAAACGTGAATGTTTCCTCAGTGTTGAAAGCCTGGAGGACGTTTTCTTTAGTCACCAGGTATTTTTGTTCTCAGAGTTGTTTTTATTGTTTAAGAGCTGTAAATCTGAAAGTCTGTAGCATGTGTTCTTGAAAATGTGTACATACTATTTACTAAATAAACAACGAGCAAATACTCAGTTTGTTGTTATTGTTTTATTTATTTTCTGGATGATGAGTTATGTTGTCATGCGACAAGTTTGCAGCCGGATCGTGAAAACTGCTGCATCCTGCGGATATTACGATAGCAACCCTGCAACCACACGCAGCAAGTGGAGCTCCTCTAAACGATGGTAACGTTTGTAACTCCTGGAAGACTTGCATTGTTTTTTGTTTTTTGTTTTTGTTTTTTTCACATTTAGTATTTCTTAGACCAACGCAGGCTGAGCGTCGTCTGCTGTGTACCTGCACGGACATGTATTAATGTAACACATAGCACGCACAAACAAATGAACGGTTTAATTTGACGTTGATGTTAGTATTTCACAACAAATGAGACTACAGTTTATTCAGAGTTTATTTTAAGGGCGATACAAAGTCCGCGATTTAGGAAAAAAGCAAGTAATGACGCGAAAGTGCGATAAAGTTAAATATAGTTACTGTTTTGCGGTGTGACGCACAAGCCCCCCTATAAACAAACAAATAAACAAAAACATAAACGAAGAAGTTCATGAATAAATTCAGACAGAAGCTACACATAGTTTAAATAAAGAGCAGAGTTTTCATCTAAACTAGGATTCTGTGCAATATAGTGCCTCCTGGTGTTTTATTTATAGATAGAGACGTGTGTGATAGACATCACCATTCATGCACAAGGCAATTAAATGTGTTTTACAAATAAATAGATTAAAACAAATTGATTAAGAAATGCATACAAGGAGAATAAATAAGATAAAGCTTTTTTTAAGACAAGTACTAAAATCAGTAAATGTTCTTGTTTATTTAGAAAGCCCAAGCAAATAATAGTGTGCCTGATTCAAAAGAGGTGAGCGTGTCAGCCTTGATTCATATATTTTAATTTTATTTTCAAAACAAAATAACAGCACTACGAGGATTGTGACTCTGCCCAAAGGAACATTGGCAGAGTTTTTTAAAGTTTGACAATGATATAGTAACTAATATTTTCTTATAGTGAAAGCACTGCCTTAAAAAAATAGATGTAGATATTTTCCATGTTCACTTCACGTTTTTTGCAATATCTGTTTGAGAGCTATTCTTTTAGAAAGCTGAATGACATGTATCTATTCTACCATGCAGTGCAGACAGACTTTATTTGACCCCTACTATGAGGAGGTTATTAAACCATTTTCCATTCCATATGGATTCAAATGAAGAATACAATAGTAAAGGTTTTTTCTTGTTCTTTGCCTAACTGATCGCTATTATTCTACAGGCGTCATCGGCAACCTTTGTGGTTTTGTACGTCTTCACTTTCGCGTTTTTCCATGTTGAAGGAGCAGGAGACACCCTGAATGCTGTGGATTCTTCCTTCTGTCAGTAAGTCACCACGTAATGCCTCAGAGAGATGTAATCATGGGACTTCAGAGGCACACCGATACAGCGAAAGTTAAATCACAGCTTGCTGTGTCTATTTTTACCCTTGGATGTGAATCTATTCACTGTGTTTTGTATGGATCTTGTAACAAAACTGTGTAGGCTGAGTTCTATCTTGTATTGCTCATAGTGGTGGACTTGAGGTGATCTATCCAGAACTGGACGTCAGAGAATGCCTCATAGTCCCAAAGGAGCGGAAACTCAGAGAGAAACTCAGCACAGCCTGGAAAGCCCCACAGGTTTCCTACTCTGAAGCAGAGGAGGTAGGATACACCATGACACTATGTGTGTCAGAGTGTTTGTGTTGTTTACGGCAGAGGTGTCGGATGCCGGCTCTGGAGGGCCACACAGCACATTTCATTGCTCCAACACTCCTGGTTGTAAAGATTGGGTCATATTTTCTGCAGGCCTCCATGATGATGCACACTTTTGTTTTGGTATTTTGGGGGTGTAGATATTAAAAACCTGCAAGACTGTGGCACCCCAGAGAAGTGGGAAGCTGAGCGTAAAATATATAAAATGGCTTTTCTACTGCACAATATCAGTATGAGCAGTGATTATTGATTAATCACTGATGGTTTTTAAATGAGAGTCTATTATTCATCTTGTCTCATAAATGGAACATTAAAAATGTTGATTTGATAAAACACAACCGACTGGTCATGGATACTAATTGTAGACACTAAGTTTGATCGAGATTTTTGTATTCGAATCTCTTGGTATGTGCCCATTTGTTAAACATTTTTAAACAGAAACATATTTTCAGGAAATGAGAGAATTAAAAACAAAACATGTCATGATCATTCTAAATTTGATCTTTGTTGGTACTTTGTTGGAGTGCTTTTATCGTGTATATTTTAGAATTCTCCAGCAAGCCAAACACCTGTATGCTCAGTTAATTTGTAATCCCAAATATAATTTAGGTGAATGTCAGCTGCTGTAGGCTACAGCTCCTTCCATTTCATACAATGGTGTGCGTTCACTGCTGCTTTATCCAACTCACGCTTGCTGGAAATGCATACTTAGAAAGTTCCCATCCGACCCAACCTGGCCTCGAACTGGGGAGCTGGTTTTATCGTTGCCAATTTTATTCTTTGTTTTACTGTATTTTGTTGGGTTTTTTTTCCCCTTCTATTTTTATTTTTGTCTTTTAAGTGAAGCACTTTGGCTTCAGCCACAGCTGTTTTAAAGTGCTATATAAATAAAAGTGACTTGACTTGACTTGACATACTATTTCATCAGGGCCAACCTCAAGCAATCGAGATAAAGTGACTGTAGAGTGAGGACGCATGCATGGAATGCAATTGCCACATTTGCACTACCTATTTATTAACGCGAGAGGGCAGTAATGGATAAACTAAACTTAGTGTCTACCTCAGCAGAGCACATTGGCATGGAAAATAAATCAGTCGGTAGTGTGCATATAGATATTTAAAATTTCACTCAGTGTTTTGAACATGATATTACCTTCTACTATATGACTTCAAGAGAATAAAGGCACAAATTGCAAATACTCGCTGCAACATTATTGCAATTAGGTAGTAATAGGTGGCGCCTGGATTTAGTTTTCTCAAGCATAAAATGACTCATACTTAAGTACGACTTATGCCAAATTAATAACTTTTCTACTTTCAAATGTATAAGTTACAACTGAGTTCATAAATTGACCATTAAACCTTTTCATTTGCTTTTCTTAAATAGCGAATAAGATCATTTAACGAAACGATATTTAAGTTTTTTTTTTCATGATTGAGCATAATTTAAGCAGTCTAGTAGTTTTACTTCGGTATTAATATTTAGTTCTCAATAACTAATGTTTAATACACTTTTCCACTACTGCAGAATTACCTCGTCTCATATTTGAGCTGCTGATGTAATCTGCCACCAGCAGGTGGCGCTGGCACATCATCTTTTGAAATCCTCTGCGTGAACAATCGTGTTAAACAAAGGTTATGTTGCCTCTGGTTTTACAGTTTCTACCATATGAAATGTCGTCTCACAGTAATGTCGTTAATACTCTTGTCTTTGGTCCACTGACAAGTGATTTTAATTTTTTTTTTAATTGGTGAAAACAACAACACTCATAATGTAATTGTTAAAAAAAAAAAAACATATCTTAAAAATAAATCTCCATCTTGAGTTTGAGGTGATTCGACTGAACTGCAACAGACACCAAACAAAAGCTTTGGATCTTTCAGAGAATCTGAAGATCAAACGACATCGTGTCTATAAAATAAAGAGTGAAAACAGCAGAAATGAACTTTCTTTAATTTTCTATTACATTATAAGATGATTAAACAAAACGTTCAAAATCGAAACGAAGTAAAATTTGACTTATCAATAATGTGGATGAACAGTAGTAAAAATACTTAAAGTCGAAACCATGGAAACAGTCATAAGCAGAGCAGGACATCAACATCACAGCCACTTGAATGACTTTAATACCCCGTCAGGAGACAAAAAAAACACATGTTTTTAAGAAATAATACTGTATTCTGTCTTCAGTGTTGTGTTGTATTGTTCTCTCAGTGCTCACAGACAGAGCTTCATTCAGAAAATCTATGTTGTGTATTTGTCAGTGTTTATTCATCCACAGTTTGTGGTTTTAATGTTGAAAGAGACACACGCCTCAGTCCACGGAAACGCCGCTGAAAACCCTACATCTGTAAATTGGAAACTTAAATTGAAAGCCACCTCGATTTAGGAGCCAGTTTATGAATTTCAGAGCTAAGCAGTCCAGCTTGAACATGATCTATTGCCCTTCTCTCGCTCAAACTCCTCTTGATGTATGGCCGTATTATCTCTAATGCTGTCTTACATGATTCTCTTTTATTGCCAGAATCAGTGTCAGACAGCAAAACAGATTACATGTTAGATTAAATCAATACAAACTTTATTTACTGGGCTTTGAAATGTAATTCTCCATTCCTCCTCTGACACTTATGTAAACACACAGCGTTGAAGGCTCAGCTCGCTGCCCGTGGTTCTGCTTGCTGGTCTGCCGGTCCACCACGCTCTCTGTCACCGTGCCACGCTGCCAGCGCTGCTGCTATTCTCTGCCACTCAGCTCTTGTACCCAGTAGCAGGAGTACAGAATAGTAGCCGCTCAAATCCACCCACTGCAACACCCACTTCATTACTGGGACGGGATGCATGCCTGCTGAGTAATTGTAATGGAACACAATGGGCAGCAGTCCCATAAACCTGCCTCTAAATACGTGCTCATGACCAAAAACAAAAGCAAAGGGCCACAGAAACTGCAGATTTCTGTGTCCAAACTTCAGAGCTCCGACTTGCCACTTGAACTTGCGAGTTACAATAAACAAAAACGTGTGGCGTGTGTATTAATGGAGCCTTGTTAGAAGCCCTAAATGCACGGAGAAGCCTCAAAACTGTCTTCGGTTTGATGTGAGTGGGATACGCGTTGGCTAATGGGACTAAAACTAAACCAGCGTGGCTCAGCTGCAGTTCGTCTCATAAAGAAAGAGAATGAGAAAATAACGCAGGACCAATGGAATTGGGACAGATTTCTGATTATCCCCGTGTTTCAGATCTGGTTCGTCTCTGGCGAATGTGACTTGAGAATGTTTAAGATGCTGTGTCATGGCTGTAAAAGAGACATTCGAGAGACTTAAGTGTTTGTATTGTCAAGACAATTTATAGTGTTGATTGTCTTGACACTTAATTGACTTTTTGAAATTGCTTAAAATTACCTCTTGTTTTATGTTCTGGTATTTATTGATTTTTTTTTTCTTTTTTTCCCATTAAAACAAATATGCATCCATCAATCTGTGATACCAACATATGATACAACAATTTCAGACAACTGCACGCGCACACACACACACACACACACACACACACACACGCACACATGGCGTGTGTGTGTATGTGTGCGTGTGTGGCTATTGATCATTACTTATTCACTAAAGGTTTCATAGATGTATGCAGTTTATCCCCCCCTAAAATGGTTTCCTAATCCTGAAAGAAGGTATCAGCTCCTGTTTTTAAAAAAAATCCTGAGTCCTGGTTGTTTCCATCAATATGAATATCGACTGCAAATGCCAAAATGCTTAAAGGAAATGTTGATTCACTGAAAGGAACAGATATGCGAGTTCAGGGTGTTTTACGGAGGCTCTTTGGAGAAGCAGCAAACTTTGCTGCAGGACAGAAAACCTTTGAAATGAATTCGTGCCTCACAGAAAAGATCGAAAAGACGAGTGAAGATAAAAAAAAAGAGAAAGGAATTCACTCGTGAAGAACATTCAAATACCTGTATATATTTGGTTGCATCCGATGGTGTGTTTGGCGTGGCGGGGGGAACTTTTTGAGTGAACGTTTCCTCTCAAAGCGTCACCGCACCTTCGTATAGTCGCAAAATAGTCTGGTTGCGTTTTCCCCCAAATTGTTTTTCTAAAATATAAATACCATTGTGAGGGTCTCTTCAGTGTCCACACACACACACACACACTGATGTGATATTGTGTGATATCACTGATGTGTGTGTGATTTTCCCAGCTAAGTGTACTAATCTCAGTGTCCACATTGTTAAATTTAAACTCTTTTTTTTTTTTTTTTTCTGGTCATCGTTCAGCGATGGAGTCGGTGTAAACAACGCATACCACAGCACTGCTGTTTCCACTGCGGAGTCACTCCAACATTGGAGACACTTTTGGAGTTGTTGTTTCTTTTTTCTTTTTTCATTTTTAGTAAGGACCACAGCCACAGGGCACATTCTTAGACATGGAGGATTTCAAAGCCTTGTTTTTTGGGGAGACGTTTCTTGCATCTCGTGGATGGAATGAGGGTTTAAACCATTACCGCGATTAGAGCTGCCTCACTATGATCTCTTGAGCTTGCTTACTGCTGCTAATAGCTGTTTCCTCTCTATTTCCCTCTATCTTTTTCTTTTTCGCTCTCTCCCTCTCTCTCTCTCTCTCTCCGTGAATGATTTTTATGCTTTGCTCAAACATGTGGGGGCGTTGAGAGAGGATTTAAATGCAACGATCCCCCTCCTCTTTTTTTTTTTTTTTTTTTTTTTGGTGAATCTCAGTGTTCTTTTCTGCAAGCCTCTGATGACGACAGGGCAGCTTTAAGCCTGGCAGTGCCCACGGCAGGCTGCCGTCTCAGCGCTGCCCACTCTCCTCTGTGTTGGCATGCTGGAGAAAGCGAGGGTGGGGTTCCTCTCTAACAGACCCTGTCATTCCTAGGAAAGCCTACATGTCCACCCATGCAGGATTCCTGATAGGTGTTCGTGTCAGGGATGCGAGAGCTCGGAGAGCTGAAGAGTTTATTCTCAGTATAGGTGATGATCTGCGTTCAGCCATGAGTCAAGGAGCCATCTTTGGAGGTATACTAGTGCCTATATATGACAGCAAGGGTCAAAAAGTGAAACATGTACTATAATATCCATCTAATTGCATATTCAGTGCCATCAGGTGGGTGTTTTTTCTTTTCTTTTTTTTTTTGTTGGCTCTGCTGGATTAAATCAGCATGTTTGGCTGGGATTCAGAGAGTTTATTTCCTTAGCTAATGTTCCCCTTTGTCATTATAACACCCTGTTAAGCTGACCCGTATCCCGCTCCATTCAGTCATTGCCCATTACTACACAACATATATGATTCATGTGGGCTTCCGAGGAGGAAAGAATTACAAGCCCCGGCTATCGGGAGCTCTGGATTGATTATGCATATTCATTGCAGTGAAGAGAGCAATAGATCTCCAACAACACTCTTGTGCAGAGGAAGAATAATTTGCACCTTTTGCAGCATGTGTGCAGCATGCGGACAGCTGCAGGTGCAAACAGAGACACTCGCGTTGCAGGACTGAGAGGAAGACGTGCGCAAATGTCTCTTATGGATGAGTGAGATTGTTCTTGACACATTTATGCCTCATAGCCAAAGTGGGGTTTTTTTTTTCTGTTTTCTATCACGTCCTTTTTACTGCTGTCTTCTTCCCGGCACATACCCATACATCTTCTGGTAAAATGACAGTATATGTATTCTAAGCTGCCCATTTGTACCCTATTGTTGCAGCAGCACGGTTTTCCTTCACCTTGCGTTTGGTCTGAATGCGTAGGCAGCAGTACTTTTACTCTGTGGCTGTGAGTAAAATATGATTTCAATTACCATGAAAGTGTATTGTATTATCAATGGGAGGATAAGAACAGATTAAGGAAGCTCTGAGATGCTCTCACAATTGACAATGGTCAGGGTTTTTTTTTTTTAATGCAAGCAGCAGTATTGGAGAAAATGATAGATTTTCACCGTTTGACAAAAGCTCTGTGAAAAAGAGGCGGTCCGAGATGTAAAGCCGACTCAACAGACACTTAAAGATGAGATGTTTCCTTTAATGTAAGAAACTTTATATTATAGAGAGGTCACATTTCTGCAATCAGGGGAAAAAGAATGCAACCCTTTTTTTTTCGGGGGGGGGGGGGGTCGGGCAATGTACCACAAGTTTGAAATTCATCAATTGACTCTTAAATTTTCCCGAGAGCAGATATGAAGACTGAGAGAACCATCGAGTCTTTAATAAAAATACCACCTGAACCTGTGCGTCCTGATTATTATTCAGTATTCACACAGACAGTCTCTCTCGCTCTCTCTCGTCAGTTCATATACATTGACTGCAAGATCTGTTCAAACAGAGATTCATAATCTGCATGGGAAGTGCATCTGCTGCTGTGGATACTTAGACAAACATACAAGATTAAATTTCTATTTATATGAGCCACAGAATCCTAGCATTTGCCAGAGAATCCTTGTAAGATGTAGAGAAAACTTGGTCGTGCTTCGGCTCAGAGATAAGCTTGCATCTCTTTAATGGGATGTGTCCGGCAGGGAGTGACACTCACTGCTCTTAGAGTCATACAGTATTTCTTACATATGGAAGGTATTTATGGAGGCTTTATGCATAACTTTATGGACAGGATTACTGTGGTGTGTTAAGCTTGAAACTGAGGTAATTGACTTTATTTCTTCTTTTTTTTTTGACAGGTCCTTTTGTTTTAAAAGTAATCACAAAGTTATAAGTGATTGAGTGAAGTTTACTTAAGACCCAGATGCTTGGCTTAGTGGCATTTTGCCCAAAATGTTTTTGTGCTTCTCATTTGTGGTCCGGCACAGGGTTTTAGTTACAGCTGTCCCAATCCTCTGATTCACCTTCTTTAAGAACAGCTCCAGGGCTGCTCATAATGCTTAAACTCTCCATAATGCCATCCCCTTCATCTCCCCAGTGGTCTTATTGTCTTAACTGTGGATGGAGAGACAGTGTAAGAAAAAACAGGTTAATACATGTTTGGCAGTGGAGAAGTAAAGTATCTTTTTGAAAGACAGGCTCTATTCAAGTTTTACTCAGATTTTTCATCCAATTCACAGTTTCTCCCAACTTGGTTATCCACATTTTCTCCTGTTTTCTCTGGTTTTAAGTGTATATATAGATGTGTGTGAGTGTGTGTGTGTGTATACACACACTCACTCACACACACACACACACACACACACACACACACACACACACACACACACACACACACACACACACACACACACATACACACACACACACAGGTGATTGGATTAAGATATTAGCACCCTTTTTTCTTTTACAGTGAAAAGGCTCATTGTATCAAAGATCAGGTCCACCGATCTCCAGATTGATCTACCTTTTCTCTTCATTCCCTTGATCCTGCAGTTTGGAAGCCGAGAAAATGTTATGCAAATGATTTGTTAATCCCTTTACATTATTTGTTCCATTCCTCCCGTTCGTTTTCACACTGAATTCCAACACAGCGGGCTGACAGGCGGACACCCTCAGATTGCTAATTCTTAAGATAGCAGAAAAGAGAAGTCAGTCATCATCATCCCAAATTTGAACACTTGCTTTAATCAATTAACTTGACTTCAATGAATTACTTTAAAAGTGCACAAATATAATGCAATACTGAATACTTGTAAGACCTTAAACTTTAACCTCTTTCTCGCTTTCTGTGTCTTTACTTCAGTTCCTTCACGAGCGGATTAACAGTCGTTCAGGAAAAAAACAAACATTGACCTGCACAATTAAAGCTATAAAATCAGCATAAGCAGGATAAGACAGTCGAATTTAAGCCGAGCGAGCACATGAAACTGTGACCAGTGTTTTCTCCCCAGTTTTGTTGTCCTAAAGGTTGGTGTTAAAAATAATAAGAAAGAGGTGGGATGGTCTTAGATTCAAGAAGCTTAAAAATGCAAAATCTCAAATAAGCCCAATTTTTCACCAGCCAATCGCGTCGCATTTTGGTGGGTTTGTGTTGATCGTCTCAACTGACTCACATGCCGCCCCTCCCCAAATAAAAACACTAGAGATTTATGTGGCTTTTCAAAAAATGTATCTAGACATTTATCCAGCTTAATCTGCTTAACATATTAAAGTGATTTGCTTTACCCTGAAGTGGCTGAAGCTGCGAGCTCACCGCCCCTCACGGCACTAAGACCTCAGAGGCATTGTGGACACCTTCTGCTCCTGAATAGAAGAGAGGTGGGCAGGAGTCATCCCGCTCTTCAGCTCTGGAGTTGTGGCCATCCCCACTGTGTGTCCATTTTACTTTCTTTCTTTTTTTTGTGTGTGTGTGTTCTGCTATTAGTCCAACTGTTGCACTCAGTCAGTGTTCTTAGGCACGCAGCACTGCCAGCACTGCCCACACTGTGGTGTGGAGGTTTGGAGCTCTCAGCTTTTGAGCTGAACTGAAAGAGCTCTCTCACAGAGTAGGTGTTGGCAGGGTGCTTTGTTTCTTTCTGTGAATGTCATGAGAGGTATGGATAATGAGAAGACTGAAGCGCGGCGATGGCGTGATTCATCTGGCCGTCAAGTTCATGCCTGACTGCAGATTTGGGGCATTTTCAGAGAGACAATGTGCTTAACCTTTTCTTCAGTCGCGACACACAATCTGAGAATCGGTAGTGACGGTCACAGTGTGTTTTCCTTAAGAAACCACTTCACAGGCCGCGCAGCGAAAAGGTCCTGGTCCAGCTCAAGTGCCGCTAATGTCCTTATTTGGCATAAGGCTCTTCAAGATGTGCTTCAGGGCAACAATTTTGCCAGCTCTCATTAACACAACTGCAAGCTTTTGGCTTGGAGACCCTCATTGTTGCTGAAGTGTTGGAGCATTTATTGTCACCATGGTATTTAGCTTAACGTCTGTCAAAGTTAAATGAGACACGATGGGGTCAAAGCAAATGTGGCCCTGCAGACGTGATTTATGTTATTTCACTAAGAGTTTATATTATGAACTATGAAAGCAGGCTTGAAATGATCTTAAAATAAGATGAAATTTATAGTTTTTTTTCCTTGAGCTGAAGGCAGTTATTTTATAACAAAGATTGATAAGGTTTCGATGAATTATGGCTATGAATTAACAACCAAGTTCAAAGGTCAGTCTGTTTGACAACCAGAAAACAGAAAAATGTCCTGTTCAATACATAAATATCTGTTATAAATAGACTGATCCATCATAACATTTTAACAGATAGTTCGAGGGTGGGAGAATTTCTGAGGGAGTGAACATTTTGTCCTCAAATTTGATGCGTTGAACACGGGGAAAATAAAGCGAGTCCAACAAGGGTGAAACTGTGATGTCTGGAGGACTGGAGCGACAGCTCTCGCTGGCTGTTCTCGGTCTACAGTGGTCTATCTAAAGTGGTCCAGCTAAAGAAAAGTTGTGAACCTTTGTCAAGACCAAGGACAGCCATGGTTCCATGTCGCTCCATGTTGTCAAATCACACAGACCAGCAACCGTTGCTCAAACCGTTGCAGAAGTTCATACACTCTGATAGAAGGTGTCTGAATTCAAAGGTTTGTAATGGTTGGGCCAATTAATACAACCACCTGCACCATAACTGTATCTGAAGTGTTGTGGCTTATCATTGTCTATATATCATAAAAGCTTTTAACAGTGAAAGCTGAAAGCACTTGTTGAGAGTGTTAAAACACCGCGATTCTTACAGTTATTTATTACAAATCAAGTCCAATGTATAACTTGAGATGGCACAAAGGCAAGTGGTGAACTATCAGAGTTAAAATAATAGGTCTGGTTACTAAAGACTGAAAAATAGTGTACGTTTCAAAATTTGGCGAGAAAGGAGTGAATAACTTAAAGCTGTGCTGCAGCATTGGAGGTTTATTAAGCTTTGACAGTCGGTGCCACTAATTCTTGCAGGTTTTCCAACTTTTCTGGATTAATTACAACCTCCCATGTCTGCTTGAAAGCAGTGGTACCAGACCCTACCATACCCTCATGGGGTCCAAGCTGTGGTAGAACCACATCAGGAAGAAAGAAGACGATAAGCCTGAAAACATGGAGTGTTGAGGTGAACTGGACCGAAGAGTCAAAGCAAAGCAACTTCAAAGTGCCGCACATTTATGGGAGCTTCTGCAACAGAGTTGGAAGAACTTTATGAAGAATATTTGATTTCCATATTGGAAAGAACACCATGACCGTGTTCAGTTGTTTAAGCTGCCAAAGCGGGCTACTTTGATAAATTCTGAATGCATTTCGGTTTATAAATAGATTCCATGATTTCTATTTTTTTTTTTTTTTAACTCAAATTGTTTATTTGTTCTATGCATTATATATCACAGAGTAGAATGAAACAAACAAAATAAAATTGGGGTGTTGGAAGACTTCTGACAGAAGGGTTTATTACAAAAATCTAGTGGAAGGTGTTAAACTGACCAAATGGCATCATATTTCACAAATTAGAGATATAAAAAAATATTTTAATATGTTAAAACCCTCAATCGACATCTTGGAAAACCTTCCATGGTTGTTTTGTGTCATTCTAGTCACCACATGGTTCTATTGAGTTGCCGAGTATGGTTTTTTTTTATCCAAAAAGTGTTGCACTCTGTAATTGTAATTAAATTACAAGGGTTAGATACAACTTATAAAACAAAAACCAAGATAAAGACCTATAGTTGTATGGTCATTTGCCCCATAAAGAGTTAACTACATTGGACTGTAGAAGGAAACTGGTTTACCTGAAGAAAATCCAAGCATGCACAATGAGAACATGCACGTTTTACATAGAAAGGCCCTGAAGTGGACTTGAACCGGTGAACTTCTCAGTGTGGCCTGACAGTGCGTACCATGACACCACTGTGCATCCCTCCTTTACTGTTTGTATACTGGCATATTTGATCATGCGTGTGTTCTCTGTGGCTTCCCCCATTTCTTGGTCTTTGCAGGTTTTCTTACTTTTTCCCCACCATTGGCGAAGCTACGGTGAAAGATTTTTTGGAGACAACTTGAAATAGTTCAATTAACGTCTGACAAATAAAACCAGAAAATCCCCACAACTGAGAAACTTGAACTCAAGAAGGTATAAATTAAATATAATTGGTTGAAAATCAATTTGTATCAATTATGACTTAATTCCACTCATCAGTTTCTCCACTAAGGTTCTTGTTTCTTACACAAATTGTAATCATTGTGAGTCGGTCGGATTTAGCCGCAGTTTTCAACCCACGTCATAGAAAAGCATCAAAATATTGAAATCTGGTGTATGGAAAAGTAAAGACACTCGTCTCTGTTCACACTACGGTTATATTTAGGTGAAAATTGGAATCATTTCATTTTTATTTTTTTCTTCCCATTGGCTGCATACGTTTTCAAATCCTGCAGAAATAGTTTGCAGGAAACGTGTTTGCTGTTTAACTACTTCTATTTTAGGTTTGTGACACATATTGTAAAACTGTTTGCAGATCACAACCTGGCAGCAGTAAGGTGAGAGCACGCCACCATCAGTGATAGTATTAACTTAGCGCATTAACTTACGCTGTGTGCCTGTATTTGAAAACACGGCTATTACGAAGTCTCGTGAAATGAAATCTAGCCCTTTTTCGCTGCATCTTGTCGTCTATTTATAACCAGCAGGTACTTGACCTCTTGCGCTTGGACTGAATGTCTGAAAGGTGTTAAAATCACACGCCGAGGCTGTCCATACAAAGCGCTGTTGAACGAAGCGCGGCTCCACACAAACGAGCACTTCAAACAAACCCATGAGTGGTAGCTCCTTTTCATATCGCACGGAATAGGAGAAATTGATTGGAACTGGGAGGCTTAGGACTGGATTTTCCTCAACCATAATATTTTTTTTCTCTCTTAAACAAGTGCAGCTTAAATTTAGATTTTTTTTTTTTTTTTTTTTTTTTTTCTGGCTTTGTTTTTTATGTCTTTGTCCAAATCCTATCGGGTGGTGCTTCAGGTTTTTTCCTTGAGTAAAAAGTTGATATTGTTGTGGGGAAGGAAAAAAGGACTTTTTTTCATGTGTGCAGGAATGTAGATTTCTTCCCCCCGTGAAATCCTAATTGTGCCTTGGAGGGCTGGTAGGGTATCTCTGCTCAGCTCAGCTCAACAGGATTTGTGTCTGTGTATGTTAGAGTATGTCTCTTAGCTTGAATACGGATATAACCCTTTCATTGCACAAGCTGCTGATTTTTCAAATTTGCCGATAGGCTGATCCTGTGCATCCGTAGCTTTTTTTGTGGAAAGTTTTTTTTGTTTGTTTGTTTGTTTGTTTTTAGCAGCTGCTCTATTTATTTTTTTCTTTCCAAATAGTCAATATTCAATATTTGTTAGGAAACAATGCTCATAACATGCAGACCTGCCTTTCTGTGGATTAGCCTCATTTGAAAATTAAACTCTGGAGACCAGAGTTTGTCAATAGCAGATGGTCAAAAGGAGGATGTATGACAGGTCAAAACGGTGTCTGTCCTTTGCATCACCTGAATTATTGCTGCGCATTTATCTATGCAAATCCAGGATAAGATCCTATCTGCCTGCAGCAACATATCCCCCTGGATTTGGTCTATGTGAGGTAGGCAGGTTATGGCTGACAGTGAAAAACAAATTGCAACAACACATATGAGGAGATTATTGCTGTAGTCATTAATTGTTGCTTTGAAGGGGATTAGGATTACCCAGTCCTATAGAAAACACTCGAGCACCTGTCCTTCCTCGTATCGAACAATGTTACTTCAGTTTTTCCTTATTTCAGTATCAGTCTCAAGTTGGCAAAATAAAAAAGGCTGATTTATTCAAATGAATCATCAACGCTGGAAATGATTCAATATGTGCCACATTCAGATGGGTGATATATTATTCCCTTGGGGAAAGGGAAAGATGGAGCTGTGGAGCTGTTTTATTTGTGCTGTCTTTATCAGTGTGTCAGGCAGAGAGGCTGAGCTTGTTCTCTATGAATGGACGAGCCCTTGAACCATAAACCTGTACCTCCTCTGATAACAGTTTTTGCATTGTGATGTAAGTGCCATTCTCTGTGATGTCCTCTCTGACAGCACTAAATATATCAACACGCACAAAATGATCTGTCAGACGAATTATTTTATTTGAACCAGTTTTCCAAAACTAAGGATTTTCTGTGCTACGTGCGCAGTGTGTGTGTTTGAGGACACATTGTGGATTTTGTAAGGGATTCAGAGCAAAGCACAGCATTGTAGATGCATTTCACCCAGCTTTGCGTTTCATCTTCGCCATGTTTTGCCTGTCGATGAACATTTTTACTGTACTTTGTGTCTTCCGCACCTTACGCTCCATGTCGTTTGCGCCGCGGCGGCTGCTGACTGCTCTGACGTCTGATATCGCCACATCTTATAAGGTGATGAGAATGCTCCCTGAATTGCTCAGAGCCCGTGATGACATGGCCCTGATTGTCAGACGGGTGGGCTGGTGACACTGGAACACAGACGGTGCTTGTCTGTTTGAAATATTCTGTTTCGAGCTTCCAAGCCCTGGGCAGTCCTCTCTCCCAGTCTCCCAACACCCAGCTTCGCCCACTGAAACAAGACTCTTCCATACTGGAAAATCCGGCCCTGTCAACTGGCAGTCTGGACTTGGTTCAGCCCACACGCCAAGCACCCCCCCACCACAGCCACCACTCCCACCCCTTAATAGGCACTAGAGTTTGCCACCCCATGTAGATGCCTTTTGGTAGCCATCCATGGATGGCGTCAATAGCATCTTCCTACACAACAGTGACTGAACGGAGGGCACAGGAAAATGTGGGAATAATTTACACTTTCTCACTGTACTACCATCAGAAACCATAATTAATCATGATAGAAAAAATGTGGAAGCCATCTTGGCTGGTGAAACACGCAGTGCCTGTGAACAGCCCTGACACCTTTAACAGCTCCCATGGCCAAATAGGAATGGGTGTCAGAGTGCTTACAACTAAGCTCCCTTCATGGCAGCATGTTTCCCATCATCCTCGGATCTGTCTCCTCCGCGACGGTTCTGCACAAAGTGTGGCTGCTGCCACCTCTTTATTTAATACTTATTTCATCTATTTGAAGTGCAGTTTTAAACAGATTTTAGCCTGTCGAGATGAGGAAACGATAAAAAAAAAAATGTTGATCATGCAGCTAAAATCAACAATCGGCCTCTTTAGTTGTGCTGAATTAAAATAGTGAGAAATGAGTTCCAACCACAATAATTCAATGCCATAATAAATTGTAATAACATAAGATGACATTTGGTATAAAGTCACTCGTTACAGTCTGCCCTTCTTTACTTTTCAAAACATGCACTGATCCACTCGATCTTTCACTTTGAAAGTGTACATTTTCCAAATACTTGTATGTGCTTTTCTAATTGAAATAGTTTCCTCTGGATCCCCAAATCCAGGTGAAGTAATTACACTGTGCTCACCTTCTACCATTTTTCAGGCTGCACTCGGTGGCGAAATAGTAGATCTGTGACTCTCACTGTGACATGCTTGACAGATTAATTATGGATATGAGTCCAGTGCTGTAATTTGCCCTGTTTGGCTGTCTTGTGCTCTCAGCAGCCAAACTGCATGACAAAAATACACCCTGCTTGCCTCATTTAGCACGGGCTGGATCGGAGGCTCGCATCGCAGCACCTGGCCGCATGTTACTTCAGAGTACCTGTTAGTGGCACTTGCTGTGTCTGAGCATGTGCATTTGCAGAAATGCTTTCATGGCAGTGAGTAGGTGTATGTGTGTAAAGCCACGACTAGAAAGTGTTGAAAGCCTCAGCTAGCAAGATCGCATCCAGGGTGACTAATAAGCTTAACATGAGCACGGCAGTGTTCGCAAGCATGGCGCGGTGAAAGAAGTCTTCAATGTTGAGAGAAATGCAGAAATGGTTCCTGAGGCTGCTGCTAATTCCTTCACCCCCCTCAAGCTCCAATCAGACTGTGAACCATCTCACTGTTAGCTATGGCATCGTGGCAGTTCCAAAGTGCGCAGCAGAAGTACGAGGATTCATAAACAAAGTTCAGAACGGACTGTGTTTTGGCTCTCACTGAGTTTTTTTTTTTTTTTTTTTTTAAATCATCTGTGGTTTACAGCCTAAAATAAAACATTGTTCTGTGATTACCAAATGACAAAGACACAAAGCAAATCTATTTAATGCGCATACTCTGTAGGCCAAAAATGATATTACATTGTCTTATCTTGCCTTCTGTCATGTGTTAATTTGATTAGAATATTGCATATTTGTATGTTCAAACAGAAAACGTGATTATGCAATTATGTAAACTTGAGTTTTATATTCTACTCGAATTCCTCTTGAACTGCTGCCTCTTTGTATCTTTCCCTCTCTCTCTCTCTCTCGCTCTCTCTCTCTCTCCCTCTATCTCACTCTCGCTTCTCTTTGGCTACCTCACATTGATCGAGTAGCTGTGTTGTCTTTGGGCCTAGAATATGCGTTTGTATCCACACGTGACTTTTCTTTGACCATGTGGCTCCTCAAAGTGTGGATTTATAAGCCACTTCACACTCCATTCCTGTGTGGGAGGAGGCTGAGTTAAAAATAGGCAGGTTTGGAGGTAGTGAGCATCCCGCTCTGTGTGAGGCACTTAAGAACACACTGAGAACTATTGATATTCTCTTTGCATATCATTTATTTGTGTTGATCTACTAAATGAATGGTGAGCTAGTGACTGCAATGTCACTGGCTCTTGTTAAAAAAAAAAAAAAAGTTGTTTGCAGTGTCAGAAGAACTGAAGTTGCTCAAAAGCAGAATGCAAATGATTTTTTCCCCTCAAAATATTTGAAGCATTTAGAGCATTATCAAAGAAATCTGATTAAAAACATTTCCCTGACCACACTTAAATATATGTAGTCCTATTGGCTGTCAGCACTAGTAATATGCTATTATTTTTTACACAAAGCAATTGGTTTAAATGTCTAAAGGATGAACACAGGAAATCATTAGACCTTGAAAAAAAAGAAAAACTAAGTTTCAATGACTTGCTGCTGTGAGTGACCCTGTGAATAGAGGCAGCCAAACTCACTTTTTTACAGTATTCAAAGACTCTAACATTTATCCACCGTAACACCTAAGTTTATGTTTTGTTTGCACCAATTTGACCTCAAAAGAACTATAATGGATTTGATAAGCATGTTTTTAACAATGGGTTTATCTTTTGTTTGCCTCGGATCCACTTGTTAGCTTATTGATTTCTAGTCACTGGTGATTGTTCAAATAACAGAAGAGAGCGGAAATGCATTATCCTCGCAAGAAAACAGAGATAGACTTTGAAAGATTTTCATGTGAATTGAGAATTTTAGTCAAAATTAATAAAATGTTATCACAACTTTCATTGTTTGTCGCATTTTCTTTGTTCTCTTAAACTACCCCAGGACATATTACAGTAAAACAGCTGAAAACTACAATTGTTGGCACCTCATGGTTTGTTGGTTTGTCTTGGGGGTGTGTGTGTGTGTGTGTGTGTGTGTGTGTGTGTGTGTGTGTGTGTGTGTGTGTGTGTGTGTGTGTGTGTGTGTGTGTGTGTGTGTGTGTGTGTGTGTGTGTGTGTGTGTGTGTGTGAAATACAGTAGTTGGTTTTGAAAAATTCACAATAAAGACAATTCGTCTGTTGTCTGATAGTGTATTTTCTCCTTGTCTCACATCCGTTAAATAAGATAATGGGTACGTTTCACAAACCTCTATGAAATATGTAAATGTTCTAGGGGGCGAGCACCAGCATTGGTCCTCATATGATCCTCTTGCCTTTTCAGCGTATTAGTTTTCTGTGTGATGCTGAAGCATGTCAGTGCTGAATGCACATAACAGAATCCCTGACCCAAACACTTGTTTTTATTATTAAACGTTACAACGTACAGATTTAGAGGAGAAAGTAACAGCCGGCTCTGACTTTGCAATTACCATTTCAAACATTAGTTGAGATCAACAGAGGGTCACACGCACCTGAAGGAAAAAAAAAACACTTGAATTAAAAGCATTAAAAGATTCAGATGACACAATACATATTACAAATCAGAAATTGTGTTCTATTAACAAATGGCAAGGTTCAACTTCTTTTTTACAGTTGTATGCATGCTGAAGATTGTGATGAGCTGTGACACAGGCAGATTTTATCGAACAACCTTTTCAGTAATCCTTGTAATACAAAAAAAGATCTTTTTTTGATGTCACTATTCAATCAATCACTCAATCAACTTTATTTATATAGCACTTTTTATACAATAAAAATAATACAAAGTGCTTAGCATGCATACACACATATGCTGTGTGTGTGTGTGTGTGTGTGTGTGTGTGTATATATATATATATATATATATATGTATATGCAGATTCTCCTGCTTATGTAGAGTGCAAAAGTTACAATGGATGATGAATTTCTATCATTTAAATGTTTAGTTTTCTCTAGTACTGAGGTGGCTGAAAGTGTGTATTAAGTTACACATGTTGCATTTATTTATACAGGTTGTATTTTTTTTTTAAGAAAAGGTTTGAAGCATTCGGGAGTCCAGTCTCACCATATATCTCAAAGAGTCCAGCTATACAACTATGAAGACAAAAGTAAAAACACCTGAATATTGCAATTATCACTGACTACCGTGAATGACATTGTTGTTTTGTCATTGAATGTGTAAAAAGTTATAAATTGTTTTTCCACATTTGCCACGCTATTGATTGGTTGTTTGGAAAAAGAAAAAAAAATCTACATTTGGACTATACACTGGGTTTATGTTTGCTCATTAAAAAAAAAAAAAAAAGAGCATGTAATCAGTAATATTGTGACGAGAAGTGGGATGAAGTCTTGTCCATTTTCAGAATTATCAGACACTCTACCTATCAGCACCAGTTTAATGTACACAAGAAGAAGTACAAATATTTCTAAAAAAGTGGCTACTTGCCCGATAAAGGTTTAATATTGTTGCGTCTGATGAACAATGAGGTCTCCAAGCGTCTGTAGATGAGCCGACGGGGGGATGTGCTGCTCTTAATGACAACTCGGCCTGCCTCACCTGTCGTGTCGGTGACCCCTAGGTGAGCAGCACAGCCCCTCCCCCTTCTATCGCCGTCTCATCTTTGGGTCTGCGGCCCCTCGATTCTCTAGTCGGGATGCAATTACTGCCGGCTGGCTGACCCCCGACCTCCTGTCCTCCATGGATGAACCTCATCTCCTGACCCTGACTGTGTTACCACCGTTAACCTCGCCATCACTCGCTGCCGTGCTGCTCTCACTGGTGTCCAGCCTCCCAAGTGATGCCTTGTCACTTTGTCCTTTATGTAAAAGTCCTCACCACGTTGCCCCCTGATTTCATTCATACCAGACTCTGAATCATATTTAGATTTCTTCGTGTGGCTACACATGAATAGCAAAACCGAGTTAAGATGCCTCAGACTGAACTTTTACCATCATCGAACATATTAACTTTTACAGCTCTATGTTACACCTGCTTTTTTTTTTTTTTTTTTTTTTAACAGATCGATCTTTCAACCTCGCTCTAAGCTGCAGTCGATGGTTGTTAAGCCATCACCGTCTCTTAATCACAACACAGATACCTGTTAATTACCAAACGAGTTCAAGTGTTTTTGCTGCTAAAACAGGGATTTGGGATCGATGCGTTACTCTGGGTCGAGCGCCGAGCACAGTTGACCATTTAATGAAACGTTGTGGGTTTCGTGTGCGTGGCGGCTCAAGGAGATGAAGAACAAGGAGGATAAAGCAATGGATATATTAATAGACAGCTGCTGCGCGGATGACACAGTTTGGTATTGGGTCAGGGATAAAGTGTGAACTTGTAAACTCACAGAGGGGCCTCTCCTTCCTCTCTCCCTCCCGCTAACTCACTCTCGCCCTTCGAGGTGTCATCAGTTAGCAGAGCTGGGCTCGATTAGCCATCTCTCTGATTCTCATCCCCAGCAGAGTTCACTCAAAGGTAATACAATAGTTTACATCCACAGAGACGCTGCTCTTCTTTTGTCTTTGTTCTATACCAGCGTCTGCTTTGTTAATACTTGTAATCACTCAATGCCAGAAGTGGGAGTTTCATGTCACCTTTTGACTTTTTACAACAATAAAACAATATTTCTTAACAGTAAAGCTCAAGGTATTTAATGTAAACTCATAAAAGATTGCAGATGTAATGCATCCTTGAGTACAGTCTGCATAGGTGTCCTTGAAGAGGGATCCTCACCCTTTTGTGTGACCAGTGGCCAAGACAGAGGTGCCCGGTCGTCTGCAGTCTTATTCCAGCCGCCCGGTGTGGCGTTGTGGTCTCCCTGGGCCGTTTTGCTGTGATCACAGCAGGCAGTGGGAGGTTAATCCCAAGAGAGAGCAAGCTCAATCTTCCCCCGCCTCCAGCCTGCACCCAGGGCCCTCACATCCCCTCCTGTGTAAAACCCAACGGAGCTCTGTGGTCTGTGGCCGACACCTACCCAGATTTTGTTTCTGTCTCCAGCTTGTAAGTTAATAATGCATTTAAAAAAAAAAAAATTTGTAATCCCTGTAGCCATTACAAGCCACAGTAATGATGACAGACTGATTTTATGGACCTTTTACACTTTTAAATTGGTTGACAGTGTAGCCTCCATGTATGTACCCAAACACACATAAACACATAAGCTCTGATGTAGATGATAAGATATTTTATTGGTTACAGTAAAAAACTAGTGCCTACATTTCAAATTATCACCAGGGCTCAAGTGTTAAGTTTCCTCGTTAGTACTGGTGGTTAATACGAAGGAGCTCCAACATATTTTTAGAAAATCCATGCCTTCCAATATATTGCTATGAGAATTAGCCCTGTTAAAACATGTTTTGATATACATTTAGTTTGTTCGAGCCTTGATAAATTATTTCAGATGGCAGAATATGCATCTGTTTTTCCCTGGAGTCTTTCGCACATATCTGTGCGTAATTAATGTGGATTTTGACAGATGGAGGAAGAAAAAAAAATGTCCTCATAAGAGAGAAGGGTACATGCCACAATGTGTGAAGTGCAAGCATGGTGGGAGATTCTTCTATTATTTGCTGCCCATGCCAGCTGGACCAGCCAGATTCTTACAGGTAGGAATCGAGGCAGTAAATATGTGCATAAATCATTGAAATTCAGTGCCCACCATAAATAGAACTTGTTTTTGTTGTGACAGTTTGAAATTAATGTGAAACGTACTTAACGTTGTTCTAAATTTGGCTTTACAAAATCTAAACCTGTCCTATACAGGCTGTCTCCATCCATGATAACTTTCGTGAAATACCCAGTGAAGAGCGATTTCCTTCAACGGTAATTGTGACTGGAGGTCATTTTTAATTTAATGCTTAAATTGCCTTTCAGTCTGTCTGTGTGTGTGTGTGTGTGTGTGTGTGTGTGTGTGTGTGTGTGTGTGTGTGTGTGTGTGTGTGTGTGCGTGTGCGCGTGCGCATGAGTGTGCGTGCTGTTGTCTGAAATTATTTCTGAATGCATCAGGGTCTGACTTAAATATTAGTGTAACTACATTATCACAGTTTCTTTGCCTGGTAGCAAATATGTACAAATGAGGATTACAACTCTTGAGAAGGCAACAGGTCATGGTTGGTAAGCTGCCCGGGGGGGTCACTGATATAGAGTCACTTTTGACAGGCTGTGGAGGAGGCTCCATTGTTGCTGGTGTGTCTGGATGTTACCTGCAGGCACTATCACTGAGAGTACAGTATTATCCTATTATTAGGCTTAGTTGTTTACGCTTATTACTGCTTGTCAGGTAGGCAGAGAATCCTTCTGAAAATGAGCATCTGCAGAAAAATACATGACTACTTCTTTATCTCATTCAAGTACATCGGCTTAGGATAATTTCAGAGGCCTATAAGAATGTCTTGATAGGACACAACAAACAGGAATTGCAGGTTTATGTTTACATGGCAGCGTTTGATTCTCTGAAAATCTTTTACTGCACCGCCGACAGCGTTATTTGGCAGCCGGTGTGAGAGTGTAAGAAACGCTGCATCTGTTTTATATGTATTAAAGCTGATATCATTATGGTCTCGCCTCGATTTGAAAGTACATGTACAGTAAGAGGACACCGTGGATCGAAACAGCCTTGATTAATGTCTCTGTTTGTAGAGGAAGTGAACAAAATAAAAAAAGCCCATCATATGGTCTGGCAGATTTTGGGCACCGGACCAGGGATGACAAATGTGCTCTCGCAATAATTCAATCTGCTCTCATAATTCTCTAACTTTTAGGGACAGACAGAATGAAGATTTTCCGGCAATTAAGCCGCCAAGTCAACGTCCAATAACTGTGATCAAGCGTTAGTTAAGATGCTTTTTCTCTCACTTTATCCATTGACAGATTGAGGGGTATAAAGATACTTGGGAAGTGGCAGAAAGTTACTGTGAATATGTTAACGAGAGGATTTGGTATCAGATCCAAAACGTTGTCATTTTGTTGATGTCACAGTAATGATACAAAGTTTAAGGAATAACAGAGGAAACGGGAGCTGGCGGGCTACGGGAATAAGTTTGTGGCGTGCACAGCTACTGCGGTTATTGTCCTTTGCCATTTTAAGATTGTTTCCTTGATACTTCTTAACATTTTAGCTTTGACAGCTGAATTAAAGCCGTGTTCTGATCATGTGTCAGGCTAATAAAAGGACAACCCAGCCTTCTGGCTTTGTGAGCACCAGCAGCTATGTTGAAAAAAGAACAAGGAAAGCACAGATTTTATGAATAAAATAAAATTAAAAAAAATCACACAGCATTTGGTGGACTGATTTAAAGCTGAGAAAGTGAGGTAAAGCCTCTGTTTTGATGTTTTTAAACTAAGTATTGTTAACTGCGAAGATGGCTGTCAAGCCTTGGGCAACGCAGTGTACAAACAGCACATGTCTGCATTTAGAAAGCGAAAAGGATCAAGTACTGCTGCTACTGGAACCGCCTGTAGGCCAATCACAATGTGTGTGGTACTGTGGTAAACACTTTGTCTGTGTTAAATGGAATAATATATAAATAAATGAATTCTCTCCTGCCTGCAGAAAAAGACGTACGTCCTGACGATGGTCGATCCTGACGCTCCGAAACGCGCCAACCCAACATCTGCCTACTGGAGGCACTGGTTGGTGGTAAATATTCAGGTACAGTAACTCTGCTCTCACTTTGAAACTAAAGTGTTTTGCTGGTGACACGGGCAGTATTTGTGATTGGATTACAAAGTCACAGGGTACAAAATTCATGAAGTCGAGTGTGGTTGTTGTTGGGGTTTTCTTCTTGAAAATTGTGCATTTTCATAATCTCGGGGTCTCGCTTGGCATGTCTCGTGTTTACATCTGCACTGGGGCCGATCGCGAGGCTGAAAAATTATGAATGGTTTTTAAGCCTAACTTAGTTAAAAAAAAAAAAAAAAAAAGAAGGGTGCCAAGTTTGAAAAATGTTAATTTTTCATATCATGTATCTTGTGCAATAAATGCCTGTGACAAAAGTGTGGGAGTAAGTCTTTCTAAATGGCTGTGAAAGTTTGCAAGGCCCTGTCAGCAACAATTTCCCTTTGCTGCAGAGAGCCTGGGACGTGTCAATGCAGGCGTGTGAGACTGAGATTGAGGAGAGCAGCATGCGAGGCGCACACTCTTTCTCCCATAGAGCTCCAGTCCCTCTGCTCCCCCTTCAGTGGAGAGATCTTGGCAGAGTGTCCTCCCTTCATCTGTTCCCCCAGGCAGAGCAGCTCCCCCAATGATCCACACTTCTCCATATTTTACACCCCCGAAATGGGCACGGCTCCGATCCCCTTATTTCTCTTCATATTTCACTCCTTTTTATCCGTTCGTTTGTGTGTTTTCACATTCTTGCATTCTAACGCCAAATGCATGTTGAGTTGTTGATTGCCTCAAATATTTTGAGGTTTGCAGACATTTTTCTAATCCCCTGGGAACCGGGAGATCAACCCAGTAGATTAGGAGTAGTGGTCTGAAAAACAAGCACACAAAGACGCTTCAATAATGTATCACTGATCCCATATCGTTTGATAAGGCGTGATTATACACTAAGTAAACGCCACATTGATTCCGCGATCTAAATGCCATGTATTTGGGTTATATATATTTTAGCAAACCAACAATATGCATAGATTCAGGATTTGTGATTCAGCTCATTTATGTTGCGCTTAAGAGATAATTTATGCAGACACATTCCTGCATGCTGTTAAGAATCTGTTGGTATATTTACCTCGTATCACTCGCATACATCGATGATATACAAAAAGTAGTCATTTTCACTTCACAGAATTGCAGCAGACACCCCCCCCCCCCCGCTTCTTATTTTTCAGCCCATGAAGTCTATCTGGCTGCATGTCTCGCTGCAAATAAACAAATGTCTTTCTGGTGTTCAGACAGACCACATTCTCTCTAGCAATTCAATTTCCTGTCACTTGTGTGGGTGTTGACCTGCGTTGTCCACGTAGGGATTGGCCAATGTGACGGGATGTTTTTTCTGATTGTGACTGGTGGTTGGTCAGAGGGGTTAATGAGCCTTTTGAGTGATGCTAACTGTAGTGGGAGGTGTTTAATTGACCAGGGTGGCTAGGTGGCATCACACAACCTCAGTTTTTGTTTTTTATTTCCAAGTGTCCATGAGAATTTATTGGATTTTGGGATTTCTGTGTGGCGCTATTGCCAGCAGCTCAGGTCAATTCATCAATGAGCACATATAGGTAACCCAGGGGGGGAAAAGTGACTAATTATTAGCACATTTTCTGTAATTTTGCATGGTTTGGATGAAAAGTGAGCCGATGTTTGATATTTGCATTGCTATTTCTTTCATGGTGGTTTATTTTGTAGAAGCGTTTTATTTTTTGTCTGCAGCTGAAGTTAGGGTCGTGCGTTCAAATGTCAGTTAGAGCAGCGTTTTGATCCACACTCCATCAAATCACACAGGCTTCATCCACCATTTTCTTTTCATATAGATTCATTAAGTCCAAGGTTACTCAGCCTTGCTCCAGTTTATAGATGTTTCCATAATTAATGCCTATACCTCTTCTATATCGACAGCTAAGAAGTATGAGTTTCTTTAATTCAGCCCTGAGTAAAGAGAGGTCAACCCGGGCTGCACAAACACAAGAATACTCTAGAGTTCCTGTATAAGAGCTGCATTATGAAGCAGCTCTTTACCCATGAAAACATAAGTTGAGTGTCTCCTCACAGTGGGTCAGTGGTGCCAAAATCCTGCTGGTAGAAGTATTTGTCTGTACTGTGCAGTACGACCATGTGAGGGCCTTATCAGAACTAGAGTGTCCAGCTTATATTTTGCTCTCAACGCAGGAATAACTAATAGCCTCCTTATAAAAAAAAGAAAAGGTTTTAACTCTTTGTGTCTAAGTGGTACATTTAATGTGAGGAACTTCAGGCAGAGCAACACAGTCATTCTAAAAGTTTTTATGCTTTTGATGTATTGATAAACAATTTGAAAGGACTCTTTCAAATTGGCCTTTATTAGTCAGGTGACTATATTTGGTTACTCTCACATTCCTTTTTGTCTCTTTGAAGCTCCCATCCATGAGTTTGTTGAAGTCACAGAATTCAGAGGGACATCGGTTTGTTAAACACTGAGACGCTTCTGGAATTCTGGCATTTGTGAGAATTATAGCATTCACTAGACTTCTAATCTTTGTCAAAGTTCTACAATCGGTCAGCGTTCTAGAATCTTTCAGAGTTGTACAATTTGAAAGAGTTCTAGAATGCAAATTATGTGAAGGAGTTCTTGATTGTATGAGTTTTAGAAGACTTCATGATTCTACAGTGGGTCAGAGTCAAGAACGTGGTTTTTGGTGAAAATCCCAGAATGTGTGAGCGTTCTAAAATGTCTCCAAATATCCAGAACAACACTAAACGAGTCCTTCATTAAGTGTTGATTCTTGACCTTGAGTGATGCCCGGTCGAAGCATCAAGCATTAAAAACTAAACAAATTGCAGCGACTTGCTGTGCTGATCTCTGTAAAATGGAGCAGACCAAAATACACTTATTACATTTAATTCGGCATTTTAAACCACAAAACACTGCTTACCTGCAACTTCCTAAAAGCTGGGTTTATTACCATACTACTCTCAGGTCTTAGGAATTAACAGGTTTTAGCTTCATACTTATTCATGTGGGATAAGAAATTAAACACCACACTTCAGGTTTGCCTGTGTTTAGAGAATCCTTCCACAGGAAAATAAGGTGCTATGAAAAAAAACAAAACAAAAAAAAAAACTGTAGCTTAGCTTTAGTTCTTCCTGCTGTTCAGATCTAATGAGAAATTTAAACTAGATTTCTTTTGCCTGCTTTCTAATTGGTCCCAGATCTATTCGGGACAAGTGCACAAGGATGATCTAATATGATCTGCTGTAAAGAATCCCTTTGAAAAGTTTTAAGTTAGTACATTTTCAATTTATGTTTAAACTAAAAAAGTTGCACTTCTAATATTGAGCTCGTAATTTACAGTGACATTGAACTGAATAGCAGTTTATAGAATTTTGTTTAGTTCATTCAAATATTTTACTAGAGTGTGGATAATGCAAGGAATACTTTTCAATATGGTACACTCACTGCAACCTCTGTCATTCAAGTAAAGTCAACTTACAACAAATGTCTGCTTCTATAAATATGTGGCCACTGCATGTTTGTTACTTCGTCTTTTGTTTGTTGTTTTGTTGGTCCATCTGGGCTGTATTTTTGCTTCTGCTTGATACAGTCGATACCAAAAGTGACTTCATCCTTGTGTTTGAATGAGCATCTACACATGTATGACTGTGCAGTATAACCAACAAATACAGGTCATATTTAGATGTTTATGTCAGATATTAAATCTTTGTATTTATTCCCATGTGTGTATCACTTATCACATTGTTGCTTTGGGTTGCCAAGAACAGTTTATTCCAATTAAGTGTAAACTGTGTGGCTGTGTGTCTTGTCTTCTCTCACCAGCTGTCCAGTTCCTTTGGAGCTCACATTATTAGATGCTGTATATGCATTTTCATCGCAACTGCCCATTTTCGTTGACCCCATGAGCTACGGAGACAGTAATTTAAAATCTTCTGCAGAACACACCGTGTTTTTACATCAATTATGGACAATTACCAAAATAACCGTCAACAGATTGTTGTCTCGCTCCCGAAGTCGTATTCCAGATTGTGGGCCTCTCCCTCCCTCTCCCCGCTCTCCCAGAGCCTAAATCGATACAGATGTTCCGGTACGTTCTCGCAGCAATAATTACTATAACAAGCAGATCATTAGTACCTGAATGGAGTTAGCGTATATCCAAACAGCGCCGGGTGTTACTTTTGCTTCCTGATACTTATTTCCTCGTTGTAGTTTTCGTGCTGGATGAGTCGACATGATGCAATATGTAGTGGTAAAGTAGTGCTGCAGTTAACCGTGTTTTCCTCCTCTTATAAAAGCCTATAACATGCTGTAAAGTCCCATTCAAATAACGCTGTATCACCTTAGAGTTCTATGGATTTGATAAGTGAATGGCATTTCTCTCCTGAGCCTCTGACATCATAAAACATGTTAGTTGTCTAAAATGTTAATGTCCCTAAGAGTTTAAAAGACAATTATTGGATTTTCTAATCATCAAATACTGAGCGTAATATGTTTGTTTACGTGCGCTTGGAGCAAAAGCTTGCCGGCCATCCTTCTCTAGCACTTCTTTATTTGAGGCATATTTCCTCTGATTCTGAGATATGGTTTGAACAAAAACAGCACAAGACAGGACCCATCAGGCAGTGTCCTCTTGGTTCCAAAAGTTAATAACAAGATCTGTGGATTGGAAGCCATCACATGTTTGACTTCCTCTCCCTGACTAATTGAAGGCCAGTTGGACAGTTGAGCGCACTCGTTATCGTGGGATATGCATACTTTAACATCCATCTCTGTTGTAGCAGCTCCCGAAGGGGGACCGAGCCTGTGTTCTGCTGCTGCTCAGGCAAATACAAACAGTGAATTATTGTGACTGTATCAGACCAGCTGGCTTTGTGTTTGCGAATTCTGTGGCCTGCAGAGATCATCTGCTCCACACCTCAAGATGTCCTTTAACTGCGAGCAAGGAGACGTGAAACGCCTTGCAGCCTTTCATTCAGTGTTTAGTTCTGAAAAGCATGTTGTTACATTGTGTCTTTTTGTTATATTATAAACCGTGGTACCGGACTAAAAACCTAACAAACATGCAGAGTTGGAAAGTGTTGTTTGTTTTGCTAATTATTATTAAGAAACACTGCGAGCCAACTGCTGTCATAATATGGGTCTTTTAGTAGTGTTTTATAGTGTTAGAACAATAATATAGCAACTTGTGGCTGCAAACACGGTTAATAATAAGATAAAAGCATCACCGTGGTGTCTTTGAAAAGTGCACAAAGAACAGTTTTGCTGTATGTTATGAAAACTCTTGTGCAGATTCTCTTTCTGACTTGAGTGTGTCACTTTATCTGTAGTCATGTCAAGTTTTACAAAAACAGCTTGAGTTTAAGATCATTACTGTCTGAGAGGCGCCAAATGACAGCATTACATTTCTAACCTCTGCAGCATCCCCAGAGTTTGTTTAGCAAAATACATATCCAATATTGCAAATAAACCTACATAATTGCATTGTTCTTTATCCTGTAATTATCCCTGCTGTGGCATGTTATGATTTAAGCATTTATTTTTTTGACAGACAGCTGCCCCCATATGGAAGCCAAAAACAATTTCCCAAAGGCCAGGCGAACCATAGCTAGCTTCATTGTGAGAACAAAGAACCATTGGTATTATTCATAATTAAACTCTTATTGTGTACTCTGCTGAATATTTCCATTCTTCTGCCTCTCTCCTGCTCACTCTCATTTCCCCTCTCGGTACTTTGCACCTCGTGCTGGGAACATCTGTCTGGCGTCAGAGTGGAGCCTGGCTGTGCAGATTGGAGCAGGTAGAGGAGCACATTGTAGCCCGGCTAATGATGAGAGTGTCTGCCCTCTCTCTTGGAGGAGACGCAAGCTGCTGCTTCACGCTCGCTCACTCCACTCATACGCCCAGGGAAACAGATTTCCAAACATATGCAGTATGTTTTTAATCCAGTTGAGCACTTCATTTCCCAGCAAACACAAATAACCTTACGGGACATCCATATCTTATGACAAGGGGGTGGGCGCAAAGGAAGTGAACAATTTTCCTTTTTAATGTGATTTTTTTTTTTTTCCCTCCAAAGTTGCTAAACATGCTCATAACCCAGGTTAACAGTTTGCTTGTTTATGGTTTCACAAACTTTTACACAGAAGTGCCTCCTGGCTTCAAGACATATGAAGCAACTTTATCCAATCCAAACTCCACTTGGTACACCTGTTATCATCCTTTGTTTAGAGTTAAACTGACAGGATAAACACATGTTCTTTGTGTTATGTGTTCAGAACAGACTGCTGTCAGTAATATATATGAGAGAATCACCCGCTTACATAATTAGGTCTTAAAGAAAATGCTTTGCTTTTATAGAATTTGAGCTCAAACAATAAAGGACTAAATATCAGTATAAAGCATTTTTGTTGAATCGAATATTTCATGGTTTATTTTTGACTCGGCCTGGCCCTGCTGAAGATCAGTGACCCCGCAGGTCATTGATCACTTTTTTGTAACAATCAGAAATGTCCCTCGATGCGAGTCAACAATAGCCCTTAACATGGGAGCACAGCTGGAGGTGCTTAACATTTAGAGTATGTGCTCATCCTGTCAACTTCAGCCAGACAAATGTCAGAGGTGGTACTAAAGGGAGTTCAGCATTTGGAAGTCATCCCCTCACTAAACCTCGTCAGACTCTCCTCACATCCTCTCTGTCATGCAAGTCTTTGTTACTTTGGATTATTTTTTTATTTTTAGCTTTGTCTCGGCTCTCTGCTGCTGTGTGACCTTTATCAAGGTCAAACACTTTCATTTGTGCCTGTTTGTTGGTCGCCGGCGTCCGCAGAAAATAAAACTGTGCGTGAAAGAGATGGAGAAATGCTCACTCGAGAGATTTGGCGAACCAACTTCCTGACTGAACGTGCTGCCACTTGTCACCTCCGGTACTTTCCTACATCTGGACAGCCGCTGTGTTGTGTACAAACACTCTAATAATATTGATCTTATCTTACATGCAGCTTATTAACAAACAGGTTCTTCTTTCAGTGTGGGCTGCCGCTCTCACTGTTCTCTGCCACCTAAAGGGAGAATTACATAAGAATCCTCCGCTCGGTTGTCAGCTCCATCCCCCGTCCACGTACAACAAACACACAGCGTGCGCACGCTTACATGCACAAAAAAATACTGTAGCTGATAACCTACCAAGCCATCTCTATAACAACTGACCTCCCTGCTGTGGTTTCTGTGGTGAGATGATTGAGGAGGTTTCACAGCGTGAAGAAAACGCAGAAATCGTGGATGCTTTTTTGGCAGCAGTCGCATAATCATGCATATCTTACAGTTTTTATGTGATCCGATGGTGTTTTGGAGAAATCCAAATTCCATCTATTTCTGTGGATATAGTCACTCCATCATGGCGAAGGAAAATGTTTCATCCCATATGCATTTACTACGTTTCAGTAAGTAGATCAACATTTTTTTTTTTTTTTAGCCCGAATGATGTCCTGGATGTATCACAGTTAATCTCCAAGAAAACAAGAACAACCTGGAAAGCCCTTTTTGATCCAGTCTGACACACTTTAGCCGAGCACAGGAAAAAAAAAAAAAAAAAAAAAGAACAGATTGGACCTTATCCATGTGAATACAGTTTAAAAACCAGTAGCTCTGCACACATAAAGGCACTTCTTTTAATATGTGCCCCCTTTCTTCACACCCACGACCATTGTGTATAAAATCCTGTTTTTCCTGAAAAGATTTCTAGTCGCAGCCGCAGACAATGTTCCCCCACACAAGCTGTCGTCTTTGTCATACCCCCCCTCCCCTCCACTTCAGTCAGTAAAGCAGGATCTTTGGCAGTCGGCCCTGCGTACGAATTTGTGTGTTTCAGGGTACAGGTGGGGGGGACTGACGGAGCCTGCCTACCTGTTCCCCTGTAAAGTGGTCAATTCTGACAGACATGGGGGGGGGAGGAGGCGGGTAGATGAACAAATGTCAGGGTTAGTGGGGGGCTTTCAGGGCTACGGCTCTGGACAACGCTTCCTCTTAGGGGTGTCTCCTGATAGGGCACGGTGAAGGGGAGTGAGGCATGCTGATAAAAACAACTCCCTAACAATTATGTTCACCTAAAATAGCTCTTACTTAAGTATATAGTGTGCTTGGCAGTTAATTGTACACAAAAACAAAGACTTCACAAAAGACCTCCTGCAGCCAATGTACTTTCTTGTATTTTGGCATGATAATTAAGTGTGACAGCTATGAATGCAAAGTTGGCACATATTATAGTGGCCTGTCTAACTCGGTGTACTTATTGTGATTGTTCAAATTCCTAAAGTTATGCGAAACTATCAAAGTCAACAAATACAGTATAGTGCAACACATACTGTAAAAGAAAAAAAACATAATATTGTCACTGGTAGATTATCTCCAATTGGGTGTAATTATAGTAAAGTACTTAAATTACCAAGAACTTTCAAGCTGGAATTTACAATACAGAGTAGTTACCACCGTTTACGAAGAAAAGTTTGGCAATTACCTGTCAGTGTTATAATAATCATTTTTCAGAGCCTGGCACTGTTTCACTGATATTAGACAAATGTTATTGTGCATGCTTCTGTGAATATACCAAGTTTTGACAGTTACTAACATTGTACAAGACGGGAGTCCGTCGTTTTAATAATTACAACCCCTATCTGTTCCCCACCAAGCAGTGGCTGCAAGGGATTTAATGACAGCGTCACTAATATTCTCAGGAGATAATTCTTTTTGTAAAGGCAAAGCAAAGAAGCCACCGTCAATACAAAGCAATGCAGCAGAAGCCAATGTCTCATCTGTGTTACACTTGAATAATTTGAGTACGACTGCTGCATTTGCTCTGAATTGTTCTCTGGATTTGTTCAACTTGCTCTTATTGATATGCTGTAGGACTAACAACCATAAAATCTACTAAGACCTCTGATCTGTACTATTGACCATTATCATAGCCAAGAGGTTTGTTACATTGTGGTATTTTTATGCTACACTTGGTGAGAAACCTGTTTACATTCCAGGGTGCTGTATAGTTCACTTCTCTCCGCTACTCAGTCGGATTCCAAAGCATTGTATAGATTTCTTTCAGCTGATGAAATTAAAAAGACAGCAGTGTGTGTGTGGTGTGCCTTCCAGCAACGCGATTTGCCTGCGAGTTCACGATACGGGTTGAGAGGGGAGTTCCTTTGGGGGGGATTAAATAGCTCCCTCTCTTCCTTCCCTCCTCCCCTGCCCTCCATACTTGCAGAACACAAACAGCTTGCAGGGCTGTACAGTGCTTGTACAACATGTTTGCCACAGTGCTGCTCACAGGTAACAATAAGCCAAGGTCAGAGGTTAAGAGGGATTGTGGAGCTCGGATACTTGTGTGTTCCTCTGGCAAACATTGTGCACGGAAAACAGTGCCCATAGTATCGCTGGGAGAGAGTGAGAGACAGAGAGGGTGAGTTGGCTCTGTACTGAAGGGGGTATCGAAAAGAACAAGACCAGAGCTGGTTTTGTGGAGATTTGTCAGACAGGTCTATGAGGTTAGGACGGTATCTGTTTGGCTCGCTCGGCGATGCTTTAATACCATTCAGACAACTGCACACAACTGAAGGCTGATATTAAGCTTGAAATGAGCCGTCCTGATTGTGGCAATCGCACCTGCTGGGAAATGGGCACTGTCCTCTCCAGAAAAATGACAGCTCTGGGTGTTTATTCAATCCGCTTATAAAAGGACCCATGTTTGTCTAATCTTCTTATATGGAAAAACAAAAATGAAGTGTTCAAAAGTGCTTGAATTTGTCTGCTTTTCATGTCCTCCTACAGGCAGTCAACGTAGGTTTCTTTTAACCGTAACAGCAGTCTTTCCTGCGAGCTGAATGGAAATAATCTGATCTGCTAGTTTCACTGACTATAAATCAGTTGTGGAGGACGTATTCAAATATTTATTTAAGCTAAAGAAGCAATATCACACATATTTAAGTGGCCTCCTTATAAGTTACGTCGATGTATTTTTCGGTAAATTTTAAAAATCTGAAGTGAGGTTGGTAGTTGTTACAACTGTTGGACCTGTTACATATATTTATCCTCTTTATCAGTTTCTCTTCATTATTTTAACATGTCATCTTTTAATTGATGTTTAGTTTTAACTGCAGTTGTTCCAAAACCATTTTATCATACTTCATTCCAACAGAGGTTGTGTGTTTTGTACTAACCCAGTTCCTTATAATCCACACTTTATATAAATGTATCTTATATCAATCTCTGAAAATAATTTTTTTGCAGAATTGAATAGTATAATATGACAATTCCTCTTTCTGTCTACCACGGAAGAATCACAAGGCCTGGAGCCAATCCCGGTGCACACAGTAAGAAGTCCATCACCAAGCGAGACAGACGCCCACACAGTCACACATATAGGAAATTTATAGTCACCAGTTAAACATCTATGTCTTCAGGTTGTTGAAAGAGGCTGGATTCCCTACAAACAAAAAACAAAAAAACGACAACATTGCAGGCACAGGGAGAACATGAAAATTCCACACGGAAAAGGCCTGGGGTGGAAGTGACAACTACGACACTGCTGCACTGTGCCACCATTATGCAACAATAATCAAATGTAAGAAAGCAAACTGCTTTGAAATAAATAAAAAATCGTATGTTTTCTTGAGTATATATCTCCTGTGATCGTCCATGATTTCCAATATTTTAACTCAAAGTTTGCCCTGGTAATGAATTTTGTGTGACCTCACAGTGAAGAAGTTTGGAGGATCTGATGAACTTGGATTTTGTGTGTCTGAACTCTGTTGGTTGGATTTTTAAAACTGCACTGAAAGTCTGTGAAGCCTGCCTCAGTCAGTGTCTTTGAATCGGGGAGGGAAGATTATCCCTTTAATCTCCTTAATCATGCACTCTGTGTACATAGTTGGTCCTGTGCCTAAAACCTCAGTCCTGATCAGATGTATCACAGCTATCTTTTGCAACGATTCCCTCTATAACCCACATACTAATTCAGGTTTGCGCCAACGCTGTTACACATGTTCCTCTCCAGCTGTCAGTATATTATACCCTTGTGCCCTCTTAAAATGAAATCCAGACCAATGGTGCATAAAATGGAAGGTGGAAATATGTAGATTTTAGAAAAAAAACAAAAAAACAGCTCTTTTAAAAACTCTCATTCCCACAAATGTATTCAGAATGAAGGCAGATGTTTCATAACATGAATTAGGTTACTGTACATTTTTTACACAGTATATGTTCCCCAAAAGTAGGAATTAATAATGAAGATGCTTTTTGGCCTGAAATTGCTATTCAAACAATTATGTACTTAGTTTCTTCCAACAAATGCATTCCACATTATTGTTTTGCCTCATAGCAAAGCACCTAAAAGACTAAAACCTTTCATTCCAGCAAAGGCCGCTATTGGTCACCGTCAATAAAAGCATAAAAGCATTTATTTCCCACGTTTGTCAAATTAACAGCATACTCCATCTCCCATAGGACTTGTAAGGTTCATTAACCTTTTTGTGAAGTGGGACAGGTTTCCAGCAGTTACCATAACCTCTGTCTCGCTCCTGCCTCAATTATAATAGAAGAATTAAACATCCAGCGATTCAAAACAGTAATGCTGCCTCTTAAATCCCTTTGTACCGGCTCTCAGTTGTTAATGACTAAAGACACTGAATGAACCGTAGAGTTATCAACAGATGTAACTGTGGCGGAAGCAAATCAAATGGCCACTCTTAACAGCAGGAATTTAACTGACTGTTCGTGTCCTCTTTTTTTTTTTTTGTTTGATGGGCAAAATCTACCATTTCTACAATAGTGAATCTGTTTTTGTAAGGGGATGTTGCCCCTGTTTTCTATGAATAATACACAATTTCAATAAAAGTGCATCTGATTACTATCTTTTTTGATATCATCCTCCCACTGAATCATTTTGCTGATTTAATAGTTAATCAGTTACTGCAAATGAAAGGATTTGCACCAAAATGATCCCCTCTCGCTGCACCTTGGTGCGTCAAAGTCAAAAGAACAGACTGACCTTGAACTAATTAAGTGGTCAATTACACGCCTGTTGATTCCTTTTAATTCCTTAATAATTGCATTAATTGTGTGGGCAAAGAAGTTCAATCTCTTGTCCACCTACTCCTACTCCTCCTCCTTTACCTCTCGCTTCTTTTTCCTCCTCCTTCCTGCGCGGGGCCCACGACGTTTTGATGCTCATTTATTTTGTGTCACTGCTCACACCTCAGAAACTATTTTAATTCCGAGCTATTGACTGTTTAATAAGCTTAAACGTCCTCTCCTGCCCCCTTACAGCTCCCTCGTCCCTTGATGCGTTAATCAAAATCAAGCATGTGTCTGGATGTGTTTATAAGCATACAGCTCTATTGTAATCCATCCATGTACCATCTCCATGGATTTCTAGCGTTGCCGGCAGAAACCACTGTAACCATGGAGCAGCAGGGCCTCATCACGCTTCTTCTTTTTCTGTGTGTGTGTGTGTGTGTGTGTGTGTGTGTGTGTGTGTGTGTGTGTGTGTGTGTGTGTGTGTGTGTGTGTGTGTGTGTGTGTGTGTGTGTGTGTGTGTGTGTGTGTGTGTGTGCGTGCGTGTGTGTCTTGTGATGCTACTTCGTAGGCAAGCTCAGGCTGGGATTTTCCAGTGCCACCCCCGTCAGTGGGAAGCCCTACATGGGGACATGTCAGCGCCTTGTTTGCTTGTTATGCTGATGAAGCTGGGGGTGGGGCGAGTGGGCAGCCTTGTTCAGGTTCCAGGATTCCCTTCAAATGAGTCAGCCAGCCCCCACTCAAACTGTTACCTTGGGAACTCATGCTTGGGCTTCCCTCAACACTACTAAAGTACAGACTCATCAGCACCCATACTTATCTCCCCACACACACACACGCATTGTGAGGCAAGCAGCACCCAGGTTGGATGAAATTAGCTTATTAAATGACTCTCACTGTGGCCTGTGCTCTGCCCCGTTAGGCCCAATCTGCTCCCTGAGCACAAGATGACCAAACCAACATGGCCACTTTGTTCAGATGCATTCGTAATGTATGCAAATTAGACTGAATAGATGGGTGTGATAATGAGTTTGGCTGGCCTGTTTCTTAAGTCAGTGACTTGAGTAATAGTATATCTCCCTACTAATGAGCATGACCGAGAGGGTGTAGGTTTAGTATGTCAGACTGTCAGTGATGGCTGGAGTTCACTTAATAACTGGACTGTTTGTGTTTCCAACTCAGGTTCATTACTAAAGCCAAATGAGTTTCTTTACTGAAGCCATTAGTCCAGCAGGCCATTGTTAAGTGGGTTAATTTGTTGACGCACTGGAGCAGATCATGGGTGACTCCCCCACTGGCTTTCACCCTCCAATTCTGAGGCCCATCCACCCCGCTCAACTGATCACCATTAGGTTTTTCTAACATTCATCCACCCCGGACTCCAGCCCATTAGGCTTTTACACAGCACTGGCTCAAATGTAACAAAAAGTTTGGTCCGGTTGAGGTCATTATTATTTCTGTTTCAACAGGAAATGTAACCATTAATTTTGTTAATTTAATTTTGTTGATAAAATGAAATCACAAAAAACTGTGTGAAAATTGGAATACAGAAAAAAAACAAAAAACGAGGCAATGGATTTAAACTGTTCAAGCTAATGTAATTTGAAAGGCGAGCGCATCAGGTCTTTTACACTAAAATAAAACTACAACTTGTATTTGCTATAATTCCTTGACATGCTCAGTGTAGAGTAGAAGATACTGGACATCACTTTCAGTGTTTGTAAGGAAGAGGACAGGACATTTCTTACTTACTGAACTTGACCCACCAACACACTTGCGTAATGATTGTGTCATTTTAAGAGTCCATTTGGTGTTATTATGCGATTTGTTGTTCTTGTTTTTCTTTAATTAAGTAACACAATTCCCACAATAGAAAAGCACAGATGGGTATTTTCTGGTTTGGTTTAATAATATTATTCAGTGCTTCCTGTCTACTTACATACATGGACACTTTATGCTTGTCAAGAACTGACTCTGGTCTCTGTGAAAATTGAACTGCAGTATTAAGAGACCTGTTTCCCAACTCAGAAAGCTCACTCAAGAAATAGTTCTGAAGAAATTTATGGGCAATTTATCTGACCAAAGTTGTCTGTTTTCTGCCTTTAGTCTACAGGTTGAACAGAGAAATGCCACAGCTCCAGTCATGCAGATGCTTCATTAATTGTGTTAATCATATAGTCACCACATATCTTTCAGTCCTTTGAAGAGGCTAAATATCTGAGTGGTATCTAGGACCAGTGCAGATCGGCCATTTGTTGTTACTGTGGTAAACCAGCCTGAAAAACCTATAATCCTCAAGGTTAGGCTGCATGGAATTTGATTGGCATCATGGCCTGAACTTGGAGAGTTGAGCAAAGTGATAGACGTGGAGCTCCATGCCCTCCCCCCCTGAGCTGGCTGGAACATGCTACAACCCTGTGGGACTATAGAATCAGTGCTGTGCGTCTGGCATGGGGCCGCGCGTCTGGACAGGTTGAGGAAGAATTGCACTGTCCGTCTGACATGATGAACTAACAACCTCTGGCAACCTGGCTTTGTCTCCTATAGTGGAGACAAGTTGTTGGCTTGCTGTCAGTTTAGATTTTTCCATGCAGTGATGCTCTGTATGGATCACATCAGGCCTGCCATATGCGAACTTATATGGCTGTGATCATGACTTCACACTTTGTGCCCTCATATAGCATCTAAGAAGAGATTCCCACAGACCTTTCGAGGATTAGATCCTCATAGAATGTATTACTGTGCACCGCAGCAATGCTTTTGCTGCTAATCATCCAAGATCATGACTTGGTTTCGCTCATCTAAAAACAACAGTGCCAAATGCAAGTCCAGAAGAAAGGATGAAAATCACACTCCTATCAATATAACAATTACACATTTCAGTAAACAACTAACATTTCAATAACATCACTTTAAACAATTTATTAAATTACCTCGTGTTGAGATCCTAAATGAGTGAAGGCTGGACTGGCAATGGGCCAGTGCAGAAGTACCAACATGTATTTTTCACACGAGGCTGGCTCGTCTACCTACTGTAAACCGTTCGGGGGTCAAGTATTTAAATTAGTCTTTGGTTGTATCATCCAAGGTTTCATATATTGATAGCTGGAGGTTTATTGTTTATTTTGTTATTTGGCCATCGGGCCCAAAGTGTCGCTTATTGATAATGGTTTCTGAAATCTGCAGTTTTCCGAGCCATTTATTTGAGTTCCCGCCCCAACTATCTGTACGCATATTATCATCTGACCTGGTAGGAGGCATCTCAAAGTAATTGAATCAGCATGACATGGTCTTTATCTGAGTGTCTTCATTAGTTCATGCTTGGTGATTTATTTGCATGTTGACTGTTAACATGAAAGTAAACAAGCGTCTTGTGCAGGATGAAATGTAATATTTTTTAGGTTTTCTCCTGGTACTCTAGTTTCTCGTGTGTGTGCATGCGTGCGTGCGTGCGTGTGTGCGTGTGTGTGCGTGTGTGTGCGTGCATCGGTTTGAGCCACAGCGCCGTTTGCACATTTCCAGACAGTTTGGAAGCAACCAGAAAAGCAGAGAGCTGATCTTTTTTTTTTTTTTTTTTTTTAATATGAGCAACCAGAAGTAAACTGACCTCTGCCACCTGCTTTGTTGTATAACTGGAGTCGACACACTGCACAGTTGTTTAACTCTCACGCCGAAGTAACTCCTGCATAACCATCATGAATGTCAACTTCACACTTTGTGTTGGCTTGTTATGAACCTGTACAAAGTGCATTCAGCCTCTTTCTTTGTGTTTACTTGGACATGATAGAAGAATAAAAACAGTCATTAGGTATAGCCGTTTATTGTATATCTTGGCAGTCTTTTGTCTGTAAATAGATGCACATTGTACTGTTACATTCAAAGTGAGCAGACATTGCGTGTATTTTTTTTCTCTTTCTCAAGATAATGAAGTGCGATAGTGAGCAGTGAGTCAAGTCGTTGCTTCATTTTTTATTTCTTTTTTTTTGGGGGGGGGGGCTGTGTTTAACCTGTAAACCACAAGGTTTCTTGTGAGACACAGAGTTTTAATTCACAATAACCCTGCAAATGAATGGGCTGATTACTGAGGCGAAGATGAGGAGGTAGTCATAAGCACTTGGCTTGAGTGGAATAGGCGAGGGGGAGGGGAGGGGTGGCTGTGGCGGTACAAGTCCAGCCTCAGAAATAGAGCTGTGAACACCATCTGTCATGCTCTCTCTCCCCGTCTGTTAGCCTGACTGCAAGTAAAAGGGAGAATGATGCTCTCAGAACTGCATTAGAAGGACGTGGGTGCTGATTGTCGTAGGTGTGGGTTTACAGGGTGTGCAAGGGAGGGGGAGGCGGTAGATATACAAGGAGGTGCATGAGTAACTCTTGCTGACAAAGGGAAGCACTCACCCACACAGAGAAGGAGAAGGGTTGTTGGGCAAGTGGGTATTCCTGCTGAAACCGCACCCCTGCACCCACCCACCACCTCTTTGTGGAGTCCTACCTATTGGCACTTGTCAGAGGATTCCTAGCGGAAGTTATGTGGGCACATTATACAAACACAGTGCTCATCTTCTGCCCTAAGATTGAGGGAAGATAACTGTGCATGTGTAATGTGAGGCTCATGTTCATACAGTGAGCGGTTTTACATCGATGACAACCTGCAGGTACTGTAGCGACTTCTGAACCAGCTGGAGGCACATTGACACCGACTTTTATCATCACATTTAGATTCTCTACGATCACAATAATACTGCTGTCAACACTGCACTCAGTTTGTTTGTATTATATTATAATTTTGATACATTTATTGGTTCAGATCGGCTGTGGTAGCACTTCTCTTGGAACAGAGAGACATATTTCTTGCAGTCACCATTGGTAGTTGAAGTGTCAGGCTGATATGTGGACCGAGAGAGAGAGAGAGAGAGAGAGAGAGAGAGAGAGAGAGAGAGAGAGAGAGAGAGGAGAGAGAGGAGAGAGAGAGAGAGAGAGAGAGAGAGAGAGAGAGAGAGAGAGAGGAGAGAGAGAGAGAGGAGAGAGAAGGAGAGAGAGAGAGAGAGAGGAGAGAGAGAGAGACGACGAGAGAGAGAGAAGAGAGAGAGAGACTATGCCGCAGCTTTTTCTAGATTTTGAGAATTATTCATTGCTCATGATGTGTAGGTTGTTTGAGATGCGTTCTGCCGTTGTTTGAGTCAGAGTGTGAACTAGTCAGTGAAACATGAAGGAAAGCCGAACCACAGTGAACAACAAGGAGGGGGCAGGATGAATCGTTTCAAACGCCACAGCTGGACCCACAAAACTTAGATCTGGTATCTGAAGAGGTAGCTTGTCCCTACACGAAACAAAGCAAAGACAAATGAAGAAGCTGTTGATAAAACAATAGATGAGTCAGTGGTTAGAAGATGAGCGAATCCCTGTTTTGAGGCTCGTCTCTCTGTTTGGAGTTTGCATGTTCTCGCTGTGCATGTATGATTTCCTCCTGGCAACTTGTTTACTCCACCTGTTGTCAGCTGAGATTGGTTCCAGTGCTGATAAAACTAAAACAATATCACAGATCGAATAAAGCGTTGGGTTTTTTGTTGTTGTTGTTGTTGTTGTTGTGGTTTTTTTGCTTTGTGTTTTAATTTTAATCCACAGGGCTGTTTTGATTTCCACTTTCCTCTCCAAAGTTTTAGTATCATCGACATGCTGTTGCCATTTTAAAGTAATACTTCACAGTGATGTCATATTCAGTAGTAAAGCACCATGGTGATGTAGAATTTAGAATTGTTCCCTCACACCGAGATTATCCAAATTGAGCTCCTTTCTGTGTGGAGTTTGCATGTTCTACTCTTCCCCTGATACTTTAGTTTCCTCGCAGATTCCAAATAACTTGTTTTTTGTTCATTGGTGACTTTAAAATAGCCAGAGGGTGTTTTAACAATTCTCCAGTATTTAATTCCTATTAAAATATTAGTAACATTGTTACAATTACTGAGGTTTATAAAGGTCCATGACCATCATCAGAAGTGAAAACAGATGCATAGTTATTCTTGTTCTGAGGCTGCTTCATTAAACTTTTGTTTCCTGGAGGAGCACCTCATTAATCCTGAAGTAACTCAGTAACTATTTTCTGACTGTGCCTAATATTAACATTATATATCCACAGTAGCTCTATTCATTACATCAAATAAATTTTTGGCTTACCTGTATTATAATGTTTGTGGGTAGCTGCATGATTATGCAACCCTTTAAGCTTTTTTTGTTGAGAAATCTTTATTTATTTTCAGGAACAATTATTCTACGGCACATCTTCCAACTAAATGATGTAGTTTAAAGTCAGTCGTAAAGCAAGACTGTACTCTTAAAAAGAAAGATCAATCAATGACTAATTTCCAGTAACTTGTACAACACTGTTGAACCCTTGGAGTTACTCTGAACTACAGAGCCTCCAATAAACCAGACACTTTAAATATTTGTCTTAATGATCATTGATTGAACCTACAGTTATTCTTAACACAAAGAAGGGAATTGACAACAAAAGAAATCTACAACATCCAGGCCTCAACATATCAAGAGCCACTATTTCTCTGCCACCGCCATTTGATCATTTACTGGCTTGTAGTCTCTAACTATGTATCAGAAGTAATGTCCCAGTTTTATCTGACATCTCCACTCGAGAGATTTAAACACCCTTTTGCTTCAGCATAAATCATATTGACGCTTTTGGTTTTTATCTCTCCGTCAGTTTTCTGCTTCTCCCACACTGCTCACTGTGTGATTCACTATCACAGATACAAGAATGGGTATTCCCCTAGCATGAGGATCCAAGCCATAGTCACATTTTGTTTGACTAAATAAGCCTCCGACAACTGTTAGATAAACTCAGCCCAGGTAATTTATGCCATGCTCTGGTTATTTTATCTATCAGCATTTGAAAGAAACTGAGGATGTCCCTCAATTATGTTACCACACAGATATTATAAAATGTGGTGGCAGTAATTTTCTTTTTCTTTTTCTTTTTTTTATGCAAAAGACCATCAAAAATGTACTAAAACAAAACATCACAGTTTCTCTCTGATGATAAACAGCCAAGTGTTTCATGTATGTACTACTTGGACTAGTACTTTTACTATTTCATTATCCTTTACGGAACATAGAACTCATATTGGGACTAAAAGGAGAGAATGTGTCTTTCTTTCTGGAGGCCATACTATATTTTAGTAAATCTCTCATATTTGCCTTTTTGGGACAGGAATTGCTTGACATTGTCAACACAACAGTCTATACCTATATTATACTGAAGTTAGGTGGAGGTTGTGTATTCACTATTAATATAGAAGAAACCACACCAATTTAATACCCCTGAAGAATTAAATTGTACTCCCCAGATGGGAAAATATTTACAGAGAAACGGTAATCGAGTGTTCCTTGGTAACAGCCTCGATGATGAAACCAGTCTTTTTCAACTTTCAACTGCTGAAATGACATAACTTGCAAATTTCCAACAGTTGAAACACTGACACAGTAGCTGCGACTGCTCTGCTCAGCTTTCTAGCAGAGATACTCATTTTGCTGCTATGCTGGTTTTCCCACTCCGCGCGTCGAGTTAAACACATTTATTGTGAAAACGGATGATGCTGTGTGAGCCATGTGTTAATGTTCAGTTAATAGGCTGCATGTCCACCACATAGAGTCCAGCGCTGTGGTACAAACTACTATTCCTCTGATATCTGTATTATGTAACGTAACATTTGGCTTCATCTTCAGAAACAAAGTCCAGAAATATATTACATATTGCACAAAAATGGTGGTACAGTGTTTTTAGTAGCGAGGTGTTTAGAAGATAGCTGTTTTTCAAAATTAGCTCAGGCATGAATACGTTACATGTGTACATTACTCTGGGGTATTAGGTATCATTTACTCAAAAAAATATAGTCTAATTGACATTTCTCAAGTGAATCATATTTATTTTCAGTGTATATGCTCTTAGCGTTGAGGTCTGTACTGGTATCCTCTGAGGATTTTTCCTTTTTCAGGCTGTTTTTTTTTTTAAGTGAAGGATATAATTATAAACAAATAATTAGAGCACACTTAAAAAACAAAATAGTTATAATAAATTATTTAAATGATGAAATAAGCTTGAGCCCAAAACTAAGTGTGACAGTTGCACCAGTTGAAAACTACTTATAAAGACTTGCAAGATGTTATACATTCAAAGCAACTCGCACAAAAAAGTAGCATTTCTTATTGATCCCAGCTCTTAACAATATTTTATAATGTAAACAAAAAAAACATTAGGATGCATGTGCTGTAAATTTAAGTAGGTATATTTATTCTTTATAAGGGTAGCCAATGTGATTTTTATTTTCACTACAGATTTATACACCTAGAAGCAAATTGATGGTCTAAAAAATCATATCAGTCCACCACATTTGTAAAGACAAGGAATCATTTAGAATGGAGAGCCTTTAGGTGCATTTAATTAATATGGTTTGACTTATTTCAATCATCCATCCAGTGTTTCCTTGTGCCACTGTGACATTTTATTTTCATCAACGAGCAGGGAAAAAGCTCACATTCACGCCAAAGCCTATACTTTCAACTGAACCTGTCCTAATAAACACAATTAACACAGCAAGTGGCTGTCAATCATTTAGTAGTCAAAGCCCCTCACACTGTGTGTCCCACCCCCACGGTAAGGTCCCAGAGGGAGGCCGCCCACCATGTGAGAATGTCCTGTAGATTAGTGTGAGTGAGGCCGTCGGTGACCTGAGCACTGCCCTGCCCTGTGATAGCAGCTCTGCTCTGGAGCAGACAGAACCCTGCATGCACACAAAGTGCTCTCCGTGAGTTTGATGTCTCCTGAATATTAATGCATAATGTTTGTTCTGCATATTGTTGACTTTTCCTTTATTGTCTCGCTAAATTTCAATACTGTGTTCATTTACTTTTTGTTTATACTCGGTGTATTATAATGAAATTAAAAGGGCAAGGGGTGGCATGGAGAATGGTTGAGAAACCGAGCATTAAGATGTGGGAAAATGTTGTACGCTCAAGTGTTGACTACCTGTTGCTATGGCAATGGCTTGGATCCTGCAGGCTGCAGGACTCTTGCTATTTCTAAATAAAGATTTTTTTTCTCACTGATCTGTGGTTGAAGATACTCACAGCTGAAACTAATCTTCTGAATTTCTCCAGTCAGTGTAAACACTCCACCACTTACTGCTAAATGTCCTGAGCAGCAGTCACGGGATTATAAATGAGACGATGGCACAGTAGACGACATATGCTTCACAACCGGAGTAGATTCTTTATGGAAAGAGTAAGATATGAATCAGGAAAATTATATAAACAAATGCATCGTAATGAATTTACGAGTACATTGCAGTCACTTTGGCATGGCTTCACAGACCCAATGTGTTTAGTGTTTTAGGATTTTAATTGGCACTAATGTATGCACTGTGATCATCCTTGAATTACATTTCATCATGTTGGATTTAAAAAAATAAGCAGACAGATAGATGGATGGATGACTGGATGGATGGAAAGATTTACAACAGCGGTAGGTAGGTGTGATAGATCGGTATGGATTGATTTTTATGTATTGTTCCAGAGGAGATACAAAAGCAACAAAAAAGAGAGTGTGCTTGAACTTTTCAAAGGTGAAAAAGTGAAGCCTTGTTGCTGTTTGTACAATGTCCCTTGTTGATTATGCTCACTTTTCCAAAGAGAAAAATGAGGACGAGTATTTCTTAAGTCGGTTTCTGTCTTCCAGCAAAGTCAACAATCTGCCTGAAGATCAAAAAGCAAGGAGAAACAAAGCCCCTTGTCCTGCGTGTCTTTTGTCTGTCGGCTGTCGAGCAATACAGTACCTGTGTCACCCTGAGGGGGGAGCCTGTGTGTGCAAAAAGGAGGACAGAAATAGGTGCAGAGACCACATACTCTGCGCCTGTGATGGGGACTTCCATGCTTACCTCAAGTGGGTTTTGGGCCATTTCACAGACAACATATTTAGTCCTTTTCCTCCCACTCAAGGATGCAGCCGTCTTGCAGTAAATAGCCGAGTCTATTAAACAAACATGCCTGTGTGCAATTTGCAGTGTGAAGTGCCTGACTGTGTGCTTCCTGAGGATGAGGGAGTTTAACCAGACAAATACACAGTAGCGATTGCTTATGAAAAAATATCTCGTCTTCACATCAGGTTATGTGATCTCTGTTTCTAGGCAACAGGGAGTTAATATACAATTAATAATATGGGAAATTGGAAATCCTCTCAGTGGTTTTAATTTTGCCTCAAAACTGCCTTCTGTCTGGGAATTGTCTCATGTATTTGGATAATAATAGAACTTTATTGTATATTTAATTCTGATATATTTTAAACTTAGCAATGTTGATGCTCATCTTCATCAAAACTACTATTGCCAATAAAGGGATTTTAATTACCAGGTCCAACGTTTCACCGTCATGTGCTGGATCTATTGTGGCTGAAATTCAGAAAGACATTCAGAGTTAGAAATGTTTCAAAAATGAAATTTCCTTGCAACTTACTTAACCTGTCCAGCCTGCCTCTGGTTGAAAAGACTGACCACTAAACATTGTGAGTGCAGTATTTGTGTGGGGAGGGAAACTAAAGGAACAGCGGCGTCATGTTGTAGAAAACATTGTAATTATCTATTGTACTGTTTCTTTTTTCATGGTCACTTTTTTAAACCGTGGTCTCTAAGTTTGGCCCAGAAGTAAACTGTCATTCATAACTTGCCTGACTGACTCTGTGTCTTAATTACCAGGGACATGCACTCAGGAGTGGATGTATACAAGGAGGAACAACCCTCACTGGTGAGTGTACTTTTCAGCGACATTCATCCATTCCTCTTCTGCACCGCCTTATTAACTTATGGTCGCCCCGGCTGGAGCTGATCCCAGCTGACTGTGGGCCAAGGCAGCGAAGACACACAGGAGACACACAATCCCTCACACATCCAAACTAACACAGGTTTTATTGAATGTGTGGGTAAATCAGATTGCACAGGGGGGAAAACATGATAGGGGCGACATGCAAACTTCCCACAAAAAAGCCCTCAGGTTCAGACGTATGGGGTGTCGTCTCACTTTGGGACAAGAGTACGAACCATTGCATCTCTGTGTGGTCCCTCGGCAGCATCCAGTCGGTTTAAATTCACTTTACGGATGGGCATGTTCACTGCAATGTTGGTGATGATTAAAGCACACTTTAACACCTATTATTTAATGCTTAAAGAAACTTTCTAAGTTTACTCCATTCACACAACCCAGAGTGTCTCGGAGTGCTCAAATTACAGGATCACAATTGTATGTATTTGGCATTTGGTTTAATCTAATCTGAAAAAAACTATCAATGCATGGCAAGGTCTTGAGTGATTAATACTGAGAATTCAGTTTATATTTGATACTTTTTTCTTGAGTATAGTACATTATCACAAATAAACAGCAGCTGGGTGGGGCTCATATGAAGAATTTGAACTTCTGTCAACTGAGGATATTTCTTATCAAAAAGCATTATATTACAGGACTGCTAGTTTACTGTACCCACTCTAAATCGTCAAGTGTCTGTATTACTTCATATGTTTTGTATGATAACTGTGATTCAAATTGGAGTCGCAAACCATATAATGCTCAGGTTTGGTGTATGGTCTTGCTAAATTTGAACACTCACTAATTTAAGTCATCCTGATTCTGATTCTTTGTTTTTCTACTCAGATTATCATCCTCCATCTCCGCCGCAGACATCCGGGCTTCACCGCTACCAATTCATGTTGTTTGAACAACCTCCAAATACCCGAGTGTCACTCATCGATAAGGAGTCATCCCGCGGTAATGACTCCACCAGCATCCTCAGCCTGCAACGCACTGTTTGCCACTGCAGTATCATCTATCATAAACCAGCAGTGACCAACACAACTGCCAACACTTAGTTGTTGAATCAGCAATAGAAAGATTACAACAAAAGCCTTGAAACTAAACAGTTCCTATAAAATTGGTATAGATTTTATGTGTCCCCTGAGATTCAAACATGTGTGTGACACAACTGGAGCTTCTATTGCAAGTGATTGGATTTATTATTATTATTATTATGATTATTATTATGATTATGATTATGATTATTATTATTATTATTATTATTATTATTATTATTATTATTATTATCATTATATACACCATGTAGAAGCCCAGATTTCACTGTGATTGCTTTGTTTTGTCTGGACATGTCATTTTGCCCATTTCAGGATTATAGGATTTTAATTGAAGCTTTTGGAGATGCTTGAGGAAGATAATTTCCTCCAAGAGCTTGAACTTAACAAGGGAAATGTTAATGAGGTTAGTGAGTAAGTCTGCTGCAATGATCATGCCTGCGGGGTCAAGACAAGTGTTACTGGCTCCCACGCACACCTGCACGAGTCTGCCTGACCACGTCTCGTTAACCTCCGCCAAACCCGAAATCCCTACCAGCCATGTCAGCCAGCATGAACGGCCAATTTATTTTTAACCTTAATTGCTGTTGATAATGTTTCTTTTCTTTCTTTTTTTTTTTTTTTTTTTGTACACGTCTCTCAAAAGTCAATCCTGTTTGTCTCACGGAGTTATTGTTTTCTTCACACTTTGCGTTTCCTTACTTCTTGCCATCCCCCGAAGTCTGTGGGAAGGTGGGCATGAGCACTTGGATGCACAGTGCTGGAACCTCGCAGGAGGCGTGTCTGTCTGTCTGCTCTCGTCGGGTCACAGTCAGTGATTTGAGGGGAGATCAGGGCGGTTCGAGACTTCAAGCGCCGCGGCCCTCGATGAGTGGAGCTGCCAGTCTCTGCTGTTTGAAGTTTTGACAGCTTTGTCAGCAAACAGTCCAGGCACATTAGGTTGAGCTCTGTTTGATGTTGCGATTTTAGGCAAAAGAAATGTCAGAAGTGATGTACTTTGTCATATTTAAACCCATGCAACTCGCATTTGGGGAGACTGAGATGAGCTCTTATCACATTGTTTGAATATTCACTATGTCACAGCTGGTTAAGCTGAGGCAATAACATGAATAATAGCTTGCTATTTAGAATATGGTAATATTTCTTTGGGTGCAAAATGTAACGGAGCGTACTCATTTTCTGCTCCGAGCTCCATGTACTCAGTACAGTAGTTTCCCCAACATTATAAAGCAATTGAACAGAGTGGATCCACCCATCCTTAATCGACTGGATGAGTTTAACTCGCGCTGTAGCACTTCCTCTCTCCTCAGTTCCCTCTGAGAAATTAAATTCAGAAATTCACTCTTGGATAATCAAATATTTTATTCGTACGGTCAGTTCTCAAAAGAACAAGTGTTATGTAGCGTCATGGAAAGAGATGCTCTCTGATGTATTGCCGTGTGTCGTGAATAAACTCACATGTTGAAGTTCACAATCTTTATTGGTTTGGTGGGATGTGTTGGTGTACCTGCGACTTTATTATTGGTCTCCACATGGCCATGAGAGTGGTATTCCTGCGCAGACAGGAGAAAAGGAGGGAATCCCATGTCTCCCCACCTCCTCCGTTAAGTATGTTCACTTATTAGCGTCTGTCTTCCCTCCATGTGGTATGACACAGAGAGCATTTCTCATAGCCCATGACATTAATTGATGTGATTTGCAAAGGGAGAGCATTTAGCCGTGGGTGGAAGACTCCTAATGATCGTTTTCCACTTCCAGTAGCGCAGTCATTGACTCAATTTTATGTCAAATTTGTTGTCTTCTTTCTTTTCATCTCTGACCATCACTTAAGTAATAAAGGGGGTGAACAATTAGAGGTGCAGCAGGGCTGTTGTCGGGAGCCGTGGGAGTCTGCTGTGTCTCCTGCGTTAAGGTTATGAATGTGGGTCAGTGAACTGATGGAGACAGCTGGTTTGTTACACAAGGAACTACAGGGGGGCTGCACTCTTGGCACCGTGAACAGGGGCGTGATCATAGGGAATCCCCAATGCTCTGGCTCAGGAAGGCTGTCCCTTATTCGAGGCTGCCCCTGTGCCAGGGTGAGGGGGGGTGGGGGGGCGCAGGCGTGGGCGCTCAGGCCCTTGTGATACTTGTCAGCCACTTGGCAAGCCCTTAATATGTCCTGCGACTGTTTAGTGCCCACGAGTCAGTTTGTCAAGGGAAACAGTGTTACAATGCCGGGAGGGAAACCCGTAGGCCTTGCGAGAGGCCGTCTAGTGTTGTTTCAGCCTACACGTTAGTTTGCGCATACGCCGTTCACACATCCAGCCCTCGGTCTCATGACTTCAACCTCAGCAGCCACTGCGGCTTAATCAGAAGCAAAAACTGTGCTGACGACAACAAGTGCAAAAACTCACATTTATCGGCTGAAAATGAGAACAGAAGTATCAAAATGGAAAAAGCGGTCATCACTGCCATTTTTTTACCCTTTTATTTTGTGTGGTAACTTGTAAGAGGGGAGGATGTATGTGACGAGCACATTGTGTGAATGAATGGATCGCAGTGGCGTTAGCTGCTGGATCGTACACGTTGCTCATCTTGCCTCCTAGAGCCCCTACTGCCAGCTCAGCACACTCCACAGTAATTGAAGCCATTTGCAATGTTGCAGTGTGGTAATGGGCAGATCCATGTCTACCACCCACCCACAGCCTCTACCATTAATCAGAGCTGCGTGGAGTCAGAGAGCCAGGATTTGGTTGCTACAGCAGGCCTGAGTTTCAGCCAGGAGTCGGCTGCCTTAAAGGAACACTTATATGTGTTGAATTTTTTTGGCTGCTTGCATCATTTTGTGTTTATGTGTTTGTTTGTTTTTTTGAGTCTTGACAGGTTTGGGGTGAAAGATTGGGAATTTTTTTTTTCTTGACTTCCCCCACCTGCTAATATCTAATGCAGAGGTCTCGAACGCAGATCCTTGAAGGCTGCAGCCCTGCATGTTTCCCACATTTCCCTCCCTTGAACGTCCTGATGGTTCATCACCACGTTCAGCACAAAGCCAGACAACGAGCTGCTCATTATGATCAGATGTGTGGAAGCAGGGGAGACGAGTTTGAAACCCCTGATATAATGGCTTCATTACATTCTGCTGGGATCAATAAAGTATTTTCTAAAGTTTATTTGGACAAATAATATTTAAAAAAAGGTAAAGATGGTGAGTTATTATTGTTTCTGATATTCACATTCACAATAAAAATGCATTTCTATTGACAGAAAGCTAATCAGTAAGTCTTCTGATAACTTTTTCCTGCTCCTTGAGAAATCAATCATTCCCTCTGCTTAAATTTTCACACAATACCAAGATCTACTCTGAGAAACATTCTTTCATTTTTTTTTCAAATGTTTTATATATATGGGGGAAAAAATAAGCCAAGTAGCTGCTACTTATTATGCTCTTTAATTAAAAACCCTAATTATTGCTAATGCATGCTGCTCTGTGATGTGAGATGCTTTTCTGTAATTGATCGGGACAAACTTTGAAAATGAAGTATTAAAAAGGAGCTGAAGGACAAACAGAAAACATTCTTTTTTTTTCTGTAACGTGGCAGTGAAAGCGTGCATATAACATATGAAATATCACTCTATTATTGAATATGTTTGCTATGTTGGTAGTTTTCTGCGAGCTGTGAGATTTCCAGCCCTGCAGTTTGCCACCGTTCCTCCGCCAAGTTGCCCTCCAGAGCAGCTCTCCGGGAGCATCTGTGAGCGAGACCCATCTCCGCTCCAGAGGCGCTGCTCAGTGGCTGACCTCTGCCCTCTGACAGCCCCAAAACAATTTCCCCCTCGTGAAATAATGCTTGCATTTTTTTTTTTTTTTTTTTAGTTTTCGGAGCAGTAAGCAAAAGTCTCCTTGCAGCCCATTTGACTCGAGTGCAATGAGGAAGATCACTTGGTTTTGAGTATCTCTGAGACACTGTAAGAGGTTTAACAGGGACACCGCCCACACCACTAAATGTAGCAGTTCTGTGTCACCTCACAGCAGTCCTGATCTTCCTGCCATACCCAGACGTAAAAGCAAGGTGGAAACAAAAGGAGAGGCAGAAAGACTTTAACATCGCCCTCAGGTCCCACACTATCTGTCCTTTCCATGAGCAGGCAGATGGGAGAGGCGGAAACACGTCTCTGCACTACAAACAGACACCAGCCTATTTTAAGGTCACTTGTAAGTCTAGGCATTTGCAGGGTAGCATCCAGGAGTGATAGCAACCAGATATTATGAATTTGCCTCATTTTGGATTGTGCCCAAGGATTGCACAGCTTTAGACAGGATTATGTGTGTAAAGCCTTACAAGCAGCGCCTGGTTTTAACTCCGTTTGATCGTTATTCTACAATAAAATGATCTTCAGTGTGACATTTTCCATGAGAGGAAATGTTGCCTGACACCACAGTAATGCAGGTTCTGCATCTACGTATTAAAAAAACAAACAAACTGAATGTTTCATGCGTAATTGTGAGCGTAAAATCTGCTGCATGGCTTGTCCACTACGCTCCTATTTTAAGCATTAAATTCGGCCCTCAGCTGACTTTGAAGCACTGCAACTAAACTTGAGGGACCTTGTTTTGGACATGCAGTAAAATTTGGAGATCTGCAGAGGCGGTGCAATATCTGCTTCCGAAGCTCAGGCCAGAGGGGCCACTGGGGCCATGCCCTGTCATACAGATGGGTCACTTGACTCCATTGCCCTCTCTTGATTATTAGAGGCCTTTCTCCAGGAAATCCTCATTCACAGAGAAGAATTGGCAAAATTCGGGTACTCATCTGCTCATCTCCGACTTATTATTCATCGTCTTCCACAGCTGAGCTCAGAATTTGACCTGAACTCATCGCAAATCCAGAAATATTAAGGAGTCAGTCGTATGAGCTAAACATGCTCTATGAGAAAAACAGTTGAGTAATGATTTGGAACGGCTTTTCCTTTTCAGCCTTCCAGTGGAAAACACACACACACACACAAACATTTTAGGATTTACTGGAATTTAAATGTTCTGATTATATAGACTGAACAACTAAAGCTTTGAAGGCTTTTTGTCTGAATTTTAAATTCTGATTTGCTTTTGGAGATAGTTAAAGTTTATGTGCATTGCACTGGCAAAATATATATTTCTGTTCCGATATTTTCTTTAAGACGCCGGAGGATGTGAAATGTGTCTCCCTGATGGCAAAAACAGCCAGAGTGCGGTCCTGTAAACCAGCTGAAGCGAGAGGTCAGAAGCAGAAATGTCTCTATCCAGGCATGCAGTTAGATTTGACCCCTCGCTGTGAGGCCAATCTCTCCAGATTTGGACCATTTCAATAGTTGGCTTCTTTTTTTTTTTTTTTTTTTCTTCTTCTTCTTTTTTTTTAAAGATTAACTTTCCAATGCTATTCTTGAACAGCTGTTAATGTAATTACGCCACATACGGAAATACCAGAATGTCAGCGATTCCCTGGATTACAGAGCGAAGCAGCAAAGCATTGTCTTACGCACACCCAAACATATGAAGATGCAGACAGACCGACACTCTTTCTTTTTAGAATCTGTTGAAGTTTGCAAGTTTAAAGCATGCAGGCTTTTCTTTCCTTGGAATGTTAATTGTGAATTTGTGATTTTTTTTTTTTTTTTTTTTTTTTTTTTTTTGTAAAGAGAGAAGAAGCTGCAGGGAATCAGTGGTTGTCAAAATCTAAGAAGTGATATTGTCATACCAGCCGGATGGCCGTCTGGTGTTTGTTTAAAAGGGGAGGGAAGAAAAAAAAACAGTCCAGGCGATTGAATCATATCTTCTTGCCAATACGTCCTTGCGTTCCCACCTCCATCATTACAGCAACATGTTTTATTTTCAGCAGTGCTGCTCTCAGTGACTCACATCCCAGAGCCATGTGCTGCTCAGTTAGGCCCCCGATCCTTTAAACACAGACCAAGCGGTCATAAGAAATGCTCTTATAGTGCACCAGAGACACACTACGTTTATGTAGGATTTTTCACAATAGGGAAAAATTAATGTTTTAAAATTGAGGGATTTAGATGCTTCAGGCTATTTCGTCAGTCCTGTGTTGAAATAAAAAAAGGTGCCCTGTCTAAATTGCTGTAAATACTAAAATCTATCTGTGTTTGTGTCTCCCCTGCTTCATTAGGTAAATGGGATTTGCAGGCTTTCATCACAAGGTTTGATTTGGGAGAGCCTGTGGCCACTGTGCAGTTCCTCACACAGAACTACAATGACTGAGGGATCCTGAGGTACTTGAAGTTAAAGAAGACTCAGCAAAATGCAATAATATACAAATATGTATTCTTACTTGTTATTCAAGCTGAATAAACTCTCTAAAGACCGTATAGGTTATCTTCCCTGGTTTCTATCTTATCATTTCCTCTTTGTGCTACTGCAGCTGCTTGGTTTTGATTTTGCCCTGTATCTTCGTCACGCGGTCTGGAACGAAGGGTTTCGGAGAGAGATTTCGACTTCATTGGGGAACTCTCATTAGTTTCCAAACACTGCTGACAAGAGAAGGAAGACAGCCTGATATCACAACTTCAGCGTGGAAAGAGTTTATTCTAATTCAGGGGCGGAAACACGTCAGGGCCAAAAAAAGGAAGTGGGAGGTGAAACTGAGACCGCAACATAGCCGGATGTTGCAGTGGAACTTCAACCAAAATACTCTAGAGTGACAGGACAAGGGGAGGGGCTGCGCTCCCTGTCATCAGCGGAGAAAAGGGAAGTTGCTGTTTGTGTAATTGTTTATCATATTTCCATTGACCACTCTCACCCCGAGTGGAAACAGTGAGTTACTTGCGGGTTCCTGGTTGATTCCTCTGAAGTCAAAACTGCTCTGGTTAATTGTGTCCTTGAGTGTAACTTTGGGACGATGAACCCATTTTGAACTTGGAACAGTTGCATAAGAGTCTCACCTGGCAGGTCTGTAGAGGATGGTGTGGATAAACTTTTCAACCCTTTCACCATGAGATACTTTTCAGACTTCACGGGTCTTTGTTGAGGGTGGGTCAGAGTACACCCCAGGAGGAGTATTGGTTTCTAACCAGCAACTCTCCTCTGGGAGTGGTTTGTATCAATACCCCAGATGTCTGAAAAAGGCTGGATTTACATGAATGACTTTGATGTTCTGATGATCAATCTTTAGTTGGTGGTTTCATTGACCCTAATTTGGTGTCTCATCAGTGAGCTAGGCAGGAGTAGGTAATGGAGGTTTTTTGTTCCTTTGGTGGTTAAGCCAGCCTTGGTAAACCTCTATGTGCCCTCGCCGTGAACTCTGGGAGATCATTGATCAAATTGTCCTGCATTTGCTTTGTTTTCCTCCCGACTTAACAGTCAAAGCAAGCGGGTCCGCAAACAAAACAACCGAAACAATGCACATAAGCACACGGCGAGTCAGAGAATCCATTGCTTTTGAACAAATGTTAAGTATCCGTCGGCTGGAATATTGCTCTTGACCTTGATTTACCCATCTTATTTGACTTATGAAATCACATTTTTAACAATTGGCAAGTGGAGCATAATTCCACACTCATTGTGAAGCATGCCAAGTGGGAGAGCATTCTTCCAAAAACCACCTACTTGAATCCATCAGTACACCATTGAAATGCCAAGACGTGTACTTCCAATACACTGTGCATTTTTTTTTTCATATCTTGGAGATATCCTGCCAAAACAGCTGGGTTTTGCCACTCAGCTTCCTTGAATGTGTTTATTTTTACTTTAAATGTCAGGAGAGTTGAAATATTATGATTAAGAAAAACACACAGCTGTATTTCATTGCTGCACAATATATTGCCTTCTCTGAAAAATAGGTTTTTACATCCCCCCGACGATGTGGGAAAAGCATTTATTATTTTCTTAATTTATTCAAACTTACATTAATTAAAAGGCATTTGTATAATCAATTCAATTGCCTAACCGGTACAGAGTGATCTAATATGCATGTTGACTTGAGTCTCCATTCTTCTTTTCTCCTCGCTGCTGTAAAAGTGCAAAAGATTTATTCCGCTGGAGAATTTCTGCAGTTCATCGCTTGTTGTGACAGTGGTGAGACGAATTTGAGTGTGGCATCTGTTCAATACATGTCAACAACATGGTTTTCTGACCACTCCGCACCCGTATTTATTGTGCTTTTGAACTTAGCAGACTGTGGACACTCATTGTCTCCCTGCAGATTTGATTGTTGCTTCTGAATGAAACTCGCATGAATATCTTCATTTCAAAGGCACTATTGAATACTTGGTTATGTTTACCAATCAGAATTTTAAAATTGACCTCTTGACCTTTAAAGATTTTTGCTGAGGTATATGTGGTTGTCTTGGTTTTTTTTTTTTTTTTTTTTTTAAATGGATGTCCAGCTCTCCTTTTAATTGTAAAATATGTACGTCTACATACAAATGCTTGGCTTGAGACTGTTCAACTGGAACTTGAGGGAAGCTGTATGGAAACCTTTTGGATGTTGTTTTTTTCAATAATAATTTTTTTTTTATATCATTTTCTCTCCTCGAAATCCACATTGTGGTAACAATAGGTTTTTAACTTTAATTTCTGTTACATTAGTTATTGTACTCTAGTTAAAGTCAAAATGGGATGCTGTCAAACTCCATAACAGGCTCTCAGTGCTTTTAAGAGACAGGTATGAGGTCTTCTGTAGCTTGTAAACACTGGTAGTAGTGAGCTTAATTGAAAACTATACTTACTGGGCATTAATTATATGCAAGAATATGAAGTATATATATTAATCATATACCATCTTAAATGTTGGAGTATTATGGAATGTGTGATCATGAATATTGTTATAGTATCAGCTTGTATTTGAAATAAGGGGCTTAAAGTTGATGTTAGTGCACATGGGACCTTTTCATATCTTCAGCTCACAGTTAACCACAAGGAACAGCCATTTCACTTAGCTTGGAAAAACCAAACCTAATTTGACTATACACTCACAGAGCCCAGGAGGTTTTCCACTGTGCTTTAAAGAGGTGCTGTGCTTCCATGAAATGCATGTATGCAAAAGAGCCGGGACACTATGGCCGAGGAGATCGAACAGTGACGGCCATTAACAAGCGCTGCTGGCCAGCCCCATGTGACGCAGCTCACAGTCGAGAAAATACGCCTGGAACAGGTGAGTGCCCCAGCTTCACTGGCCAACTTTCCACCTGCAAAACCATAATAAACTCCCCATGAGGGCATTACAATGCAGTGTAGTCACTCCTCATCCACACAGGGATCATCACATAGGTTTGCATTCATAAACATGCAAATATAGATCAGTTTTCTATATATAGATCTGCAGCCTAATGGGACACACAAAATGGGATGAACAGCAAATGCATGAATCCTAAAAATTAATATTTGTTTTCCAAATTTGCAGGGAAATATTCCCTTTTGTTAAACTGGGGAATTTCTACAGCCAAAGGTCATGGTGTATCTTCATCACAGTTTACAATTTAGCTTTCATGTTGTTTATTCCCAGTCAGCTATGCAAAATACACTCAGGTTTGCTTGAATGTGTGATGATGTGCAAAAGTTTGTGTTGTGTTCAATGTGTAAAGCTTGAATTCAGTGAAATTGTACTTTTTTTTGTAAAAATGAGGATCAAATGCCAAATTATAAAATCGTAGATAGTGTTTAAGTAAATGCAGTACATCTCTGCAGATTTGTTGACTTCAACTCTGTAGACCTCACAAGACAAACAAAAAAAAAACCCCAACTGTTTAAACTTGTGGTACCTTTTGACCTGCACCAATGTAGAAAACTTGATAAAAACAAACTTATGGGGTGAGTCAGAATGAATTTAAATGATGAAGCCAAAATAACAAACGTGTGTTTAGTCGATCATAGGGACATTGAATCAATGCCACGAAGATCATGTCATCTGTTTTGCTGATTGGAGGTACACGAGCAGGAACAGGACACCCGGCAGAGAGGGCTCTGATCGGCCCACTGGTGTGACAGACACTCCGAACACAAACACAGACAAGCACATGGAGGACTTGCCTGTGGTAATGAGACACAGAAGATCACTGGCTGCTCTGTTTGTGTAAGCCCCCTAAACACCGAGCATGATTCAGACTAATTCTCCCACACACTCTGTTTACACTTCTGGTTCATTGAGGTACTATTAATTTCTCAGGTCTGAATATTCAAGCACTGACATTTCATTCAGTATTTGCTGAGATTTAATTTTTATTTTTTTTTGCAAAAGCATGCACATTTTATCTTGTCACAGCTTCGGCAGAAAACAGATAAAGTTCATTCAAAATTCCACAGCTACTAATTATGAGTTCAAACATTTACAACTCAGTGGGTAGTGATAGTCTGAAAACAGTAAATGAGTCGACAGGTCTGAGTTTATTTTGGTCATAGTTTTTTGTGTAACAAATCTCACTACAGTGGGGTCGTTTGAAGCATCATACAGCTACTGGTGTATGTATATATAGATATAGTCACAATCTGGTGAAAAGTGAGCCATGACGCCAAGTCCACTGTCATATCTTCAAAATAAAAAAAAAGAAGAAGAAGAAACGTCTGTGGCTTCCGATCACTTTTCCACTACAACTTCACCCGGAACTCTCATGTCCAAATACGGACATTGAAGGGGCGGGGCCGGACACTGCCTTATTTGGAGTTCCCACTTTAAGCGGTCACTTGGACTCCAAGTCAAAGCAAGCCTTTCAGATTTACAAAGCGCTTACAATATTTACAAACTATTACCTCCATCAATTGCTGGCCTTTTCTGTGACACCGGTGCTGCATGAGAACAGGTTGTGACCCCCTCCTCTGCACTTCAAGGGGGGCACATGAGAGCACTCACTGAACTGTGCAAAACTGGATGGCGTGAATGGGAATATCACCAACCGGTGTCCCAACGTATCATAATCTGGTTTCAGTAGGAATAACAGACCCCCCTAGCCATAACACTGCTTCTTTCAAACTCACATACAGATGCATTACGAGCTCGCCGTGTGCTTGATAATCCACAGAAGACATCGTGCGGCCTGACAACAATGGAGATAACGCGCTCCTGGGCCGCTCTTATCTCCTCCACAAGGACAGGAACACGGGCGAGGCGCTCCATCCCAAAGAAGGACGAGGCTGGAGGTAACGCGCAGATTTCTGTAAACTTTGTGTAGCCATCTATGCGTCGGAGCCGCTTTGCCTCCACTGTAGTTTCCACAGACTGACGCGCCGCGAGCGCGCCGCTGGGCGCCCGTGTCCATATATGGTCATCTACGTCACGCCGATGTCCCAGCCCCCTATTTAACGCTGGCAGACTGGAGTCCCCTATCCAGCTCCAATAGAGCAAGTAGAGCCGCTCTTGTGCAACCAACACTACCACCTCCTCCATTGATTCACAGACTTCAAATTCCCCCACAAGCAGCCCATCAGCTCCCACAGTGATCAGATTAATAACAACAATAGCTCGCGATCACACGGGGGGAGACGACCGGCGCTGCTCATCCTCCGCGGGATACTTGGATAGCTACAGCAACAGGATCCGACCCTGCTCCTCTCCTTCTATTTTTTTTCCTCCTCTCCTCCACGCCCGGTACACACCTGTGTTTTCCACTTTTGAGAACACCCGGCGTGTGTTTTTCTTCTGTTTTTTGGTAACTCCTCGGATACCTGCGCGTTGTCCTGTATAGATGTCGGACTGAACGTAACTGCTATGACAGGGAAACTAGCGGACAAGATCCCTCTTACCATGAGCAGTTTAATAAACACGATCCCTGATAGTCTCTATCCAGAAGAAGACATCCCGACGTCTATGAATATTTTCACCAGTTCGGAATCTATTAACCACTATTCGCAAATGAATACAGGTAAGAATTTGATCTACTTTTTTTTTTTTTTTCTCCCCTTGTGAATGTGAGAATGTGTGTTTTCATGAAGCTGCGCGCTGCGCGGACGGCAACAGTTGTCTTGGTGCTGGAGCACCTGTTTGCGCACCGGCGCAAGAAAAAGCACATTCCCGTATAAACTATACGTTTTGGGCTCAGGTGTAACACACCCAGTTGTACGTCTGGTAATATTTAAGTGACTCACTTGGAGATTTGCCAGACATTTATCATTTTCATGAGTTTTCTTCTTTTTTTCCCCCCATTCTTCTGCGTTCTGCCGAAACGCGTTAATATCACGCGCAACATGAGAGCCAACTCGGAAAACTTTAAACTTAAAAAAAGTTGTACATTAGGATAATGTGTGGTCATTTTAATTCACGAAAGGTTTATGCGTATTTGAGGAATGTGTTTCTGAGTGTGGCAGCGGGAGAGGAAAAAAAGGCGGTTTTACGCAAAGTCGACTAAAAAAACGCAAGCGGCTCTGAGTGAATCCGTGGGCTGTGAGAACAATGTTTATTCATCTGGTCAAACTGTAAAAACCGCAGATTTATCAACCTAATATCCACCCGCAAAAAATAAAATAAAAAATGGGTCATCTACTTTCGACAAGTACTTTCATTCACAACTCTATTGACATGTCATATCGGATTTAAGTAGGCGTGTGTGGTTGTTATATGAAACGCGTTTAAACGCCAGGGCCGTGAACACGTCTTATATTCTCCAAATTGCGAGGCCGAACATGTCGATTGATTTATTGCTTACAGGAGATTAACGTATATTTGTGTTTAATTAGGAGCCTGCCATGAAGGTGATATTCTTGGTGCGTCTCGATGTTGCAGATTAACATTAAATCAATCGCTCATTAGACTTCACCTTCTCAGGTGATGGGTCAGTGTTACCGCAAATACAACAAAAAAATAAAAATAATAATCACTATCCTTGTACGGCTGAGAGGATCATCCCATCATGTAATGACCATTCACTACGATACTGCATAACTTTGTGCTCGATTCATTTAAATTTCAAAGTTGTTGTTTTTTTTTTTTTACGTATTTACGCACAAATAAAACTGTCCTGTTATTTAAATGAAACCCGGCATATTTCCCGATTATTCGTCCAAGAAGTGTGTGTTTGAACCATCCAAACGCTGAGTACGAGAAATAAGCCATGTTTTTGTTGAGTTAATTTGAAATAAACGCATTTAAGTTCCTGGCACGTGTGCGTAATATTAGACTTATCTATAAACAGGGAAATAAAATGTATTTTTTGTCGTCTGAAAATTAGAATTTAATAAAACGAATAAATGTTTTTATGGGGGAAGGTGTTCAGATTAAGTGTTACCTTGTGGAAATACACACGTTAAACTATACCTGTATTTTTCTTTTCCAATGTGATTTTTTGGGAATACCTGTAAAACCTTTTGAAAGTGCCATTCTATGATTTTACAGGTGGAGCAGGTGTATGAATTGATCTTCCCCAAGTGACCTACACGAAAAGAGTGATGACTTTATTATGTGCCCTTCATCCTGTTTAGAAAGGGAAAAAAAAAATCCCATTCCTTAAAAAGCCTCAACAAGACAAAAGAATTAAAGCAACATGTATTTTTTTTTTTAATCAGCAAGACTTTTTAAATGTCATATGTCAAATGTCATATCCAAGAATAAAAGAATCCACACCTGACATTGATTCTATGACTCTCACGTGTAGAAAGTGCACAAAATTTTTGTTTAATTTCATTATAATTTTGACACAATTCCAGCAGGCTATAATTATTGTGACACATGATATAGGCTCCCCCATTTATGATCCCCTGCAAATCAACAGAGGCATCTGTTTAAGAAAGAAATCTCATATTTACCCTTAAGAGTACGGTCAGTACAGAGAAGTATCACTATTACGCACATCTGCATTTGATAAGTTTTACAGTCATTACATGTGTGCATGAATGTGTCTTTGGCGTAATGTCTAAAATACCAACAAATAAAATAATAAGAATCTTTTGCTGACAGTGCAAACACACACAATTTCCTCCCTTAAGTTCTTTGTTACAAATGTGTTTATAATAATCCTTGAGCAAGATAAATGTGGCGTCTGCCTTATAATCCTCCCTGCTGTAAAGAAATCAAATCTTGCCATTGAGTTTGGCTGTCCTCCCGAGGGACAGTGACTGGATCAAAGGGGGTGTTTAGGTCTTGATTTATGAGAGCTTGTGGGATCTGAGAGGGGGAGAGAGAGAGAGACACCACTCTCTCAGAAGCAGCAGTCAGTCACTTAACTTACAGGTCTGACAGCGTTCACATTCTTTATGAACTGTATGGGATTTCTGCTATTTTTAATCTTTCGTTGTTTATCACAGAGATATGCAAAAATAATCAGAATTTTGGACAAAGCAAGGACTTCCATTTAAAGTTCAGATAGCCTGACAAAGTGGATTTTGTTCACTTTAAAAAAAAACTAGAAAAAAAAACTTTTGCCACGTTTATACTTTCATAAGCTTTTTCCCTATATGAATGCATTTCATGTTTCATGTTCATGTTTAAGCAATCATGTGGATGATTTATTCATGTTCTGTGTTCTTTGTGCTTTTTGTTTAGATAATATCATGGATCTGGGCATGGGAAATGAGAAAGCAACCTCAGAGATTCAGTATGGATCCAGCTTCCAGTCCAACCGCAGCGGGCAGACTGTCACCTATCTGGGAAAGTTTGCCTTTGACACTCCTCCGTCAGGTGGCATCGGGGGCTCTGGCTGGTGCTCTGATAATAATATCATCAGCCTCGTGAGTGCGGGCATCCTGGGTGTTTCTCCGTCACCCGGCACAGTGACAACACAGACGTCTTCCTCCGCAGCCAACATGGGCGGACAGACGTCAGATATGGAGCAGGTATATGGTCCGCCGCTGCCAGCGTACTCCACCTGCGGTGACCTGTACCAGGATCAGGTCTCCTTCCACCACAGCCCCGCCACCAGCACTGCCCTCGCCTACCCTGGCAATGACTATCACTCCACATCCAAAGCGTCCATGGATGGCAGCCTTTTCTCCATGATCCCCGACTACAACCTTTTCCATCACCAGGGTGAGGTTGGTGTGATGGAGCACAAACCCTTCCAGACCATGGACCCTATTCGAGTCAACCCCCCGCCCATCACACCACTGGAGACCATCCGAGCATTCAAAGACAAGCAGCAAATTCACCCGGGTTTCATCGGCGGGCAGCAGCACCCGCCTCAGCATCACCCCCCGCCACAGACTCTCACCCTCAAACCCATTCGACCACGGAAGTACCCCAACCGCCCCAGCAAAACCCCCGTCCACGAACGGCCGCACGCCTGCCCGGCAGAGAACTGTGACCGACGCTTCTCCCGCTCGGACGAGCTCACGCGTCACCTCCGCATCCACACGGGGCACAAGCCCTTCCAGTGCAGAATATGCATGCGCTCCTTCAGCCGGAGTGACCACCTGACCACGCACATTCGCACGCACACGGGTGAGAAGCCTTTCTCCTGTGAGTTCTGTGGACGCAAGTTTGCCAGGAGTGACGAGCGAAAGAGACACGCGAAGGTTCACCTGAAACAGAAGGACAAGAAGCCGGCCGACAAGAGCAGTGGGCCAGCTGGGAGCCACAGCTCGCCGCCCAGCTCCTGTGGGGGGCCGACAGTGGGAGCGTCGTGACCGTCAGCACGCACCTGGACTGGACCTTCAACACACACCATTAAGAGACTTAGGAAGAAGGGATCACGTCCACTATGAGATAAATAGGTGACTCTTTTTTTCCTCTCTTTTACACCCCTGCTCATTTCAGTTCCTTCTATTTTAAGATGGATGCCTTTATTTTAAGTACGAGGGGAAAGGCTGCTACGCCTTTCTTCATAAAGCAACTCAGAGCCTCAGCTACTGTAATGCAGTGCCAACATTTCAAAAAAAAAAGAAAAAAAAAAAGAAAGAAAAGGGGCACTTTGCCACATTCGGTCCTAAAGGCCCGTGTGTATCCATAGGTTCTAAAGTGGATGCAGTTTTGTAAATTTTCCTGAAATTTTCTAAATTGGACAGAAGCCAGAATCTATTATAAGGGGTCGGAACACACAAAAAACGATAATGGAGCTCAGTCAAAGGGTGAGTTGTTTGGGATGTATGCATTAATTTTGTGAGGCTGTTTAAAAGTGCAATTGGTTAGATTTGTGTACCGTCATGAATACTTTTATTAGTGGCACTTGACTGTCATTCTGTTGTTTTTGTTCAGGTGTGGTGTTTTTATTATTATAATTTTTTTTTTTTATTTGAATGTTGTTTTCTTTAAAGAATGTGCCAAATGTATTGTGGTGATGCAGCCAACCTTGTTATATTAATTGTGCCTGACATTTGCCAAACATGACAGTGGTGTCTCAGCACTGAGTTCAGATTCATTCACCGTATTCCTGATTTAGATTTATCCGCACAATTTAGTTAAATCTAGATAATGACTGACTGAGATACACATATTAAGCCAATGTCTTATCCTGTTACCTGTACTTATAAAACATACATGCCTGCAGCAATCAATGCCTTTGCCAATACTTATTTATTTGTAGTCACTGTGAGACACTGTTTTTTGTCTAGTTTTTTTTTTGTTTGTTTGCATTTTTTTCTATCATGGCTTTATGTGGTGTTACAAGATATAATTTCTGTTGCTCTTTGTTTTTTGTTTTTTTGTTGTTTTTTAAAGCTTACCAATGCTGTCCAGTTTTCTTGAGTTTTGCAATTATATGCAATATAACCGTGACAAACATCACCGACTGGTGAATCAAATTAACTAAAAGCACAGTGAGACTGAACTACTTAAATAAAGAGCACTGGGTTGCAAACCAGCAATTTATGAAAGATGAATAAGGATCGAGATGAGCGAGTTCCCCTTTCTGTCCTCCACAGGGTAAGAAGACTTAACTATTTGGTTCCACCTATCAAAAGATGAGCAGTATATGGTAAAAGAAAAATAAATTTTTACAAATCCATGTTTACATCTTTTCTAATACAGAAGGACTGAGCTGTAAGTAAGGTGTTGTGGTTTTTTTGTACAGTATACAATGTATGCAGGTAGCTACAGTAGAAGTTTCACTTTTGTACTCAAATGCACCATAGTTCAGTATTAAATCGTGCATATATGTGCATGCCCTCATGCACACTATGTAAATACAAATATCTGCATCGACAAGAACTTTCAGTTGACTGAATGCTTGTGCAGAATGTGTCTTAAAGCTTTTAGTAATGTAGTTATAATACAGGATATTTTGTCGTCATAGGTCACTGCAAACATGTTTGGAGCATCACACTAGTGCCAGATAAGGTGTGCTGCCATCCATTAAAAAAAAAACGAATAATAGCACTTGCACCATCTGTATGCTTTAAAGTGGAACCTGGTTTAAGGAGGCACTAATGTGTTCTCTGAATAAATGACAGGATGTTGTTTTATTTTTTTGTTTTGTTTTATTATTTTTTTTACATATTGTGTATCTCCATTATAGCAATACTGGTATTTCAATTAAGACATCTTCCCCACTGTATAAAAAAGAAAAAAAATCAGGTTGTTCTCGTTAGATTTTCTTTCTTTCTTTTTTTTTTTTAATGATTGGCTTGTGTCATTAACAAAATACATTCAAGGGCAATGCACATAATATCCACACATGACTCTTTTTACTGTACCTATCTCTGTGCTGAAAGAGAGTATTCTTTTTTAATCATCCAGTGAAACATTTTGTATGAATTCATTTGTAATGATAGCTCTGGGTCTGACGTGTATCATAAGGATTCTGACAAAATATCGCAAATATAATCACAACTGATAAAAAAACATTCACTCATTCCTATAATACTGATTTGATTTACGTCTGGGAGTTTTAATTTTTTTGGTTTTTTGTCTTTTACCCCATAGTTGTATTGGGTCTCTGTTGAGCAAATGGAAAAAATTCCTGACTGAGATGTTAATATGGCATTATCACTAAGTATAATACATTTTTTTCCCTGAAAACAAATGAAAAACACAAGAATAACAATTTAATAAGACTGTAGATACCTATATTTCACTTTTTCGCTATAACAGTAAAGCATCAAAAACCTTAGTATCGAGGAAGGATTAAGGAAATATTGATTACCGTGTCAGTATGGTAGAGTCAATTCATATATCTTTATTACATTTATTTCAAGTTATCCTTTAGATATTAAATGCAACTCCTACTTTGAGGGGAAACTTTTTTTTTTTTTGCTGTTTTACAAATGGTTTGTCACTATCTCTGATTACCGGCTGTTGTCTCTGACTTTTAGGGAGCATGTACCTAATGAGAGGTGGATAATTTAAATGAACATTGTTTACAGCTGGGGAAAGAAAAAATACCAGCCAAGTGATGCAACATTCTGACTGAAGAGAGTGTGAACTGACAAAGGCAAAGGTCAAGAGAAAGGTTTAGAAAAGCTATGCCACAGAGAACACAATGCATGCAGATATGAGCTTCCAAGGCCATACTTCTCCTTTCCTGTAACCAAGCATTTTCACTGCTGAGCTTCCTGGCAAGTGTCCACTTATTCTCCAATTAATTTGGCCTCAGAGGGTCTTTTCTCAACTCATTTAAATGGGCAAATGAGCAGACGTTCTTGCACTTTCTGGGATGGTATACGGAGCCTGTAACATTTAACTGTAATCAATAGGTGTTGTGTTTTTTTGTTTTGTTTTGGGTTTTTTTTTTTACCATAGAGATACATCATTGAATTGAGCAGATAAAGATCAACTAATGAAGCTTGTCAAAACATGACATACATTGTTGAATTTCTAATCATACAACAAAACGCTACAACAGAAATGTTGAGAAATTACAGCACCTTCATTTCCTCTAATAAGAAGCAGGTTGCTTAATACTGGCACCTCATTTTCAAGCACCACTTTTTTAATTTGCCATATTACATCCAGCAATAACTAAAGAGCACTGATGTAAACATCATGTTACAGACGGCCTTAAGGAGTTGGCATAAAGTGACATATACATAACATGTGATGAGGAAAAAAAGTAAATGTTTATTTCTAAGGTTTATCTCAAAGGATGTGATATTACTTGCGGACCAATATCTAGTTCATTCAGACTTTATTTGACCAAAAGGTGTGCTCTCCTCTAAGGAAAGAAAAGTGTGTTTAGTATTTGTTGCATCAAGGATTGATGCAGAGTACGGCACGACCACGCCAAACCATTTCCATGCCTAAATGAAGCTGCGTAATAACAACTTTCAGAACCCAACATTTCATCAGTCTCAGTGTGTGTGTGTGTGTGTGTGTGTGTGTGTGTGTGTGTGTGTGTGTGTGTGTGTGTGTGTGTGTGTGTGTGTGTGTGTGTGTGTGTGTGTGTGTGTGTGTGTGTGTGTGTGTGTGTGTGAGTGTGTGTGTGTGTGCCATCTTCCGTGTAGCGGATGGACAGATTTTGTAAAATTGATATAATTTCCCTCCATCCCACTCTGTTTACCTAGTTTGGCGGTGACGACAATAGAGGCTGCGACATGTTCTCCTAAACAATAATATGTGTAACGTATGAATGCTATAGATATACCTGAAGGACTTGTTCAGTCAACTCAGAAACAACCAGTGTCGAATAATGCTTCTCCAACTATAATTTATGTTATTAAATATCTATGTTGAAAAAAAAAATGGTTATGTTCTATCATCCAAAAGTGGGCAGCTGAAAGCTCTGAAATTGGAATTTGCCTCATCCTCGGCCTTTGCTTCATGTTGGATCTGAGCCAACATCAGCAGCCATCTTTGTGCCAAACTGGGTTGCAGGGTTGGCTGATCAAAAACAATACGTGATGAGAACTCCACAGGAGCAACAAATCATAAATGTGACCTCCGTCTGCTTGCAGCTGAAGGCAGCCTTGTGCTAATGTTTGTGTGTAACTGTTTGAGTTAGTCTCAGTGAAACTGGCCTTGGGCAAGGCCAAAGGCTTGGGCTCATTCACAACAATTAATAATTGTGGGATTATTAAAAGAAAATAAAAAAAAATCGTATAAAACTTACAAAAACGACAAAAAATATACTCATGTTTGAAGAGATTTCAATAATGTGTAGATATTATAGGCTACTCATGTCATCTTCTAGACTAAAGGGTGGCTTCAGGGATTTTGTGGTCTTCAACAGTGACACTGGTGTTCAGATGGAGTCGATTCTCACTGTTTTCTGTTGTGTTGTGTTTCCTTTCATTACAGTATATCCTCATCTCTTTGCATGTGCACGGAAATGTACCAAAGTGCCACTCTCACATGCCGGGGGGGTGGTGCTCATTTCTTTATTATGCATGAAAATAAAAAGTCACATTGGGTGAAATGGGATAAACCCGACAACAATGCAAGACAGACAATTGGAAGCACACACTGGGATAACTGTTCTGTTGGCTTTTTTGTTCAAGAAAACAAGGGGTCTTGTTTAAAAAAAATGTTGTGGATGTCTTTAGCCTATTTCATGTTTCTATTACCTTATAATAAGGTCCTTTTATGATGAGCTGAATATTGAAATGAATTTTACTATATCCTTGTGATGGGGAGATGTGCTCCCCTGTTTACTTGGCACTTCAGTTTGTTGTAATGCAATTGTTTTTGTTATTTCTATGTAAGTACTTGAATAAATAAAAATATAACTTGCTTTTGGTTTATTTGGATTGTCAATGAGATTTAAAAAAACAAAACAAAACAAAACAAACAAACAAAAAAACCTCCGGCATTAATGCAACGAATTTCTCAAATAAAGTGTGTCTAATAAGAGGATGTATGAGATGAAGCGTTTGAGAGGAAACACTTTGCGGATCAGCTCCGGACTTCCTGTTTCCAGCTCGGCTCTTCACTGCTACTAACAAGGGGTGATGTTTCTCCGAAGACCGTAAAAAACTACACGAGTGAAGCCCGGAATAAAAGGTCACTCAAAATGAGCTGGTACGTAAAATAGCTGCCTGTATCTTTTGGTGTATTCAGAGCAAATGGCGTCTCCCAAACAACGTGTGTTTTTAATGGGAATTCAGCAACTGGCTTAATGCCCGGGCGCCGTCTACTTCCTGGCGGAGCTACGTAAACATTGCCGGGAGTTAGCGGTAGCTCCTTTAACTATCCGTACTCTCGATTAAAGCCATCGGAGGGGATAGCCCTGGGCTCCGGTTGGACACAGTACTTCTTGTTTCAAACTGATGTGTTGGTTAAACGTCGATCGGAAGATGTTTAAGTCGTGTCGGCGGCTACGTGTAGATGACAGTGTTAGCCATCTGTCAGTGAGCGAGGTTCTCCAGGTAGCAGGGGAGCTGATAATCCACCGACTAGTGTCGTGTAGCTGCTGTCTACATCTGACGTGTGGAGCTGATCTCTTTATACCGTTCAAAAGCAGTTTATTAAGCCTCACTTGAAAAGTCTGAGAAGCTGTCAGGTCAGGAAGGTCCGACATTTAAAAGGACTCGACTCTAATGTTACTGCTACTGTGATGATCTTTATTATAGACAAAGGGGATTATGAATGTGTTTACTAGGAATAACATTTCATTAGTTTATCTTCACTTTGTTTGGATTAGTTTCCTGTTCTCACTTCAACTGTGAGTTCCTTCAAACTTCAGAGACCAGTGGACTCCTGGAGCACTGCAGGGGTCCTGGGCCACATCTCCCCCCCACAACAAAAACAACAACAACATGGCTCAGAGCCACCGGAAACCCTTTTCTTAAAAAACTTTTTTTTTTATAGGCCTCCAAAGGTGGAACTTCTAACTGTCTCTCTGTAAATGAAGAAAACGTAGCATTTCGAAGACACTCCATCTCCGTGTAAACGAAGGAAAACATACGTTTTCGAAAACGCCCCAACTCTTTGAAAATGCTCTGAAAATGTCCTTCTTCGTCATTTTACCCAAGATTTTTTATGCCAGTGTGTGTTTGACTTGTGGCTTTTATTTTGAAAATGACGGTATTTACTATGCCTGTCCCTTCTTGCTTGATCATCTCTCCACAGCTTGGCTTCCTTCAAAAGTGGATTTGACATATTGGCCATTTGTAGCATTTGTATTTGTATTCCAAAGTATGCAAGTACATACTTTGCAAGTATGATCTCAGAAGTATGGACTTGCAAGATGTGAGAATGCATTTCTGCAATTTTTTTTTTTTGGGTGGAAAATCCATTGTGGGTCATTTGGTTTCCGAAGTCTACACATGTCCCATCTTGATGTGTCTTCCATATTGTGGGCGGAGCAAGTACACATCCAGGTACTTCACGTGCACTCGACAAGATACGCACTTTGAATTGTATCGGTACTTGGTTTCTAACTAATGAGGTTTCGCAAGTACGCGAGAACGCATGTACGGACAATTACGCTTATTGAGAAACGGCCATTGACTGCCCAGTGTCAAACTGTTTCTGGATCTGTTGTGATCACCTGCATTGATTAGAATAGTCGTGAATCAATCAAGTGTCACAGAGCTCGTGTACAGCCACGTCGGTTTGAATGATTAAACTCATTCACACTAACCCAACACATCAAGAGGGGGGGGTTATATTGAAAGGACACTGTACACATTGTGGGTTAAAAACAATAAAACAGCAGATAAAAGCTTATACTGGATGAGGTCAACATATTGAGTATGAAATCTTGGAACAGCTGAGTTGTGAGTTTCGAATTGAAGGGGGGGGGGGGGGGGGGGTCAAATGTTAAGTTGTGGATGGTTTTGGAATATATAAAGAAGAATTTTATACTCGTTTGACTGTGGAGCTGCTGTGATGCTGGTGTGATGTGACGGAAAGACGGCGTTCTGGTGACGATGGATGCGAGCGGCTGATTTTTAGACCATTTGAAGCGTCAGCGGGGGATTTGTGAGCCAGACCAAAGAGGAGAGAGTTGCAGTAGTAGATGCGTTAGGTGATTAACGGGTAGACTAGTCAGTGTGAAAACGGCTTCAGAAGCCATTGTTGGTCTTTTGTTTTTTTTTTCCCTCCATGGCTTCAGCAGTGGGAAGTGAGCATCTGACGGTATGGATGCCTCGTAGGGAGAAAAGCCTGGTCCTCCTCAGTGGCAGAGGCAGAAATGACGGCACCTGGTTGATATCGAGAGACAAACTATGCTGTTAGTGCGCCTCCTCCAAATACAAATGCATTATGCCTGCATTTAAATGCATTTCCATTAACATGTTGATGCCGATTCCTTAAAGATTCACTTTGCTCCTCAACGTGTTTGAGAAAGTTCTTCCCGCATTTATTCAGTGTACATTAATGAAGCAGTCTTATGGTGTACTGATCTGTCTTCCACGGTTCTTTTCATGGAACGGACTATTTAAAGTTTTTAGGTGAAAGCATGTAGGTGGCTCAGTGTACCGACACCCCTAACATGCTGTCAACAAGCTGTGAGAGGGTTTTTGTTTTTGTTTTTTTGTCTTTGATGGGATTTTCAATCTTTGAGGCTCAAGGCTGCTTTTTGTGTTCTTGGTGACTTATAAAGACCAACAACAACAGAAGTTCCCTCCATTTCATCCCTATGTCAAAGACCTATAAATGCAGCACATACCAAGACTATATGATATCCCAATCACTTTAAATGAGACCACTTCTTCTGTTTACTTACATCTTATGTGAACTCACAGACTCAAACTGAATCCCCTGACACATTTTACTCAATGCCCTTTTTGTCAGGTTATTAAAATCGTCTAATAAAGTTCACAGCATTATCTATTCTATTAGGAATGAACAGTTATATCTTAATGCCACGAGTGTTGGCAGGAGTTTGGGTCAGAGGCTGAAAGTAAATATTATAAGTAAATATAATGATGCAAATTGAACAACTTTTTGGGGAAGATTTTGTCAATTCCCACTCAAAAATGATATAAACATTACAAATTCCACCACGATTTTCAGGAAACCTGGCCAAACAAAAAGGCAACCCCAATAATCACATCAAAAGTTAAAAGAGATCAGTCAATATCAGATATTGGTGCCGATGTCATGACGTGTTGTGCAAAGGAATGGTTGTTGATTTGTTTTTGAAACTTTTATCCTGCAGTTCAGTTTACAGGCATTGTAATGTTGTATGATCCCTTTGTATTTTATGTTGAATTTATCACAAGCTTTTAGCAAAGTTCCCAACTTGTTCCTGGCATGTCGCCACACACAGCTGAAGGGGGAAACGAGGAGAGACTTTTCCAACACGTCTGTGACGTGCACGTACGCTAGCTTGCTCTCGGCGACGTTACACGCTCTCGGCGTCGCCAGAGCCATGGGGAAGATGGCGTCACTCAGTTCAGTCACCCATTCAATGGCTGGCAAGAGACGGTTCGACCAGCACGCACCGCCAAACACAAGGTCAAGAGTGGAGTGTTTGACCAGTGAAAAGGGTCCTTTATGGGCTCTGCTGACTGATGCATTCCAGCACGGCTCGCACACTTGGTGAGATGACGTGAGAGATTTGACTTTCGGGTCATCGTCGGAACAATCCCACTTCCCAACATCTTCAACTGGCCCTCTGTGCTCTGTGGAATATCTGAGGTCGAGCGATGCACTGTCTCTCTCTCTTGGTGTACACATTTGCAGTTTCAGTGAAAAGCCACTGGTTCTTCCAGTCGGTGCATAATGTGTCCTGGATACAGAGGACTGTTGCGTCTTTGTTCTGGCCTACGTGCTTGCTTGGTGGCGGTGACGTGTATCCGATTACAGCAAAGATCAGATAGCTCTTTAAATGTGAAAAGACCAACTTGCAGCGAATGTGTAAAAAGTGCCGCCTTTCACACAGCTCAGGCCGAACATCTGCAACGCCGGGAAATGACTGGTCAACTTTCTCTGTGTAAAATTGCCCACCCTTGTGTATTAAAAGACATAAGATCATAGTACATCGGAGTACTCTTACGTTTAAATGACGTGTTTTCGTCCAAATTGACTTTTGAGGGATCGCCTTCATGCTTTTTGATTGTGTTTCAAAACTTTAAAATATTGAAATGATCTGCAATGGGTTAAGGAAGACTGGTGCCTTTTGGACTGCCGAAACGACGCAGTGTGGTATATTAGTGACGTTGACTTACCATTTTACCATTGCACACTGCTAACATCAGTCTTTAGTTCACCTCTGTGTCAAAATGAAGGCGGAGGATACAGTTTGCATCTGGCTTTGTCTGTTGTCACAAGCTTAAGTTTGACCTTCAAAAAAAACCTCTGGATTTCGGCGTGTGTATATTGCACAATTATTTCTCACCTTTCTTTTGGCTGCCTTGTCATGTTTCGAGTTCACAGGACAAGATCAAGATCCAGCCTCCTTCTTTTTCCACTCCCTCTCTGAAACACACTTCACTGTGTGTTTGCCGGTTCTCATGAGCAGCCGAAGAGAGTGACCACTTTCCTTTGGCTCTTTATAGGAGTACATATACTCTGGATCTATAATATTACGTCTTCCCCTCGGTTTCTTTCCAGGCGAATATATCCTCTGCTACATCAAAGGGAAAATCGACCCTAATATAGTTAGCCTTGGACACAGACTCTTGATGTCATGTAGACGTAAAGCCTTCGTCCTGCGTCCCTGCCAGGATTTAGAAAAGGGAGACCATTGAAAACAAACTTTAAAAATATATGCTTCATGCTGCAATGATGGCGTTTAAAGCATAGTTGTAGTGTTTATACTTAAGTCTTCCATTTGGGGGTTTTTTCTCTCTCTTTTTTTTTGCTGCATGCATTTTGTAATTCTTTTCTTTTTTCCGACGCACCCACCAAATGGTAGCAGACATCAAAGCTGCTTCCAAACATTGTACAATATTGTTAGAAAACTGAGCCTCTACCTTGGATTACGCCTTGTTATACATTTAGAATGTCAGCAAAACTCACTCATAAGCATTTTTTTTTTTTTTACCTCCGCACACCCAGACTAAAATACCGAACAGAAGAATTCTCACCCATTAATGCACGTCTTCATCGGATTTTTTTTCTTTCACTTTTCTCGCCAGTATAAAGTGCATAGCAACTGTTTGTTTCAAACCTTATTAGTACATACAGTGTGAGTCACTTCTGTAGTCGTAGTTTCTGCCGGAATTGCGGATTCATCGTTCAGGCACTGGCAAATGGCGTGGGTAAACGTCTCACAAATCTTAATGACACGTGCCAAACATGAAAATATTGCAGCAGCAAGTGGAACAGTCGTCAAGACAAGTAGGTGCCCAGCCGCACTGACAAAACGGGTTAATGGGATATGTACTCAACACTGGAAACTCGCTTCTGGGCAACATGTCGGAGACTGTTGCCGATATGCCCGTTCCCCATCTGACTGGGCTCAACTGATTCGCAAATGGTTCTTTTGTCTTTAAATATTCTGGTGGAAAACTGATCATGCAAAATGATATTGTTTCCTCGGGAGGCTGCCGCCGCTTCTTGTTGTGGGTTTTGGAGAGCACGGTTTGACCCTCCAGAATAATTTTACGTTAAAAGAATACAGTTAGATTATGCAGCTGTTGTGTTTTGGGGAAAGGAATTCCATACAGTTGCAAAGACGGCGGCGTGCGTGCGTGGTGCACGCCGCGTGACGTGATCGTTTATCTGTCAGGTACTCGAGAGCGGTGAGTCACTTCGATGAAGCTGACTAATTTCTGTGGTTATTTTCCATCTTGGCTCACCCAGATGATGACCTAGTGGGTGAAACTTCTCTCCTCAGCCAAAAGCAGCGAAATGTTTTTCGACATTTTGCGATCAGTTTGCCTTCAAAAATTGACTAAAGTGGGCTCATTGAAGACCAGAGAGCCGATATAACCTGAAACACGCCACATAACCGCTGAGTCAAATGAAGTCTTTATAAGTGAGCCATTCGCGTAACCCGTTTCTTTTCTTTTTCCTCTTTTCAAATATATATCTATTTTATTCTTCTTTCTCGATTAGTCTGCTTCTTATACGACCGTGTTGGAGCTCGTGATTGAGCTGTCATCAAAAGGATCTTCTCCACACATCAGTAGCTTTCCCTGGTTGCACAACGAAGCCCGACATCACACCCTCTCTTTTCCATCTCATTAGTCTACACACCTTTCTTTTGACGCAGCTGCTGCCTCACCCTGCCTGTCAGCAGCAACTGTCCATCATATAGCTTAGATTTCAGGCCATTAGTGCCACATCAATGGCAGCCTCGAGCCAATCACGTCGCGACGGCAGTGTTTTGTCTCGTGGCTTCCCGAAGGCACTCTGAAGCTCAGCAGCAACTTATTAGGGAGGAGGCAAGGTTTTGAAATTGGGATAAAAGATTGTGTTTTAACTAAGGAGGAACATGTTTCCTTTTTCTTTCACCCCCCAAAAAAACACACAAAAAAAACCCCCTGACACTGGTGATGTCTGTGTTTTCTTTCATGAGTGAAGAAAAGTTGTACTTCATCCTAAAAAATTACATACAAGTATAGCAGATCTCATGACACATTTTTTTTGGGGAGGTGTCGACATGTTTGTTTGCGCCTGGCTGTGCCTTTTTCAGTCCCATTATATGACGGTATCTGCCTGATATTTTTTTTTTTGGGGTGGTGGTGGGGGGGTTGCCTACTTTCCTGATGCACAATATAGCATCTGTGTTTGATTGCCAGCTGGGGGTCAGGCCGCAAAAACCACACACGGATGCGGGGACAAGCACTTCTGTTGAGTGATATCATGTTTGCAGCTGCAGCCAGATGCGATCAGTGATGACATGAAGTTAATGCACATGGCACTTGACTGCATACTTGAGAAGACCAGGGATTTAATAGCCTTAAATTGTCTTGTCACTGATCCGAGGAGTCACTTGCCCACCCGGAGACCCGTGCTGACCCCGAGTCAAGCCGTCGCGCAGCCGACGGCAATCGGTGCATTTGATAGCGTCACATTTTCGCCGCTCACCCTCGGCTTGCCGAAGTCTGTCACCTCTCATTGTTTTTCTTGTTTATGTTCCAGGATGCCCTTCAAGATTGGACAACCAAAGAAACAGATTGTCTCTAAAACGGTAAGTTACTGAGGGGAAAAAACCCCAAAGCCACATGTATTGAATGAGTCACAATGTATTTAATCACTTAACATGAGTATCAACTATTAATGTGCATTTCCCATTTAGCTCCCAAAAAAAGTTTGCAAAATACCACTGCAGTTCTTAATGGGTTAAGACAGTATCTGTTTGTTTTGTGTTTTTTTTTAATGTGCTTTGTTAAAGCTAAGCTGTAGCTGTAGTTAAGCTTCATAAATGGCATATAAAATGCGAATGGTAGTCTAAATACTGTCATCGGTGTGCCACAGCTATGAGACTTATTGGACTTCAATTTGTCTAAACCGTTCAGGGGGCAGAGGTGGTTACCTTGAAGTGACAGTGAGTGGGTGTTCTCCTTGCCGGAAAGAAACCACTTCCACTGTAATGGGTCTGTGGCGCTGCCGTCTCAGTCAGCCTGGGTTTCCAACTTCCTGTGCCACTCTAAGCAAAAAAACCATGGAGTGGGTTTCAGGCAGCCCAGCTCGCAGACCTGCTGGTGACAAAGCGTCAGCTGCCTCCTTCACGGTTTTGGCCTCTGTGTGTAAACCAGGAGCCCACAGAGCCACAAGACAGGAACTTCTGATACCCCTTGTAACTTGCTTGACATGTTTTTAGGGACGGAGAGAGACAGGTTTTCTCATGCCCGTGACGGCGTGTTGGTTTTTTTCTTTTCTTTTTTTTGAACGGGTTATTTAATGTCAGCAAACCCTGCTTTACAACCCTCAAGTTGATATCAGTGGGTATAATGTGTAAAGCGAGGACAACGTTCTCCAATCACTGGCTGAAAGCATGTGTGAGTAAGACTAAGAAATAACATCAACATTCAGGGTCACTGGAGAGTTTCTCTCAGGTTCAGCAGTGTAGCAGTTGTGTGTATGAAACACTGAACAGTGAGAGGAAGGATGACCGCTGTGGCATGAAACAGTGGCAGTTTGGGTCTTGTTTTAAAATGTTGTCGTCTCATGTTTGACATGCTGCGTTCGCTGTCCATTGATTAAGTCCCATGGAGAACATTGTGAAAAAGTTTGTGTATTTTTTTTTTTTTTAAGTAAACGTACAAATACGAGAGGCAGTGAGGCGTTAAAAAGCACACAACATCAACAGCGATCGATAGGAGTGCAGTTATTATTGTTGCTTGGATTATTGATGCATGTTGTATCTCTTGTTTGAAATATTTCAATGTGTCTTTTACTGTTTTTTTTATTATTTTTTTATTTTTACTTATTCTTTAGATGATGTTGAAATGGCAATATATATCTAAAATCCATCCTTTCCCTCCCTTTTTTTTTTAAGGTTGAAAGAGACTTTGAGAGAGAATATGACAAGCTTCAAAAGTAAGTTAAAGTTTCTGACACACACACACACACACACACTAGTGTATTTATTTAAAACAAAGTACTGGGTACTTTTCTAAAACGGGCCTTCTGTTGAACATGCATAGAAGAATGTCATTTTTCACAAGCTTATGTTACATAACATAGGCCAGCTGGAGACCAACTATAAAACATTAGATAGCAAATATGTAATATGCAATAGATTTTCTTTTTTTTTCTCTCTCTCTTTTTTTTTTTTCCCTCATTTTTGCAAAACAAAGGAAATTTGGATCCACATCACTTAAAAGCTGAAGACCTAAAAGCTCAGTACATCTGGGCCCCAGCTCACTGTGAGGCCGAGGTTAAAGAAACTCCCCGAGGGCCCAGCAAAATGAGTGGGAGCACCATTTTCCTCTCAGGTTTTGTTGAGTAGGAGGGCCCTTTATCAAGAAGGTGTGGTGCCAATAGACCTTATAGATGAGTCAGCGCAGCAGGCATGTAGAGACATTTAGGTTCCCCACCCTAGAGAGCCTTATCAACACATCGCGGTGGATCTGTGACCTAAATGCAGTAACCTTGATAGACGTGGCCCACCGCATTATGTTTTTGCATTCTGTCTGCCCAGACAAAAGTATTTGAATGTAATTCAACTTGGGACTTGATGGCGTTGGAAAGCGTTGATCTGTCATACCGTATGTTTTGCAATACTCCTGACCGGTCTCGTCCAGCGTATTCAGTTAAACCCTAATACTGATGGCAATATTCAAAGATTATAAATGCTGGAAACTAGCCGTTAGTTATTTACCTCAACAAATGAACCAAAGTCTGATTTGAATCTTTTTGATGCAATTTAATAAAGAAACTAAAAAGTCCACGTTCTGGATATCTGTGTCAGCGGTATTAAATCCACAACAAAATATTTTATTTATGTATTCAGTTCTACAAAGTATGTTTTAGAATGTAATACATTTAATTTTTTTTTTAAAGACTTTCTGTGTAGGTATGAATACTTTTTTGTAAGCTCAGTTGAGTCAAAGCCGTAATGATACGCTGGGATTAACTTCCGTGGGACTAAAGTGTCTGACTTGTATTGATGTGTGAATGGCTGTGGGAAAGAATTTTCCCAAAAAAACCGAAGCCATTGAACAACTTCCACCAAATGCCTCTTCGTTATCTCATGGCACGCTCGGGGGTGTTGCTTGTGAGTCTTTAAAGACACACGAGCATCTTTCCGCCTTTCGCCACGCGGCGTCACGTGACGGTGGCGGCTGCACGGGGGCATTAGGGCACTGGTGCATGGAGCGGCAGCTGTTCCAATAGGTCGCTCTATTAGCACCTTTTGGAAAGAGACTCCAGGCTCACCTGGCACCCGTCCAGAACGGCTCTCTCGCTGTCAGTGCTGACAGAGAAGGGGAGATGCAACAGTATTGTGCAACACATTTTTAAGTGGGAGGTAGTGTCTGGAACATGAGTTTCACATGCACAAACAAGAACACATTTTGAGTGTACGGGCATTGGTCTCCGAGCGTGTTAGTTTGTTTACATAGTGAGACGCTTTTCACCCACTATCCTGCAACCCAATCTCTATGACTGGCAGGGTTTTTTTTTTTTTTTTTTGCCACGATGCTGTTATTTTCCTCGTCTCATATTTTTCTCCTTTCGTCACTCTCAACTGTTAACTGTGTCAGCCAAGCTACGCAACCGTCTTCGATTTTGTTTATTTTACTTTATGTACTGGGGGATTCCAAATTGCATTACAAAGTGTCGTTATGCGGTCGGATTTCTCCGCCGCCTCTCGTCCCTGCGCTCGCATAGGAAGCGCTTATACAACTTTGCAACCTGACAGTTTTTCCAGACGTGTGTAACGACGTCAGAAGCAATCTTCCTCGTCGCAGGTACGACTCGAAAAAGGATTTGTAACCAGATCCCTGCATGGAAACGGTGTCTCTTCAGTCGAGCCCTTTTAAAATGTGCTTCAGATGTTCTCATCAATGTCTGGAACTCTGCTTTTGTTTTCATTTGGATGCACTTTTCTTTTTTCCCCCCACTGAACAAAATATATTACGAAAATAGGAAAGGAAAAAAAAACCCAAACTTTAATTATTAGATTGTGACAGAATCATGCCTGAAGTATGGCTGATACAATTCAGCACGGCATTAGCAGTGCTCACTGCAATTAGAAACGCCTGCTTCTAAAAATCGTAAATGTAGCTGTGTATTGTCATTACTTAAGAAGACGGCCGATATGGCTTGTGAGACCCAGTTGCATCTAATTGGTGAGAGGGACACAAGAAGTTACTGTGGAGATTGTTCTGACAGAATGTTGTTTTTTGGTTTTTTTCTCCCTTTGGTGTGAACAGTAAGGGATAAAGTTACATCATTTATTGCAAATGACATTTTTGGAACAACCTCCATCTGGTCTGTGGCGATTTAGTATAAAATCCCACCAAAAAAAACCGAAAAAACCGTCAAGACAAACAAAGACATGTAGAGGACAAGTTATGATTAAAAACATGAATATGTTGGCTTTAGACCCCCACATCTTCAGAGTTTACAAACCCTTTGTTGGCGAAACAAACAAACAAGAATTTATGTTGTGTTTTTTTTTTTTTTTTTTTGTTTTGTTTTGTTTTTAAAGATACATGAATAAATGAATACATTCATTATGAATGACAATCAAAAATCAAAGCTTTTACCATATGAGTGAAATCTGACATTAAATCATACCACATATTGTAAGGTTTTACTGTTTTAGAGCCCCACCTGCTTTTTGGTGATGATGCTACAGGAGTGATTTTTTTTTTCTAATGACACAACCTGTTGTATTGTTGGAGCGCCACATCTTCCTTTACCGCTACAACAGCAGTGCTTTGTTTAATGAAATGCAGCTCAACTCACTGTGGACGAATTAAAGCTTCACCAGTAAACAAATAAAAATACTTATTGGTAATTAGGGTCATTTTCAGGCTCTTGGTTTAAAAGCGAGTTTGCGGGAGTAACCCATTGGGTGTTTGCTCCCCAGCTACCGAGCAGTAAAGTAAAGGAAGAGTCAAACCCTGACCATTTTTTTTTTTTAAATCAGCCTTATCTACTTTATCCTGACAACCTATGGCTTGTGGCAACAGCAGAAATCCCATGGTATTGTCATTACTTCATATCATATAAATATAGTCCCTGGAAAGGAATAATGGAGTGAACCCCCCCCCCCCCCCCCCCCCACACACACACACACACACAACACATTGCATTTTTCATCAAACCAGCAGAAGTGATACGACGGAGGTCTCGAGGGACATTCTAAACCCCTTGTTTGCTTTAATTGATATAATGAATGGCATGTGTTTTCAGCCTCCGTAGTCTAGTAATTGCCATTTTTAACACCCATCAATGGAATATGTGCAGTGGAATGATTGAAGACATTAATGCTTTTGAGCGGAAATGCAGTTGACAGGAACGAGAAGGATTCCCCGTATTGTTAATTAGCTAACAGATTTTATGTGGAATCAATGAAATGTGTAATTTCTTCTTTGAAATGTTTTTTTTTTTTTAATTTTAATTTTATTTTTATTGACTTCATTTCCTTCTTTAGGGTTTTGTGTTTTCTTTATCCATGCCCGTGTTGTCTTTGTCCATTTTTCGTGTGTTCGCTAAAATGCGATGAATAAAATCCGTTTTGTTTGAAGTCTAAATTGTCAACAATTAATCTGCTTGTCGGGGGCTTGCTATATTGTCGCACGAGACAAAAAGCTGGCTGACGATCGTCTTTCTGCTCGTCCCACAGGCTGGAGGATCAGACGAAAAAACTTCACAAAGACATGAAGAAGAGCACCGAGGCTGATTTAGGTGTGTTCTTCCACCAACTTGTGTGTTCCCGCCTGTCACGCTATTGATCTCCACTTGTTCACCAACATACTTGATGTTGCTTGGCAGGTTTTTCAGGGCTCGAGAGAGATATTTGGTTGTCTTGGTTTGTTTGCGGCGCACGAGCTCCTCAAATGAATCCACATATGAAACGATAGAATACAAGCCTTCATCTTAATCTTTTTCATATTTTTTTTGGAGGCAATAGTCGCGACTGGGGTGTTGTTTTTCTCTTTGTGCACGATTGAGTTAGGACTCGATTTTTTATTTTTTTTTGTACCACCTCTGCAGCTATTTATTTGTCTGCTTCAGAAGCTTTGTTTATTCTGTGTGTATTTGCTTATTCGTTGGTTTGATTTATTTATTTTTTATTTATTTTATTTTTTTAATATATATATATATATTTGGGGAAGTAACGGTAGACATGGCCTGTGGTAAGTAGTTGGTTGTGGGGGTGGAGGAGTGGGGAGGGATGGAGCAATGCGAGGCTTCTTCATTTCCTCTCCTTTGTGCTCTGGAATATGGATGTCTGCATCATCAAAGTGTCATAACCGTCAGGGGCTCATTATCGTTAATGGATTCCATCTGTTGCACAGGTCCCATCTCCCAACAACCGCCAGCAAACAAAAGAACCAGACCGACTCCGCATGTCAGCGCTGCATTTATTACACTGCTCCGTATCGGCCATTATTTTATCAAGTCAAATGCGGCGGTACACAGAGCCCCGTTGGGCTGCCTGGCAGTCATCTGGTGACGGGCGATAATAATCTTTGAAGGGCTTGTTGTCCACTTCAAGCAGACTCGGCGTGAGAGAGCACATAAAATAGTGGGACTTGCTCGGATTTACCGTTGCATTAACTGGCCCTTTCTCACCAGCAGGTGATTGCAATAGTTTGACTTACTTCCCGAAGCTCGCCTTTGTATTCCCGTAGCCCTGTAACGCACACGTCTCTGCGCCGTCGGCGACGAGGTCATTTCGAGCAATTTGCTACTTGAAGCCCGAATGGCAAGAGATGTAGAAATGCCACACCGTGATAATTGATTGGCTGAAAATTGGTCTTGAGAGAATCCCAAGAGTGTGAAAAGACTGATGACTGCTCCAGATTTCTATAAAGCCCATTTTGGATGCCGCTCCACTTGTCAGTTCATGTCTCCTCAGTGCAGCTCATTTATTTTGACAGTGAAACCATAATCTGATATGCGCTCTGTGTCTAAACAAAGTGGCATGAGTGCATATTAACAGTAATTGGTACTGTCAGTGTAGAAACATGGCAAAGATCCTTGGTACACTGGTGAATATTCAATACGGCAGGCAGCTCCACCACCCCCACAGATTTGTACAATGGGGGCAGGACTTTGCCATTCAACTTATGCTCTCTCCCAAAGGCTCACTTTTCAATACATGGGCCCATAGAAGCACATACATTGATTAAACGATTAAAGCCCTGGCTTAATCCCCTCAAATTGCCCACACAGTGCAGCAATAATGCCAAAATCTGGCATGAAATTAGATTAAATGTGGAGATGTAGATATCCACCATAGAAATTTGCATGGCTGGAAAGCTTATGTTTTTTTTTTTTGTTGTTGTTGTTTTTTTTCCCCCCCATTAAGTTATTTTGCTGTCTTTTAACAATATTTTCTGCTTTGTGAATGTGTGTCTCTTTCTGTGTGTGCGTGTATGTGTGGCTGCCAGCCATGTCCAAAGCGGCAGTGAAGATTTCTGCAGACCTGCTGAGTAATCCTCTGTGTGAGCAGGACCAAGCCTTCCTGGAGTCCATGACTGCTTTAGATACAGCCATGAGAAGGATGGACGCCTTCAACCAGGAAAAGGTCAGAGTAAATCCACTCCGATTTGAACGTTCTCATTCCGTCGTCGTTTTTCCTCTACTTTTTGCATTGCGGGCACTTGTCTTTGATTATCATGTTTGCATAATGTGAAATGTATTTCCACAGAGATTTTTAAGTAGTCAACCAGGAGAGGTTCTGTTGAGAATGCATGTTTTCATATTTGTCAATATTGTGGTGCCCATCAACTAAAAACTCCCCGTATGTCTTTCCTTCTGCTGTTTTGGGAAAAGCATCTGTGGTATCATCCTCTATAAGCTCAAGCTACTGGTTATCAGCTGTGGAAATTGATGCATTTGTGACTCACTGTTGTCTAAAATAACTCCCACAAAAGAAATGCCTCTTATTCAACGGGAAAATTATGCCTTGCCTCAAAATTTGCAAGAGTAACCTTTTGTATTTTGTAATGCTTGTATCGCCCTGTCTTCAGTTGATTCCTGTCGTTTTACCCCAAATAGAAAAAAATTGTAATATGGTTCTGCAGGCTTTTTTTTTTTTTTTTTCTCCCACCAGGTTAAATAACTGGAACCACTAAACATATATGAATACACTTCAAAGTAGTTTACACTATTGGTTTCATTCACCCATTCACTCACACCAATGGCTGCTGTGCCGGGTTCTCAACTTCCATTGAGAGCACTTTTCGGGATGTCGATCGATTTACATCTAAGACACCTGGACACCTGGACACCTGGACAGGACAAGATGGGCCATCGAACCACAAAACGTTGGTGTTGAAAGATGAGCTGCTCCATCAACTGAGCTGTTGTAGGGAGTCTTGGGGAGCAGGGTCATGAACTCCTCATTAGTTACCTGCAGTAAAAGATGCTGAGCCGCACGTATTTTAGAAATATTGGAACATTATTCTTGTCACATTTATCCCCCCAAAAAAAGGTCTTTTTGAAGATTGCCTCCTGTGTAACATGCTTAAAAATAAGGTGAAAAATTGATTAGACGACAAGGAGCCACTAATTGAAAGCTTAAGACTCACGTGTGGATTCAGCGCTGGGGGTTGCAACAATCTGGGACACGGCACAAATTTAGTTGTCTCTTTCATACAGACGGACAAATGTATTCAGCTCATGAGACGTAGAAAAATTCTCAACACTTTTCATATAGCGTTATTTGTATTTCGGTTATAGAAATGGATTACAACACACTCGCCAGCATTTTACGTTTACCAGGCTGACAAACGGGTGTTGCCAACGTATAATCTGTCACTCCAGTCATGTTCTCATTGAATTTTGTAAAAGTTTGTTTGTGTTTAGACAACTACAGGATTGGTTCATTTGGAAAGCATTTTCTTTTAATGTTAGTGTCTGTGATTCTTGTATGTTTTTGTCCCGAGGGCTCAGCCAAAGCCAGGTAGACATTTCCTTCCAGAGCTGTAAGCAGTATTCTTCCACCGCTGTACTTTGTGAAGATCTCTTCTTTGGCTGTTGGGCCTCTTCAGTTTATTTGCTGGGTGCACTTTAGGTTTTGATTAGAATCATCGCCACAGGTAGTTATAATGTGAATCATAGTGGCACGGCATGTGTGCATCCCCAAGGCACTGCACTGTGAAGGGTAGACATTTAAAGAGGGAAAATACAGGAGCGAACACACCAAGTCCTATACCGATTGACTCTTTTTCATCTGTGTTTTCTTGACTCGTTGCCCTGCTGGTAGGTGTTCTCGGCTTTTTCACTTTTGTTGCCTTGAAAATATTCCCCTTTCTTTTCATATTTTGTTGTGAACTCGAATGATTTCATAACCTTTCCCATAACAACGATCCAGCAAGCAGGAGAAAATGAATGCCTTTTAAAACGGTGGATACTTTTTGTATTCCACGGCGTGCAGTGTTGTATCGTGTTTAACTAACGTCAGCGTGTTCTACTGACCTGTGAGGACGTGATCTATCTTCTGGTGCTTTCTGAGTTGGACTCCACGGTGATCTGAAATTCTAACTCCTTTGCCTCAATGTGCATTCAAAACAGCGTCCTGGAGGCTTTAAAATGTCTCATTAAACATGTCTTTTTAAGTCTTAAGCCACTTGAATAATATATTTTTTAGTTTAGGTGCAAACCCAGCTTGACAGAAAGTATATTAAATGTCACGGAGTAGTAGAATTACAGTATCGTCTGAATAGAAAAATAAATAACTTGCTTGCAGTGTCGAACAATTTTTGTATGAATTACTTCTACTCCTCTCCTCGCCTTCTTCAGCTTTAACATAGCAGTCGTTCCGATTGGTTTCGCTCGCTGCTCGTCAAATTTTACAGGAGCCATTTTGAGTGACGAGACAAAGTAGAAATGTAGGTTGGACTGTGCGTGTGGGTTTGTGACCCGGGGTGCGTATGTTCCAGGACTTGGCTTGGTTGAGTGCCCAGCAGAGCTCTCCTGCCAGTTCCACTGTTTTCAGGATAAAGTACTGTTACATTCTTCAGATTTATTACAATGCCTAATTCTCTCGCTCTTTTTTTTTTTTCCCCTTTTAAATTCTGAGCTGAAGAGATTTCTGAAGTACTGCCACACACTCTTGGCTGTGGAAGGATAAGTAATGTTTAGCATTCTAAATCGCTCCTTCGTTCTATGTCATTTGAGCATTTTAGTTTGAAAACACTTTCGGCTTCAAAGTCTTCCTGCTGCTATTTTCCCCCTCCTGGCGAGAGTTTCGCAACTGTTCTGGGGAACTCCTGGCTGTCTTCGCTCATTTGAATGTCGTTCCGTGTTTCCATGTTTCATCAAGAGGCCTCTCTTAGCGAAAGGTCTTCACCACGGATGTTGGTGGGTCAGTGTTCCTATGTGGTGTGGAGCTTCCTGCTTGGCTCCATGACTGTGATGTGTTTGACAGTGATTCAGCCAGGCACTCTGATCCCAGCTCGGTTTCTCACTTGCACAGGACAACAGTCACCGTCTGTATTGACGTGGCTGCTTTTTGGGGTGTTTTTTTTGTTGTTTTTTTTTAAACACTCTTTCATCCAGTGTGGATGTTGACAGTTGGGTCACACCTGATTTCCCCTGCACTTCTTTCAGTCTACCTAAATAAAGATTCTTGCTTTAACACAATGTTCAGTTCCAGGTTTGGGATGGGCTCCGTCTCCCCTTGTTTGTAGAGTGGCTTCAAGCCTGCCACAGGCAAAATAGTGATTGTGAGTGCTTTCTGGTCAGTCTGCTGTGTGCATCACCTCTAGCTTCGCAAAGGTGTTTTAAAATCCAGCGCGGCTCACTTGAACACTACTCCGACTTCTCTCTTCAAGCTGGCTGTTGATTCTGACGGCACCAACAGCAAACCTTGTTGCTCCAGCGAAACAGACACAAAAGCATCCACCCTTTGCTCTTCTCCGCGTTGAGACGAGATGTTCCGCCGCGGGGCGCACAAGTGAGAGAGCCAGCAGATAAAACGTGCAGCGATAATGAAGGCAGCAGTGGCCCAGGTCTGTGTGTTTATTTCTGGGGCTGAGGAGGGCGCGCAGCCCCGCCGGCACACTGCTGCCGAAGCTGAGCCCCAGTGTAGATGGCGGCAGCGCAGTAGAGGATGCTCCGTTTGGAGGGATATTGATTTCCTCTGCGATCTGTGTGTATTTTTGGGAGGCCTGTGTGCCGGGATGGCCTCTGCCCCGTGACTCACTGATGGAGACTGCTGCTTGAGCGCCGGCCTCGGGCTCTGCGGGGCCTCCAAGGAATAGCTCTGCACCCTCCTCCCCCCCCCTCCTCTCTGTGGGAAGGGGCAGAGGGTAGAGGGCACCAGCATGCTTAAGCAAATCTGCCGCTGTTCTTCTCCCTCCTCGCTGCATGCTCTCACCTTAGAAGCAGCAGCACTGCTCGAGTTGGGGAGGGGGAGATGGTGTGAATATGTAAAACAAAGAAAATGTGAATTCCCATGTACTTATTTGTTATTGGTTCTCTGTTTTCCCTCAAACCACAATCAACCATTTTGTACTTGGAAAGATGCCTGTGTGAAGCAGCGAGTGTTGCTGTATGTTCTCCGAGCTGGTCAGGGCATTTTTACAAAGCACAGCTGCGATCTTGCCTCCTTGTTGTTGTGTGATTGACTGTCCTTCCAATAGCAAGTGAACATATGATTAGCAGGGATGCTCACCGTTCTCATGCAGCTGTCACTTCACATCTCGCCGCTTTAAATTCGCCTTCTCTGCTCTTTACATTTGCTATTCACTTGACTTGATTGCCTGCTTAGCCCAATCCCCGTTCTGCTCGCAGATCCACTCGTCGTCTTGAATCTGCAATGTAAATGACGCCTGAAACTTTATTAATTGTGCGCCAACTTCTGTCGATGAGACTTGGTGCTGGAGCTGGAGGCCTTGAGATGAGATGTTCATTTACTTCCATTTAACACCCCCCCCTCACCCCACCCCACCCCCGCCCTCCCTCCCCTGTCGGTTCTATCAAGCAGAAGGAGAATGCTGGAAAATATAAACTGTTATTGTTAAAATGTTGTTTGTAAAGAACTTTCATCTCGTACGGCAGCCCACCCTCCACAGGATTTGAAATCAGCAGAGCTTTGCTTTCATGTCCGTCCCCTGACAGTTCCATCCTTTTGTATCGCAAAGCTCAATGAATATTCAGGGGTTTCTCCTTAGGGCTTGTGTACAATAAAAGAGTCAACGTCATGAAAGTTTGTTGTGAGCCCCCCCCCCCCCTCCCTCTCTTTTTGTGTGCTCTGTCGGAAATGTACACAATTGTTGATGTTTGTGCTGCTTCGTTACTTTACAGCTAATGAGCAAGAGACAGTGAAGCCGTTTTGGTTTTGACTTCACTTCTGATGTAACTCAATTTGACAATGAATAACAATTTGTAGTATCACTTCCCTTGATGTTGAGGTAGAATCTGCTTATGTTAACAGTTGTTCTTTTATTTATTACAGGTCAACCAGATCCAGAAGACTGTGATTGACCCCCTGAAAAAGTAAGAGTCAATCTTGATTTGTCTGATTCTTGAATTTATTATATTTATATTTTGCCCTTAAGTATGTCTCCAGGGTGAATATATTTGCTTGTAGTAGTAGAAAATTGCCAATGAAGGTAGATCTTAATGATGGTGTGGGCAGATAAAGTTCAGTTTCCTTCAACATATTTATTTTGTGAAGGTCTCCACTTGGCCCCGGCCGGGGAGAGTGAATAGCCGGAGTACTGGACCACAAAACGTTCTGCACTGTAGTAAGACAGGTTGTAAAAATGAACGAGGGAGTGAGCGCTGCTGCTGTGGTGATGGTTCGTCTGGAGGAAAGTTTATTTGGTTCCTAATACTCGCCCCCAGTTCAGGCAGTGAGCGCTATTCCATTTGTCATGTCCACACACACACACACACACACACACACACACACACACACACACACACACACACACACACACACACACACACACACACACACACACACACACACACACACAGAGCAGAGGTACAAAGGGGAGTGGTGGACTATCCCACCCGTCTTCCGGAGCGCTTGTTAAGGTTTTGCTTCCTCCTGCTGGCTCCTCCCAGGAGATTAAACACGTGCTCTGTAAAAGAGGTCCTGCTTACTGTGTCACTGGGAAAATTGAAGCTGAACTTTCTCCTTCTTTAAGTTGCCAGTTTATGAAATGACCAGTAAGAACAGAATCCTCTTTTAAAAAAACATAAGATTGTGCATGTGTGTATGTGTGTGTGTGTGTGTGTGTGTGTGTGCTCAGACCATTCTTCCTCATGCGCTCTGGTGGCGGAGCAATGACAGGATGGAATGGTTCTAATTTCCTCTTCCTGGTGGGCGGCAGGCGGACGTGTGGGCAGGCTCAGAATATGGCAAAAGGCCCAGCTTCCTGGGCCCATAGCTGTGGATTGGTTGAGGAGGAGAACTGTCTCAGGACAGTGCACACACACACACACACACACACACACACACACACACACACACACACACACACACACACACACACACACACACACACACACACACACACACACACACACACCACACACACTACACACACACACACACACACACACACACACACACACACACTAGAATCACCTGCACACATTCACACACACCAACACAGCACCAAACCTAGACTTCTGTTTGGAACCAACAGTCTGCACAAAGATGGAAGTTCAACCATAAATCTAAGCACTACAGTGTTGAAACCAGCAGAGAAGTACACTTAACTGACCCAATTCCGACAAAACTCACGCACACTTATTAACAAGTCTCCCTAAGCAAAAACTAGCTATACAAAACTTTAGAACAAAGCTCTACTCCAGTCCAATTAGGAATTCCATTAGTCTCAACTCCACTAATGAATATTTATTTTCATCGCTTACTTATCTCAAAATACTCAACTAATGATCCTGTGTCATTGTAGAAACAATTAGCGAAGAGTTCAAAAGAAGAACGTCATGTTAATGGCAGACTTTCAATGGGTTTGAATGTGTGCCCGTATATGCGTGTGTGTATATTTGCGAGCTACGTGATTGTGTCCATGTGTGATTGTTAATAAAAAAGAAAGAAAGAAAAAAGAAAGAAATTTGGGGAATCCATTCTTAATACTTAATGTGATAAAATTTGCAGTGAACACATGAGTCTTCTCGCCTGTGTGCCTCTCGGGCCGAGACGTGAGTTTCATCCACTCACTGGGGTCACAGAGTGACATCACAGTGTTTATACGAGGGGAGGGGAGTGCGTGGGCACGGAGGCGCTTCTGTTATCTAGGCCTTACAACCTAACCCCCCCCCTTTTTTTTTCTTCCTCCGTTGGCTGCGACGGATGTTGAGCCTGTTTGGAGACCTCTGCCCCGACTCCAGCTTGAACTGGACAAACCACTGTAACCCCACAGCAGGTCGCCAATCATTAAACTCTGGGGAGTTTTTTCAGGGTTAGCAGGAGATTGATGTTGGTTTCCATGAGACAGTGAATGAAGTGTGGGCAACTTTTCTTTTTCTTTTTTTTTTTTTTACATCGTCTGTGTGTTTTGTATCCAGGTTGTGTAAGTTTTGATCAACAATACATAAGGCAAGTTGCAGCACATCAAACTCTTTCCTAAGTTTTCGTGGCATGCACTCCACACACGTTTTCTCACTTCCCCCTCCTCTTAAACCATCCCGTATATTCATTTATTATTTAATATTTTCTGCACAAAAAAATGTTCAACTAAAATCTGCCACGTGATGTGATTTTTAGGTGTTCATGAGAGGCCGTGGCAATATGAGGTGTTGAATTGTATATGAGCGGTTCATATTGGTTGTGTTTTCCTGGAGTGAGTGCTGGCGCAAAAGGGACAAGCCAGACTTCAAGACCGAGGGTGTCTAGACCAGACTTGGGGCTTGGCTGACAGATCAGACTGGGACCGTCTGTGGATTGGCAGATGTTCATAAACACACACTCTGGTCCAGATGCTATTTCCGTTCAGCCTTTTCACCACACCCTGACCTGTCACATGGACAGTGGTGTGCCCTTTGTGGCCCTTGTGCAGCCTTCGACCAGCGTAAGGCCTCACGGAGACAAAACCGACCGCAAATGCTGAAGTTTCTGGCTGACCGGCCGTTGTCCAGCCAAGGCCAGCATGCCGAGGGAAAAGTCCAGGGCCTGGACGGTTTTAGACAAAACTGTTATTGCAGTTTATGTGTAGGCACCTTCAACCAGGGTCACTGCTGCGTATTCTCATGTAGGAGGCGAGGACACAGCTGAGTCACTGTTGCTTCTAGACGCAGAGAGCCCTGAATACAACAGTGAGACATCAGCATCCAGCATGGAAAGGAGAGGAATTGTTTGAGACCGACTTGGCTTTGTGTCTCGCTGCTTCGAGTCCTTGAGCAGCGGAACAGCAGTGGCCCTCAAGTGTGTGAGCTGTCACATAGTGGCTGCGAGTCGCATTCCCATTCAAACCACAAACTGCAGTCCACCGTGGCATGACATGAGAAGATTGCTGGCACAGATCAGGTGAGTAATCGGCCGGCCTTTGTGCCGTCTGAAAGCTGGTTTGCTGCTGCGTTGTCATCAGCCAATAGGATTGAGCTGGAGAGCAGTCATGCCTGGAGGGCAGTTACATAATCCCTTGGCACTTCAAGTATGTGTACACTGGAGCAGATAGTAGACTTGAGGATCGGCATCCACCCCTGCCATAAACTGGGCCAAAGTGGTATTTTATAAATAGCGGTAAAGCGTGGGCTGTGGGGCTGGGCCGCGCTGCGCTCCGTGATGTCACTCAAACATTACAAGACCACTCCTTGCTTAACTTCCTGTCGGAAACAATCCCTGCTTGTCTGAGACTGAGCTTCAGTCAGTGTCTTTTTTTTTTTTTCTTCTTCTTTTTTACCCCCCCCTCCTTCCTCGCCCTCTTGGCCTCCGGTGAGGTGCACAGGCAGGCACATACGTTTTAATTCCCCTCATCTGCTGCACAGAGCAGGGTGAGAGCTGGCCTGGAGAGCCACGTAAATCAGAAGCCCACACATTAAGTGGCTTTTAACGCCACGGGCAGAGAGACACACATATTGTACTATTGTGGTACTATGTCTGCACCACTGATGAAATACTTTTAAATGACTCGATCACATCAAAAACACAATATCTAATTTGGATTCTGATTGTATTTATCACTAACTTGCATGGAGAGGGCACCTGGGTCAATTTCTGGCGACTATATGCTAGATATCTATATGCCAGATTGGCCGACGTTACTTTGAATGGCGACGTATGTTTGCTTTTATTTTGTAAACTACTGCGACTTTGCTGAAAGACTTCCCCTTCTTATGAATTAAAAAAAAAAAAAAAAAAGAACAACAAAAATGCCTCAGATTCAAAAACAAATGTCAGGTATTTACTGATTTCTATAGTATCCTCTAGGTATTTCCATTTTGATATTAAATACTAATAGGTTGATATTCACTGTATACAGTATTCCTGCTTCCCATTAAAAGCTGCAACAAAACCAGTGCAACAAGTCCCAGGATGAAGCTCAGACTCCTGTTGCTAAGTTACAGATGAATGTTTTCCTATTTTTAGTGCAGAAGACTGGGATTTTTTTTTTGTTGCAAGAATATATTTTCATTTGGAATATGATAATTGTCACAAAATGAATTGTTTCATGCCATCCTGAACGATAGTAATTAGATAATAGATTAGAGGAGGCTTATGCAGAGCTGTCCTCTGGGGTTTGAGAGTACCTCGCAGTACCTACAATAAGATGTTAAGGAGAGGGGTTTTTATTAAATCATAATGGCTTTCACAAGAATATGATGCATCAACAAATTTCACAGAGGAAGCTGAGCTGCTCGGGTGTTTTCAATAAATTTAGTCTTCGAAATATTTCTGGGTTTTTTTTTCCCCCATGTTGTGCGCTGTGGCGTGAGTGTCTGGGAATGTCTTCTATTTATTTGCATATACACTTGTGCATGTTTTGTTTTCACGCCCCGGTTACAGCTGGTTCCCTCAACTACCCCTATGTGGCGGTTTGTTTCAGGTACGGCGGCGTGTTCCCCAGCCTCAACATGGCAGTGAAGCGTCGAGAGCAGGCGCTGCAGGACTACAAGCGCCTGCAGTCCAAAGTGGAGAAATATGAAGAGAAGGAAAAAACCGGTCCGGTTATGGTCAAACTCCATCAGGTACTACGAGTTTTTGAAGCCTGCATGCGTGCACGTGTCGCGCCACTCGGAACGCTCCCTCTAACTGCAGAGGAGCAGAGTTCACCAGCTCTTACATGTTGCATGTATTGTGAATAGAGCTCAATAAGTGAGGGAGAGAGGAAAAAAAAAAAAAAGACACAAATGCTGACTGGATATGAACAAAAATAGTTGAGCACATGCATACAGTACATGTGCGCTCCTTCACCCACGCAAGCTGCCAGGCTCTCAAGTAGTGCCTTTTCAAAAAGGCACTGCTGCACATCTACAGGCACGTAATTGAGAATTGTAGACACACACAAACACACACACACACACACACACACACACACACGCACACACACTATGAGGCCACTACAGAAGCACACACATTCACAGATAGTGCTGCAGTGTTGCCTATGCTATTGCCTCTAACACATCCTCACATGGTGAGCCACCCACACACATTGAGAAAAGCACTGTCAGGGGAACAAAGCCTTAAAGAGGCCCCTACATCCCTGCCCTTTGAGTCCCCGTGCACTTAAAGAAATGATCCGGACCAATCACTTTGGATGCTATTTCAACTGGTGTGTGTAAAGAAATCCAAGCAAGGTGAAGAAACCATACCATAATGCTGCAGATAAACAATATGGTGCAGTTTGAATATAGCACCACCAACCCCCCCCCCCCCCCCCCCCTTTAATAAAGATTCTCACCCTCTCACATTTATTCATTGTGCATTCCATAACTCCATGCCTACAGTAGACTACCCACTAATACATTCACACACAGATCAGTGGTGCTGGAGTCCACTCACAGCCAAGTCTGCCCACATTACCCACTCCTCCTCACTGTGGTCGTGATTACAGCCTTTTTTTGCACTGCTTCTCCGTGGGAATTAGGCAAATATCTCTGTGAACAATAACAAAAGCACACTAACGACGGCTCGAGTGATGAATTCACTTCAACGCGAAAAATAAGGCACGTTTATCCTGTAACCCACCATCAAATGAAACATATTAAATGGTGTGAATCGTGACAAAACGATCTTTGTCAGAATGTAGTGATGCTTTCAAAAGACTGAGCTCGTAGAGCTGCCGTTGACTCGTTCTTCCCCTCTCTACCGCACACGAAGGCAAAGGAAGAGCTCCGGCCGGTCAAAGACGACTTTGAAGCAAAGAACAAGCAGCTGCTGGACGAGATGCCCAAGTTCTACCACAGCCGCATCGACTACTTCCAGCCCAGCTTTGAGGCTCTCATTCGGGCACAGGTCAGTGACCCTTAGAGAAAGGAACTCGCAGCGGGGGTCTCACAGCTGCACGCGCACGCCCCCCTACCCCCCCCTGCAGTGTGCTGTCACACCCTCCGTGCGGTTTGTTAAACAGTGGATGAAGCATCTGATGAAGGGTGTGTATAAAGCAGGCAGTCTGTCTCTCAGTGCAATCCTAATGTGATTAACCCCCGGCAACAGCCCACACTGTGTGTTCAGCCCAGGAAGGCCTCATCTGTCTCACTCCACCTCGGCCCCGCCAGCCTCCAACCTGAAGCTGCTCTTAAAGAAGCCGGGAGTCTCAACTTAGCGCCACTTTGTCGTCGTCCCCCCCCCCCCCCCCCCCCCCCCCCCCCCCCCTTCTCCCACCCACCCCAGACCTGCTCATGTCATTTCCTCTGCGGGACAGACACTGGCACACTCCCCTAATTGGTAAACAAGATTATCTCAGACCTTAATGATCAACTTTGAACTACTTGAAATGAGCAGACACGGCGATCAGTCATACCCGGTGCAAAAAAGAAATCCACAAATCTAAGTTTAGTCTTTTTCTCAATTCAGAATAAATCAGATTAGGACTTTTCACCTGGCTGTCTGTGGCGCAAGAGTTCACATTAGTAACACTGTGTGTTCCATCCTCCCGACGTGATATTTATTCATGTCGCTCAGCCTCATGAATGAGCATTTTCAAATTTACACACATGTGGGTGGTCAATGGACCTCATCCCCAGCCTTGTTGTGTGTGCTCGGCCTCATCCTCCGCTCTCTCTCCTCTGTCGGCCGCTTGTTGATGCTCAGCTCCCAGCAGCAGCAGCAGCAGCGGCAAAATACACAAAGGCAGTCTTTGTCAAGCTCACCACAACAAACTCCCATCAAGCAACAGTCAGTGGAAGACACAGCCTGGCCTGCCCACCTGTACAGATGTTGATGAATTGAGACATTGTCTTTATTTTAACAGCACTCGGTCAAAACCGAGTATAAGATCAGCCCATGTATGAAACTAGGGTTTATCAAACAGCTCATTAGGTGGCGTGTGTGGCCACCAGCTACATTCACTGGTGTGTCCAAAGGTGCCCCACTGTGATAATTTGAGTGTCGTATAGGACTGCAGCAGCATTTCATTTGTGTGTCTGTACAGTGTGCCGCTGAAATCTCAAAATATAGTCGAGGGTCATAACATCATGAATGGTACTTATAACGTATGCTATAATCATGTTATGTCTTCCTTAAATATTTAATGGAGAACTCAATCACAACAGGTGGGTCACAACTGGACAAAATCCCAGATTTTTCTTGATTGAAACAAATATCTCTAAATGCATTTGAGCACTAATGTGCTGCTATACAGTGTGATATTTATAGAAAAGTGTAACTTCTCAGACTTATTGGGTCTGCATTTAAAATTAATATTGTCACATGCAGTCATTTTCTGTGTACAAGCAGTTTTTCATCAAGATAAATGTATCAATCAGATGTACTCGTCATGAAAATGACAGTATAGGGTTAGTGTTAGAGGGTCTATGTCCTCTGCTTGAGAAAACTATTATCAATACTACTACAAAAATAAGACCTATTTTATTGTATTCTGATACTTGTTTCAATTTACCTTAACCTTTTTCCCCATGTAGATGAAAACATAAAGAAATGTGCACAAGTTGCCAAATATAGTGACTTTCTTGTCAAAGAAATATGAAAGAAGACTTTGAAAATAGCAAACAACTCAGTTTCTTTACATTTAAGTAGGTAAAACGAATAAACAAATGATTATTTTACAGCTTCTTATTTAGATGTCTCACCGATAACACGGGTTTGTCATTTGAAACTCGTCGACAGGATCCCTCCATTGGTGTTATAACATTTGTCGCAGTAGGAGATGTGTGCATATAGCTGTACATAGAACATTTCTTTTTTTGTCTTGGCTTGATTATCTTACAGAAAACACACAATGTTTAAGGATTCACTGTATAAAATGCGACTTAGTTATTCATTATTTTTCTCTGAGGGCAAAGTGTAACCTCTTTGTATAAATATTAAGCAGCTGGGACTATGGTATGTTAAAATGCCCAGGAAAAAAGAAAAAAAAAGAAAATGTAAATTGAAGCTCTGCTTTACCCACAGGCTCCTTTTTGTATCGTAGGTGGTCACAATTGTGTGAGGCTGCGTTTACTCCTCGTGGTGACTCGACTAATTGTAATAGTAGTCCTCGCTCCAGAGGGCGCCTAGACACTGATCTGGTGTACATTATCATCACTGGTCATATGGACATTTCCGATGCGCTTTTCAACAAGCCACTTTTGGGAGAAAAAAAAAATATCCGCTTTACCCCCACAAACAACGGTAACCCAATACTTATGGCCCACTCATGTGGTTTCGGTGGCAAATATTGGTATAAACATGGAAAGGTCTTTCAGACTGAACACTTAAAAAGGCGTGTACAAGGTGGCCTTTTTTTCCTTCTTGCTGACAGCGTCTAGTCTGCTTATAACAGGGTTAGAGGTCTGTAGAAATTATTATTCTGTTGTGTCCTTCAGACCGAGTTCGTCAACTGTGTACCTGCCGCTCTGTGGGCCAACTCTGCTGGCAAAAGGGCACGCGGGCAGTTTCAGAGAGGACGGTGACGTCGTCTTAAAGAACATCTTATGCACGGCTCCATGAATAAATATTGGTGTGTGTGTGTGTGTGTGTAGGGGGGTGGGGGAGTGTGTTCGAAAGGGGTTGTATTTCCCAGTACTTTCATTCTCTGCCCACTCTTCTGGAGTCTTGTAATGTGATTAAAGTCTATTAATCATCAAAGCAACTCTCAGGGGAGCCTGACTCATGAACTAAGGGGAAGAAGCAGGGGTGGGAAGTGTCAAGAAAGCTTTCAGTGAACACTCTCTATCTCTTGTTCAGACTGGGAGAGAAAAGCAGGGTCAGTACCCGCTGAAGTGCCGGGTTCTGGGGCTTTGTCGGACTTGTTTGATATCTGTGGGCTCCCTCCCCTCTGCTCGGATCACGTCTCATTAGCAGGGCCGAGGAGCTCCAGATCTGTGCCACCAAAACACAAATGTGCAGTTGAGGAGAAGGTTGCGTGGCTCAAGCCCCGTTCGAGTTTGTGCGAGATGACAGACGGGAGAGTTTATTTTCTGCCATCACAGATTATCCCTCCTTCCCATCAGGTGGTCTATTTCACGGAAATGTACAAGATCTTCAGCGAGCTGACGGACCAGATCGACCAGGCGGGATTGACTGACGAGCAGAGGGAGAGGGAGACCGAGGCCAAGCTCAGCGAGTTGCGTGCGCTGTCCATTGTCGCCGACGACTGAGGGAGGCAAGCTGGGAACCCGGAAGGGCTCTTGTCGTGCCTCTCTGAATGGATCGCACTCTTTTCAAGCTCCTGCGGAGTTCTAAAACGGACAGCGACAGCCTTAACCCGATTCTCATTGTGTCTCCTCGCGGCCTCATCGCCCCACCGTCACTCTTGCACTACACCCTAATATCTCACTCTCTCCACAACTCAGAGCAGCTGAAACGCCACATTAACTAAGCCATCAGCCAAGTGCAACATTATGAGCCAATACCTTTCTTTTTACTTTTTTTTTTTTTTTCTCTCCCAAGGAAAACAATCAAGCAGATCCTGTCGGAACTAATCAGCATCGTTCCACTTTGTGGTTTCAGAGGTATCTATAAGCTTTTTGTGTCGACTGCAGGAAGTGAGCAAGATGTCTTTATTAGTCACATTTGCTCCGTTACCAACAATCTGTGAAACATCATTTTTATTACCTAACTTTGAAATTACAAATACTGCAGATGTAATGTTATGTAATGTACTGGAGGTTATTGGCTTAGAAAGAAGTACTCCTGTATTTTTTTTTTCTTTAAGTTTCGCTCTGTGCCATGCTGTGTGAGAGCTTTTTAACGTGGTTTAAAAGACGCCGTTTGTAACAGCAGCCGTGCAAAACGTGCCTTTTTTTTTTTTCCTATCATGGATGTAGACTGAAAACTAATCTACGCAAAGTGAGTCTGCCTGTGCTGCCGTGTCAAGAAGGTCGAACACTCCGGCTGCAATGATAACAAGTTGCTCTTCTTGTGGGGGGGAAAGGAGGAGAGAGAAAAAAAATCAAAGGCTGCTGCTCCCTCTAGTGGAAAACATTCATCAGGACACGCATTTCCCTTTTGTTCACACCATCCATCCTTTGTTCTATTGTTGGTTTGAGAGTGTGTGCAAAGAACCTCTCACAATGTTGGCACACTAGAAAATCCTCTTTGTACACTCTACGCCTGGGTTAGAAGCTATTCATTCTTTTTTTTTTTTTTTGGGGGGGGGGGGGGCTTTTCTTAATTCCACCAAAACCATATCATACTGTCGTTGCACTCCTTTGTTTCCAGGTAAGAGCTTCAGTATGACCAACGCTCAATACGACAATGCACACACACACACACACACACAAATCGTTTTTGGCACAATTTTTATCAAGCGTCATCTTAAGAAGTCCACTATTTATTCCTTGTTTTGAAATTAATTTGTTGCCCATATTTGTGTTGTTGCTTCTTTTTTTTTTTTTAAATACAGAATGTAAAAGTCCATAACTGTATTAATGAAGGTGCTTTTCTATACAAGAGTTCATGTGGTCATAATGGTTAATTGTAATTTTTCTAACAACTTTTAACATTAGAATGGGTTTTTATGGCATTAATATGACAATCTGTCAGATGACAATGTTATCAGTTGTCATGTCTCATGGTATCATTGTGAAATAAATGAACTGAAACTATCAAGATTTGGCCTGATGAGTTGAGTCGCTGCTTGAAAGCTGAAGGATTGAGTCATGCCCCCCCCCCCAAAAAAAAGTTATTTGCTCCGTTATATTTCCATTCAGTTTTATTTTGCTGGAATTATTCAGCAGTGTCCCGTTTACAAATATTAATAAATGCCGTATGTACAGCTTCGCCTTTCGTTTTTACAAATCACTGTAGGCCGATTAGTATTTATGGTTTAATTAAAGTTTTCTAGAAACATTCTTCAGAAACAGTTAGCTTCTATTTGACAATAGTGCTACAATGACCTGGCAATAAGACACAAATCAACACTTAATGGATCTTCTAAGAAGAGCAATGCCCCAAGTGTGCGTAACAGAGTCCCTTTCGAAATCCTTGCAATGTGGGGAAAAAAAGAAAACAAACTCTTTAACTTGTGGATTCTTAGTAACATTTGTGATTCTCGCTAAAACAAAATGTTTATGTTCCCAGTGAATCGGCGCTGAATTAGTGACGAGGACCAAAGTGAGAAACAGGCTTAGTCAGTGTGTGACCAGTTCACATGTCACAGATATGCAGGGTGTGCTTCACGGAGGAGAGAAACAAGAAGGTGCTGCACATTGGTTTTAGATGATCCAGGAGGCTGTTGGATACATTTGACTACATTTAGAACCCCGCGCTGTTCCGAAGTGGCGTCACCGTCTTGCACGACAAGAGGTTTCTTCGTGTCGTTTGGATTTCCTCCCTGTGTTGAGTGGGTGAGTTACTCCGGCTCCCTCCTGCAGTCTAAACACACACCATTGATGTAAACCCCCCCCCCCCCCCCCCCCCCGAGTTCTAAATTGTCCATAGGTGTGACTGTGAGAGTGTGATTGTCTCTCTGTGCTCAACTGCCTCTCGCACCACGATGGCTGGGATGGGCTGTGGTCCAGAAGACGATGGCTGGACGGATGGATTTTGTCACTTTCAGTCGATGGAGGATTTACCGAACTGGAACCCATATCAACAAGTCACACCGTGCATATGTGTAAAATGTACTCACAGTCGTATGTGCGGTAAAACTTTTTTTTTTTTTAAACACAATCATAATCCAAAAGCCGGTTTTATATGAGGCTCTGACTTTCATTCTCTCCTTGCAGGCCCCCGCCGCTCTGCGAGCGCCACCGATTGAGTCAATTCGCCGTCTTCTTGTACATCTTTGATATCTGCGGATGGAAGACCCTGCGGATGTCGCCGCGGCGGCTTTTAAAGGTGGGCGTGAGAAGGCCGTTGGCGACGCTGAACATCTCTGGGTGCAGGTGAACGTCTCTCACCTGAAACAGAAGCGCGGCTCAACATCAGCGCCTGTCACTTTGTCGCCGCACGTCGGAGCCGACATGTCGTGGGCAGACTCACCTGTTCAAAGGACTTCAGCCCCGCTTCCTTCCCCACGGCTCTCATGTCCTCTAATACGGCCTTTTTCATGTCCTGTTGGAAGTTTAAAAAAAAAGGTTGAGCATTTATCGAGCACAGAAGTGATGTTTTGCGAGATGAGGAGGTTCACACACTGGGTTTTCACACAGCTCCTGGTGGGACCCCACGATCCCTCGCTCCTTCGCCCAGTCGACAAACACCTCGGGGTCGGGCACAACTACGCCGACGAGATAAGACTGGAAACGTGCAACACGAGACAAACAATTCATTTCTGCACCTGCAACGGTTGCCAGTTCACGTCGACATAGTTTGATTTAGCTTTGCCGTACCTCTAAGCTGTCTCCATGCACAAACACCTGCAGCACAGGGACACTGCGCATGTAGATGTTTTCTATCTTCTCTGGAGCGACGTACTCTCCCTGGGCCAACTTGAAGATGTGCTTCTTTCTGTCAATGATGCGCAGAGTCCCATTCTGACACCGGAGATATTTGTTTAGTATAATGTATATACATAAACAGGTGGCAAAGGTGCATTCGTCCACTTTATGATCGCAAATTGTCCTTTGAAGCAAAGTTACAGATTACTGCACACCAACAGGAAGAAATAAATACATTAATATCAATATTGATAATTTAACCATTTGTCAGGCTATAACTTCTAAATCCTTCCTAATTGATTAAAATCTTGTGCTTCACGTCAACATTGATTGTTGCTGTTCCGCGTCACACCCATCGTGAGACCCTAAATAATGTTGGATGGACGCACATATCTTGAAACTTAGCAAAAACATATGAATGTTCGCGACGTCACATTTGAGCGTGTGCACGGTTCGTGTGACCGTGTTTCCATTTCCAATGCGGAAATGATCATTTACTTATCGACGACATCTTAATCGATATTTTCCCCATGAGTGTTATTGTGCGTTGCCTTACTGGGAGCCATTGGCCCACGTCCCCAGTGTGCAGCCAGCCGTCACTGTCCAGGGCCTCAGCGGTGGTCACCGGGTCCTTCAGGTATCCCCTGAACACGCTGGGGCCGCGCATGCAGATCTGACGTGACGAAGCAGCGAGAGACGTGAGCGGCGCGGTTACGCGTCACGTTTTAGTGCTTTTTTTAACACGTCCACTCACCTCCCCCTCCCCGTTCTTGGCGAGATAGTTCATCTCTGGGATGTCGACCACCTTCACGATGTTGCAGGGTAACGGAGCCCCGACGTGACCTGAAAGAGAGGCGCGTTCACTCTCTGAGGACACAACGGCATAAATACTTTAGAGAGAGAGAGAGAGAAAACGACTTAATGGGATTGTTCATCACCTGTGCTGAAGTCTCCCGGCATGGAGAAAGTGCAGCCTGCGGTGCACTCCGTCTGGCCGTAACCCTCGAAGATGACGCAGCCCATGGTGGCCCTGAGAAAGGACAAGACCGTGGGGGAGATGGGCGCCGAAGCCGTCAACACGAGCCGCAGATTACCTCCCAACTTGGCCTGAGAAACAGAAGGGAGACGCTTGCAGGTTTTAATCGCGTTGCGAATCCAAGTTATTTTTAATTCTAACCATCTTCAGCCCTGGTCATATTTTTTCCCATCTGTATTGATCACACCAAGCCAAAATCTTTCAGTTTCTCGTTTGCCTGTGTGCATGCTTCTCCAATACACTCCCACAGGGCCAATATGCTCCGGGTAATTTTGGCATTGATTGCTGGAATAGTTGTGCTTCTCTTCGAAAGTTTGGAGTCAAATCTGTGGACTGTTTGCGAGGCTGCTGGTCGACATGCAGCACCGTGTTAAGTATGACAAAACACAGACAGTTGCAAACGTAAAGTCCGGGATTAAACGAAAATATGTTGCGAAAGACTGAAAACACAGTCGACACACGACTGTGTTATTTGCTTTAACACTAGTCTTGGAGGTTTATACTGAAGAGACACGATCCAGCATGTTAGCGCCGAGCTCTGCAAAGCAACAGAAGACGGGCGGCGCGCCAAAAGGAAGCGGTGCGTTCAGGGACCGACCTGGATCTTGTTGAACACCAGCTTGTCCCACAGGGTGTTGTTTCGTATGATCCCGCTGCGGAGCTCGGCCTGCTTTCTCCTCACGGCGAAGTGGAGCAGCGCCCGTTTGAACGGGGAAGTCACGGAGGCCATGACCTTTATCAGAACCAGCAAACAGAATCGCGTTAAAACGAGGTGGACAGGCTTTGAACGACGTCCGTCACTGTGAAAGTCAACAATCAGTACTTGGAGGTTACCTTTAATCATTTTTTACAGTATATTAGTTGACTCATATTTGATATAACTTAACATATGTAATCTACTTTGACTGTCTGTGCATCTCCACGAGTTGCAGTATTTCCTGATGATGCACTAGAATAAACCACGAAGCAGTTGAATTGAGAATCACATCAGATTTTCTTTAGCTTGGCATTTCTATTCATGAAGAAGGAACGTCTGTTGGAAATATTGGCTTTACAAGCCTCATTTAATCCGTGTCTTGGTTTATATGGGTGACGGCAATCTTATTTGTCATTTATCCGCAAGAGACTTGCTCTGTTTCTCTTCTACACATGAACACACCACGAGTGCAGCCACTATTATTTCGATTCCCGTTCCTGTTGTCAATACGCCGATTCTTTCTACAGAAGCTATTCCTGCTTAATGTCTACATTTGTTTACATAAAAAAGCTATCACAGTGTCCCCCTTTTTATGGTTTCATAGTCAGAAATGTGTTTTGAATGTATGTCGCCACCAATAGTAGAATAAAAGTAATCATTTATGCCATTTGAGACGTAATAAATCCAGTAATGTAAAACCTTGATAGACATTTTTGTACATGTAAATTTAATCCAATGACTTCTATTGACAACAGTTGGCACCAGTTGACTCTGGGTGAATGACGATTCAGACTCTTTCCGTCTGGGGTTCTGACCTGGTCGTAGATGCGATTGAGTAGCCGTGGCACGACGGGGAAAAACGTGGGCTTGAGAGTCCTCATGTCATCCATGAGGAGAGTGATGTCTCCTTGGTAGAATCCCACTCGGGCCCCGTGGATGAACACGGTAAACTGTGACGACGAATAGATTCATTATGGAGTTCGAGTGTAAAAAAACGCACATATACGCACACTGTTCACGGGGAAAAAGGAAGATCAGCTACCTGAATCATCCTCTCAAACATGTGGGCAAGTGGCAGGTAAGAGATTGACACATCATCTTGTCTGATCTCAAACGAACCCTGAAAGGGAAAAAAAAGAAAAAGAAAGAAAGGAAATGGAACGTTAAAATGAGCAAAACACAAGGGAGAGATTACCCTCAGGCAGCAGCGTAGACTGAAACCTTGCAGGCAATCAAACACGTCGTACGGCTTTTCCAATAGCAGTTAGACAGCGGAGTCTTTATACAGGGGCAATTAGATAAAGTACCTCATAGTGACAGGGGCAATCAAACAGCTAATTAATCATACGATTAGACACAGCGGGGAGAGGGACGGTTCGGAGACACACAGACACAAGCAGATGGGAAGTGATGGGAGCTCCGAGGCTGTTCTCAATTAGACAAGGAGGTGGAAGTGTAGACAGACCTCCAGGATCTTAATGACAGAGGAAGTGTTGGAGGCCATATTGCCGTGGGTGATCATGGCTCCCTTGGGCTTTCCTGGATAAATAAACAAGACATTATTGCCGTGCCCCAGTGCAGCAAAGGAAACTACAGCGGTGCCATAAAGAGAGGTTGTTAGTGGGCACTGAAGGACATTTCTCTAATGATGTGAGTGAAGGATAATTATGGAGAGACTTATGAGATCAGACGGTACCTGTGGTTCCACTGGTGAAGCAAACCACGGCCAGATCCTCGGGCTGGGGCGGCTACAGCAGGAGGCAATAAAATATGAGAATATGACAACAAGCTTCCTCCACTCGTAATTTGAGACCTGTTTGCAAGTGAGTGTTAATGATATCTTATTGGACAGGAGCAACCATATAGCTGTCATGCTGGCGTTTAGAGGGAGATTAACTATTTACTCCAGTCGGTTTGATGTCGCAGCTGAGAAGAGGATAAACTCACCACAGGATCTTTGAGGTTCTGCTTGCCCAGGTCCTAAGATGTGGACAGAGAGGAGTTACTCATATCCATTTACACATCAGCATTGATGACCTGATTAAAGGGGATCAATTTTAATGAGTCGGAATTATGAGGATTTTGGTGCTTCCTTCCCGCTCACCATGAGCTGCTCCAGTTTCAAAACCTCCACGTCGCAGCCCCTCGCCCTCTCCGCGAAGGCTTTGCTGAAGTCTTTAAAGAGAACCAGGCAGGACAGCGTCGGAGTTGCGCCTTTCTCTTTGTTCTCCAGCACAGCCGCTGCCTTCTCCTCCCGGTCGCAGAACACCAGCGAGATCTCGGCTGGAACGCACAGAGAGTTCCCATCCGGGTGTGAGAACCTGGTTCAGTTTGTCCGTCTCAATGGATGAAGCGGGAAACAGAAATTTGTCGGAGGCAAAATTGGACAAAATCGTACTGAAGATGGATGAGGTGGATAACCAATCTGGAGAGGTTTTACTTTTTTTTTTAGCAAAACACTCATTACATGTAAACTCCACACATTCAGCTCCCTAACCAGACTCCAACAGGGGAAATGCTGATTGTGAGGCAGGTGTGCCAACCACTACACCACTGTCTGCAGAGAGGGAACAGAACAAACCGCAGGGTCTTCTGTGGACACAGGCGTGATGAAATCCATGTGTCGACGTCGGTTGTATGTTTTGTGTTTCTGTTCTCTGCCACAGAATCAATTTCAAACCTTTCCGACTTTAATAACCGATGGATAAATGACACTCACCACATCAAGATGTACTGAAGACGAGTTATGATTGTAAAACCATAAGCATAACTGTACAGCTTAATATAGACAGATTCGCTTTTGTAAAACCTGCAACAAAACCACGGAATAAAAAATGACATTTAGCAGAAGTGACGATACAACAGAGGACATTTAGCCTCCATTCTCACAGTAAATTGCACACTGCCCCAGGTTTGAATCCCGGTGTCAGCAGGGAGGGCAATAAAAAAGAAAAAAAAAATGGTGATATCTGCTGTGCAAGGTGTGATGACTTCTGACATCAGATTATAACCACAGCTAAACTCCAACATTGGCCATCTGACTGTCACTGAAAGGCCATTAGGCATTTTTTCGTAGCTCATTTTGGAAAGTAAATACATAACTCATCAAAGTTCCTGAACATCCAACCGTGTTGCTTCAACTTATTTCTGGTGCTGCAGTGTTTAGTTGCATTTAAAATCTAATCTCATGCGAAGGATCTTAAACGTTGCTGATGTGAGGACATTTTGTCCAACACCGGCAGTCTTGTGGTTACTTTCTAAAAGAAGATGAATCACAGAATGTTTCAACGAGTACTTGTTGCCGTTTCACATCAGTGTGTCAGTATTTAAACCAAAAAGTACCAGCGTACCAAACTACGAGTTCTATTAGCGGTGATGGATTTGATCCGAGAGGTTTAATGGCGTGTTTGTTTCCCTGTGCAGGATTTCTCACCGAGGTTGAGGATGTGGATCATCGCTTCCGGACCCAGAGTGTCGTACAGAGGAACCACAGCCATGGAGTAGTAGTAGCAGGCCACCTCTGTAATCATGCACTGTCACCAGCAGAGGGAAACAAAGCAGCGTCGGTGAGTTTAAATTCATCTACAACCCATTAACTGTGCACTCCTGCTGGATCAATTCACATTTAGGAGGTGATGTGTAACCATTGGCGTTACCACGCATTTCCTAGAAACAAGCCGAACCAATGCTGTAGGTGTCGACTGGTCTAATTAGACTTTGGGGTCTGATGGAGCAGAAAATTGTCTCTCACTCGCAGTCTTCACAAAAAGAGCAGACCTGGCCTTTTCCTGACAGAAATATTGAGAGTTCCAGAGCAGCCGCGCTCCATTATGAGCCGCCCCGGAGACCCACATTCACCACCAGCAACCTGCTCGCAATATGAATGGCGGCGCTTTCAGGACAGAATGCTAAAACTAATCATGTTCAAGTCCGGGAAAAATGTGATCCTGAGCTCTGAGACGAGACAATCTCTGCATAGACGAATGACGATACATGAACTTCTGTTCAAGTGACATGCTATTTCACATTATCAAAGTGGTTTGAGGTCGTCTGCAAATTAATCGATCAGAGAAGAGAATCGTGCAAAATTTTATTTACCTTACCAACGGAGCTCATTTTCCCCCATTTCGGCTCTCGACACACATCACGTGATCGGTCACATTCATTCATTCACACACATAATCTCACATGCAGATTAACACAACACGCATACCACTGAAGCCAATCAGGATTTTAGTCAGCAGGTCGTAGCTCAACTAAGCTGTTTAATAGCAGTGCTGTTTGTGTTCTGGTACACACGATCTTGTTGAAATTGTGACGTCTCAACTTGAACTTGTCAATATCGGGACATTTCTGATTGGCCTATGACCTAACCGACCACACGCAATCCCCTAAAACTCACTGTAAGCGTCCAAAAGTTAACTCGACTCCACCAGCTTTCTTTATTACTGCATGCGGCATCGAAATCTGTATCTGTGAGTTTGTTGGTCACGCTTTAAAAACTGTGATCCCAGTTGAGCCAACACATTAACGTAGGTGTACGTCCCACCAGGACGTCCTGAGGGGGTTCGTACCTGTGGGCAGTTCTGTGCAAATATGCCAATAAACTGCTGCGGGTTGGGCTGGCAGCCTTTCACCAGCAGACCAGAGCCCAGCTTGTGTGCCTGCTCGGCCACCTGAGGAGTGCAGAACAACACAAAGGTAAAGATCGAGACGTGACACAGAGAGGATGTGATGACCGCATGGGTTTATTTACTGAAAGCATGTCTGACCTCATTGTAGGAGATCCACTCGTAAGGCTGATTCGGCTTCCTGAAGCCCAGGCACGGACCGTCCCCTGAAGGATAACGGAGTCAGGACAGTTCAAGCAATTCCAAATTGTCTGAGGTAACATTTGTTTTTGCTTTATCTGAACAACAGTAGAATTTACGGGGTAATATAGTAAATTCTATAAAACTCACCATCTCTCTTCACACAAATAGGTATATTTAATGGTTCTGATTGGTTCCTATTCTGCATCATTCAAATAATTTATTTCAATTTAATTTTGTCTGGTAATGTTTTGAATTGTAAACCTTAAAGCAATCAGGCTTCCCTGCTCAGACCAACCGGGTTTAACTTCAAATCATATATTAGCCCATCGACACAGTGAAGCTGGTAAAAGTACTCCCACACGTATGAGCTACATATGCAGGAAAAGGATAAAGGGACTTCCAGTCTCGGGATACATCATTTGTCATATTCACCCACGCACTACGCACAACGGAGAGCGCGTGCGGAGAAACGCACGTAGTTTGGGAGAAACTTGAGGTTCTGGGTTCTGGGTTCTGAGCCTCCACTCAAACCAGGAACCGTCTTTCCACAAGTCCAGAATGCTAACTGCTACATCACTGTGCAGAACCTCCATAAAAAAAAAAAGCTCATTTTAATTTATGTTTCTGTCCGAGTTAATTATTTACAGGAATACATTCTAATTAGAGGAGAGAGAATAATTTATTCAGGCTCAACACAAACATATTGATTTACAGTGTCTAGCATTTATCAATACTGGTTGTTGCTCTCCTGTCTGAGCGACTGTCATAGTTTTTTCTACACGCTTCAATATCACCGAAATGCTTTGAGGCACCAAGGTTAGTCTCACTGAGGAGGATCTAATTAGATTGTAGTGATGACCTTAAAGGTCACATAGCCTCACATTAGTGTCAGTTTGGTGAATATATTGATGTCTCATAGTGTATTTCTGAACCAGTCCTCCAGGCCTGGGGATGTTATTTTGGAAACGTTTATAAACTGAGCCCATGTCAGAGCAATTTGAAAACTCAGAAAATGCAAGTGGGTTTTGTGTGTTTGTGTTGCAAGTCGGGCTTCATAACCTTCAACGAAAAGCCATGAGACTCCAGGCAATTTTGCTCTGCAACTGATGATCACGACAGCTCTTGTTGTAGTTAAAACAATAGTGGTCTGATGTTGTACAAAGAGCGAGGATTTGTGGATTGAAGCCGTCGCCATGACGCCAGTGGCAGAAATTTGAAGACCAGCATCTCACTGCATGACCCTGAACGAGACACTGGTGCTTCACCGTAATAGTTTCCAAGGAGTTGAATTTACTGTGTCCACATCCTCCATACAGAGCTTTTTATTCACTGAACATCAATACTGCAATAACAGTGGCCTCGCTTTGAGACATCCATTTATGTCCTGGCAGCGCCAGTGTTGTAACGGCATGACGTTATTTTCTTGTGTGCAGATCTTGTTCTCATTGCTCCTATTCAGTGGAGATTGATATCCTGCAGTCAAACTCACTGAAACACCAAAGTTTATGAAGTCCCAGCATAGAAGGGGCTCATAAGTTTACTCAATTTGAGCAGCGTCTCGGAGCCAAACTGCACAAGTCATGAGCCGTGGTGCTGGATGCTCAAAGGCTTTCCTATGACATCTCAACGTTAAAATTGAATGTTGAAGTAAGAAGACAACAAACCATGCAGGACCTAGATTAACTATTTCTGCTTTAAAAGTCCCATATTTTGCTAAATTGACTTTATACTGGTTTTCCAACAGAAGCACGTGTCCCCATAGGGTGTGTACGAAGCCCCAGACGTGAAGAAAGTCTGTCATCTCGCTCACGTCCGCCACTTTTTAGCGACGAGATTTCCCTTTCATGATGTCATGCAGGGGAACAACCACTCCCCGATGGTAGTGGGTACTCCCTTTGACCGCCCCACGAGTTGCTGAGCTCTATTTTTATATACAGAATCATCAGTGGGCGCCATTTTTTTCTTCGTGCAAAATATAGGATAGGAGAACTGACACCGCTCATTAGCATTTAAAGGTACAAACACAGAAACGACCTGTTCTCAGTAGAGCTCACTGGATTGACTTTTAGACTGGTTGAAATTCAGGACCAAGGCTGGATTTTGGAAAATACAATTTGAATACAATATTGTGGGATCTCCTAGTAAAACTGTTTAAAAACTGTATCGTATGGGACCTTTAATAACCATAAACCTGAAGCTCATCATTTCCCCTTGAATAAAAGGCATCTTCTTTGAATTACCTGTAATGGCCAGGCCTCTCTGGAACATGGCGAAGGCCGTTTTGACGTCTTCATAGTAAAAATACAGCAGGGAGTCGCTTTCATTCAGAGCCGATCGTCTGCAGACTGGATCTCCCTGCAACAAACGGCACGGTCACCGAAACCTGAAAATGCTCCTCTGACCATTTGACGTGCTGATCGCACAGGTCTGACGCCGTGAAGCCGGCAGGAAACACGATCCGCTCACCTTGATGGCCACAGACTGGGCTTGTAGGTCACACGGGGGACGCAAGGGTCGAGGGCGGGTCACCAGCCAGTAGGCGGTGAGGGAGGCCACGGCGCCCAAACCCAGGAGAGAGGAGGACGACAGAGAGAGGGAGGGCAGGGAGAAGGAGGGCAGGGAGGGCAGAAGACCCCAGAAGTCCTCCGATTCAGACCCTTTGAGTCCGGCGCTGGAGTGAAGCGATCGAAACCACTCCTGTAAATGCATCGCTGAAACAGAAAATGTGTGAGAATTACAGGCTGCAGATCCCCCCCCAAAAAAAAAAAAAAAAATGCAGCCGTGGTCTATTGTCTGCATTTGTTCTCTCGAAGCGGAGACTGTAAAGTTGCATTGCAAATCGACAGATTTTGGAAAGTTTCACCAACTGGTTCACTTTGGATTTGAAATTTAAATGTTGCTACCCAATTTCCAGCTTCAGTTTCAGAGGGTTTTTTTTTTTTTTAAAGAGCCATATTCAGTTTAAACTAAACACTGAAGAAAGTTTCATATGACCTCAAGTTGTTTTTAAACTGTTCAATCAAAAGTAAAACAGATTGTTCTCCAGTTCTAGATTCACATTGTAACCATAAGCTGAAATATGCATAAACAAGAACACATTTTATTATTTGGAGATTAAGTCTTTTGTAGTTGGAGGTAAAGATAATCTCAATTTTTACTCCTTGGCTTTTAACCATGTTTGAGACTCTATGCCTGGTTTAATTGTTTAGTCTTTCCTGTATTTTACGATTTATTATAATCTATTGTCTTTCACGTGAAGCACTTTGGCTTCAAAATAAGGAAACAGAATCACACTGACATCTTCCCCACACAGAACAAACTACAAAAACCTATATTTCTATGAAACAGCCTCAAATGTTAAACTGGTGTCAAACATGTCATGTTATACTGACAAACAAGTTTTTTTCAGTTTAACGAAAACATATGAAAACAGAAAGCAGGACTTGTTCATATCAGCTTCATAAATGACTTCATCAAAACAGCAGAAAATTAATTTTCTATCAGTCAACTAATTGACTGACTAATCCTTTCAGCACTTTAATCTGCCAAATAAATAGACCAAATTAATGTTTTTAACACAGAAGCAGCTTTACATCAGTACACTTTGAAATGGGCGGAATTAATTATAGAAAAGACTTAATTGAATTAAACTATAAGTTAATTGCACGTTCATCATTTAATTCATACGTCTGTGTTCCATAAAATAAAACTAATCTCACAGAGACTGGAGAGTAAACAGTGTTTCTGGGATTTAGCGCAGCTTTCCTCTCGCATCATCAAACACGCAACAGACAGAAGCAGACATATTGACCTTTTTATCAATGCGACATCATCGTTCTATCACGTCAAGACGAGGCGCCAACTTTTTTTGATGCTCAGACCGCCAGCGACTCGCGTCTTACGTCACTTTAATCAGACTTCAATCATCCACAAATATGGATCCACAGATCTTGGATTGAATTGTCCGTTGTATACGCTTTCTGAAAACTGCGAAACGGACGATGACGCGTCTCATTCAACGGTATTCAGCAGAAAATATAATTCGACTTGTGAAACTTTGTAATCCAGGCTGTGAGGAGTCTGGACAGGAAGCTGAACCGTGCCGGGCCACGGGCTTGGCACCGCTCGGACAGCGAGGAGAAGAAGAAAAGGCCTTTGGGCTCCAAACAGAGACGGGTGGTGGGTGAGGGGGGGGGGGGGGGGGGGGGGGGGGGGGACACCAGGAAGTAATAACGATTGGCCTAGCAGAAACAGGCACTGAGGTTACTCTCAGTCATGTCCTGCTGCTCTTTCATCCAACAGGGAGAGACCGAGTACAGTAGCAGACAGCATGGGGGGGGGGGGGGGGGGGGGGCAGTGAAGACCACCCCAAATCACTCGCTGCCAGAGACTTTATTGTTCATATCAGGAATGAATGAATGGAGGGGGGAGGGTCAGGTGAAACCGGAGAACGATCGTGGTCAGCCACGGAAACAAACTCGCAGCCTTCAACTCGCTCACAGAGACTTCTCCCTGAAACCCTTCATTCCTCCGCCTCCGGCGACCCACTGCATCCACCACCAGGAAAAGGAATTCACCTCACTGAATAAATCTGTCCTTTCTCACATCCCCTCCTCAACCTCTCACCCACTTTCTCCCCCCACCCCACAACACCCGATAGGACCCGTCTTGCGCTCTCTCTTCTCGCCAGGGCCAAAGTTACACTGCTTCCTCTCTCCGAGACGGCTGAAAGCGTATAATCTGCTGTAAGCAGCAATTTATGTGAAATGAAGAGGATCATTTCACACTTTACACCTGCTGGTGCTACAAAAGCAGCTGGTGATCCCCTTGAGTCCTTTCAGGAGATAAATAAATAGAAAACAAAGGCCTTTATCAGGCCTGACATGGAAAAAAAATGACGGTCTGTTGTGAAGGGGGCTTCCTGTAGCCCCTTTCTGTCTCCCTCCTCTGCCTCCCATTCATAATGGCTATTGTCGAGGCCCAGACAAGGACCATTGTGCTCACGGCTTTTGCGCTCTGGAAGGCATCGCACCAAAGAAGCTGTAAACGCATGTGAAAACAAACTGCAGGAAAACAAACACACCTCCAGTCTGTGTCGATTCCTGCCAGGGGAGGGAAACTCTGAATATTCACAAAAGCCACACCTGCTAATAATTGAAATGGAGACGAAGGCACGTGTGCAGTGGAGTAATATTGGAACGTCGAGGAGCAAATTATATAAAAAGAAAATAAAATTTAGTGGCCTCGTGCCCACTGGTTGCCTGCAAAAAATGCCATAAAACAGCAGAACGCAGGTTCACAGGGAGTCACCAGGCCAGTAACAGACGGCCTGAGGCCGACAGCATGTCTGAGCACATTTCCTCCTGCTGACAAGCAGCGGCAGAGAGGAGAGCGCTTCACAGAGCCGCTGTATGACAAGAACCTACTGAAATAAAAAAAATAATAAAAAACTGGTTTCCAGACATTGTTGGCACATCACTGAATTCCTATTTAAACTGTTGGGTCACATTGGGGTAAACAAGCGCCTCGGAAACGGTGATGTTAAAACATCCACAATAGATAGTATTGAAACTCAAGAGATGTGAAGTGTTGACATGACACTTCATCAAGGGAAACAGAATCGTGGGCAGCAGTTCTGGAATGGAGGGATGGAGATCAGCTTGGAGCGATCCACACAGACTATGGAATCACCAATTAACCTCAAACACAGGAATGGATTTCAAATTAGGCCCATTACGAATCATTAATCTCGCAGTATTTAACAGTCAAATGAGATATGTGTTAAAACCCAGAAAGGAGCCAGTCGGGGCTGGAGTGGAGAGGGAAAACTGACTTTTAACAAGAAAGAGAAGTGCAGCGGAACCCGACTCGGATGCTGCAGCCATCTGCCTCAAGCAGTTGGTGTTCGTCGAAAGAGAGAACAAGACATATCAGATCAAGAGTGTCTGGTAGATTAAGACGGTCTGAATTCTAATAAGAGGACATCGAAGCCTATTTCACTGTCAGCATGAGGAGGAGTGCTTGCCGGGGAGACGTCCCGATCATGACACCAGTGACTCGTGAAGAGTTGGCAGATCGAACACTGTGAGTGACGAGGACCATGCTGCTCACACGTGGCCAGGACATCGTGCTGGGCTCTCACTACGGCCGGATGGGCTCAGAAAGGCCACCGTTTCCGGCTGGAAGTCCAAACCGGCAGCGCCGAGCCGACATGCGACGACGCGGCATCTTTACTCCCGCCCGATCACGTCGTTACTTTGCCTTACGACACAACAAGGCGCCTCGTTGCTCACAAGCGTCGACGGCGATCCTCAGTTCACCTGCTGACGCACTCCGCAGAGAAACTGCTTTTTTTATTCTGCTCGCTTAATCTTTAGCCCATCTTCAGGCAGACAAAGAAAACATGAAGGATTAATGATGCTAAACTGATATATTCTCGTATCGGCTTTTTAGAAATGGCAGTTTTGAGAAAGAAACTCTGTCTTCTACTTCTCAGAACACTAATGTGTTTTTCTTGTTTCTCTTCATCAGTTATTGTACAGTGAGCCTTTTAATACAAAAAATAAATATATATATATGATCGTATGCATGCAAGACTGGTGTCATATTTCGAGAATATTTAGAAGTTTTCAACAATAATATGTTCCATTACTGGGCTGCAGCACTCAGGATGCAAGTACAAGCTTAAATAATCCCTATAAAGAATTAGAAACAGAAATGTATAACATTAATAGTCATTTTAAAAATGTGTTAAATATCCAACAGATATGATCACATAAGTGAATGGCATGAACAATTTTTTATATATTTTTTTTTATTCAATCAGCACCAAACATTCACCTAATAAGGAACAACAGATAACAAGAGACCCCTGTAAACCAGAGCATACAAATTAAAGTGATTTGAATGAAGCCACAACAAAAAAAAAATCAAGTGATGCAATATTTTTGGGGGGTTTGGTGATGGTGAAGTTAAATCCAGAAAGAATCAGAGCTGCAGAGACATTGAAATAAATGGATTTTGAAAAACTACTAAACTACTTCACTCTGTTTTATAGAAAGGGAATCTTGAATCTACAAGAGAGATGGAGCTTCACAATAGCATTAAGGTCGATCTTCTTCAAGCCATTTAGTAAAACTGTCCATCAGTTTTTTACAAAAGTGTATCAGGAACATATTGAGCACAAAAAAAAAATTTTAATTCTCCGAAATCGTGGTGGCCTTTTATCATCTATCGAACGATTTCTTTTTCAATCGAATTTCCTGCAGGTGTAACATGTTTTCAAATAAATGGAAAGTTGACTCCATGATACATTTTTTTTAGTGTTTTATCTCTAATAAAATGAAACCCATCCGTTTTTTAGCAGGTGCAGTAGTGCATCACCACTGCCTGCCACACTTGGTAGAAATGGAGCCTGCAGAGCAACCTTCAAAATAAGCAGGCAATAATTCATTTTCCTGCTGCGTTTAAAACTCTGGCGGGAGTAAATTATTTTATTGAGTGCTCAAAACACTGGAGCATAACAAAAAAGAAATCCTTCATCCTGAAGAGAAACTGGAAATATTGATTTAGTGAACAGAATTAAATATTTATCTTTGATTAAAGACAAATGTTCCCATGCTGAATCACACAAACTGTGAGAAAGGTCTCAGTACAGTAGTTTGCTGATGGGAACAATTTGGGGGGGGGGGGTGGGTGTTTACCCCTGACCCAGAAAACCACAGGAGGTGACACATAAAGAGAGGGGGAGGAGGATTTTATAGGGGAAACCGGGGGCCAGAGCATTTTTTTTTGTGTGCAGCAGTGAAGTCTGCACATGCTCAGAGAGGTGATGGTGTGATCGGAGGGGAGAAGAGGAGAGAGGGACACGTGAGGCCGGCCGGGCCGAGGGAGGGGTGGAATGACTGGAGAGAGAGAGAAAGAGAGAGAGAGAGACAAGACACACAAACAAACACACACAAGTTACAATGACGTTTTTCTTGTGGAGGGCAAACAAGGCGAAGAACAAATGAGAGCAGCCACACATCCTGCACGTAGAAAACACCTTCTCTCTCCACAAGATGACCCCCCCCCCCAACCCCCGAGTCTGACATTCACTGGAAACCAATCGGGTGCTCTGACAAAACAATGGCACCATTTGTGTGTTTTTGCTTTTTCTTCCCAAGGCTAAAGTTTTCAGTTTCACTTAACCGAGCAGCACCGGATCCACTCCGCAAGGTCAAACCACACATTTTAGCTTTCCCGTCTCACTCCGGAGCCGGCGAGGGTTTTCTTTTAATTCTGCACGGCCGAGCACGTCGACCCCGGACGACACGACCAACAAGGAAACTGTCAGAGGCGCACGGAGGGATGCCAGAGGGATGACACTGCGCCATGTGGGCAACTCTAAACATGCCTGAGTCAAAGTACCTACTCATGCAAGTCGCATTGCAATTCTCAAGCAAAATCTTTTTTTTTTTTTCTAAATAAGAAGTGACAGACTGCAGTGTTATTCAACTAAGCCGTACAGTTCAGGGTTGAATCGCTCTCCAACCATAATTATCCTCAGCTTTGACAAAAATAAAACTGCAGCCCTCGGCTTAAAATACAGCAGCGCACATTGTATAGCCAGTGTTTCTATAAGGAGTTCAGAAATATGCTGAGAAAAAAAAAAAAAGCACAAGATGAAACATTTGAATCATTTGAAGACTGTAGAAGGCAAAAATCATTTCATATGGGCAACTGTTGACCTCAGTAAATTAAAATCAAAAAAGAGAGGTATTGAATCTCAAGTCTTAGCTTTTTAGACATTTTTCGGCCTTTCATCATATAAAGTGTAAAATGGTATAGAAAGTTGATGAAATCTGTTCTTCGGTTTTTCTAAACTACTTTTGGCACCAATCCGTCTTTTAAGGAGCATCAGCAGTTTTCTATGGTTCTTGTATTCTGTGTTTCTTATTCCATCAGATGCACAATTTCCTCTAAACCCAGAATTGCATTGAATTCTATGGTAGCATTTGGCCATTACTTTATTTTTGCACACAATTCTTTCATTCTCGTTGGTCGTCTGTCCATCGGCAATGTATGACCAGTGGCGGCTGGTCAACAGAGGGCACCTCTGGCCAGAGCTGTTCAGTGATTGGCTTAAAGTTTCTACGAGATGTTGAGAAAGAAGACAACGAGCGGCGAGTCTCTGATTATTAACTCCGTCACATCGCTTCTAATTTACCGGTTTGAAAGAAGAAATTTGGCCGAAAAGCTGCAGAACAGGTTCAGCTTTTTGCACCATTTTTTTGGAGGTTTCAAATTCTAAAATGCTTTGAAAGATGAATTGATGTGTTGTTTGAAAATATACCTGATATACCTTTTGTTTTCCCTAAACTCAGACTAACTATCATTTGAAGTAAACCAGCCCTAAAACACATTCATTTTCTTAAAGGGACTTAATGAAGCATGTGCTTGTATTTGTTTACAAGCATGTTAATAAAAGGGTCTTAATAAGTGTCTACTACGAGCTGTTTCAAAGAACTATAATGTTACAACGCGGGTTGATAATGAAGAGCCCCACCTAAGAAATATATCACCAGCCGCCACTGTATATGAATAAATCTATTTCGCCAGGAGACGTTAACATTTTTCATGAACTCACTCTTGCATGTCTTAATGATGAGAAAACGATGAGCCGCTGCTGTAGATAGTTCATATCATCCTCGTATCAATGGTATTTCAGAGTCGTGCTGTAAAAAGTAATGATTCAAGTCTCATGGTGACGTGCAACATTTAACCGCTTTTTCTTTTGAAGTGAATCAAGGCAGTCAAGAAGGTTACATCCAATCGAGGTGAAAGTTAAAGAGGCAAAACGTATCAAGGTTCCCTGCGCTGGTCACAATGTTCTTTATGTTGCGATCGACACTCACACCTGCTCCAATAGGAACATGGTGGAACGACCAGCCCTCAGGACTGCTTTCACACTTAATGACAAAGTAGTAACAAGAACACGAAGGCGTCGCCTCCCAGAGATTGGAGGTCTGGTAACCACAGAGCCCATTTCAGGTCAAGAAACCCGTCTGAGCCTTGTAGCCACCAGAGGAAAGTCACAATGTGGTCAAACCCTCTTGGCAGTGGGGTTTACGTGAGGCGAGTCGACGCCACGTGACCCAGTACATCTCACAGTAAAGGTCACACCATCATCAACAAGTCATGCTTGAGCATTAAAACGCAAACAGACAAAAATAAATAAATAAATATATAATCAGTGGTTTCAAGTGAATATGCAAGTTTAATGTTTTGTATTAGTCATGTGTTCTTTCAAATAACCCAGAGCAGATTGTTCAGTTTCTGGTTTTTAGTCATTCCTCTTCCATATTTTGCGCTCTGTGGCCACCAGGTATGACGTTTTTGCATTTTTTTTTTTATCACATTTTTCATGGCATAATAATCAGTTGCGGTTTTGTTTTCCATATTTTACTGTATGTCATTTTGGAATTTGCATTTAAAATGCATGAGTTCATGGAAACCCTCTTTTGAGGTCCATCGGGATTGTGATTCTTTATATTGACTAGATTGATATCACAATGATAACATTGCGACAAACTGCAGGCCCGCAGGTGATTTGCTTTTCCGTAAGCCTTCATGTCACATTGATCCATTGACCATTGCACCCTGACCTATGGCTTCAGCGCAGGATCTTCTCTCAGAGAGCTTTTAGTTCTATTATACTCTGGAGGCCTTCCTCTTATACGAGACGGGCAGGTTACCCATCCTCAGTGAGTCGGGATCCACTTCACTACCATGATCGGTGACCTTGAATCCAACGCAGGCGTTAGAACATGGATGAAAGGAGCGCATGGATTGATGGTTTCGTTTTGTTTTTTTCTCCAACTTCAGCTGGTTGTGCATGAAAATCTGCAGTTCTTATTCTTTGTCTTGACCACATCTCCTCAAGTTGTGTTACTGCATCAGTACTGGAGTACCCAACATTATGGCTGAAGAGCAATATATGTTATCACCTCCTGCAGCACGGAGGAACAAAGAGAAAGCATTGTATTTACTGATCCATTCAGATGCTTTGCCTTGACGTTCTCATGGGAGTGCTCTGAATACAGGCTGCTTGGAGAAGTAAATGCAAGTCCTTGTAGTTGTGGAGCTACAGAAAAACAACAAAGTGACACAAAAACCATGGAAAAGCTTTTAAAGCTGCTTGTGCAACTTCTGTCGCAAGTCAATTCGTGAACTTGTGTCAGTATTGTTACAATCATGTTTTCCGTGTGCTCTGAACTCTGCACCCAAATACAGGTAGAACAATCTAAAAGTCAAATTGACGTCAATGATTGTACAACTATTTTGCCAGGTTGGTCTGTCTTACCTGCACTTCAGATTGTACACAAATAATGCTACAATTGAAAAATTCAATAACGGCTTCTGACAGTCTCCTTTAAAAGCCAAACGGTGTTACAGCTTTATAAACTCCACAGAGGAAAAGGGCAGCAACATTGACTTCTGAACAACAAGGCAAAGCGATTAATGTTGCGAATGGATTAAACTGGTATTTCAAGATGATCGGGGTCTAAACATGCGCAGAAATGCCTGCAAAACAAAGATCAGTTAGAAATATAGACTTTCTTTAAGCGGATTGAGCAACATAACTCCCATCCAATCCTCACGTGCAGAAAATCTCAAGACTCTCAAGCTGCTGCACAACTTCAATAAAACACTGCATTTCTTTTTTTTTCACAGGGTTCACGGCATAATTAAATAGTTGTACTCAGAGAAAGTTGTTGCTATAAAGAGTTTAAAACCGAAAGCTTCACGCAACAGTATCCTAGCAGCTTTTCATTTTCTCAAAGACTGCAAACAAACCATGAGCTCTGCAGAAGACCCATGGAAAGACTCTCGGTGCGCTGCAGACAAACTTTTGTCCAGAAAGTCCCTCCTGAATCGCAGCCGCATCTGTTTTCACTTTTTGTTCTCGAAGGAAAACAAAACAAAATAAAAAGTAATTCAAATCAATTAAAAGCAGAGACACTACATGAAACTCACCTTAATTACACGCAGGCCGTTTAATCTCGTCTTGAAAGCACCCCCGAGTCAAACTCCTGCACAACATCCATCGGCAATTTATTCACGCGTCAAGACGCACGCGATGCAGCTCCACTTCCGGTGGTGGCCTTCAAAGTAAAGGTAAACGCGACCTTCATGGGGAAGGTTCACCCTACAAGCCATTAAAAAAAAAAATTTAACTCATGTGGTATTTATTTATTCCCCCACCTTGAAACAGAGTACATAACATTTCCACCGCTTAACTCTTTCATGATAAAAGCAGAAATATTTTGTACTACTAAAATGCTTTTAGTTTGGCATCTACTCTGTCTAGCTATAGTCTGGTTTTCCACTAAAGACTATTTTGAACAGATTAAGACATAAATGTGTGGGTTTTCGTTTTCTTCAAAAGGGGGAGGGAGGTTTCAAATATTTTGAGTTGCCTCCAAGTCTTAACTTTAAACTTTGAAGTTTTTCTCTGTTTCTATGTCATAAGAACCAAACAATTACTACCACAATTCACCACAATCTCAACATAAAGCTAATTTTAATGATACCTTCTGATGCAACACACAGTGAAATGTCAACAACTAAAAAATGTCACTTATTACTGTTGCACGTTTTTATAAACTGCCACCGACAATATGGCTCTGAGGTTAGTTTTTCTGCAAGGAGGTGGCTCTGGTTCATGGCAGCATCACAGATGTCTCAGCTCGGGTCTCAGTGTTGTGTTGTGTCTGCTACTCTTTAGAAAATCAATGTTTTCTTTGACATTTTTACAGTTTGCTTTGTGGGTTGTTTTTTTTTAAAACACTGGATTGGGGCCTCTCATTAAAAAAAATTTACTTGTTAGGCTCAATTTAGTGCTCAAATCTTCAAGCAGTATTTCAGAATATAGATGTTTATGTGCTTTAGGTCATTCAGTATTCCATAGTGGTCATAATTTGACCCTTTGAAATATTATTTTACATTGTACCATAATCTTTATCATATATATTACATTTGTTTTATTTTTCGTGTAATCTTCCCATTGTGTCTGACTATAGATAGGTAAAAGGGAAGAGGCTACTAAAGATGATGCTGTCCAGTAGTACCACAAGTTTGGACATTTTAAGTCCCCTTGATCGAATTATAGATGATCTTAATCAGAACAAAACTTTGTGTTATGTCATTGTCATCCACAATATGTCACATCTAAAAAAAGGGAGACTGTTCTCAACAGATTGCCGTCCCCAATGCTTCAGTCCACACAGCCTCCTGTGTCTTTCAGTTCCTTTCGTAGGAATTGAGCTTTTCTGGAAAACTGAACCCACGCTGACATCAAACACAAATCATGTGCATGGTTTCACTAAACCCTCGAAAAAGTGTAGCAGGCATAAGAAGAGAGCGAAGGCAGGGTGAAACAATGTGTTTCTTTGTTTATTTAGTTACATTCAAGTGCGGTGATGTCACGGGACTGTGTTTGTGAATCTATACAGACATTACGCCAAGGAAACAGTCTCGGGTTAGCACGGTAGGCAACACGGTTCATTTATCAAACTATCTGAGGTAAGTGATACCGTGGAAAATATTTTTTTGTTTGAAAATATAATTAATTCTTGATGTCGGTAAGACTCGGGGCAGTGAATTATTCATGAGGACTAAACCTGAAGATGATGAAGTATTATCTGACAGTTTATTTTTCCACTTCACAGAGATCCGTCAGAAGTCCTCCCAGTTAGCGCAGGGCTCCGCCGAGTCCTCCGCATAAAATCGACACGTATTGTTTTCAGGAGGGTGTCTCACCTGGAAGACGGTACAACAAGAATGAAATCAAACCAGAATATGCAACAACAGAGAAGACAAATTAAAACCCAGTATTCTATTTACCTTAGGAACAGCCGGTGGTGTGAGTGTTCTTTTACAGAGTCCGTCCCAGTTGAATCCTTCAAACCACCTGAATTAAAAGTATCAGAGTACCAATAACACCACGTCTCCAAGTAGAGGCCGGGGTTTTTTTTTTCTCCAGTGTGATAAATATGTAGTCTTACTTGTGCTTCTGAATGTCCTTGGCCCCGTTTCTTCGACTGCCCAGTCTCTCGGAGGGATTGTTCCTTGGAAAGTCAAAGAATACATGAATACATCAACCATTAACTAATTATTCAATTGTTTCGTCCCGGCAGAGGCTGCAGCCAGTGAACCTGCATTGTTTCTTCATCTGTTCTCATTTGTTTGTGTGTTTGTCAGCTGGAAGTAAGCAAGTGTTTTGTTTTGTTTTTCTGTTTAAGTAAACTCTAAGGAATCCGTAGAAAAGTGTCATTAGTTTTCATGTTGTGTTTCATTGTGTTGGATGTGCTTTATTTACACCTGCACAGCTTCTTTATGAGACTGGAGGCGCTCTTGCTGATGGTTTTTGGGAAGTTGATCTGATCGATGCCACGAATGGTTGCAGTTAGAATCTTCATCGGGTCGGAGCTGCTGAATGGGAGCCTGGGGAGAGAGAGAGAGAGAGAGAGAAAAAAAAGGGGAGCCTTTCAGGACACTTTCAATTTTTAACAGGGGGGGAGGGGGTGAGCTCTGAAAGCAGGGTTGTATAAAATTGCACAGCTTACCCACCACTCAGGAGTTCAAACACAAAAACCCCCAGTGACCAGAAGTCTGCAGAGGTACTGTGGCCTTTGTTCAGAATGATTTCAGGCGCCATGTAGCCCAGAGTACCACAGAAAGTCCAGGTTTTCTTACCCATCTCAACCTTCTTCAGACATCTGGAGCCCATCTAGAAGAAACAGACTTGTAGACACTCACTGGTACCTTTGGTAAAAACCCAATATGAGGACTTGTGATACGTCGTAGTACCAGCTTGGCATAGCCGTGCTCATCCAGGAGAACATTTTCAAGCTTGACGTCTCTATAGATGACATCTCGACTGTGCAGAAAGGTCAAGGCCCCGACAACACAGGCTGTATAGAGCCTCGCGCTGCATTCATCCAAACACCCCCTGAAACAGTTTGGTGGAGAACTAATTTAACCATTGTACTATAACATAACATTGTGAAATAAAGCAATTTTCCTTTAGTTTGGATTACTTACTTTTCTTTGAGTAGACTTGATAAATCCCCACCGAGACATGCCTCTGTTAAAAAGTACAGGCGCTCGGGATCTCGGAAGGTCTTATATAGCCTGTGATCAAGAAATGTATTGAAATGTTAGCTCCCTTTACATCCTGAACACGTGTCGACAACAAGACAGTCATAACTAGTCGACCGTAAACTGAGTGACACACCTGACGATGAAGGAGCAGCGGGTCTCCATCAGGACATGACCTTCATTCAGGACGCGTTCTTGTTGAGCGTCGTTGAGGATCATCTTCTTTGAGAGGACCCTCATAGCGAAAAGACTTTCGACGTTGCTCTTTAGTTGTACCTGAGAGCGGGGGGGGGGGGATCGATACATTACATTATAGAAACATGGAATCCCAATGAGGAGCGAGCACAAGCCATCTGTGTCATTGTGTGAGGAGCTATAAGATCAAGCATTACCAGGTCTACGTGACCAAACTCCCCAACTCCCAGAGTGCAAATAATCTGAAAATCACTTAAGGTAGAAGGCGAGGGCAGAGCTGGATCCACGTCTGACCTGCTCAGAGGGAAAACAGGGGTGAGCCGCTCGCTCATATTTGCTATTCGTGCATCGGTTGTAACATTATTGTGAAGGTGAATTGAATAACACACATTATCGCTTTACCGTGGCACCTGTTTGAGCTGGGATAGGCAGCGAGCGAGCAGTTGATGTGTGAGAAGCAGGGAAAATAGGCGAAAGTAATGATTTGAGGGGCGGCAAATTGTGATGACTGGGTCAGAGCATTTCCAAAACTACAGCTCTGTGGGGCGTTTCCAGTCTGCAGAGGTAAATATTAGGACTGCATAATGTTAGTTATTTTTGATCCGGACAGGGGCATTTCAAAAAGAAGAGCAGTTGTTAACTTTTTTGGTTTTTTTCCCCCATTTTCCCTTGATTTGAGTTTTTTTCTGGCTTGTGGCCTTTTTCCAAGCAGTGAACCCACCACAGTGTCATCAAGGCTCATTGAATTACAGGCGGAGAGCGAAGGCTGAGCGGGACAAGCTACTGGCACTAAAACTACTGCAGAGGTTAATGCTGGTCGCGATAGGAGGCTGTCACACTGCACAATGCGTCAACGTTTGTGGCGTATCTCGCGGCACAGTGGCAGACTGCTGAGGCGGATTGTTAAGGCCGATTGTGTGGATGCAAATACATTTGTGTTGCAATTCTCCTCACTCGACTTCAGATTCATCGCTCTGCTGGCCCTGCTGACGGAAGTCAAATGTCACCCCATCGATAACGTCTTTGAAGGCGCTGAAACACAAAAGCCTTGTGAGATTTGCTAATCTACACAGTCATTCGTGATGCAGAAAGTGAATCGGTTACAAGCTAAAGATTGTTGTTTTTAATCACATTTTCTTTTTTTCAAATAGAACCTTACTCTCCGTCTATCACCAAGCACGTAACGTCTTCAGCAGCAATCACATTCACCGTGCGAATGTCTTCACTGGAAAGAGAGGCAAAATAAAAACAATAGGATAAAAGCTGGTCAATGTCGCGTATGTACGCATTGTCTAAATAGAAAATAAAGCTAGAATACATGGCACACATGCTGTAGCATTCAACAAGTTGTGATTCCTAAAGGCTGCAGAAATTCCTCTACGTCGTGATCTGAAAGTCCGATATTTGCGTCTTACCAACACAGAGCTTTTTCTCCAAACCACTGTCCCTCTGACAGCTTGGAGAGCACGGTGTGCTCTTCATGCCCCGGCCTCTTTTCTGTCACTGTCACCTGGGGAAAAAAAAAAAAAAAAAAACCAAAAGACAGCAAATGAAAGGGAAGCAAGAGTGCAGAGCAAATGCAGTGAGGTCAATTATCATCACTGTAATGTCATTTCCAATGCTCTGACATTTTGTCCTCTTTAATTCAGATCTTTTTTCCCCCCCTCTATGCATGCCTCATTTCATCAGTGCAGCAGGCAGAGAGCATAAAGCTTTACCTGGCCTTCACTAATGATATAGAAAGTGTCTCCTGTGGCTCCCTGTCGAATGATGTAGTCACCATCCTTGTAATGTGTCTATGAGAGAGAGATGACACGGGAAGCAAAGGGAGAAAAATTGCTTTTAAAAAAAAAAGGAAATTGGGAGGGGAAAAAAAAATAATAGAAAGAAAAAAAAAACCATTATATCCAGAAACAAGGAGCAATTAATTCCGGCTACCAATGTGCCTGTTGGCTTACCAGAGTAAAACAAAGAAAAAAAACACAGGGGCTGAGAGCAAACATTTCTGTTTACAAGGATCCGGCGGTCCTTCTGTCTGCACACGTAATCTATTAGCTGAGTGAAGAGACTGTTTGAAGAGACAGAGATGGCTATACAATATTATGCATCACATTAAAAAAAAAAGAAAAAAGAAAAAGTAATCTGTACCTCCTCCATTAGATCAGACACTTTCATGATGACATCCTCTGGCAACGACTGCAGGAAGGGAAGGCTGTGCACAAGTACAAAAGGGGGCAACGTTAAGATATCATTCGCAGTGGCAGGTTTGATACGAGTTAGATTTAATTTGTACACAGATAGTCGCAGCGTGAGCGCGTACAGAATATTTCTCGGGCTTGGGGCCCAGAGGTAAAAGACTACAGGCTGCGTTATGACGACGAATCAAATGACCCTTTCGGACATTGCCGGAATACAGAGAGCCTTTTTGGGTGGCGCACCATGTCAAATCAAGCATGTCGGGCTGATGTTCACCTTCTCAGCAGCTCCACGGAATGAGAGAGACGGTTCAGACCTCGTTGCATAAGTATGGTCTGGTAGCCCTGGCGGTCGATGACCCACAGCTTGCTGTCCGTTTGTGCTGCACAACAGAAGACAGAGGATGAGGAGGTGATAAAGGTCTTCTCAGTGACAGCTGAACTCGGGCGGAAACACTCAAAGACACATGTTGTCTGAGATGATGGGCGTGTGATTCAGGTCGAGCTGTGGCCTGAAGAGCAGAGCGGGGAGCATTCCAAATGCTGTGGCTCGAACAAGAAGGGATGTGTGTGCTTACTTTCCTGGTGGAGGATATTTAATAGTCTAATCTAATACCTTTCAACATGATGACCCTTTTTCTTTATAATAGAGCTTGAAGGAGAGTGTAAATTAATAATGACCCATATTGATTGTTTCACAGAAGCTCCCTGCAAATGGAAGTAAATGTCCTCTTGACACTCTAATTATATCCAACAGCCGATGACATGGCACAGACCTGATAATCTTAATTTCACTGTTTGGCTCTCAAGGTTCCACTTCACCGCCATATGACAAGCGTTTAATGGCAGTTACGTTTCTTTTCTTCTTCTTTTTTTTTTTTTAAATTTCCACCAGAGATTTCTCGAGAAGTGAAACGCTCATCTCAGACGAGGGTTTGGAGGATTCTGGAGCCGCACTTGGTGACGACGCCCCGTTTTCACCTGCTCCTTTATAACTGTCACAATGAAAGGCACCGCACAAGCAGACGCCTCACTGATGGTCTCAGATGGCCACAGTGAAAAAAGAAGAAGAAGAAAAAAAAAAGCAATTTCAGGTCAGACAGGAGATAAACGCGGTGGGCTCTGAACGGATCCAAAGAGACGGTCTGACACAATCGGACGCAGAACAAAGAACGGCAGACTGCCGGCATGAACTGAGCATTGTTGCCAGAGAGAGATAACGCAAAGCAGGAGAAACGTCGAGGCACCAAACACGGAAAATAAACACATTTTTTCCATTTAGGCTGGTCCCGGCCACTTCCACAGCCTATTTATTAGTGAAACCAGGTCAGATGCACACGGCGATGGCGGAGAAAGTTTTCCCGGAGGGGGACTCTGTGATCAGCCGTGAGACGGAAATGACTGCACACTTTCTATTTTATCAGCGATGTGACAACTTTTCACCCCAGAAATGTGCACATGAAAGGCGATCAAATGCATCACGCGTCAGGAAATGTCTTCAGAAGTGTGGTGGATGCGTGTGGGATTGAAAAGAGGAGATGTGGCACTCAGACTGCCGCCTGCGAGCTGAACATTTTCTAAATCACCCCCCATTTCTGAAAAGCGATTACAAACACCAGTGTCCTGTCGGAAATCTGTCCGCTTGAGATTTTCTGTTGAAAAACTGAATTATTTATATTCCCGTCAAATCAAAATTAATCGCAATGCCACCGGTGTTCAGTGACGACAACGAAAGTACCCACGACAATGCTTTGGTACCTGAGACAGAGCAGATGTGAGTGCAGCTGTAGAGCAACGCCAGCTCCCCAAACATGTCTCCCGGTTCAATTGTGAGGAGCTTGATTCCATCTTTTGTTATCTCCAGCCTCCCTCCTGTCAATAGACATACACCCAGTGAGGAAACGCTGCATGTACACAAGACACAGAGGTGCTGCCCGATTGAAGCGCCGTCTGAGTCTCGTTGTTCACAGAACAGATTTTCACATCAGCAGCTGAGATTAGAGGAGAAAAGAGTAAAGGGGAGATCGGGCAGCTTCTCTCCATCACCTGTAACATTACACATTCAGCCAATACTGCTCAGGATGATGAAACACCGGTGAACTGTGCGAGCAGCACAAAGCACAACCTCTTGTCTCCTGGGTCTCCAGGTTCAAGTTGACGTCTCAACACATCGCAATGCAATGTAGGTCACCGGCTGTTCTGGAAGTAGCTCCTCTTTTCTTGCTCAGACATGCAGTTGTGTCACTAATATTGTGCTCAGAGGAAGAGCAGATTATCTAATTAAATTGTGAACCAGCCGGGATAGCTACAGATAGGATGATTATGCATCATTTCATCTGGATTTTAAGCAGTTATCATATTAGATAAATCCTAATAACACACTTAAGTATGATTAATGTGAGGAATTGTAAGAAGAAAATGAGTTACCTTCTAAAACATAAGCCTGATCCCCAGTAGCCCCTTCCTGAATGACATAACAGCCTTGATTGATGGAGGTGCGGTACATACAGGCTGTGATGGCGCTTATTTCTCCTTCATCAAGGTTCTTCAACAAGTCATTTTTCACCAACGCTGCCTTAATCAGCCTCTGAGACCTGCAAACATGCAGGTGAAAGGACACAAATTCTGCATTTCACGGCAAATTATCTAACACCTTGAATACAGTGTCCAAGGCTACAGCATTGGAAGTGATTAAAAATATTTGTTGATGTCAGTGTGAGTCATGCAGAAAGCAGTCACTGAGCCTTAAACATCACAGAGTCTGATTCTGCAGTTTGCGTGGATGTTATACTGAGAGAATGCAGCATGCTCTTACTCCTGGCTTTTGTCACAGTTTCTGTGTGAAACCAAGGTGAGAGTCACGGGGTCCACGCTGAAGGGTTCACAGATAACGGTCTTCCTGCTGGAGCCCTGGCTGCTTTCACTTTGAGCCGCACACGCTACAGAAAGAACCGCACATAATATAAAAGACAGCATTCAAATGTGGTTCAAGGTTTATTTTCAGTTTTTTTTTTTTTTTTTTGCTTTGAAGCCATGAAGTGAACAAGCATTATTCTCTGTACCTGCACCGGCTGCAGACGTTCCTGGGAGAGAGACGGTGGCTCTGTAGCGATCCAGCTCTTCCTGCAGCCTACGAATGAGCTCGTCCTTGGTGTCCAACTCCAGCTCCAGCTCGTCTATGAGCGTGTCCCTCTGGCGAAGCTCCTCAATCTTTAGCTGCAGGGCAAATTGCAGATCTCGAAGCGTCCCCATCACCTGTATAAACGCTGACAACAAATTACACCTCTTGTTACTCAGAAGCATGCACGCCAGTGGCTCACTCCACGTCAAAATGGATATTTTCTGTCTGACGTTGAAATGCAACAAGTTCTCTTTTCTTGTAAGAATCACAGCTAATTCAAAAAAACATTACATTTTGAGATATTTATATTAATATTATATTCATAAATGCAATGGTTTCTGCATGTAGATAGATAGATAGATAGATATATAGATAGATAGATAGATAGATAGATAGATAGATAGATAGATAGATAGATAGATAGTGTTCCAAGGACTCAGTTTTCAGAGCAATAGAAAGAAGTCGATGGATGTCTTTGTCCACTGAGCTTGCAGTGCAAGGTTTCCAGCAACAGAGCACACAATACAGCTTATTTATTCCTGCACTACTCTGTTTACTCTGTTATTGTGCTTATCTATTGGACTTCCTCTCACGCATCTTAATAGAAAAAAATAATAATTCAAGGACACTTGGGGAAAAAATGGTAAGAAAGAAAAGAGAAAAGAGGCATGTGCTGCAGGAGTTGTGCAAAAAGACAACAACAAAAAAAGACAACAACTCACTTCAACATAGAAGTCCCAACAGAGATAAACAGAATTGATTTAGCATGCCAGTCTCAGTGCCATAGACTCTAAAAGATAACCTGTTAATAGACAGTTATATTTCCAATAGATTGTCAATATAGCTCATTATACAGAATGTAATAATACTAACACGGTCCTCCGGTATTTACCAGCACACACACACACACACACATATACATAGAGAGAGAGCACTCACCACGCGCTGCCTGCCTGGTTGTGGGGTCTGTCTCACTTGTCCTGGATCGGTTCGTCCCGATGCGTGTGCGCGCTCACAGTCCACCCGACAGGTGCACGCCCCCTCGTTAGACGCACAGCGAGGGATGCGCGTGTGTCTCTCCGGGGCTGCGCGCAGACAGCAGCCAATCACATGACCGACACAGAGGAGACCATCCGGGAGGCTGAAGTGAGAAATGCTGGGACTGGATCAGAACTGGGTCAGAGGATCCTCGGGGTATTTCTCAGCCCGGAGGGAGAGGCGTGTCTCCTGCACACTGGATTAATTATTTGACTCCTGCAACAAAGTGTGAAGGAGATTACCACCTGGCTGACAGCAGTGATGGGACCAGCTGTCTGGTTAAATGCATTTTGAAGACATTTTCTTAAGGCAATTACTTTTCACTGTCACTGCGATGAATGAAGTGGTGCTCACATTATTGTTTGAAAAAAAAAAGAAAAGAAATGCTGGCTGAATGAAACATGCGGCTCTCCAACTCCTCCGTAAAGGCTCCATGAAGCTTTCCGAAAATGTTCTGTTTTTAATTTGTATGTTAATTGCATCCCACACTGATTTTTCAATGTGCTCTAATCTCGAGGCTCTGTTCCAGTCAGTTACAACAAAACATCTAAACCAGCCAGGATAAATGGCATGGCTAAAAAAAAGAAAGAAAAAGGGATAAAATGGGTAAAACTACACAAGAAATTAAATAACTCAGGAAAAAAGTGGTCGAACTAAAATTATATAATAATTTTAGTTTGTTTTTTAGTCGATATAGCCTTTTCTTTTTCAGAAAAGGGGGAACAAATAGGAAACATGGGAAAAAAGGGAAGAAAGAAAAATGTTTTTAAAAAAGAAACAAAAGAAACTAACAAAAAGGAAAAAAGAACAAAAAAGAAGGAAAAGGGGGAAAAGAAAATGGTTGAAAAAAGGCAATAGGAAAAAGAAGGAAAAAATACAACAAACTAAAAAGGAAAACCCACAAAAGAAATGCCACTATAGCTAAAACTGCTCGAATCATTAGGAAACTCATATGGCTGTAACTCGTTTCTTTAGGTCATGCAGGTTGTGCACCCCTGGATTCGGTTGGTATAGGACAAGAAGGGTACAAACATTACCCATACAACTTCAGTTGATTTTGGTGATCAAAGTCGAAGAAAAATATTGTTGTCAAAATCTCAATTCAAAATACAATGTGGAGAGAACTTCTGAGAAAAGTGTAGACTCGAGCTTGATTATACATTGATACTGGGATTTTATTGTTTTCACTACTGCTTTATTTTCGAATCAACCTCCCAAAAATGTGTCTTGGCTTTTCTAGGATTAGTATGTCTTATGCTGGAACAATTTAAATCACAGCTCACAAAACAACTTGGCTTTTCTTTCTGTACTGCCTATGTTGTAATACCACACTCCGGCCACTGTGGGGCAATAGCTCGCTCTATCCGAAGATGTTGTGCAGTGAGCGGCTGTGGGAGAAGAAGATGGGCTGTTAAAAAGAGAGGATCCTCTAAGAATATCAAGAACTTATATAAAAGTTACGTTAGCGGGGTTTTATTTCTTCCTTTGTTGTACGGTCGCTCGACTGCGTTTTGTTCGTGGTCTTCAAAGATGATTCTCACGGTGAAACCTCTTCAAGGAAAAGAGTGCAGCGTGCAGGTGAGTGAAGCACCGCCGCTAACAGAATGCTAAATGCTAACGAGGCAAGCCCGTTTCGCCCCGGCTGCTCTGATCTGCCCCACGCTGCGCTGCGTCTCATAAAGACAATGAAACATATTCTTGTTGCCTCTACGCGGGTGTTATTGATCAAAATACACCGTGGCTACACGAAGACGGATTAACAGCCACCCTTTAGGCGAGCCAACATTAGCTCGCCTGTTAGCCACCTCCTGGAGTAATGCGCCCTGAACGATACAGTCAGACTTTTCTCTGCGTTCCATCGTTCAAACAGCAGATCAGAGGCACCTTGTGGTCGTGTTGCTTTGTCTTGCTTTTTGTCAGCTCATATGAAGCTGGAACGTTGCTGTTAACCCGGTCTTAACAGCGTTATAGTCATACTTATAATACGTAATAATTTATCTGATTACTAGTATCGTTTGGTAATTGTATAAATTACAATGTGCCTGATCGTTGTCACAAAAAAAATGTACCGTACTAACATTGTTTGTGTGTTTACCAGTTTGTTGCCCCATGTGTTCACTGGGTGCCTGCCTGGGCCTCCTGTTTGAACACGATAAGGTTACAGGATGAGGCACAAACAACAGGAGGACGCCAGAATACAAAACACACAGCTGGTTGATGAGTGATATGAAGGTTTATTACTTAACTGTAGGGGTCTGTGCCGTTTTAAAGATTGCATTTCATCATTAAACTACTTCCTTGTGTACAGCAGTTTCAGCCCAGATATAGACACTAGACAGCCCTGGTACATCATACTTTATACATTCATCCATCTTCTATCCTTATCACGATGAGCAGTGGTGGCCTCGCAGGTAGAGAAGCAGACTTTGGACCAGAGGTTTGCATGTCACTACTGTGGGTCCCTGAGGAAGAGAAGTATGTTGAAGTTATTTCACTTCATCCTACAAAGGGTCTCAGGGCGGATCCGTGCTGATGACAGGCACAGGTGTAATGCATCCTGGAGCCATCACTATTCCATCACAGGGCACAAAATTATCTGGAACATATATATATATATATATATATGTGTGTGTGTTTAATAGTCTGTATTAAATAACTGTAAATGGTTTTGTGTCACTACATTGTTTATTTATTAATATTTATGAATGTAATACTGTTTGGATTTCAGAGGTCTCGATTGAGCTATTTGTTCATCTTTGTTTTTTTTTAACTGGATTGCTTTATATCAACAGCTATTTTTCTTCAGCTACACTATTAACAGGGCAGAATAGAAAGAAATAGGAATCAGAGATACAGCAGCATAACGCATTATAGTTCAACAGCAGTGTAAACCAACAACTTAAATACAACAATAAAGGATAATTACTTAAAAAAATGACAGATGTTAGAATTAATGCCATTTTATTGTAGAGTTTCATTACAATAAAATACAATAAATTCTGATGGGTTCGAATCCCACTCTATCCAAGTCATTGTTGTTGTGTCCTTGGGCAAGGCACTTTACCCACACTGCCTTGTATGAATGGGTATAAATGGTGCATGAATGTTGGTGGTGGTTTGTGCGAAATGGCAGCCACGTCGGTATGCCCCACGCCCACGTCAGTATGCCCCATAAATCCAAGCTGTTATTATTATTATTAGATTATAAGACTAGAACAAACTACATGACTGCTGAGTTTCGGTTTGTAATCCAACAGGGAAAATGTTAAGTCAGAGTTGCAAAGATTACGAAAAGTAAAGACTCTAGAAAGTCCTCAAACAACTGTTTCTATTAAACCTTTTTTCTGTTTCTTTACGTCTTTTGTAATCATGAAATGAACGCTTAATACCTTAATACCCACATTTTCCATGTTCCTGGTTAACTTTTTGTTTTCAAGCCCAAACAACTAATCAATTGAATAGATAATTTGCAAATGTATTAATTGTTTTTTTTTTTTTTTAACCAAAACGTTAGTAATTTAGCTTTACAGTGACAAAATTCAATCCAACTCCCATCATGCAAGGTAAACAAAACATGTTTAAAAAACCAGGATGGATTCTAATCTGGTATGTTAGGTTTGACTATTGTTGACGTGTCCAAGTGTAGCCTGAGTTTCCTGAGATCAACTAACTCCAACTGCCCTGCACCTGTGAATAAGATACAGTGGGGCTGAAGGTGATGGATGTTTGTCTTAAAATATTTAATGGATGATTGAATGAATGCCTCTCCAAAAGAAAGCACTTGCCTTTTACTGTGCATTTCAAGATGTTTTTTTTTATTGATTTCATGTGCTACAGTTATGACAAGTTTTTCATTTAAGGTGCGGTACACAACTTACTGAAAGTGTGCAGAGAGCATCAGTATGTGACCCAGCAGCTCTTTCACTCGCTACTTCTTTTTCCAAGTGCTCCGTTGAAAATAAAATGGCACCCACCCGCCGCGAAGTATCCCCACAAATAACTGTGTTTACTCTGCTTTTTGGGAATAACAGTCGCAGCACGCTTCTTGAGTGGAGAGAAACAAACGGGCCTTTTCTGACGGGTCGACGCGGAGATTGCTCTCATTCGTGTGAATTTCAGTGGAACGTTGTTGGGAAAAGAATTTCTGATTTTGTGTGCGTGCGCCTTTGACATCGGTGTTGGTGGATTGATCCCCGTCGGCTCTGTCATCATTGGTGTGTGATTGTGATTTAAAAAAAACGTGTCCTGCAGGGTTCAGCTCTCTCCCAGTTGCAGCACAGCTGATTGCAAAGAAGAGCTCGTTATTGGGCTTTTTCCACAACCTCGGTGATGATGTCATCCTGAGATTCAGGTCTGCTGAAGCAGGGAGAGAGCTGAAACGTGCAGGACAGGGGCCCTCCAGGACTGAGTTTGGACACCCCTGCTCTCATGCTGCCTCTGTAACATTTACACGGCTGTTGTTGCTGCAGGTGACTGAAGATGAAAAAGTCTCCGCAGTCAAGGAGCTGGTGTCGGAACGTCTCAACATACCGGCAAACCAGCAGCGGCTGCTCTACAAAGGGAAAGCGCTTGCAGGTACAACGGACGAGACAGAAGTCGATTTATCACGTTCATCAGTTCTTTTCTTCGTCCATCAAATGTTTACCTCTGTGATGATGGTAGACTGTGTGTATTTCCTCCAGATGAACACAGACTGAGTGATTACTCCATTGGGCCAGAGGCGAAATTGAACCTGGTGATCCGTCCTGTGGGGGAGAGGACCGGGGTGTCTGGGTCGGCCGTCGCCAGCAGCAGCAGCAGCAGCAGCAGCAGCAGCAGCAGCGCCCATGGAGGAGTGTGGCAGAGCGTCTCCACCATACTGGCTCGACATTTCACTCCAGCCGATGCAGCTAAAGTCCACGAACAGCTTATTAAGGTATTTCAACCCCTTTATGTTTGGGCACTGTGATCTTGATTAAAGATTGAATACTTGCTCCTACTTGTAGATTATTGGATGGTTGTAGTTTCTATGTGGCGTAGTATTTCTATCGCCAATCCCTGTGATTTTAAGATTGGTATTTAAATCCTTATTGGTCAGGCCAGTGAGCCTGTTTGCAGAATAAAATCCTCCGTACAAAACCAAAACTTGGCTATTCATGTTCCCTTGATCTCTGCAGGCAAATTCCTTCCTTTTTAAAATCTCAAAAAACTCGCTCTGGCTTTGACTGATCTCTTTGTTGAAGCTGGTTTGTGTGATTCTACATTTTCATATATTATTTTTTTTCTTTTTTTCCTGAACTCATTTGGTTAAAGCACTTTCTAACCATGTTTTTCAGCTTGCACAAATGGAATTGTGAACACTGCAAATGGAACACATTTAGGGGCGCAGTTGCAGTTTGAAATGGTTTGCGGGGGACAATTATGTAGAATGAACATGGAGCTGTGTGGGCAACGTAATTTAATGTCCGAAAATATGAGCACACGTGAAAGTGGTTCCAGGTGACTGCTCCAGTGAGTCCTTGGGGACGTCTGAAGTTTTAGGAACTTATTCCAGAGAGACAGTATTTTTAGCTCTCTGTGAATAACTGTTAGTACTGCAGGGAGGCAACACTCCTCTTCAGCAGGTTTTCTTTAACAACCTCTGAGCTCCTCTCGGTCTCCATCCCTCGTCACGAGCCTGAAGAAACCGTCTGACACAGTCTCCATTTTTAGTCACACAATCTGCAGCGAATTAGATATAAAATCTACATTACATTGGGAAACGAGTGTCAGCTTGTTCCTCAGTGCAGATTTTATTTTAGTTTTTTTTTTGTTATATTACTCATCAAAAGGTCCATCTTGTAGAATATCTTTGTTGAAATAGCTCTCCTGGACTGATTTTGCACGTAGCTTGAACTATTAACTAAATAGTTGACTTGCTCAGTTCAGCCGACTCTGCTTTTTATACTCTGTTAGCGTTGGTCTGAGTTTAGAAACAAGACGTGGAGTTTCAGACTGGTGCATCCACATCCTGAATGAATAAATAAGTAGTTACCATTACTAGGTTTTCTGCTGGTTTGTGTGTCTTTTATCCCTGAAATATTTCTCGAGATGCAAAAGAGCACACATAAAGTCCCCTCCTTTGTCTTTCTGTCCTTCATGCCGTATTATACATAAACATCCGCTTCAATAACGTCATCTGAAATAATCAGTCCTTTCTCTTTCTCTTCTGAAGGATTATGAGCGTTCCCTTCGACAGCTCAGCCTGGACGACATCGAGCGCCTGGCTGGGAGGCTGCTTCACCCAGAGGGCGAGAACATGGACACCTCATACATGGACTAGGAATGCTCCGCGCCTCAAGCTGCTTTTGTCGCGACTAGTGTTTGAGAGGCGCTCAGTGCTTGGACATGCGTACAGTGTTGATAGTGTGAGGCTGTATCGGTTTCTGTGCAGAGAGCTCACGGCGTGTGAGCATGGATAACAGTGACTGATTATCTCTGCACCGGGGCTTTCTTATCCACGCGCCAAGGACTTGGGTAAGAAAACACGGCTACTTTAAATCGGCCCTTGTCATCCAATGGCACAGTGGTGGCTCCTCTCCTGATCGCGTAATATCCGAACACAAAGGATTCCATTCGTGCTGTTTTTTTTGGTTTTGTTTTTCACATGATCTCTGGCTGCTACCAAACCCAGGGGGCTCTAACTTCTACTGGAGGGTATTTATTTGTAATATCTGTTAAATGTTTTTTTTGTTTTTTTTCCCTTCTTTTAACCCACCGGGAGCAGATAAACCATGCTTTATCCAATAACTTACTGATGACCATTGTTAATTTGTAAATATGTTTCTATTTACAAACATTAAAATATAAAAATATACTTGCTCTTTGTGTTGTCTATTCATGCATGTACACCCAGCGGTCAGACTGTTACAGGAGGAGGTATTGAGGTATTGAGTCCAGGAAGTACTCTGCCAGTGTCCAGCATCCCAGGACGGAACAAAGGAGTATAGAATATGGACGGACATCTTTGCCAACCTGCTGGCTCACTGTCGATTTATTGTTTTGGTGTTTTGAGATGGCTGTGCATGTGAGCATACTGAGACTAAACAAGTAAGCTGCTAATAACTTTTTATGTGCCGTCACAGCTCATAGGAATGCACATTTTTCATCTCCCTGCTTCCAGAACATCTTGTGACCAAGGCTTCAAACGCATTCACACTCTTCATAATGAACCAGGATATATATATATATATATATATATAAGTAGCCTTCCCAGAAGTCAGAGGAAGTACAGTTAAAGGTCTGCTGAGTGTAGTCTGAATAGCTGTTTTGTTCCATAATAAACCTTAAGTGGATAAAATGGAAAATTGAAGGCGTGACTTTTGTTCCCGAGGGACTCTAGAGGGCTGAAACAGAGTCCACACATTAGCCAATCAGGTGACTGAAACTCGAGTTTCATATTTTGCAGCCAATCAGAGCGCTGAATTCTAAAGCAGTCCCGCCCATATGTTGCACCGACAGTCTGCTACAAATTTTCGAGAACAGGTTCTGGTAAAATGCTCTGTTTTTAAAGCCAGCATTTATTTTCCCTATCAAGGATGACATACTGACCACTTGAACCAGAGGAGATTTGCTTGGTTGCCATCAGAAAGGTAAGTTTATCAGCGCGCTGGACGATGTGGCCGTTTCAATGAGGCGTTAGCATGATGCTAGCACATCTCTCCTACTTCCTGCCTTTTAACCTGCAGCTTCAAGCTAGCACATATAATCCAGCAGATCAGCCTTTGTCGCGGCCGTTGTAGCCCACAGATTATGTAGACCGTGATAACAAACCGGTGTTAATCTGGGAATTTACCTTCTGATCGTGTTGATCTGAGCGGGGTGGTGTCGGGTCCTCTCATCAGGACCACTGTGCCCTTTAGCCAAGCAGCACAGTCTCAGTCCCCAGGGGAATCAGCCACATTCTATTTATATTCTATCTTCATCAACTGCAGCTTTCTTTTACTTGGAGCTGTATTTGCCATCCTCGGCCTTCTCTGGATCTTTTGAGAGTATTCTTTGCTTAACTCGCCTTTGTTGACTGTCCATGTTTATGCTTTTTTTGTTTTTGGTCATTCCAGGAAGACTGAAAAATGGAAACCCTAATTCCCACCATCAATAGGCTTCAGGAGGTTTTTCTAACAGTGGGTGCAGAAGTCGTACAGCTACCTCAGATAGTCGTGGTTGGATCTCAGGTGAGAAAAAAATAATGAAATGAAACAATAACATTAACGTTTTCAGGACATGACACTGCATGCTGTATATAAATCTATTAAAGATTGGTTGAATAAATATCTATCCATCTTCCACATTGCTCTATTGAACGTAAAGAGCCAAGCAGCCATGCACACAGTGAGAACTTGCAAACCTGCACTCAACCTGGTGACATTCACCTTTGTAGAAGCGCATAAACCACTTCTCCTTTGTCTGGTCCTCTTTTAAGAATTATTGAAACAGTTATCGTGGTTAGCACTCTCGCTTTGCTGTTAGAATATCCCCGATTCAAGTCTGGACAATGACTTGTTCTGTCTGCAATTTACATGTTCTGCCTGTGTGTGCGTGCATGGGATTTTTGTCACGCCACTCCAGTTTTGTCCCACAGTCCAAAATTATGCATTTGAAGTTAGCAGATGACGTTAAATTGTCTGTAAGTGTGAATTATAATGTGAGACTCCCCATGTCTCTCTGTTTGACCTGTGATTGACTGGTAACTGTCTAAACGGTATCCTGCCAATCACCTAACTGGGTTTGGCTCCGGCACCCTCACAATGTAAAAGATGGATAAAGCAGGATATGATAATCGTGTCATTTGAATGAAAATACTATAACACTGTGAGTTTGAAACTCTTAATCTGTACCCATTTGTTTATATATCCTTAAAGTGACTTGCTTCATCAAAATGTTCTCTAAAGTTAGCTTTCTGCCTAAATGTTATGTTATGTTCTCAACCGATGCCTACGTTGGACTACGGAGCGGGAAATTGTTCACCTCTGTGATGTAGATTCTATCTTGTTTTTGTTTTTGACTTGGCAGATGTCACAGGATCTCTTTCCCTCACAAAGGTGTGCTCCATTCTACCTTGTTCTGCTCATCATCGAGCCTCTCGCCCCCCAGCTCCTCTGCTTCTCTCAGTTCCTTGCCCCCCCCGCCCCTTTTTTTTTTTTTGCTGGTTAAGAGTCACACCAGGCTGCGCTGTTCTACTTTAATAATTGATTATTATTGTTTCGCCCAGCCAAGGAGTTACTTGAACGCAGCATGAAATGCATCCTTCACAGGTCCCAAGCAGCCACGCAGAAAAACCTTTCCTCAGTGAGAGGATTAGTTTATTTACAATAATGGCGATTTTATGAGGGAGATTGCAGTTACCATAAACAAATCATGGGTAATGAATAAATTAAGCTAACGGGTGAGCTTGACACCAAAATAACAAACGACGCACGGCCCTCTTCAAACTTTAATCAGGGGAGCACAGGGAAAAAAATACTTGCAGATGTGACCACAGTCGTAACATTATTTAATAATTGACAAACAATGTGGCTGAAAATACCTGTATTATTAACTTCACGTATGTCTTCATCTGACCCTGGCCTCTCTCATGTGTCTCTACAGAGCAGTGGGAAGAGCTCTGTGCTGGAGAGCCTGGTTGGGCGGGATTTCTTGCCTCGGGGATCCGGAATCGTCACAAGACGACCTCTGGTGTTGCAGCTTGTCAATGTTGCCCCTCTGCAGGACAGACTGAAGCTGGAGAACGGTACACTGAAGCTATTTCTGCCGTTTTGTGTCGTCGGGAAATTTCCTCGACATAAATGCTCAAGTTTTGAAAGTTTAAATATACTGAGTGTCAAGCAGATTCTGGTTTTTTTTGGGGGGGGGGGGTTTGGGCATAGAGATTGCTCACAATAGTCAGATCTTTCACTCAATTGTCTTTACTTGATCTCTCTTTACTAATTTATAGTCTTTCTTCCTTATTTCTTCTTCTGCTTCTGCTTCTGCTTCTTCTTCTTCTTCTTCTTCTTCTTCTTCTTCTTCTTCTTTTCCTCTCGTCGCTGCTTTTTCAGGAAATGGGGTAAAACAAAATGTCCAAAACAGCCACTCAGGTCTCTTTATAATTACTCTGCATGGACGCGTCTTTGTGTCACCTCATTTGTCAAGTCTCAAACATTTCGTTCGCTCTGATGTTCGCATGTCTACTGTCATCTGTGTGACTCTCCAAACCCTGATTTGAAGTGTGGATTAACTCGGGCTCACTCTTATTTGCTCAGGTGTCAAAGCTGAAGAATGGGGTACGTTCCTGCACTGCAAGAACCAGGTAGATTCACCTCAACGGCTCCAATGACTCACTTTTGTTTTCTGCCGCGTTTAAGTAATGCGTCTTGCTTTTTTTCGACAGATCTTCGCAGATTTTAAGGAAATCCGTCAGGAGATTGAAGCCGAGACTGATCGCACTTCAGGAGAAAACAAGGTGAGTGGAAAGTTTTGAAGGGAGCTATTTTAAGCTGATCATTTTGCCCGAACTGCCATTTTCTCCCTCTTTCTCATCTATTCTAGGGAATCAGTCCCGAGCCAATATATTTGAAGATTTTCTCACCCAAAGTCCTCAATCTCACTCTGGTTGACTTACCTGGAATTACAAAGGTAAACTGAGCCACTTGACGGGGGTGTCGTCTTTTTTTTTTTGAATTTGTTCTTTTGCTTGTGCAAACATTGTGACAGGAGACGGTCGATAACGCTGATGGAATTGCAGATCTGCCGTCGGCGTAGGCTCACAGGTTCCGTGCTGCGGTTACTGTAACGCTGCCTGATCGTTATTGTTTCCTCAGGTTCCTGTTGGAGACCAGCCAGAGGACATCGAGGCTCAAGTGCAAGAGATGATCTTGTCCTTCATCTCCAATCCAAACTCGCTCATCCTCGCAGTGTCCCCTGCCAACTCTGACTTGGCCACGTCCGACGCACTGAAATTGGCTCGAGAGGTTGATCCAGATGGTAGGACATTCTGTATAGAGGCGCTTTTTCGCCTGCGATTTCATCTTAATTTTCATCCCTGCACTGGGCGCCCGTTGCATAACGCGACTGAAATTGAAATTCATGAATTGAATTATTGAAAGTGCTGGAAGAATACATTACTCTCAAGTCATTTCAGGCTGTCAAGACAATTTGTCTTTACAGTTTACAATATCCTGTCAGCTAATGGCTGCTTTGAGAATTAATGTTGCTGTCATGATACAATCTACAGAGTAGGTGTATTGGAAATGAAAATGTGCCTGTAATGGTATCTGAGAGGTTGGCAGTGTGGCCTAGAAATGTCTGTGTACGGTGATATTTGTACAGAGTAAATGGCCTCCGAGTAGTTTATTATAATGTCCCAAAGGAGATGTAAATTGGCCAATCGTTCATTCGTCATTTCCTCTGTGAACCTCAGAAGGGAGATATTCTTCTTATCCAGTACTGTTGAAGTAAACAAGTAAAAAAAAAAAAAAAAAAAGGAATGAAAAGAAAACAAACACAAGATCAATCATGAAAATAGCCCGGCTCTGACGACATTCTCGCTACAGTGGGAATAAAAATCTTGAGGTGCATCTCCGTATAAACGCGCATTTTAAATTTATGTCTCGTCATGTGACGACTCAGGACGCCAAAGCAACCCACAGTCCGGATGACCGGAGTAAAACAAAAAAAACTCTTCTGGAAAGTCACAAACAAAGCCGTCCTTCGTCATTCTCACTGCAGTCTTCCATAGTCCCACGTAATCCACTGGTGTATAAAAAAAGTCACTTGTAAGCTGGAATAAGACTTGAAAGTTTTTTTCACACGTAGAATATTAAGCCTCAAAGAAAACATTTTTGACTATTTTTAATTTTCATGAAAGCAACTTGCTTGAACATGTTTTTTTTTTTTTTCTATTTAGAACAGTGGGGTATGACATCCAGATATAGACAGAAACAAGTGATCACTAACATCCTCATACACATTTAAATTAAGATACTTTCATACAGTAAGAGAGAAAAGGGATACTGTATAATGTTATATATGCACATGCATACAAATATACATTCAACATTTTGAAATGGACAGTGTTCAAAATATACAATTGACCTTGGAAACAAATTGTAATTCAAAACAAACATTAATGGTACGATAGGATCACTGAGTACAACATACGTGTGTCGTGAGCCCTGTCATCTCCCCCTCACACACACACACACACACACACACACACACACACACACACACACACACACACACACACACACAGTGAGGCACTAAAAAAGCAGTGGTACAAGGTCAAACGTTAGCTGTTCTATCTAACTTATAGCCATAACGTGATTCATCAGAAGGCAAGCGGTGCATGGCATTGAAGTGGGAAACAAGAAGGATGGACTTTTGGACGAGTTCCACTGTAATAGTATTGCGCGTCGGGCAATGAGAGATGTAAATGCAATGATTTGTTTCTGCCGAGAATTTAAAGCATTTAGAATCGTGTCAGAAGCGGACCCCAAAGATGGCGACCCGAGGACATGGCTGCCAATTGAAACTGATTAGCGGAGAGATGGTTTTGAAGGATCCGTTCCAATAAGCTATTAACTCTGGAAGAACATAGGAAGCACATATGAGTGAGATTGCAGGGAGTGTCATGGCATCTGTTACAGATATCCCGAACAGCCGAGTATAGGACTGAAAGCCTGGATTTCGAGAGACGAGCCCCGTGCAGTACTTTAAGTTGTGTGAAGTTTGACTAGTAAACCTGTGGTGGTGAAACAACTTTCATCACAATAAACCTGGCCTGGGTGAATGTGAATTTTATTACCGTTTGGCTCCTCGATGCTTTCATCACATACATTTAGCACCGAATTTGTCAAATCTCCAGGAACAGAACGCAATTTAAATACTTTCCTCCTCTAAAGATAACACTCTCCTATCTTCACCCTTCAAACGCTGGCGGAAAAAAAGGCCTTAATGAGGAAAGTGACGATGAAAAACATTTGCTCTAAACTTGTATAAGAGATTCATTCATAAATAATGTAAAGGTAATCTACAGTTTGCTGAACCCCATTAACATTCCGACTGAACATTAACACGTCCTTTTTAGTTGTGAGAGGGTCATATTTCAGTTTTATCTCGCCCTCTTCTTTATTGTATCTGAAGTTTCTAATGGCGCCTTCAGTATTGATGTAAATTATGTCCGGTTTTTGGCGGTTTGTTCTGACAAAGTCTTGATGCATCGCGATCTGGATTGTCTTTGCAATACTTTAAGGTTTTTTTAATGCTGCATAATAGTTACTCTCGAGACACACTGGCAAAAGTGATAATTTTGTCTTTTCTCAATAAGGATTTCCTTATGACCAAATCAAGCCCAAATAAATCTCCCATTTCACTTATTCACACACACCTGCCATCACCGAGCCTGTTGGCAGATTCATCTGACAAACCGTACCTGACAAAGATCCACCAACGGTCGGAACACCATTCAGTCTATCTCTTAGTGGTTTATATTGCATATGCAGATTTTCTTCTGCGAAGCTCCTTAAGATACGTTACACGTGCAGGATGTGCTCGTGGACCTGTACATTGTCAGATTCCTCAGTTTGCTCTGAAAGCCTCCATCCACATGCATACCCACTGGGTTTGTGTGCATATTCATCAGACTCTGCGCTCAAGACGACATGAAAGTGTTCTTCAAAAATCACATATGGGAAGAAGCCTCGGGCACCAGATCCGCCTCCTGTACAGATTTATGTAGATGAATGTTTGTTTAGTGTAACGGGCAGCTGAGGGCTTTCCTCTTGAGCTTTGTCTCCGTGAAATCTTTCCAGTTTGCAGGACTGCTGGGCGACGATGATTTGCGACTGTGTGTTTGTGTTAAATCAGGACGTCGGACACTGCTGGTCATCAGTAAGCTGGATCTCATGGACGCGGGCACCGACGCACTGGAGGTTCTCCTGGGCCGTGTCATTCCAGTCAGGCTGGGGATTATCGGGGTGGTTAATAGGTTTGAAATAATTAACTCCCTTCGTTTCAGCCTGGTTTGGTCGTATGACAGGTTGTGATTTTACTGAACTCCTGCTCCTGTTGTTCCCCTGCAGGAGCCAGCACGACATCAACACCCAGAAGAGCTTGGAGGACTCGACGAGGGACGAGCAGGCCTTCCTCCAGCGGCACTACCCCTCGCTGGCGTCTCGCGCCGGCTCGCGCTATCTGGCCAAAACTCTCAGCAGGCTGCTCATGCACCACATCCGAGACTGCCTGCCGGACCTCAAGACCAGAGTGACCGTGCTGAGCGCGCAGTACCAGGCTCGGCTCAAAAGCTACGGTCAGCCGGTGGAGGACCACAGCGCCACCCTGCTGCAGATCGTCACCAAGTTCGCCAGCGACTATTGCAACACCATCGAGGGAACTGCCAGATACATACAGACGTCAGAGCTGTGAGTGTGACTTCTCCGGGGAACTTCAATATCTTAAGACATGCTATCATGATGATGATGATGATGATGATGACAGCTTTATTTCTTGTTTTGGAAAATTGTCTCATTTACTCAGGTTGTTCTTATGACAAATTCAGTGATTGTTGCACGACTCAGCATTATACTTGCACTAATGCAGTGCCATCAGGGTAATGTCCTTGGGGTAATGTAAGTCTAAATAGAAGTGGTATCAGCATCTTCTGCTTGCTCCTTCATCCCCATACTTCTCCTATTGCAAACTGATTAATTCATGTAAATATGTGGGGAGCAAATATTGACCTTTTTTTTTTTTTTTTGGTTGACTGCATTTAATGTTGGCACTATTAACATTGCTGACACACGGCAGTGAGAAGCAGGATTGACGTCACGGCTTCACTCGTCTCTTCTGCAGCTGTGGCGGCGCTCGGATCTGTTACATATTCCATGAGACCTTCGGCCGCACTCTGCAGTCCATCGACCCCCTGGGGGGTCTGACGGATCTCGATATTCTCACCGCCATCCGCAATGCCACGGTGAGCTTCTCCTCAATTCTTCCCCCCCTGTAACTTCTTAAATACTGATTCTGGTTCAAGTTCCTGTTTTCGGGAAGGCTGGTGGGTAAATCGGAGTGGTGGTGTGCGTTTTGTATTTGCATCTGTAATTCTCCCCGCAGGGTCCACGGCCGGCACTATTTGTGCCCGAGGTGTCCTTTGAGCTGCTGGTGAAGCGGCAAATTAAGCGTCTCGAGGAGCCGAGCCTTCGCTGCGTGGAGCTCGTTCACGAGGAGCTGCAGAGGATCATCCAGCACTGCTCCTCCTTCAGCACGCAGGTGAGCCCCGAGACGGCGGTGCACTTCACACGTCACCGAGTCTGAGGAATAACGCTGCAATCATTATAACGACGCCGTGTTATAGCAAAATATGCTATTGTGTTTTGAAGGAGCTTCTGCGATTTCCCAAACTGCACGATTCCATTGTGGAAGTCGTGACTGGATTATTGAGGAAGCGCTTGCCGATCACTAATGAAATGGTAATCCTCAGCTTAGCTAAGAGGATATTTCATAATGATTATAATAGCCAACATCTAAGCGTTATTATCTGGGGTATCCCCCCCCCCACCCCCCCCTTTTTTTAATTTATTTTTTTATTTTGTCTTCAGGTACACAATTTAGTAGCAATCGAGCTCGCCTACATCAATACAAAACATCCGGACTTCACAGATGCAGCGCAGGTCTCAGCGTCTGTCAATAGTCAGCAGGTAGGTTGTGTTTGTGCGTCACACGCTCACATTTATGGTTTAATTTGCAGCACCACAAGTAAACCCGTCGGGGGTTTCACTTCCAAACAGAGTGGCCCCTCGCAGAGTTCTTTAGTGGAATTTCAGACGGGGCCCAGAATTGGGCTCACCCTCTGACTTCCTTTTCAAATTTCTGGCTTTCAGGCTGAGGCGGTCGACGGGGGGAAGCGCTGGAAGAACGAGAAGGTTGCGGAGGAGAAAGTCGCAGGCTTTGGCAGCCCCGGCAAAGGCCAGGCCATTAACTTCCTCGACACGGTGAGTGGCGGGATTAGCGGTCGGGCAAAAACGCTGCATCCACCGCAGGCTGCCTACATAAATGTTTTTTTGCCGTGGCCCCCCCCCCTCTCTGCCAGGCTGTGCCCGCCGCCCGCAAGTTGAGCTCCAGAGAGCAGAGGGACTGCGAGGTCATTCAGCGGCTCATCAAGTGCTACTTCCTCATCGTCCGCCAAAGCATCCAAGACAGGTCTGACTGGGAAAATATGCCGAGTGAATCCCGCATTCCCGACATGTCCACGGGATGTTGTTGTTGTTGTTGTTGTTGACAACAGCAGCAGACTTTGAATAATCTCCTCGCTGTCTGGGGTCTGTGTGTCTCTGCAGCGTGCCCAAGACGGTCATGCACTTCCTGGTGAACTTTGTGAAAGAGCATCTGCAGAGTGAGCTGGTGGGTCAGCTTTACAAACAGAAACTGCTGCAGGAGCTGCTCATTGAGTCACAGGACACGGCACAGCAGCGAACCGAGGTTGCTCAGATGCTCGAGGTAAAATTGGATGGTGCTTTTTGTTCTCGGAGTGGATTCTGAGCATCACAATCAGCGAGCCTGTTCTCCTTTCCCTGTATCTGCCGTTTTAAAAGCAAGCAATGTAACCAGCCTCTCTCATTTTCTCTCTTTCTTTTCTTTTTCAGGCTCTTAAAAAAGCCAACAACATCATCTCCGAGATCCGGGAGACCCATCTGTGGTAGCCAGAGGAGACAAACCGTTTTACTTGTCATACGACAGCTTTGAGAGTATGAGAGTGTATGAGAGTTTACAGCAGAGAAAACGTACGACTGAGTGTGTGGCGTGTCGTCGTGTGGCAGTATCGATGTTTTCTCGAGGACCAATGAACATGGTACATGTAGATCTACTTTTCCTCTTGAGCTGTTGATCTGAACAGCAGCTGGGTTTTGTTCGATTTTTTCTTTTTCTTTCTTTTCACTGTGAACGTCAAGAGCGTGATTAATCAAAGACTCAGGCCAAATGTGTTTTTACGAATGTGAAAGACACCGCCGTGAACAAATCCTCTTTGCACCATAGCATTGTGTTAATTTTAATTTTTCTGTGTCTTTTATCATTGTTGGGCCAAATGTGAACTGTATGTGGTATTTGGTGTATTTAAGTTGTTCTCCAGGGTGTTTTTTTGTTTTTTTTTCACACTGTACATTTTTGCACTTTCCAAAAACCTGGCTTGCCTCTGAGCCTTCAGCAGGTGCTAAAAGTGTGTAAGATTAGATTTTGTTAGTCTGATTTCTCACCAGAGATGGAAACGGAAGCAAACTCCTTACTCCGTTGATCCTTACTGCAGTGCAACACTTGAAACACACTGCAGTTATTTTCAGACATTAAAGAATGACTGCAGACTGGTTTTCCAGCTTCACATCAATAATCGATATTAACTTTATTTTTCAAACACACATTTACATATCAGCCATTTTTTTTTTTTTTTTCTTACTGTGGTATAAACTGTCCAGTGTTGTGTGTAGCTGTTAACGAGCGGCCCGAACATTCCCCAATTACAATTCTCTCTGTTCTTGTGAGACTTTTAGAAAACAAAACAAAAAAAAATCCCTAATTGGGATGAACTGCTGTAGTTTGCAGTACATGCATTTCATTTTTGTTGGTGAGTTTCTATAATTGAAATGTTTTAGAAAAGCCAGCATTGCAGGATTAGTTTTCATATTTTTGTTGTTTGGACCTGAGTTTTGTATAGCTTCTTTTCACTTCCCAGAACAATTATCATCTCATTGCACTGTTAGTGGCGCAGACACATAAAATCAACTCCTCTCTCCACCCATGCAGATAAATGCCCTCCCAGGAATCCGACTCGCTGTGCAGATCTTTCCTGCATGCTGTTTATTTTTTCAGTCCCCAACCATAAACGTAAATCTTTACGTAGCCAGAGCGATTAGCCTCTGTGCCAGTCATTTTTCTCATTATGTAATTTTGCTTGTAGGGTACAATTAGGCTTTTTCCTCTCCCGCTGTTCCCGGCTTCATAACGAGCGGATTTCTCCCTCTAATCTGAATCTGTTCTCAGAGCTGAAATAAATAGTTATCTTAAGAATGAGGCTTTTACACAGCCCTCATAAACAAACTCTCGAGTTCTCTCTCACCCTCGGTCTGTCTTCTTTAAAAAATCCTGTGTATGGTTGCATGTGTGTGTGCGTGTGTGTGTCCAGTATGCACGTGAGAAAGTCAGAGCTGATGTATATTTTGTATTATTTAAATCTATATTATCATCATGTGTCGACTGCCTCTGAGTTCTTGCCTGCCAATATTTGTGATAAATGTTTATTGAATGAAGATTCTGTCGAGTTTGTAGGAACTCATTAAATGCCCAACAAAGGACATGGTACAGTCAAGAGTCTGTGTGAGCATTATTGAAGACCTGCAGCTTGAAGTGTTGAGCAGTTTCTGAAAGATCCTTTTGTTTGTCACCTACAGTGATGTGATGATAGTTGACTCCCTCCTCCTCACAGTATTGATTTCAAGTGGCTGAAAAAGTCTTTCTAGTCAGAGGGGTCTGTCACAGTCACATCAGCAGGATGAAGTGTCCTGATTGCCCATCACACACACACACACTCAGTTCTCGAACCCCTTTATTATTTCCATTTGAGTCTAGACGGCACAATCTGCTGTAGAAAGAGTCAAATAATCACCTCAGCACCTTATCTGCCCTGATTTAGATGATCGATTATCACCCTTTGATGTCAAAGCAACCCAAGTTTAACACGAGGAGGTGTGAGACGTGAAGTGATGGACTACTTGAATGTAGCAGTGAGAGTCGGGGGGTAAGGCATTGTGTGTGTGTGTGTGTGTGTGTGTGTGTGTGTGTGTGTGTGTGTGTGTGTGTGTGTGTGTGTGTGTGTGTGTGTGTGTGTGTGTGTGTGTGTGTGTGTGTGTGTGTGTTTTATTGGTCTAGAAAGGCAACGACTCAAATAGGTGCTGGAACTGCAACCCTTGTGAAGTATTAAAAGTGCCCATAGCAGTTCAACATGATCCATATATTCAGACTGAACCTTTTTTTCCCCCATTATATTTTATTCCATCTGATGTGGGTGCAGTGATGAAACATGAGAAATGAAGCAGAAGCTAATAAAGTCTTATTCCAGGTGATTATTTTAAATTGCCTGCACTTTGTCTCCTACTGTAGCCAGTTATTCTCATCACCCTCTTATAACACACCCCACCTCCCCACCAACTGAGACCAGACTAGACCATACCAACTCTGACGTGATGGGAGGGGGCTTGGCTGCAGCATCGTGACAACTGCATCGCTCGGGTCTCTCGCAAACCGGCCGAACGAAGGAGGAATCCCTCCATCTGACATCTGGCCCCAGGTTAAAAATCCCTCTCGGATGTTCGCCCTGCCTCCCGTACAGTTAAGAGGCTGCTTGAGCAACATTTCCCTCCTTGAGTTTGGTGGAGTATTGAGCCCGTCAGCAGAGCAGCCTGAACAAAGCCATGGGAGAGAGAGAAGGAGAGAGAGAGAGAGAGAGAGGGAGGGAGGGAGGGAGAGAGAGAGAGCGAGAGAGAGAGGAGCTTGTGGGAAGAAATGTCTCTCACTGACTCTGTCGCCTCGACAACCGGGTAAGAAAGGAGGGGAGGGAGGACCAGGGAGGGAGAGAAAGATACTGGGGAGCATAAAAGGAGGGGGAAACAACACATTATGAACTGCTGAGATGAGAAGATTCCTGTAGAGTGAGGGAGGAAAGTGTATCTCTGTGTGTCATTCTCTCGTGTGGTGTCTTCTTCTCCTCATTGATGAGTTATCAACTATGACAACAAAGCAGTAACTGATGGTTTTCTATTTGATTTCATTTGCCCCCATTCATCAGTGCACGGAGCAGATGAAATCGCAGAGCACAAGTTGAGCCCATTATAAGTGGACCAAGCAGGGCCTGAACGCTCCACCTGTGATCCTCCTTCCACCAGGTAAGTCTCTCCTCTGTGTTGCAGGCATGTGCTTGGATTGGGATGCTTTTGCTCTGTGCATGGGAAACGTTGCTCATTAAAGGGAGTCGATGATGCAGGTTTATAGGAAATAAAAGATATGAGTTTAAAAAAAATAAAAAATGAATAAAAGTTGCAAAAAGAAATGAGAAAACAAAAACTCCCCTCTGTGTTGTTTGAGTCTTTATATTCTTCCATCTGATTTACAGGAGTAACAGTAAATGCATGCATGATCCACAAGATGCTCCACTGTGCATACATCTTTGCACTCCCTTCAGTGCGAACACAGATTGGAACACAAGGAAATGAGCAGCTTTGTTAGGTACAAATGGGATGTGGAGAGTTTCACATGCTTCACAGGCGGTGGAGAATAAAAGGCAGGTCCCCTATAAACATAACGCCGGGTGCTCATGCATAGGGAACGTATTCATAGAGCACCACTGGTGAAATCAACGCTCCTTTAAGTGAGGCAGTACGCAGGTTGAGTTGACACCATACTGGATGTGTATGGAGCAGGAGGCAGCATGTGATATCCATATTGGATGAGATGGTGAGAAGATAAACTGGGGAGGGTGGAGGGGAGGGGTGGGGTTATTTTTAGCCGCTGTCAGTAAACGAAGGTTACACATCTCTCACCTTTGTGGACACAATAAAGATGGTGGAGGGAGAGAAAAAAAAAAGCAGCTCGATTGACGCGTATAGGGCAAGAGAAGAGAGACGCAGGTGTTGAGTGGAATGATTGTATGTGAAGGGTTCGAGCGATCTGCGTGCTGGGATTGCTCGGAGCTCCCTCTTCTATTTGACAGAGATGTACTGTAGATGAGTGGGGGGGGGGGGGGGGTAATAACACTCACACTCAGCTCATCTATGTGTTTTTACAGGAGAAACAAAATGGCCAAGTGTGGTTTTTTTTGCTTATTCCTTTCTGAACATGACACACGAGACAGGCGAAATGCAGCTCTGTGCAGCAGAACATGCTCTGGCCCTGACTGCTGCTGCTGCACGTCAATCAAGCATTCAGGCACAGCATGACCACAGAGGTTGTGCTGCTTTGGGGGAATTTAAGAAAACAAAATGCTTCAGAATAAGTTCTCGGCTGAATCTATTATGCGAGTATCCAAAACATACTCGCACGTCGAGTTTAACTCAGGAGCTGATTCATTTTTGAAGGTGATATTACTGAATTTCACACCTCGAAACCTGCACCTACAGGTTCATTTCAGACTTCCCTGGGCTTTTACATGGACTTGAATCACTCACAAAGAAGCACTGCCACACTGTGTGGCTCAACATAACTTTATTATTGACTGGGCTGTATCGGAGGCCCTTTTTATTCCAGTGAATAAAGAAAGCAAGATGGTAAATGTCAGTTTTTAATGTGCACCCACACAGGTTGTAATTCGCCTGTGTTCTCCCAGTGTGTGCCGTAAAATAACAACGGCGAAGACTCCTGACAGCTTCTAAACACATTTAGTTATACCAGGCTCTGCGCTGCTCGCCGTTGCTTTGCACCGCTCATAATTACCGTACAAGAGGTGCAATGTTCTTGGATGTGAAGCGCAGTCAGACTCATCAAGACGAGAGGAAAGGAGGTGTCCCAGAGGCCGTGCTTTACTGTGGTTATCTCCCCTCCACTGTACCTGCTCGCTGTCTACTGCCAGGCGCACGTACACAGCAAAGGGCTCACTTAAAACACCCCAGCTTTGCTTTTATGTCTCATATGCACCAAGTCTGCCCATCAGCCACTAATGAGCTCCTTGAAATGTCGGACTTTGACATCTACGGTTCTAATCAGCCTGTTTTTTTGATGCAGAAGTGACCAGAGGAATAAAGCGGTGAAGATGCAGCTGCCATTTAGGTTATTTTCAATGAATATTAAATGGCAATAAAGGCCAGCCCCCCCCCCCCCCCCACACACACACACACACACACATATCTGAGGTGCAGGTTGTTTGTTTGATAGCTATGGAGTGTCTTCACTCGTTCCTCAGGCTTTCTCTCTCCTTCCTTCCTTTCCACCTCTCTCATCATGTTTCTGCACTGGTCTGCGAGCCTCCTCTCATCTTATGTTGATGAGAGCACGCCAGAGAGGCAGCAATGAAATGTAACACCATTATAGAAAACTAATTACTAAAATTAACAGCTGTTTGTTTTTTTGTTTTTTAATTCTCTAGCTGTAGAAATACAATTATACCTCACATTTTATGCAGGCATTGGCCACATAATGGGCCGGCTCTTTCATCATTTGAATTAGAAAAGCGACTTGCCTTTTATCATTGCACAAGGCACCATAATAGTGCTCATTTTCTAATAATTGTCCATAATGGTTGCAGATAACCAAAAATACTGCTTTAAAATTACATCCTGCAAAGGAAGACAAATTATTTTCTTTGTTATTTCAGAAATATGCAGCAGTGTAATCCCCAACTAATGAAACTGCATATTTTGTTCTTAGTTTTTCCTTTACAAAAAGGAAAAAATGCCCCCCCCCCAAAGACCATTCATGACTTTGTCCTCTAAAAATGGAGCAAGTTCGCGTCCACTGAGGGTGGATGGCGGCCTGCTGCCCTCCCATTAGAAAGGCACACTGGTGTCCTTGTCTGTGTGCTGAGATGACATAGTAATTAATAGAACCTACTGTTGTGGAGATTAAAAAAAGGAGAATAAAAAGCCTCCAAAATGGTCGTCTTTTGTAGAGAAAGGGAAAAGCTCTTGGTTGTCAAGTCTGCAGGCTTTATCAGCTCTTTCATAAAAGAAAGAAGAAAAAAAATCCAGGATAAAACTACATTAGCACATCTAAGTCCTGTGGACATTAGAGAACACTGAAAGCAGCTTCTCTTAGAAAGCAAGAAACTGTCGAGTAAATGCTTTTAATGATGTGTCTATAAAACACATCCCTGAAATGCTACGATATCAGTGAACTTGACTTCCACTGCCACATAATGGACACATGAGATCATGTTTAACCTACATGAATGCATTTTCTGACTCATCATTACTATCACTGGAAGTTTATCCAGCTGTAAGTGCATACATTAACATCCCATAAGGCAACAAAACTCCAGTTCAATTTACAGCCTTGAGTTTTGTCTCTCATGAGTCTTCCTACTGTTTAATGTAGGAGTCTCAATAATTTCTACAAATATTGATTATACAGTATAATTTGCGCATTCTTCTTTTCATGATGGATTTCCCCTCAGCGCTGAGGTGAATGCAGCTATCTCTTACACATAATCAAGATTCAGTGTTGTACCTGGCCGGCTCTAAAGAGAATAGATAAATCGCTGCAGTTGGCAGGCGCACTTCCAATCGAATGCAAACTGTCTGCAGTATCTTGGTGTAGAAAAGTCGAAAAAAAAGTGTCGCCCATTGACACTATTAGTCAAAGGCTTCCCATCACAGGAGATAAACCTGCTCTTACTCCGCAGCTCGGTGTAATATCCTACTCACTCTTCTTGTCAGTAATTAGACAAGTGAGATGATTTAATTTGGTGCAGAGCAGAGCCCGCTACACCGACTGCTGATATTTAGAAAGCCACCGGTAGAGCTCTCTTCAGGTGATAACGCACACTGACAGAGAGAGAATTAAATCACAGCTTTTAGCCGGTCTCACCCCCAAGCTTTTGTGATCAGCATCCTAAAGCGGGACTCAGCCGACCATTTTCACTTGTAAGCCCTTGAGGACAAAAAAAAAAAAAGGTTTCCCCCCTTCAATTTTCTCTGTATGAGCTGCCAATGGCGTCCCTCTGTCGTCAGCTGCTTCGGGATTCACTTAATCCTCTCATGCCCTTGTTCAGTGTGTGCAACTTTACACGTAACTTTGTCCTTCATTTTGTCCGATGTTTCTGTCAACCACTGGCCGTTCCAACATCTATTTGGTGCTCATGTTCAGCTGCCCAGGGGGAAGAGGAGGTGCAGCCGTAAGTGACTGATGATCAGTTGCTGTTTGGTGTCCCTGACAGGTACCGGCATGGATGTGGAGGATGAGCCACCGCTGTTTCAGACCAGCTGGGGAGGAGAGGAGGAGGGTGAGGAGGAGGGTGAGGAGCAGGAAGAAGATGGAGTAGGACATGCAGAAGGACGGGGCTGCTTCTCTGGAGACGCAGGAGTTTGTGGACTGTGGAGGGCAGTGGGGTGGGTTTACACTCAGCCTTGGGCCAGTGGAGGGATCTTAGGGGTAGCCATCCTGGTGCCATGTGCCCTGTTTGCCTACATGCTGCTCTACTGCCCTCCTCTGGACATAGACCTCTCCTACAGTGCCTTTGAGGTCCACAGTCACTTCTCTGCCGAGCGCTTTGATGCCCTCACCATTGCTGTCAAAACTCAGCTGGGGTCCTGGGACAGACGCAGGCGAGACATAGATAACATTGAATCCGAGGCTCTGAGGGAGCTTCTGCTGGAGAAGCTGGGCAAACGGGGAGTGCTCAACAGGACAGATAATGAGGGCACGGGTTCCTTCGGTCCTCAAAATGAACCTTCACAAACTGGAGATGATCAGAAGAGCGGCGCTGCGGCGAGCAGAGATGAGAGGACAGTGTCTGAGCAGGGTCAGGAGGAGACGGCGAAGCACAACAGCTCAAGTCCCACAACAGAGGAGGAAGAAGAGAGATCACATGGTGCAAATTCCACATTTTCTCTCATTAGGAGGCGCAGGTTTGCTCCCAATTACTACTTACAGAGCCAGGCCCTGTGGAGGATTGAGCTGGTGTTTGTAGCTCAAGGGCAAGGCGATCGCAACATCTTCACTCCGGAGCGTCTGCAGACCATTCATCATGTGGAGCGTCTGCTCATGCAGCATCCGCAGTTCCATCAGTTCTGCTGGAGGCCCCTGGAGGTGCTGAGAGATCTTCCGCTGGGTCCGTCCTACTGTTCTCCACCCAGCTCACTCCTGTCCTACCTTTTCCCCAGCGAGAGAGGGGGCAAGATTTACTACGATGGCATGGGACCAGATCTGGCTGATATCCAAGGTAAGGTCGCTGTGAGGAAGGTGGAAGACTCCACATCATATGGATTGTAAAGTACTGCTACAGGATTTACGCTGCCTGTGACGATCTCACCCAGCTCTGCTGACCCCCCCCCCCCGTGTTTGCTCTCTCTTAAGGTTCTCTGGATCTGGCCATCACCCATCCTCAGTTCTACTGGTACGTGGACGAGAGTCTGTCCCCCGAGCGTCTCTCCTCCTCGCTCTTACGCAGTGAGATCCACTTCGGAGCCCCGCTGCCGTCTTACTACTCTCTGCAGGACCGAGCAGATGAGCAGAGAACTCGCTTCAAAAACTTTGTGGTTCAATACGCTGACATCCTGGCCAAGCAATCGACCAGGTCAGGGGAAAAGCGAACTTGCAAAGTGCCATCTAACACAATACATCATTGATCTAGCATCTCTGTCAGATGCTCCTTTTCAAGCATGAATTTGAATAAATTGATGCATTCTGTATGTTCCAGTCAGGTGAAGGTGCTATATGGAGGCACAGAGCTGTTTGATGACGAAGTGAGACACACATTTCACAATGATATGATGCTGGCGGTCATCAGCGGAGCCTGCATCACTGTTCTCGTCTATGTCCTTACATCCTTCTCTGGTACGATCCGATGATCTGCTCCTAATTTACCCTGCATTTCTTCCTTTTAAATCCAGAGTATTATCTGCAATGCCACATTTCCTTTTTTTTCTCCCTAGTTTTTCTCACTTTCTTTGGGCTTGCAAGTATTGGCTTGAGTTGTCTGATGGCCCTGTTCCTATACCACGTTGTCTTTGGTGTGAGGTACCTGGGTATCCTCAACGGAGTGGCTGCTTTTGTCATCATCGGTATTGGTAAGTTGGTCACTTATTCTTTGTGGAGACGTAGATGAGAGGACTGATCAGAATCAGGATCACATTTGTTTTTACATCCATGGTACATTTCAGTGTATAGTACTTGAAAGCAAATGATCAGAATACACATAACAGGATACCTGAAGAAATTTGCAGAATCATCGAGAGGAAATAATAACAACTGATCTGGTTCGTGCAGTAGATATGAAGCTGGAGCAAACAGCGAAATGACAAAGACAGGGATCAGCGAGATGCCACCCGCCTGCTTCTGTCCATGAGCTTTAATTAGAGCTGCTGTAGAGAGTGTGGGATGAGACAGGTCACATTCACATCATTATGAATACATTTAGATTCACAATGTAAACTAATGTACATGTTACACAATTGTGGGATTAAACCCATTCCAGCAAGAGCATGCAAATTCCACACAGAAAGGCTGTATTTATTATGTAAACTGTGATGGCCAATTTTGAAAATAGAAAAAAAAAAAAGAAGCTTGCTTTTTTTAAAAATTCTGTTTCTCCCCCTGACAGTTTAACTTGTATTACTTCTGTTAATTGGAACATTGTTTTCAGTCCAAACAAAAATAAAATGTCACAGTTTATAATTGCTGGTAAAAGGACACATAGGCCTGATATTCCGAACAGGATATTAAACTAAACTGCCAGCTCTATACACAACTGATAAAAAAAATAAATAAAATATATATATATATAACACAGAATGGACAAACTGACCTACATACACCCCTCCAAAAAATAAATACATTACAAATTGTGGAAAAATAAAGAAAATGATTTGTGAAATCATGTGCAAGTGGACTACTGGAATCACATGAATTTTAACTGTTGGGATGTATACGTGTTGGACTTTGATGTTTTAATTGTGTTATCCTGTGTACAAAGCCTCACACCGTGTGAAATGTAGCGTACAAAGCAGCAGGATGAAGAGTCTCAGGTGAGACACAGAAGCAGCACAAGAACTGAGAAAATACCACTGGAAGAGGAAGTCAAAAATACACAGTTTACACCTTGTCCAATTATAAGCGACTTTGCTCGGTTACACCTTGCGAGCTGGAACCAGTCTGTCTCTGAGGAAACTGGCAAAGACTGTAGAAATTCACTGCACCAGGCCAAGACTGTCAGACACATAATCCTCCATAATGCCACCACATGGCATACTGTTTTACTTTTCTTTTTTTGGTAGATAAGACTTTTTGTCTTTTTCTCTGTTTCTCCTTGCTCACAGGCTTCTCCTTTGACCAATCTTTATTCTTATTTCATCCTGAGCTAACCACATTTAGAGACTTGTGATTGATAGATTTTGGGAGTGATGTTGATTTTCAAAGCAAAATAAAAAAGCGTTGAATTCTTGCTTTGAATTGAACCCTTGAATAAAGTTAAAATACACATTTTCCATGCAGTTTTTTTTTTTTTTTTTTTTTTTAACCACAATCTGCAGTGATGCAGTTCATTTGTCTTCTCTTTTGTCTCCAAGGGGTGGACGATGTTTTTGTATTCATCAGCACCTTCAGACAGGCCTCTCACATGCGGCAGGCACAACAGCGAATGATTTACACAATTAAAACCGCTGGCCGGGCCACCTTCCTCACCTCCTTCACCACTGCAGCCGCCTATGCTGCCAACACCTTCTCTCAGGTGATGCATGAAGAATCCAGGAGTTAATAGGATAAATGACTCCTGTGCTACGAATGAATAGAAGTGCCCCTCTCAGCAGACAGCCATTCTCCTGCGATAAGCAGAAATTGAATGTTTCAAGGTCTTTTACACTGTGCTCCGTTTTACTGACACTCAGATCCCAGCAGTGCATGACTTCGGCCTATTCATGGCCCTCATTGTCAGCTGCTGCTGGCTCTCGGTGTCTATCCTGATGCCAGCCGCGCTGTGTATCTGGACTCAGTTCGTGGAGCCTCACGAGCACGCCTGGTTGAATTGGTGAGCCCTTATTTCCTTATGTTTGTGTGAGTGGTTCGTTGTGCATGCTGTGCTGCGACGCCGCAGGCGGGACGTAATCCCTTCAGCTGTCTGCTCCCCTGAACTCTCATCCCTCCAAAGCTGGAAGTTGTTCTCGGGCCTGTCAGCGAGCCACAGCCCTTTGTCGGATGAGGACGATGATGTGGCACTCCTGTCAGTGGAGATGGAGCCAGGTGAGATTATCATCTCCTCAACTGTGAGTAGGTGACAGTTGGTAGGATTAGAAACGGTCCCAGCAGTGGAAGGCACGGCTGTTCAGGAGCCACTAAAGGCTCTTCTCTGCCTCTCATCCAGGCTCCTGTGATACAGACAGCGACGCAGCCATTCTGTCCCTGTCGGTGGAAACTGTCCTGTCCCCTCCAGGACAGCAGCGTGTCGGTGTGGTGAGCACGACTCTCCAGTGGACTCTCAAGCACTTAGTGGCAGAGCCCACCGTGGAGCACCGAAAAGCAGTTTTAGGTGAGATTTATTACAAACACTGAGAACTCGGCTGGATTTTGACAGCACAGAAATCAATTGATGTCCGAGTAAACCAAAAACGATGAGGGGGAAATTCTGTAATCTACTCTTTATGATGACTGTGTGCAGAGCTCTTGATGTATGAGTAACCTCGAGCTTAAATAAGAAATATTGAAGAAAAGCTGTAATCTCCGTTTTGTCCAGAAGGGATTCGGCCTGTCAGAGGAAGAGCAAGTGCCCCTCATATAGTATTCTTCCAAGCTTTTAAGAAGTGCCTGCAATTGATCTTTACTCCCTATCTGTCTCTCAGCTGCTGTGTGTACTCCATCAGCCCCTCCTCTCTGACAATGTTTATTACTGTCCCCCCAACCGGCCCAGGTGTCTTCCTCCTGGTTCTGCTCCTTTCTGCCGGCTGCTGCTGTTTGCTGAGGCCGGCCACACATGCTCCTCTCCTGTTTCGAAGAGACACAAACCTCCAGAGCCTTCTGGCTCTGAGGAGCAACCTCAGCGGCCAAGGCATCTCCTGCCCCATGTGCTCAGGTAAAACAGCCTGCAGCGGCCAGTGACACACGCTCAGTTAATCTTCCAGATCCTCTACAAATCTGGTAAATGCATGTTGTGTCCCGCAGGTGTGTTCATGGAAAAACCCCACCCGCTGTACGCCCACACCTCCTCGTCAGCGTTTAGGTTTTCTGCACATCAGCACAACCCGAGCATGACAACCTCCACCGCCGCCCAGAGCTCAGTGAAGACGAGCAGCAACCAAACAGGTAAAAAAAAGCAACAAAAAAAAACACTGTGTGCATGGAAACATCCTTCAGAACATTTCATAATGACCATAGAGATAACAGTAATTGTTTTGTATACAATGGTCACAATCAACGCTGTGCCCTTGTTTAATTTGTCATTTGTTCTAACGGTACAAAATTATTTTCAAGTGAATGATTATTTAACTTATTTTCTCCGACAGTCTAAACAATATCTAACTCTATTTATGTGCCAAGCTGGAGCTCAATGTGTCCTCATTGTTCTGGCTGGGTCAGCATGAGGTGGAATGATTTGTTAAGGGAAAGAAATATGAAAGTAAGCTCAAATGCTGCTGTGTTGCGTTTTAACATTGACAATAGGACAATGCAATGCAGCAAGTGAATTGCTGTCCTGTATTTGAGTGGACTGGAAGGCAGTGCTGAAAGCAGAGTTGTGTGATTATCATATTGATCGGATCCATCTTATAGATGATGAATTGCATTACAATTAAGACTGAATTGTTTTCTTTGCTTTAAAACCCATCCATCCATCCATCCATCCATCCATCATCCATCCGTCCATCCGATACATTACTATGCAATATTGTTATATAGTCATCATATTCAAAGTATTAGTTGGGGGTTATAATGACATACACCTAATGGGAGGGAGCAATTACATTTGTATTCATCAGCAATAGTTTTCCAATGTGCATGTGTTACCAAATCCCTTCTCTTTTCCTTTGAACCTACTTCTCCGTGATGAATTATTGTGTTTTGCACTGTGTTTTTAGGCCCTTTGCTGACAGTTTACATATCAAAGTTGGACCTCGAAGGCTCAACAACACTTTACCGTTTCTCCCTTAACACCAGCCTCTCGTCCCCGTGGAAACCGTGCAGCGCAGAGCACAATGAAGTGTCATCGTTTCAGGTTCGGGAGCGTTTTCGATAATTAGTTGTAGTGTTATGCCACCCTAATGTGATATGTGCCAGTAATGCGGCTTATTACTAATCTTGTTTTATCTGAATAGGCTTTTAATCAGCCCCACAGCAACTACACTGCCAGAATGACAGTCTGTACTTCCCGTGTGTACCACCCGTACCCCAGTTGGATGCTCACATCCGCCTCATGTGATCCCCGGCATGGCTGGACGCCAGAGTTCTCCTTTTATGTGGCAGCATCGACACAGCTGCACAGCAGGTGAGAGTACACCCCCCCCACACACATACACCAAAACATTTTTTTTAAAATCAGAGCCTAAATTATTTGAACTGGCATGCTGTCATGTTGTTTTGAGGGAGGAATCTGTCACTGCAGCTTTGCTTTGTTCCCCCAGGAAACTGTACTTTGCACAACGCCGCCAGAGGCCTCATCCGAGCCGAGTGTGTGTCAGCCCGCCCGGCTGCAGCATCAGCTCAGGGCCTGACGGACCTTCGCGGGGAACCTTCTATGCTCCTCTTCCCGGCGGTGAGCGGAGGAGCTGTCACGGCATCAGAAAGCATAATTAACATAGCGACAGTTTGTTCGCACATCAGGGAAGAGTGTTTTCACACCGCATGTGTCACACTGACGGGGCGCCTTTTTATGTCATTTAATCTCATCTTAAAGTCATAAAAATAGAGCGTGTGCAAGTGGAGCTTCCTGAAGTGGAGCTTTCTGAGCACGTTGCAGGATTTTCCACAGTACTTTGGTTGTACAGATATTTTTTTTTTTACACTATATAAATAAACTCCTTTGAGAGATTTTCCTCTGCTTCTATTTTGAAAGATCCCTCATCTGCTGCCAAAACGAAGCCATCCAAAACGTTTGGGTTCAACCCATGCAGCGGCGGTGTGTGTGGCCACCCAGCAGTGCGCCCTCTGGTCGACACGGGGGCCATGGTTTTTGTCGTGTTCGGGATCCTGGGAGTCAACAGAACCGAACACAAAGACAACCATGTCATTGGAGATATGGTAAGTGCTGTTAAAATATCTCGGCAAGAAACATCAAAGTAGAATGGACCGATATTCAAATCATTTTGCCCGTGGTGATCCCATGTTATTTGATTTTTCCCAAAGGGCAGCATTATATTGGATCCGGACTTCGATATTTTCCAGGAGATGGGGCATCTTTGCAAAATCTGTAAAGCAGTGAGTGCAAATAAACAACTTGTGAAGCCAGGAGGAGCACAATGCCTACCCTCAGGTAACACCCACATGCAATCACTTACTTTATGAAAAAAAACCCAAAAAACAATCTAGGAATTGATTGATTGTTGTGGTTGTTTGGTTGAGATCCGCCAGGCGAGAGGCAGCCTGTTAAAGCAGCTCTTTCTCACTTCTGTGTCTTCCTATTATTGCGCCCTTTACGAGAACAGTGTAACTGTATTATTCTTTTATATTGGATAAATTGTTATTTTGCAGTTTGGGCCTTTTCAGGGTACAAATAGCATCTCAATTCTTTGAGTGTGTATCTTCTGCAGTGATTTCTGACTGCACAATTTTGTTTAAGTCGCGCATAAAATGTTCCTAACAAGTGGGTAACAAACACAAAGACACAGTGTCTAAAAATGGGAAGGCACATGAAAGCCTAAGGAGAGAAAGAAAAAATCCTCCATAAAGCAAAAGAAGTGCTTTAAAAGGTGGCATTGTTGTATGTGCTCTCCTCAGGCAACAAGCTGTCTTCTATTCTGCCTCTGCTGCATCCTGAGTGTCACTCCCTCCCTGAACCCAACCTGCTCCCGGGGCAGCTCTCTCACGGAGCGGTGGGAATGCACGCAGGAAAGGTTCGCTGGCTCTCCATGGCCTTTGAGTCTGTAAGTCCCTTCATCTCCCAGCGTTTCATCTTCACGCTTCAAACAGCCACCCGGTCTCAGAGATGGCGCCGTCCCTAATGCTCTGCCTCCCCTTCTCCTAAGACCACATACAAAGGGAAATCCTCCTTCCAGACCTATTCTGACTTCCTTCAGTGGGAGAACTTCATCCAGGAGCAACTGGCCAGCCTCCCGCAGTCCTCGGCTCTGCAGCGGGGCTTTCAGACCTGTGAGCACTGGAAACAGATTTTTATGGAAATCATAGGCAAGTGAGAGGCCGCGCTAATCTCAGAAAAAGTGCAGGTGTCGTGTCTGCCTGTGAAAATGTAATAAAATATTCGTCCTGTAGGTGTGGAGAGTGCCCTCTGGAGCCTGCTGCTGTCTTTGGCCATCTGTGTGGCAGCTGTGTCTGTGTTCACTGCTCATCCTCTGCTGCTGCTGCCGGTGCTCATAACCATCCTGGGTAAGAGATAAAGTTGCATATCGAGGTGTCACAGCGAAAAATAAAAAAATACATTTTAAGAAGAGCGCTCATGACTGGGCTTACAATCATCGTAAGTGTTATTTGCCCCTCGCTTCATTAGGGGTGATTTGCCTGGTCGTGGCAGTCATGTACTGGCTGGGATGGGAGATGGGAGCGGTGGAGGCCATTTCTCTCTCCATACTCGTTGGCTCTTCGGTGGATTACTGTCTGCACTTGGTGGAGGGATACCTGCTGGCTGGGGAGACCATGCCCCCCACTCCTGGTCATACCATGGTACTGAAGTGTATATTAGCCCCACGGCAACAGATTTAAGCAATGTTTGCAATCATGTAAAAGCAGCTTATAGGGCCAGTGGTGTTTGAAGTGTCCTACAAAAAACAACATTCACAGAGACCAGAAGTAAAACATTACAAGTACAAATACTACCGGTATATTAGATATTTATTCGGAATTATTCTGACACTTTCACCCATACAGGGTACATTGGATCAGAAAATCTGTAGACTGATTCCTATGTAGGTTGTTAAAACAGTAGTACACAGAGAAGATGGCCGCTTTGTGAATGTATTAGATAAATGATAGATGTAAAAATATTTAACCATGCAGTTTGAAGATACTTCTTTTAAAAGCAGAGGCTTTACTTGGATAGTCACTCAGTAGTTGTTTGAGAAAGTAACTCATGCATTCCATATAATCCTCACTTGTTTAGGTGTGTTACAGCTGTCAGCACTTTGTGAGTCAGTCGAGGTCCTGATTCTCATATTGAGTTAGTCATTTGGATGAAGATCTTTTTCATCTGGATGTTAGCACGTGTTGAAAGAAACAGATTTATCAGCGACAATGGCGATGAAAGAAAGACAGCAAACAGCTGTACAGCGAATTTATGTACCGCGAAATCAACAAGCTCGCTAAAGCTTAAGCAATTGGAAATGTATTACTAATTTTATAATATTACTCAGTTACTAACATATCGCTGACAAAAGTAATGACTTTAGTTGATGTGAGGATGGGACAGTCAGAACGAAAGATAGTGACCGACAGGACAGTCGGGGAAATTAAAAACTTTTAAGAGGTTGTAGTTTTCAATGTTATTTGATCAAATTTGAATATGAATTTCAACACACAACAACTTGCTATATTTCTGACCCAATATCTACTTAAACTCTCCAGCGGAGAAGGTGTGTCCGTATATCACCTCAGGGCTTTCAGACTATGAATACTTATTGTCCGTTTACTAGTTGTGTCAAAAAGTCATCTCAGTGTTCGCTTGCAGGAGCTCGCGGCAGAGAGACGGAGACGGACTCTGGAGGCGGTGAACCATGTGGGCGTCGCCATAGTGTCCAGCGCTGTCACCACGGTGATCTCCACGGTCCCCCTCTTCTTCTGTGTCATTGTGCCTTTCGCCAAGTTCGGCCAGATCGTGGCCATCAACACGGCCGTCTCCATTTTCTTCACGCTGACCGTGACCGTGGCCACGCTGGCCTGCATGGCCCCCGTCCGCTTCAGCAGACGCCCCGGCGCAGTGCTGAAGGCCAGCGTGGCCGTGCTGGTGGCCGCGGCGCTGGGAGCAGGCCTGTGCTGGGTGGGAGGGCAGCTGGGGGCGTCGGCCTGGCAGTCGATCAGCACATAAACTCTCCCTATCGTCACACTGATGTCAGGCCGAAGAGTTCCTCTGTATGCAAACTTCGAAAACTGTGTTGAGGAACGTCACACAAATTGAGATCGGTGAACGATCTTGTACTCTACAGCACAAAGATGTCAGACTCCTCTCAGTATTTACAAACTGCTCATCCTCACAAACCCATGACCCCCCCCCCCCTTGTGTTAATTAATGGACTGTAAGTATTGAGGAAGCCAGTCCTCGCCCATGAGTGTCTCATCTCAAGTTATTGACTACATGACTCATTGTAGTGGGCTGACCTTTTCCGAGTTGACATGATGACTCAATTGAGGTATTTGTTTCATCTGGTTTTGCCTTCAGCGTGTGCGCGATTGAGTAATTGAGTAATCTTTGGAAGATAGTGGCTGACTCACAGCTTTCATCCTTGTAACTTATGGAGTTGTGAAGAGCCGCCGACTGTTTTGTGACCTGCTGGCGTGAACGTTGACGGCGTGCAGCGCTCTGACGTCCGTGGAGATTGGTGTTCACATGATTCATGACCATCTTTTAAAACAATGTTGTGTTTTGTTTTTTTTATCATGCACTTGAATGTGATGTTTTTTTCTCAGCCTCTTTTCATGAGAAGATATATTGTCTCGCTGTGGCTGGATTCAAGATGTAAAAAAAAACCCGAAACATTTCTACCGTTTTGTTAAACGTAAAGTGTAAATGTCTCAGTATGCTGCTTTCACACTACGTGAAGTGAACTTTGCTGCCAGCACATACGTGTTCAGTGGAGCTGCGTATGACCGTACTTAGCACAAGTTTTTTCGGACTTTTACATGGTTATATCTCAGATGATTTCAAGCTTCGGACGTCTCTATTTTTGTGATCGGCATCTGTTGAAAGAGACCTCTCATCCGCTCCTCAGGTGTACCCTCCACACACGCTCCAACACACTTACAGCCACTCTCCGTAACCTACTCTACGCCCTCTCCGCTCTCTTTCACACGATTCATAGCACCACTCAAAACGGCCATCGACGGCGGCTCGGGTCTGCCCCGCAGTGAAGGCGAGGGCCATTTATCAAACTGCACAGCACAATAATGGTTATGGTGAGAGACTGACTCAATGTCGGCGAGAGCAGTACGTTTCTGTTTTCTGTGCGTGTTTTACTTGTGAATGTCAAATAAAGCAGGTGCAAAAAAAACCCGCCTTGGGTGTTTTCCTCTGAGAGCTCGTCTTCTGCATTGTTATGTAACGGAGCAGCAGAGCAGAATGAGGACCTGTCACTGTTTGCCTACAGTCACACAATTACTGAGAGATCTCTGTTGGTAATGTTTCGTATTAAATGGCTCAGATTTATAGAGTGAAATTGCAGCGCATCAATGTTTTACCTCAATTATTTAACAAAGGGAAGCATTGTTCTATGTGACGTGGCATATCAGCACAGTGTGGTGGAAACAGACGGGAAAAGATGATAACAGATGAGAGAGAGAAAAACCTTGCTGGAGTCCTCCGTTTTGTTTTTGTGAAAGCACCAAATGTACGGTTACGAAGACGAAAAGAAAAACAATGTTTCTCGGAAATCTGCACAGCCGCTGGGAAAGTGCTGGAATTTCAAGATGTTTTTGTTTTTTTTTAACTTAAATTACAAAAAGCCTTTTCATATGGAGGAAATCAGCTCATGCACATACGTGTGTATGTCGTGTGTGACACTCATCAAAAAGAAAGGCACATTTATGTAAAATATGTACTTGCATATTGCAGAAATATTTATCATTTATTCATGAAAGAGAATCTATTTTGAACCGTTTCAAGCAAAGCGAGTCTGCAGTTCGTTTACAGCGGAGCGTAGTTTGCAGGTCTTTTTGTTGGAATAAGTTCAGGGAAGGCCACAGTTTCAGCCACTTCCAGCAGGTTTTTGTGCAACACTGCTCCTTCTCTTTTTGCTTTTGTGGAAAAGGACATGAGAATAGTAATGGAATACTTATTGAGGTGAAAGCGAGGTTGCAAAGTGGAAAAAGAAAAATGCTTTTGGATTGTGGGTCCGTGTATGAATGTTAAGTCCCAGATAATATAAATAAGAGATGTCTGCCTTTCTCAGAAAGCCTTTACTTAAAACCAGGGTTACCATTTAAGTTTTGTCAATCCTTCTCACATGTCAATGGCACACATGGGGATACAGTTCCAAGTTAGTCCTGGGAATAAAAGTCAAGCACCAATAAAAAAATATGTCAGACTGCAGCAAGTTCACACAACATGTTGCTGAATGACAAATAAATGGAGAGAGGGAATCAGTGCGCAACAAAGTATATTCAACATCGACCAGTGACTATACATTAGAAGGCAATTATAGGGCTAATGTCAACAGTACCTTTCCACCATTACATTACTTATGTAATCACTATAACAATAAATACCCAGGCTCATTTGGTTCTTGAGAAATACTTCATTGTACCAAGAAAAGGCATTTTCTCTGGAGAGATATTATTTTACATCAGAACTGTAAATCAACACTGGAACATAAGTCATACCTTTATTACCCCATTTTAGAGGGCACACACAATGTTCAAGTATGCCTGAGGAACTAAATGGAGCAATTAAAAAGAAAACAAACAAAAAAAAAACAGACGAGTAAGAGAGATAAAATGCATTTAAAAAGAAGTGAACTGGCATTGCATTTCACAAAGATTCAAAAGCTCATGATTTTGGAACAATTCACTGTAAAGTGCCAACGGATTCGAGCTGAAAAAAAAGCACATGTTCCCTTTCAAAGATCAAACACGTCACTTTATACATGGAGGTACAGGAATAGCCAGTCATCGGGCGAGCAATTACCAACCAGAAGACATGGGCCGCATTTCATTTATTAGTCCTTTAATAAGATATCTGCTTCCTCAATTTCCTTGTTAATGGTAACAATGAGAATCTTGCCACTGGTTGCCAGGACAATGCCAATTACAAATGCTGGTGTTGTCACTGTACAGTTTTCCTTCTTTCCTCGTAATTACATGCAATTGACTGACATACAGTATCAAAATCTCAAGTCATGTCCTTTCAATCCTCTTACAGGTAGGAATCCTTGAACCAAAGGGACGAGAGCGTGAGGAGAGGAGAACAATTATTGAGGAGTGCAAGAAGATGTCTCCTACGCTTCCTCCTCCTCCTCTACCTCTCCTCTTCCTGGATGTAGATGGGCTGGCCTGACAAAAGCAGGGATCTGTCCAGCTGATGCCTGCCTTCCTACAGGTCCTGAGAATCCGCTGTTTTCCTTTGTGCCTTATTTTACAAGGCGTGTTAAAAAACCAAAAACCAAAAAAAAAAAAAAAATACCTGGAGGGGACTGGGTCAATAAATTTTCCCCCTACTGTCCGTGTGAAGCGAACATTCACCCTCCCACCCCAATCCTAACCATAAAAAGGTAAAAACAAGGTGTACTGCAGAATGGCTTTACTCCTCACAGTCTGTGGGGGGAGCTAGAGCCCCTAGGAGCTGAGGTGCGGTTGGTGGTCTTGCGGCTGTTCTGTCGTGTCTGATTCATCTTGGTGGCCGAAGGTTTCCGAGCGTCAGGCTGGCGCCTCAACTGGGGGCCCCTCCGTTTGCCCCTGAGCCCCGCGCGGCCCCTTCCGGCCCCCGCTGGTCACTTGCGCGAGTGCAGTGTGTCCTGAAACTTGGTGCTGGTGTAGCGGACGTGGAATCCCTTTTTGTTGATGGTATCGTCGGAGCGGAACTTGATCACAATGGAGTCACCGGCCGAGTAGATCTCCTCTGGAGGCTGACGGGAGACACAGAACCGACACAGTCATTTCAAGTTGTGGCTTTTCTGCTTCTTTGGCTGCATTTCAATTACAAATAAAAGACTCCTCACATGCTCACAGGTCAAATCACTGACCATGACCAGCAGACTCTGAGGTCTTCTTCTGGAACAACCAGGAGCTACAGACTGACAGTCAGGGTCAAGCAGCATCGCCTTACAGCTGCAAATGGATTCAAGCTCTGACTGATATTCAAGTAAGAATATTTTTAAATACTGTGGTGATTATGGTATGCCACCGAACAGAGCTCAGTTCCCCACAAGAAAAAGAAAATCTATCTCCTATAAAGCTATTCACATATTGCTCTTCATCAGTGGTTTAGTAAATGTGGGGCACGCCTTCCCTTGGGGGGCACAGCAGAACTTTAGCAAGGGCATAGCAACAGGAAAAATAGCCATAACTGCTTATCTAACTTTAGGTGTGGCACATGTGGACTATAAGGGACTGGTTGTGTTGTAAAGAATTTAGTAAGACGCTAAAGGCACTTCAGTCATAGTTTAGTGCTGAAACCGCTGAAGCAACCAAAGCATCATGACAGTCAGGTGGCCAAGGAGGACAAACGCCACAGCCCAGGTGAACCTTTCTTCTCCCTGCCGCTAAAGACAATTCTATTGATCCATCTTCACCAGATTCATCCGACTGAGTGTCACCGGAGGGTGCAGCAGTTCTCAGCTGTCACTGGATGAAGGATCGGATACATCCTGGACAGGCTGCCAGTCTGGAAGTGTTTGGTAATGTTCCTCTGACCAAGCTAAACGCCATCAAAAGGTTTGACGTGGAATCTGATTGGAAATCATGAGAATAATAAATCTAAAAGGCTTTTAATTATTTAAATTAGGTGACTCTTTAATAGGTTGAATATAAGAAGGTGGCCAGTAAAAGTGGGGGACTCCTGATTCTCCTGTGCACTGAAACCCCCTCCGCTCCAGAACAGGCTGAGATAAATTCTTTCCAGTAGCAAGTCCACACAAAAGTTATTTAACACTTGACCATGTAATTATTAATTCATACACCATTTTGAAGTGATTAGTGAGTTGCGGTGCTGCGCAGTGCTGCTGCCACAAAGACAAGCTCTGTCAATTAAAGCAGCCGAAGCTTGTGCAGCCAACTGTAAAACCATTTGACTTCTGATTGAAGCTGCCATTTATTCATAACGTGAATAATACTTCTACAATGGGCCATGAGTCTCAGCTTATTGGGGAAAGGATTTAATGTACAAGATGGAAGGAGCATACCCATTTCACCATAGACCCAGAAACACGGTGGACTATTTAATAGAGAGAAGCCCTTGGGCAAAAGTAAGCCTCCCAACACTATAATGAGTTTTCACTCTTCTTTAGATTGAATTGTGCCAGTTTATTTCAGCCCGTGTTATAAAAGGAAACTTGATTGAGAGGCCGTTCCCCAGTGTACCAAGAGTGTTATGTCCCCTCCAGCGATTGATTCATAGGAACAGTCGTGAGTAAGAGGCCGGAGCTTATTACTGAAGTGTGTAAATGAAATCAAGCTGTTCTTTGACCTGAGGAAACTTGTGTTTCTATTCCCTGCCAGGCCCATTGTCCCAGACACCAGCTGCAGCCTCAGCACTGGTGGATTACTTCTCAGTTACAACCCAGCGCCAAGGACTCTGATAGCCTATCGACACCCAGAGAGTGAACGCTTGTATTGGCCCACGACCAACTCCTCAGCAACAGTCTTGCACTCAGAGGAATGTATCAACTACAACAGTCAATGGGCTGGAGTAGAAACTGGCATCTGAAGCCCCTGGGTGTTTGTCAAAGTTACCCACCTTCAGGCTGCCAGGACTGGTTAGTCAACAGCAGGACTAATTCCTGAACAATTATACAAACACTCCTGCTGCTGTAAAAAAAAAAACAGACTGAAGTGCTGAGACTTGCCGGTTGTTGTTGGTCTCAGAAAATATGCCCGCAGGATAGCGAAGGCGGCTGCTCTTACCCCTGAGCCACAATAGCGTCCCAGACGTGGAGACTTGGTGTCAGCGCCATCGAAGAGCTCCATGTAGTCGTAGCCGCAGTCCGCCTCCTCCTCAATCTCAAAGGTCTGGAAGATGAGCTCCACACCGTAGCCTTTCTCGGCCGAAATCACCCACTGGCAGTCTGATGCCCCGGGGTAGTTATTGTCCCCGAACTGGGCGTGGGAGAACAGGTCCTTGGTTTTGACTTCAGCCTTGAGACGACCTCCACACTCTGGACAGAAAAGTTGATGAAACGAGACAAGAAGCTTTACTTGTTGGGCAATTGGCCAAGACAATCAAATGCTGAAACAAAAAAAACCATTATTTGTACATCTGGATGGGTGTGAATTAACAAATGCATTAAGTCACAATCTGATCTGCTCTTCAGTTTCTCCAATACAAGGAAGAGAAATATGTATTCTTACCTGCAGTATGAGACGCCTCAAAGCCTTTCTTCTGTACAGAGTTGTCCGAGAAGAAACGAACGAATAGCTTGTTGCCACTTGACGTGATGGGCGGAGGTTTCTTGGTGCCGCAGAAGCGACCCAGGGTCGGCGCTTTTCCATCTCGGCCATCATAAATCTCAATGTGATCATAAGCACACTCCAGGTGGGCCTCCATGTCGATCTCATTAAAGGCCTTTCACAAAACAAGATGATGATTAATGGACTTGCTGAGATTAGGCTGGTCCAGGCTGATTTAAAAAACAAAAAACAAAAAACTATTCATTTATCTGCACAAAAAAAAAACCCAGCAAATCAATTCACACAGCAAGTTCAACAGCAAATATAGGCGTCTATAAAGACCTCAGCTCTTGTGTTATTATTTGATATAATAAGGTGTCTCTGTGCATTTGTTAAGCACATCTATTCTTAAAAACATCAGCGATGACAAAAAAATGCAAATATTAACAGAAGGGGGAGCCACACATCATCATTAGGACTTTAACTGCTTCCGACATAAGCGCAGAAAACACAGATGTGCTTATTGGATTTGGAAATTCAATTACGGAAACAGGGTTTGCATACACAAATACACAAATGACGAGTGTAGTTATGCTGAAATCACGTACGATTTTGATACGATGCCCTGGAGTGGTGGTAAGTGCCCAGGTGCATGCCTTCTTGCTGGGGTATTTATCCGGCCAATTGGGGCTGGTTATGACACCAGTCACGCTATTCACCGTGTGATCGCAACCCGCTACAAGAAAATATAGAAGAGGAATGACTGAGTCAACAAAGCACTCTGAAACATGCTCATACGGATTTCATGCTATATTGAAACTGCACACAAACTGTGTTTGACAGGTAAGCAAGCTTGAGCAGCAGCAACTCTGATTACAAAGGGATTAAAAACCCCATACGCAGAATTTAAGGTGAATTACCTTCTTTGCAGTCGTGTTTGTTTTCGTGCAACACAAAACCACTCCGACACTGACAGCTGTAACTCCCGAAGGTGTTGACACACTCGTGCTGACAGCCGCCGTTCTCCTTAGAGCACTCGTCTTTGTCTGAAGAAGGACAGGGGCACGGTGATGCCGATCACTTTGAAGGCCTACGAGTAGGAGCTAAAAGTGGCCGAGCGAAAAGATTTGAGGCACTGTACCTGAGAAGAACTGCGCTTTAAAGCCCTTTTTGGACACGGTGTTGTCAGATTTGAACTCGATGCGCATGTTGTTGTACTGAGAAGTGATAGCTTCGGGTTTCTCCGCACCACAGAACTTCCCATGGAGCCTGGAGTCAGCAGAAAGTCCACTGCGAACCTCCACGTAGTCGTACTTGCACACCTGAGCAAAGCAATTCAGCATTTAGGAATGGTATGACTCTTCCATCGGTTTTAATTACGAAACACAAGAAAAGCACAGAATTTTTGTTTGCCGTCAGAGCTGGGAGCTGCAGTGCAGCAACGCTTTGGGGCACAGAACAAACAAACTGAATATCGATGAACACAGGAAAAACACATTGCTCACGTCATTGCCCTCAGTCTCAAAGACGTCAAAAAGCAGTGTGATGCGGTACTGCGTGGGAGCGACCAACTGCCAGATGCAGTTCTTGTTTGGCGGATACTCTCTGGGCCAACCTGGACTGGTGATGGACCCATTCAGCTTGGTGATGAAGCCTCCACAGGCAGCTGAAACAGACAGAAGAACACACTGTAATGTTAACACAGCTGCGGATGAATGGACAAATGAATAAGTTATATCACTCGCATGTTAAAACGGAACTCTATCCAGATGGATAGAAATATCCTTTAAAAAGCCTGATTATAGCTTGACCTTCCTGCCAAGGGCTGTCAGGCTTTACGCGAGTTATACAATCCACAACATGTTACAACTATCGACACCGCACATTAACTCACCTGGATGTTCTTCGTTCATATAAACATGTGGTGTTGAGATTCGACCACCGCAGCAAACGATGAAGAATTAACGAAGACACAAAGTCATAAGTTCTCGAGTCTGCATGTTCTACCTGCATGAATTTTCTCTCCCCACAGACTGAAAATACTTACTTAGCGAAACTAAATTGCCAGTGTGTGGATGTGAATGCGAATGTGTGTGATTGCCTGTCTCTCCGTGTCTGCGCTGTGATGGACTGGTGATGTGTCCGGGGTGTATATTCACTCATCGTCTGCTGGGGATTAGCGCCAACACCCCCCCACCCTGGCCTTAATTGGATAAATTGGTATAAATGATTGATGGGTGGACGTTCAAATTTAGACTGTAGTAGATGCAGTTAAGGCATTTCGTAAAGCAGGTCATCTTTCAATCAAGGTTGACAGTTTGATCCCACATTCCGCTGTTTCCATGTATTGAAATGTTCTTGGGAAAGAGGCAGGGCCTCCATTTTTATTCCCACTGGTGCACAAGTGTCTTGGATGGCGGCGTTATCACTGGTGTGTGAGTGTGTGAGGGAAAAACTCTAAGCTCGATTCTGTAAAGCACATTGAGACACCCGAAGCAGTAAAATTGCCATTTAAAAAGTACATTCACAAATACTGGTACAGAGAGCAAAGATGGAATGATCGCCGACATCCTCTAGGGGCAGACAAGAGGTTACATTTTCATTTTGTGCAGCTTGTATACAAGCAGCTGGCTCTTCAACAGCAACATGTAATTTGTGAGTTAAATAAAGCTTGCATTGTTGTGACTCAGGCGTCTAAAAAACAGTGCCAGGCTCTCACCAGCATCCCTGCTAGCATGTTGTCCCGGCTTTTGGGAATAACTGTATTTATTGTATTTGGGTGGCTAACTGCGCAAAGTGCCTTAGCATGTAAATTACATGGTGAACAGTGCTGGTGCCTTTCCTCCACGTACTTACCCTCACAGCTGCGCTTGTCTGCAGCCAGCTCATAGCCTGGGTCACATTCACACTTGTAGCTGCCTAGTGTGTTGACACAGCGTTGCTCACAGCGACCGTTGTCCGGCTTGGAGCACTCGTCCATCTCTGAAAACACAAAGATATGTTGGGACCCTTTTCACTGGCCTCCTGGCTCAATGGTGTACAAAAGGAAACTCTCCAAAAACAACGGCAACATTGGGCAGAAAGGGTCACACTGCACCCAAAGGTGCCACCAGAACAAATAGATCGAAACAGACCAGTAATGCAGAACTAAAGGAAAGGTAATGTTCAATAGTGAGATTGCTGGAAGACATCGGATATACAGATGTTGACATTCACTCCAGAAGTTCAGAGCCCTCGATCTCTCACCTTTGAAGAAGTTAGCAGCAAAGCCGGCCTTGTTGACAGACCCATCTGAAACAAATTTCATCCACAGATGGTTGGAGGTGGTTTTGATGTCATCTGGCTTGTCGTAGCCGCAGAAGCGGCCCAAGAGACGGCTGTTCTCTGAATTCCCATCACGCACCTCAAGGTAGTCATATGCGCAGCTGTCGTGCCTCTCAATCTAAGGAAATGGATAGAAAAATATTAGACAAAAACGCCAAAGAAAAATGTGATGAGAATCAATAAATGAGGGGGGGGGGGGGGGGGGGGGGGTAAAGAGTTTTACCTCAAAAGACTGGAAGGTGAGGCCCACATGGAAGCCCTGAGTAACAGAGATCTTCCATACACACACTTTGTTGGGCCTGTAGTCATCAGGATAGTTGGGGGACTGGATCTGGCCATTGTCCTTCTTCACCTCCCCGCCACAGATGGCTGCAAATGACAAGTGAAAGCAGTAAAAACACAGTCGAGCTCCCACGATCGCAATATCATCTGTACATGCCTCTGAAAAAAAAATGGACGCTCTCGTGTTGATTCACGGATTTGTGAAATGCCTGCGCACACACACACACAAATATACACACATCCCTTTGCTCGGTCTGGAAACAATGGAGCCGAGTGTGAAGGCCGGCCAAAATCTGATTAAGGCAGCGCAAAGTGCCTGACACATCAGCAGTACCGGGGCCAAAAAACTGGATGTTGCTACAGCTTCTAGGCACATTGTTGAATGTGTGACCGGCCATGCGTTCAGTCAGCTGAGCGACACGCTGGAGCAGGGTGCAGGGAGGACACAGGAAGGAGCGCTTACCCTCATAAACAGCAGAGAAGCCTTTTCCCACCCAGTTGCTGCTGCTGCGGAACTCAATCCACAAGCGGCTGTCGGTGGAGATGATGGGTTCAGGGAGCTTATCGCCACAAAACCGACCTGAGTCACAGGTGAGGACACACAAAGGCTTGATCGGGACAAGCATGGCAGGGTTGTAATTTTCTCCAGACGGCTATTCATTTCTAAACTAAACAAATCATTACAGGATACAGAGAAGTACGATGAGATCCATAAACATAGACAAACAAGACTAAACTAATCAACAATTGCTGCCTTAATGTTACTATTCAACCGGGTTCAACCAGATCCATCACCTCTAATTATATTTAAAATTTAAAGTATGTGTATGTCATTTTTGCAGTCCCTTCCTTTCTGTTTTCTTTCATTTTGAAGGCTTAGCTTGTCATAAATTAAAGGGAAAGATAACCACGGTGCTCTGCTGCTGCTACACATAGAAATCCTGGGAAACAGACTGTAAGTAAACTAACATCAACACCATGTGCTCAAGCTGCTAACAATGGAAATTACACCATATGGTGAAAAGATAAGCCCACACTTTTACTTCAGAAGTTTAAAGTTGTTTGTTTTTTTCGTGTGAACAAGCTGAACAGTTTGTATCAGTCATAACTTATTGTCATTCGTTTAGTTTGTCCATTGCTTGAGGTAGAATACGTTGATCTTAGTCAGGGTGCGATTGTGCAACTGTAAATTGACTATAGACTGGAAAAAACAAATCAAATGGTTAATTAAAATCTCATTAGGCAGAATTAAGAATGTAATTAAATTAAAGTTAATGTAAAGCAGGGCTGTTAACTCTTACACAAACTTGAAAGATCTCAGACAGTCTGTACTTTGTAGAAGCCAGAGCAGCAAATTTTGGCTGAACCTTGGTTTCAATCATCAAATAAGAAATGAGAGATATATTTCACTACAAAATATGCTGAGCACGACGAGCTGAAGATGAGTAAAATGTAATTTTTCCCAAATAAAAATGGCATTAGCTCAAATATTTAGATACATGTGAAATCTTCTAGGCTTAACTTTGTGTATGTGTGCAGTTAAATTTATATTTCTATTTAACTTTACTTAGATGATCACTTTCATTCTGTGCTGAACTATGTGGAGTCTCGTCAAAGAATTTCCCCCCAAGGATTAATAAAGTGATTCCGACTCTGACACCCACTGATTAATGACCACAGACTAAATAACTCAGTTGTGATCTGTCGATTAAAGAGGTATAACGAGCATCAAATTGTAGGTTTCAGATTGATGCAATTGACTGTTGTTCAGGTGAAACGGACCTTTGAGTGGTGCCTTCCTCCAGTATCCGTCACGGATCTCCACATGATCGTACCAACACAGGTGGCTCCTGTACAGATCCATGGAGGTGAAGTTCAAAATGATCTAAAAACCAAATACAGGATGATTACTCACACGCTCTGGGACAAAGGTCACACACTGCTGAAGCTCCAATAAATATAAAATGAAAATAAAAACAGACAGCACAGCCACATGAAAGCAGACAGTGCTCCTTGTTTTTCCAGGCATCCCAAGAGTTGATTTGTCACTTTCCATATGCTCATACCTTTTCCCCCGGTGTGACTGATATCCTCCAGATGCAGTGCATGTATGCCGAGTATCCATTGGGGAAGCCAGGGGAGGAGAAGTTCCCGTTGCTGTCCTGCAGACTGTCCCCGCATCCTGTGCGCAGAAACAAAAACACACAGACCTGCACGTAAGGCCCAGAGCGAGGAGTGAGACATACTACCAATTAGATTCTGCCTGAAAAATACCTAATCCGCTAATTCAAGCAATACAGGCAAACAGCGCTAAAGTAAATCCCCTGAAGCCTCCGTGCAGAGACAGATGCTGGATGTTGGAATTATAAAGCTGAATGTGAAGTAAAGGGCAGCTCTTTTATGTTTCAAAGGCACATCTGCTGATAATATTCACCCACAACCCTGCATCTCACCCTCTCCCTCCCCCACCTCATCCAGATGATGATCACACAAAGGACTGGAGAGAGTGTGAGACACTTTCTCTAAGCATCCTCTGAAAATAAACCTGGCCCTCTATAAATAACCCAGCCCTCTCGAGGATGTGATGCATTATGTACGTGAAGCTTGTGAGAGAAACAAAACAAAACAAAAACAAAAAAAACAACCCTCAGTTTAACTGGCAAAACTAAGAGTGCATGAGTGCGAGGTCTGATTTCAAGCAACGCGCAGGCTTGTGGAATGAGCAAGAGAGACTCCTGCCAAGTGAGGGAAAGATGCGTTTAATTAAGCTGGAGAGGAAACGCGAGAGAGTAGATTGGTATCTCCACTTGTCCATCTTGAAAACTGTGTGTGCATTCACAATTACCTCTGTGTTAGTTTTACCAGGGGCTGCATTTAGTAGGAGTTATGAAAACATCTAAGCTGTTTGTTTGCGTTCACTGCCTTCCCTCGAGGCTTGTGGCAGCAGAATGAGGAGCCCAGAGCTATAATGGGTGTGTATTAATGCTGAGGTGTGCCAGTCCACATTAGCAATCACTTAGCCACACACAAGGCATGGGATGAGAAACACTCCCAGGAATGCTGCATGAATGGAAGACCTGTGGCTCTTTAGGGATTTTTTTTTTTTTTTTTTTAAGGAACACGTGTAGAGACTGAGTAACTCATCCCCCACACTGTGTGCCACATCATCCAACCTTCCTCACGAGAGAAGAGAACGTTGTGATTAAAGAGACAGCACACTTGCACTGTGCGCATACAGATCCATTACAGCTAAAACTTCCACTCGGTCTCTGAAACCGCACCGGCCAGCCCAGCTCTGGTGACCCACTGCTATGTTTATTCATTGAGCTTTCATGTGAGGCTGACAGATAACAGCTCTCCTTGTCGGGCCTACAATTAAGGGTCTGAAATCAAATGCATTTTTCAGAAGGCTGTTCATGAAGGTACACCCATCAACGCCATAAATGTTGTTTACTTCCACAGGATTCAATTCTCTCTCCTTCTTTGGTATCGATGCATAAACAAACTGTGTAGAAAAGGTGCCAGGCTTACGTAACTCTCCTGAGAGAGGAACTGCTCAGTTGACATTTTACCCGCTGTGATGCGTAAACATGAGAAATAACTGGACTATCGTTTTAGTCATTGTCTTCACAAGACCAGCTGTGAGCTTGCATTGATTTGGGGGGGAAAATGATGACAAACTTCCTGTCCCTGGGTAGTGTTTACAATCCTCCCAGCTTGGGAGCGTTGGTTGCTGAAGCCAATGAACCACACCACATCAGTAGGAGATGCATACAGTGTGAGCTGCATCTGGTGAAGGCAGGAGGAGTCACAGACCGCTCGCTCTCTCCCTCTCTGCTCTCTGCTGTGCAAAAATGCAAAAATAGACAGGAAAAACCCAGAGCAGACAGGATCTGTCATTTTGGTCTTACTGGAGCATTTGTAGAGTTTGCGTGCCTGAGCAATATCCCCTTTGCTAAGCCTGGTTCTCTGGCCAATGGGTGGCCGCACTCCATTCACATCGTAGCGTGGCAGGATGGTGTCCAGAAAGATGCCTCTGTAATTCAGAGAGAGAGCCTGATGTTAATGTTGCATGAAACCCAGACAGCATGCACATGATCCTGCTAACTATTCCAACATCCAGCCATCTTTAATACCGCTTAATCCCGCGCAAGGTCGCTGGAGCCAATCCCAGCTTACAATGGGCAATGCCAGGATACACCCTGGACGGGTCACCAGTCCATCACAGGGAGAAAGACAACCACACACACTCATATTCACATTCACACATAAGGTTAATTTAGGGTCACCAATTAACCTCACATGCACCGAAGTAGCTGAAGGGAAAACTCAGACACATACACACACACACACACACACACACACACACAGGGGGAACATGCAAACTCCACACAGAAAGGCCCAGCCAGTATTTGAACCCGGACCTTTTCACTGTGAAATGAGAGCGCTAACAACTGTTCCAACATACACACCACAAAACACGTTTGCTCAAGGATTAAGTGAATTACCATCACTTGGTGCAATTCAATCACCGTTAATGTTATAATTAACGGCGCCGAAATAATTGAGACCTCTCAATACTGTGATGAAAAGGAACATTGCCAGTGTCGACAATGGCAGACAAATTGTGGTATTCTTTTGGGGAGAAAAATTCAGCGAATCCAGCTGCCAGAGGAGAGAGGCATGGTGAGCTCATTGCCATAATACCTCTGGATTAAAATTGAGAACATCAACATGTGTTTTCTGACCAAAAAAAATGTCAGAATGGATGTGGGATTGAAAAACAAGATGAAGTCTAATGATAGACTGGTGTGGAATCCATATGTTCTTCCTGGGTCTGTGTTGGTTTTTTCTGGATACCATCTTCTTCCCTCAATCCAAAGGCATGCTTTTTTTTTAGCAATATTGGTGACTCACTGTGTACTCAGTGTGAATGTGTGTTGATTATCCTCCATAAGTGTTAGTGCTGCGGTTCACTGGTGTCCTATAGCGAAAGTCCCCTGCCTCTATGCGGAGTCCAGCATCAACCCCAATGACCCTGACATGAATAATGTGGGTATAGAAGATGGACGGAGCAATGAATGTTAATAAGGAGACTGCAGTGGAGAAGGAAGAACAACCACACTCATCTGAACTCAAAGAGCCCTATCATTAAAGATACAGATCAAGTTACTCGTCTGAAAAAAATAAGAACAAAAAAAGCAACTTTCAAGTGATAAACTTTCGATAATGTTACGAAACCATTCAGGAAATACTTTACATACTTTTCCCTTTAACCCAAAGTCACTCTTCTAATTTTCATGGAAGCTCGTCTTAATGCTTATTGTACAATGTTTAAGTGTAAATTAGTTTTCTTTTATAAACTATAAGAAAGTAAATTACTCAAAATTGAGTGTGTATTTAAAAAAAATTTATAAAATGTTTCTGAATCGCACCAGACGGACAATTGCAGTCACTTATCATTGTTTTGCTTTGAGGTCAGGGTCATGCAGTCTGCTTCGGGGGTTAAGGCTGAGATCATTCTTCACACATGTCTGCCCCACAGATGGACCAAAACTAAGAGCTTAAGCCCTTTTCCGGAGTTACAGAGAGATCAAAATGAATTGCATTGAACTGTGAAGGCAGGGATGTGAACGTCAGCCACATTTTTGAAAGAAGTCCAGGCTGAAAAGAATAAAACTGCTCAGGTGAATCATCTATACAGCTTTAGGAAGGGAAGGAAAAAAAGAAGAAGAACGGAACAGTTAGTCCAGAGAGAGAGTTATTCACCACGCTGCCTCACTTGACACTTTGCTAGTTTATCATCTTCATTTTTCTCCAAGTATTGGCGAGGAACATCCTGGCTCCCTGGCTGTTCCCATGGTGACATGCCTATCAACGCCAGGCATGTGCAAACAGAGCAGCCTGAGCTAACAGTTTAGACTCTGCCTGTCTATCTGTCTGTATGTCTGGATGTCTGTCTGTGAGCCTCCCGGAGCCCGTATGCTGGCTGCTGGTAGGAAAAAAAAAAAAAAAAAAAAAGCCACTCCAGTCAGTGTCAGAGCAGACAAAGGGCACGCTGGCAGGTCTCTATTTGAGTTGGCACAGCTCCATGTACCAGTGCTAAAAAAAATATCTCTGGAGCAATGGAGGGGGGGGGGGGGGGGGGGGGCACGCAGAGCTGTGGGTCGGGTAACACACCCCAGAACAAAAAGCTGTGGGATCAACCGGGCTTGTCCCCAGGAGACACAGAAAAACATCAAGACAAGCCATGAAATCTTCCCAACAATACCCACAGCAAAGGCCCTGGCTTCCCACGGTGATTTACTGTAAAACACAGCACAAACACAACGGCCAACAATGGGGTGACAAAAAAAAAAAAAAAAAAGGGACACTAGCACAGGTAAATCAGCCAATCAGCACTAAAGAGAAAGTGCTTGGAATGACTTGTGAAAAGCTAACAGGAGCCCCTCATCTGCTAATACAGCTCTGTGAAACATTCCCCAGCAGCGGCCATCGCTCTCACATGTTTAAGCAGTCCTATTGATCAGCACAGTTCCACGAATCCGGACAGGAAGAGAGTGGGACCGAAAAACAGGACAGGGTAGATTACCCCATACAAAACACACTTCAGGAGTGGACTGCTCCGTTGTGTGCCGAGCTGTCGGGGATCCTGCAAATTTACAGGATTAGCAGGTTAAGTCCAAAGTTGACCTGAAAGCGACAACAGCAAAGAAGGACATGTGCTGAACAGACCGAAATCCAACACAGGATTATAACCTTTCCCCAAAAGACCCCCTTTTTTTTTTTTCGAAAACTGAAAAAAACCCCAGCTATTTATGAGTTTGCTTTGGACTTTGTTCAGGTTGCCAAACAAATCCTGTAAACCTAAAAGCCCAACTGAACGGAGAACAAGTTGTTTGCATGAAGTAAAGCTGTATGAGGCAGGAGTATAATGTTTCATGTTATATATCACGCCAGATGTTTCTTTCTGGCTTTCCCTTCTTACATTTTACTGTACAGGCAATTAAACGCGGCAAGCAATCCAAAATCTGCCTCCACGGTACCGACGAGCGGCATTTCAAGCTTCAGTCTGCGTGACGTGCGTTTCCGACCTGCAGCTTGGATGCACGGGGCCAGAGAGGAATTTCTGTACGTTGGCCTACCTCCAGCCTCAGCCTCCATTTAGACAAAGATCCCCTCTCTGCTTCTGAGAAGAGAGGGGAGCGAAGGCAGCTGATCTGGGAAGAGGCCACTACACTGAGAGGAACACCAGGGCATGAGCGAGCCAGTGGTGGGGAGTATAAATATATATGTGTACAGCTGACACAGAGGACTGACCAACAGCTGGTTCTTATATCAGATTGAGGCAGTAATGATTGTAGCCTGAGCTTATATGGTTATTTTCTTTGTGTTTTTTCATGTGCCCAGAGATCCCATTACACCTTCTTGGACTTACTCAGGGCTGGCACAACTATTGTGTTTGGGAGAACACTGCATAGCTAAAGTGACCGTTTCTGCAGCAGTCCAAAACCGCTCCTACAATTCATTTATCTATGTAGCAGAAGTGAGAGTAAACTGCAGCTGGAACTGCAACTGCAGAAAACAAGAGGCAAATCCAGCACACAGCACGAAACGACTGAAGTTCTGTTGTCACAGTTTGGGGAATATGTCAATGACAACAACCAGTGTGTAAAGAAGCTCGGGCTCAGCTTGCTGATGCTTGTGTGTTTATAATAATAAATCAGAACACAATTCAGTCTCAACTTCTCCCAAGAGGTCTATTTTTGCACTCACTTGGTTTGGTACTTAATAATATTTGAAATTAACTACATTCTGTGGTGACCAGAGTAAAGTTCCAGACTGACCCGTGTTCGTCATGTGGCTTTTCTGACTAAAGTTGCTCGTGAAAAACCGCAACACACAAGGGTGTAGTGGTGAATGACAGCACAACATCTGGCGGAGCTTCCTGGGGCATGCAGCAGGGAGCGGAGAATGAGGTCAGCCGGTGGCTAATTTAAGTGTCATTTTAAGGGAGATGCGAACTGCTGTGCTTATACAAGCAGGAGTTTTTCCAACCAACTATGGTTTGAGCTGGACTTCCACAGTTGAGCTATTTCTGTTCATTTATTTACCGACCATCCAAAGCCTGCAAAATGAAGTCCGAGACACACTAGAGATGTGGCAAACCTTCACCCTCTGTGAGTGAAACAATATTTAGGCCAATAAAGCTTCCAATACCTTATTCTATACCATATGCAAGTGATTATTAGGGGTGAATAAAAAGTGCTAGGCCTGCAGGAGACATTTAACAGCCAGGTATTTGTAATTACAATGAAGGTATTATATGCTATTCAGCACACACCTCAGAAATACGAGTCCCCCAAGTAATGCAGTGCGACAGGCTACTAATCATCAAAGTGTCTTCAAAGACCTTTTAGGATTATAATGAGATGTTTTATGGCATGAAAGTACAACATTTACAAGCAGCTTCATCTAACCTCGAGAGTGGTGTGCAGAAATTTTGCCGTGAGGAACTGGGGGCTGTTGCTGCTGCTGGCTTAGCTCAACCACCAGGAGCGACGCCGTTTTAGTGGGGCTGCTGCCGCAGCAAAAGCAGCAGGAACTGAAGAAACAAGCTCTAATTTATAAAGGCTGTGGGCAGAAGCTGGTAGCTAAACCCTTTAACAAGGACCACAAAGAAATCGCTTTTGCTCAAAAGAAAAGAACACATAAAACGACTCGATTCTATCCCCAGTCAGAGAAGTCCGACGAAGGAACTTTCACAACGCTATTTATCTATTGTCATGGTGCTAATCCTGCTAAATTTGTAATAACAGTGAAAAGTGTAAAAGATACTGTTTTCATTGCCACAGGTAAAGCCTGTGAACTCAGGCCAAAAACCAATTCACCCAGATTCACTGAGTCTCGGGGAAAGATGCTAAATAGAACCAGATGAGTTCAATTTCTTCATACAGCAAGTATATTATTTTTTGATCCCCAGAAACCCAATGCAACCACAGGCAACATCATCCCGTCCAAATACTGCACAAATCACATTAGTGCTTCTCCAGTTCTCCCAGAGATGATACAGTGTTGGAAGGATTGGTCATTGAAACAAAAAGGGCCCAACCCCAAGAAAGTTACAGAAGAATGCTTCTGACTTCAAAAGTGAAACCCTCTTTATAGAAATCCACGAAAGACTCATCTGCTTCCAATAAATCAGTTTCTGTCTCTTTGCACCTGAACAATCCACATCGAAGACAAATATTCAAGTAACAGCAGGCTTTTCAAAAACTCAATGGCCTGAAGCAACAAGTTGGATTCTCAAAGTGATTTATTGGTATGGAAGAATTAAAGGCTTCATTCTACCTTCTTCCCCCGATTTGGGAATAGAGCCACATTACTCAGCAGTAGACCACAGAGACAGACGAGGTACATTACAAATCCACACAGTCATTAAAGATTATGAGCAGAATGGAAAACACCGATGGGGTAAAAAGTTGAGGCAGAGGGGGACGCTGACTCAATCTGACTTTATATGATGCTCGTTTACACGAGGTGGAAGATGACGGGGCTCCTACCTGGAGAATGTGTTCCTGGCATAGTGCATGATACTGTCAAAGTCATAGACTTCTCCCAGAGAGTCCACCTCCCCTGGCTCCATCTTCAAGAAGTTATACTCCTGTCCTGTGAAAGGGAAACATTGAAACATGAAGCCAGGTCACACTGCGAACACTCCTACTATGTATGTCAAAGATGAATACCGACAGTCACGATTGGTTTTCTATGCTTGTCAAGCGATCAGAGGACACGATTTAATGGACATTTTCTGCTTAAACATGACTGTGTACAGATGTTTGTTGCTTTCGTTATAATCATAGCCTTCCCTGCCTGTGCGAGAAAACAGGTGGCTCTTATTAGTTGCATTCTGGCTGCACTGGTTGCACATTATTGCTGAGGCATTGCCGTGCACCTACCTGGATGAATGTTGTCTCGGATTATACTGACGTGTTCGTCTCGGTCGGGCCGCGTGTGTTCGTGCCAGAAGCCGATCACGTGACCCAATTCGTGCACCACAATGCCAAACTTGTCGCAGTTTTTGCCGATGGATATGGCCTGGGGGCCCCCTCCTCGACGACCCACATAGGAGCAGCACCTATGAATCAGCAGCCAGACGCACACGTGGAAACACAAGAGAGGCAGTGTAGACAAAGTCAGAATGGTGAACTCTATTCCTCCTGAAACGAGTGGAAACATGGAGGATGAGAAGGAAAAGAGTGTGTCTCTGGCTCTCTAAAGTCCAATAACGCTTTACATTTCAACACGTTGTTTATGTATATAACCAAAAACTTCTTTCTCTCAACAACCCCTGGTCTGTCTAATAAGTCGAATGACCCGCCGTCGACACATACAGGAGTGACATTCATTCATCGGCTTGCCAATGCAAATGCTGCGAGTGACGGTGGAAGCTGGCTGGCTGCAGAACTCCATCTCAGTGTGACATGAAAGGTTCAGTGTGGGAGTCTGCAGGACGGGCACACACATAATGGCCCTGTGGGCCAGACAGCCGCTCTCTAATTACTGCGAGCCAAGTCAGGCTCTCCTGAGACACGCCTTGAACTTTGCACAGGACAGATGGGGGCCTGCTGAATATGCAGCAGAGTCAAGCGTTCCCACTGCTAACCGCTGCTGCCTGTGTGGATAATGTCATCCTTGTTGCCCTAGAGGCCAGTCGCCAAGATAAAAATGGCTATTAACAGTAAACTGGGAAAGAAAAAAAAAAGCTTCACAAGTCGCATCCGCTTTCTTTAAAGCGGTTTGTGTTGAACCGTATAAATCAGTGGGTCAAGTACACTTTGTGTAACAACATAATGGCTGGTCTTTCCCCTGGAAACTTCTTTAATAACTTTGAACAGGGCTGACTTCTTTCTCCTACAAATAGGTCATGCAGGTGTATGTTCAACAAAGCACCGAATTCTTCAATTTAAAAAAAACTGTTCATTATGAAACGAAAGAGCTTTTCCTGTCTGAACAGGTTGTCCATAATCAGTTCGCAACAACAAACTCCACAACCACTATTTCCTCTGACTTTCTATTTAAGGAGAAACGCTGAGTGGACACAGCAGTCGGACTTCGGTGCAGTAAACGGCAGAGCAGCCGAGGAAATCTCTCTTTTGTGTGCCGTCCCCGGCGAAGTGTATGACACGAGTCACTGATGCAGTGTGATGAAGAGGCACAGGAAATTCCTAGCCACTGAATAGCTGTCTCTTTCAGGACTAGCGGGGGGTTAAAAGAACAGCTCAGACTCACTGCAGAGGGACTGTAAACAGACGGAGGGAACCTCAATGAAAGCCTGCTGAGCTGGAGGCAAGAAAAGCACCTAAATAATTAGCCGGAGATGATCAAACCTCAACAGAGAGCCACTATTGTTCAGTTCCTGCTGGCGGGAGCTGAAAGCTCCACTGACTCACCCGCACGGTCGATAGGTGAAGACAATATAGCTCTCCTCCTGAGTCCTCTCGACAAAGGTCACGCAGGTGTGCTTCTCCCAGTGGCGCATGGCTTGGCGGAATATCGCCCGCTGGCTGCCTGAATAAAAAGTCAGCGTGGGTGAGAGAACACACGGAAACACTGCCTTTCTAAGAGGAAAAATAGATGTATGTATAGCTCACGATACTTTAAATACTGTGCACTTCAATCAAGACTTATAGGGTGAGTGTACAACTCAAACATGACTTGAAAGCTTTGTTAATTCCCACACTGGACATTATTGGACATTCCAAATGCCTAAAGATCACAAACCATTTGCCTATTTTGATGTCCTTCAGTAACATCCTGTTTAGACTATAAGCTGCATGATATGCCCCCCCTCCCCCTTTGCCCTGACTCTTTGTACCGTCCAGCTTGTACCTCTGGCACTGGAGCTGCAGGTTACTGATCGGAGGTTCCTGACCCCATCGGCCTGTGTTGTTTGTTTGTTGTTTGTAATCTTGTTCTTTTCGGTCTTTACCAACCTAAATCCTTGCCAGTAGAGTCGGATGGCTGCCATCTTCTAGTGTGGCAGTTTCGTCCTGTTCCTCCTCTTCAACATCATTTACACTTGCTCATTTAAGATTTCTTCTACTATTATCAAAAATGATATCACGTGCCATGAGGTCACAGTGATCCTCCTCAAAAAGATTGAATTGAACATATAGTGGCTCACAGAAAATGCCCTCAAATGATGATGTATTCTATTTTAACCTCATTGCGCTCAGTGTGCTTCTCTATTTCTGAGAATTTTAATGATCTGTGACAGGACTGAGAAGGTTGCGTTACAAATGTGTACTATATAAGTCCTAGGGGCATTTTAATGAATAATATACAGCCACAAGATTCTATTTCTTCCTCAACTTATGGGTTTGAGAGGTACGCATGCCAAATCCTGTCAGCCGTGACAGGATAGTGTTATATAGCAAGTATATATTGTTACTTACCACTAAAGTTACCACTGATGACATAGGGTATAACACCTTCAGGCCAAACGCGCTCGGGTCTGGAGGTGGCTGCTCTTTTCCTGCGATTTGAACCCAGCCGGTTTTGGCTGGTCTGATTGGTTGATCCTGATGATTTAAAACAAGTAAAAAAAAAAAAAAAAAAGCAGTGATAATTCTGGTCCCATAATGCAACAGTTTCACACACAAAGAGACACTTTGTCCCCACTCCAGCTCACAACAACAAAACAGTGAAATGTGTCAATACAACATCCGTTTGGGCAAGTTACTGAGGATGCCAACAGAAAACTTTAACCAACTTCAGAGGTCTGGATTATAACCACACGACTTCCAGATAAAGAGTCTGACAGATGATTTCACTCATTTGCGGTTGCAGTAAATCTGTCAGTGCCTTGGAAAAAAGAAATAAAAAACCCTGCCGATTGTTCATGATAAATGATCTACATCACTGTTTATTGAATGCTCCATGTAACATCTGTTCAGACAACTAATTGACATTTCAACCCCTATGCAATTTGGTTTCAGTCTAAAAAAGCTTTACTGCTTTAAGTATTGAAAAGGAAACGAGTACAAGTTAATGGTTTGATATCAGACGACCCTGGTGAGAAATGCTGTTGGTAAATCAATAACAGCATTGAGGAGGTGCCCCCGTGTTTTTATGCCAACCGCATTTGAAGTGCAAGCCACAAGCTTTTTTTTTTTTTTTAGTTTATTGGACAATGTGTTCCGTTTGAATTTCAGTCTGCAAGAGTAAATGTCAGCAGCCTGCCAAGATCAATTAGCACGTACACTTGCGCATGTGTTGGGGAAAAGGCTGATAACAGTCAAATCTGTTCAGTCAACTGATAAGAAGTGCTGGGGAAACTAAACTTGTGGGGAGATGTGTTAATTACAGTGAGACGATTAAATCAACTGTCTTCATTCAAAAGTTACATGCTAAAGTATTTTTAGGCTAGAGGCTTTTGTCATGTTTTTTGTTATTATTCCGATTGTGCAGCAAGCTTCACCAGCTGTTGTGTATTTCAGACAATAGAGGGAATGAAGACAACTGCAGTAGGGAAAAAAAAAAACATGTTGTGAAGCTTTTGGGCTTGTGAATACTGAGCAAGTTTAGAAGTCCAGAAGGAGTTTAATAAATGCGGCTAAACATTCAGATGTAAGAGCGGAATCTTAAGAGTGAGTAGACATTGATTTCCAAGGAGTTTTCACACATTTTTAAATGTATTCGACTAAACAATTGGTATGATGAAAAGTACAATCAAGAGAAAGAAAGGAAGGGATCTGGACTCATCATACTGGAAAAAAATAAGAACTGTCCTTTTCTACTACATCATTTGAGGGAACTGTGGAAAATGTAACCATATAATAACAAAAACTGAAATCCTGTCTCATTCATTTGTCAAGAAAATGGACTCATGACTTCAACCTGATTATGTTACGCTTCCTCAACTACCCCTCAATGATTTGATCCATTTCATCCCAGCAGTGCTACGCAGGGCTGCGTGAGGATCAGTGGAAGTCTGCCAGAGATATCTTACCTTCAATGGGAAGCAATTTTAGAAAAGATTAACTATTAACAAAATATGATTGGGACTTTTTGTTGCTTCTACTTTTCAATAAAATACCATTCATGACACTTGACTGCAATTAGGTTTGTGAACCAGAATAAAAACATTAATATGCCAAATTTAACAACAGATGATTCAAATTAGGAACAAAAAACAGGTTCAAAATCAACAGAAAAATGGAACCATACGATTAAGAGAATTTTTACGGTAACTCCTGGGGAAAAAAGAAATGTTCCACCCATGCATCCACACTTATGCAAGTTGATCCGATACAGATACTGAAGAGACAGAACGTCTGTGCAGCCTGACACACAAAATATCTCTGTGTGGAAATGTAGGACACACACTTGACTTGATGTGTGTTTTTTTCAAAGAGGACTCTTATGCAACACCACTACACTGATAGTTTTTTTTTTTCTTCATTTTTTTTAATACTGAAGTAGCTTTTCTTCTTTTCTTCTTCAAGGCGAGAACCGACTGCCGTGACCTCACAGTCCATCTCAGTTTCCCGGAGCATCATCTTCGCTCCCTGCTTCAGAGGTGGCCGTTTAGTCTGAAGGTCAACCTCACTCACTGGATATTTTAAGCAGCCGAAATTTATTTTTAATCCACCAAAGTGATCATTTCCCTCTGCATGCTTATTAAATCAAGCACAAAATAACCGAAGCAAGCCGACATAGTTTGCGCACACGCGGCAACGTGAGCAATCTTGTTGGTTCCTGCTCACGTTCACGCAATAGAAATGTGAAGCCGATCAGTCGCTGCTGACTCACAGCTGTTGCCTAAATGGTGCTTTTCATTTTAGGATAGACGTTCAGCCCGTCAAAGCCCCACAATTTGCCCCAAACCGTGGCGTTACAAGTGTAGCAATGCACGGTGATAACGAGATGATTGTCGGCATAAACATTTAAAGAGAGCTCGTGAAAAGCACAAGGCCGTTAGCCCGACAGGTGTTGCCGACTCTCGGCTGAAGAGGATCCGAGTGGCTGCGAGGCTGAAGTATAAGACACCGAAAATGTCCTCGCACACAATTACTCCCCCAATCAGAAGCTGCCTATACGGGAACCATGCTCATTTCACTTCTTTTGTTGAATTTGATCTCAAGCGGCAACCCCCCCCAACACTTGACCTCAGAGCAATAATGAAGATTTTCATTTTGGTTTGTATCAATGTCAAGTTGTGCAGCAGCGTTTAGACGCCAATGTTTAACAACCATTACCTGCATCCGTGTGATTGAAAGTCTGAACAGTCCTCTGAGCCAAATCTATTATCCTGTCCACTTTGAATGATCGCAGGTCCTCCTCGTCCAGAGCGATGTCACCCAGATAGGCAACTGGAAGACAGAAAACACAGACGGCACACGTCAGGCGAGTGGCGAGAGTGAAGCTGCCTCACAATATGAAGCCTCAGTTGTCGCTTCAAGCTTTTCCTGTGGCTCCGTTTGGAGAGTTTTTGCTACGTTGTCAAAACTCCGTTAGAAAACAAAGTAAATCAACTCAAGACAATGTATCACGCTTATTCGAATCTGTCCAATCTAGTGAGAGAATGAACTCGGCAACCCGACCGTTTACATGTTTTGCTGACACAAGTTTCATCCAGATGTTAACCGTGTAACAACAAAATCTGCACAGTGTGCTCCGGCGCCCTTGAATAGATAATGAGAACTATAAGATACGAAACAATGGGACACTACCTCGATGGAGCAATATGGGGCACCTTGAACAAGTAATTGCTCTTTAATGAGGCCAAGGAGAGGGAAAAATAACCAAACAGGCCCACTTTACAAGGAATGTGCTTTATTAGATTTCTTACTTAAATGCCCCATTGCTAGAAGTCCGCTCCGCAGAGACAGGGCGCTCAGTTTTACAGGCTTTTAAGCACATTTACAGAATTTTTTGCCACATGCACGAGTTTTGGGAGTGGAGGGATGGGATGGGGAGGTTCTGGAGGGACAATATTGTGGCACTGTGATCCATTTCTGAACAGGAGATGACGGAGGTAGAAAGGTGAGGAAGGATAAATATCCTCTCTGTCCAATAGGGAGGGCAGATGTGGAGCATAAAGAAAACGACAACTTTCTTGATGCAAGTTGGGTTTTGTAGGGTAGCGGAGGACAGGCCAACCTAAAAGATTTAGAAAACTTTTAATATCAGCGTTAGAAAAAGACTCACAATGTTTTTGAACTGTTAAAATCTCGTCAACCCAACACAAGCCGTACGGCAAGAATACACAAGAAAATCATTTTGCGTGGTTGTGTTTAAGGCAGTTCAAAGTTTTCTTTCTTTTTAAGCACAGAACAAAGGAGTCCACGGGAATGTTTTTTATCTCCTTGTAGTTGTGTGGAAGTTTCAAAGACGACTGAGACTGAAGAGGAAAAAAAAAAAAGGACAAAATGCACAAAAGAAGCAAAGACAAAAAACACCACTTGGCTGGAGTCCCTGCTCACCAGAGGAGAGTTATTGAAACAATCTGGAGCTGGCTTCAGTCGATGCAGGCTCATTTTCCACCCTGCAGGACGTAGAGGATGCACAGCACAATGATGACAGCAATAAAGAAAAGGTGTAGATCACAGCTGGCAGGCCAGGGCACGCACAGAGGACGGCTTTGAATTCCAGAGGTCAAAGGGATCCTCTAATTTGCACTCTAAAAGTACAAAAAAAACACACAAAAACCCCCCCTAAAAATCCCAATGCTCGCCTGAACCCAATCTGAGAGAAAAAAGCAGGCTGCTTTGGATCAAGCAGTGGTGCTGACAGCCACTGCCATAAAACACTACTGATAAGGGGACGCGACCAGATGTGGTGCAGTATAGGATGGATGGACTGACTAACTGGAAGACTTCTCCTCTTCACTCCACAAACTTTCCTTTTTTTCTTTGATTCCCAGAAAAGAAGAGGTGGCGCCCTGAAAACAACAGCTTGAACAATTAATAAGAATACATTATTGAGCGCAAAACAATTCCAGGAGATATTTAATCCTCCACTTTGGCAGGGGAAAAAAAAAAGTACAACTGGAAGGATTTATGTGGTGTTCACAGTGTAACCAAATAATGAGGCGCAGTCCTTCTCCCACCCCCAGGAGTTCACAGAGGGCTGCGCTCTATGAGCTCCATACATCCAGCAGCATTTGGAAGACAGGCTGGTTAATCCGCAGCGTCATTGTTCTCACACAACAGTGGAGATTGAAGTGAGCAAATGCACAGCCTGGTGGCATTAGGACTCATTTCCCCCAGGCACAGCAGTCGTCCTGGAGACGCTGTCGCAGGTTTATGGAAAGACTCGCAGGGATTGTGAATTAATCCCCTTGTCTCCTGCCTTTAATTATCCATATACACACATGGTTTGAGGATTCTTTTGTACACAACTCTGGGCTGGGATTGAGGCCAGGCTATGGAGAAAAGTGATAAACTTATCATGATGGGGAGCTCTGGAACAAGGTAAAAATATGAACAGTGCAAGACTGGTGTGTTGTACAGTAGATTACGGCTTGGTGGATGTGGCAGATGGCTCGTGATCACCACAGAGTACAATGCTGCATCTCTTTCCAAAACATTATTCATTACCTAAATGGCAACAGCTGCAGCTATAATATCAGTGCGGAGTAGTTAGACAACGGCTGAGCGGTGTCTGTTTTTGGTTGATTTTTTTTATGTAAACAAAGTGAAGTTTGAGGGGGGTGGGGGGTGGGGGGGATCAACGTGTGTTTTCACTGCTTCAATGCAGAATACGACAAAGACCTATTGTGAACTGCTGGATTGACAATTAATTGATATGCGATGAAGGTCGAACCCCCCCCCCATGAATTTTTTTTTTAATTAATCTAAACCATCATAATCCTTCTAATCTCAGACCCCCCTCCCCCACCCACCCTCCATCCATCAATCGGCATATCTAGTCAGATTACACATGAGACCTCAATCAAATTAATCCCATTGATTCGTGTAATGCCCGAGCCTCGACCTCCTCGGTGTCAAATACACCAGGACTATTCCTATAAATCTCCTTCCCTGAATACCAGGCCGTGACATCTGCCACTGAAACCTGCACAAACATCAATACTAAGCCTATACAGACACTAACATCAGCCTATATTTAGAAGGGCCAGTCCCGCTGTGAGGCCCCGCTTTTTCCTGGCTGTACTTATAAAGACATCTCGGCTGCCTTCCTCCATACATGACCTAATGAAGAGGGACGCAAGCCTGGAATGCATCACAATCCCCTCGCACCGCCTTCCACAGCCTGTTTTGGTAACAAACACTGCATTTCGAATGCCGATAATGTACTTCGTTAAGGTGATTACCATACGATAACGGTGTCAGTAACAATTTGTTTTTGTACAGTCCTCGCTTTTTTTCGGCTGAACGCTCTCCAGTGTTGATATTTTCCCTCCAGACGCTGCATTTTAAAACAGCACGGAGAAAACAAACAGGTGGAAAAGTTTTGTTATTATCAAGAAAAACTTTCTATAAAAAAAGGAACAAAAAAAATTATTTTTTTCCTGAAGGATGATGAATTATATTATTCAGGGGATGTTGTCGTGTAAATATGGTACCGCTCTCTGTTGTTAAAAACAACACCAGCTGTTATTTCTTCAGCAAACGCTAATCTTGACATTTCCTTACACCTCAATTTAAGCCCAAAGGCGGAAGAAAGAAGAAAAGTGTGCATGAATCTGCACTGATTTCCAAAAGACACTGTGGCATAATTAGAGGAGGGAGTTTGACAAAGTCAGAAAGTGGAGCTCAAGATTCAAGCAATTATTTCCAAACGTGGGCTCGACTCCTCATCACCCGCAGCCGAGATCAAGAAGGAGTCGCTGTCGCCACATCGCCGCTTCAGTCTTATTGACCAAATGAATGCGGCTTCAGCTGCAAAGGGCACACAGCATGAGACTGCCGTCCCTTTAACGTTTCACACTCCCATCAAGCCCATTAGCAGATTGGATTTCTCCGCTCATCCTGGCCAGTGATCACTGATACACCCGACTGTCAGTTGAACTCTCTCTAATGACTCATCAGCTCGCTAACAATTTGTCTATTTTAATGTCATTGATATGCAGTATTTGGGCTCCTTATACTGATGAATAATTCATAGCCACGCTGTATTTTCACCTTTGACTAAACTTATTTTGACCGTACCAACTTCATATTTCTGGTTTAGAAAGCAGACGAACACTACACACTGTCTGAGCATTTTTTATTATTTTTTTTACCTCACAGCAGATGTCCAAAATCTAATTTAAATGGGTTTGTGGACGAGTTAAATCTGGAGGCAACATTCGCCTCTCAACATTTTCCATATTCAATAGCTATCGCCAGCTGAAGAAAAACACCTCCAGTGAAATAATGTCCTTCCAGGTGAGCCGCAACAGATCTGACCAAATAGAAGTAGATATGGATGAAATAAAGTCAAGCTGCTTATTCCACAAATCTAAATGGAACATCCTTTGAATCTTTTGAAAGTCGGCTTCCACAGTGTGCTCCGTACCCGGACTTGATAATAATGTCATGCAACATTAGTTATCGTTCAGCTTTCGTGAAAAACACACTGTTTCAACTAAAGCATGGAGACTAACGCTAATAAGTCTGCTCCCTAATCACCTGAGCCCCGCGGAGACCGAAGAGGCAGGGGTCCTACATGTACACACACACACACGCACACACACACAGCGGGAGCTCAACTATACAGCCTCAATGCTATGATGGAAGCAACACATTTCCTTAGGTGTTGCTCAAAGGCTCAATGAAGAAGTTCAACAGGCAGGCAGGTCACGTGGTGAGAGGAAGGCCGCGGAGGGAATGAGTCGCGTCGAGAGCGCCATCTGTTTTCAACCACTGTTTAAAAAAAACAACATAGAACAACTCATCTCTCTCGTCCGTCTCTTAGCTACTAAAAAAAGCAAAGCTTACTTAATGAGTCAGTGGTGGCCAAGAGGTTAGGAATGTGGACTTTCAATTGGGAGATTGCAGGTTCAAATCCCACAACTGACAGATCACCACTGTGGCTCCCTGAGCAAGAGCCCAGATATAGGATAGGTTAATGTATGGAGAAATAAAAAGGGGGAATTAATAGAATACCTTAGTTTAGTTACTAAGGTCTCCGAGGACAGAAAACCTCACATGGAAACACTTTTATAAAAAAATATCCAGCTGTTGAGTTACAAATGACCGAATCAGAGGCAGGTGGAATTGAGAACTACATAACTTCCTGATACTATCAACAAATTGTTTTTTTTTTAGAAACAGGGGCCAAAAGGGGACAAACTCGGCCGGCTCCCTCCTCAATGGCCTCCTCTCACCTCACCTGGGCCGGCGGAGCTCAGCGAGACCCGCCTGCCCTCAATCTTCCAGCGGTGCGTTCTCTTGGCACAAGGTGAATGGGCGGCTCTGTGTGGCGCACTAAAGTCAGTCGGAGGAAAGAGCCGGCGGCTCCCAGACAAAACCGCTTGCATAACAGAAGGACGAGCAAGGAAAGATGAGCACAGGTCGACCTGTCTGCAGCTGAAACCACAGAAAGTCAGAAACATTAAAAAAAACCCAAAAAGGAGCAGAATGTATCCGGAGCTTTAAAATGTGGAAATTGGGATGTCTGCTTCGTGAATTACTGCAGACCAACAAGTCGAACCAGCGACCACTTGTGTGACGATGGTTTTAGGCTGAGGAGACAAAGAGCATGAGTGCTTCACAGTCATTCTTCATTTTCAAAATAAGCACATCTAATCTCAGTGGGTTGTTAAAAGTCTTAAATGACTTTCTGGGAGGTTGCCAAGTTTGGCGTTCTGCAAACTAAGGAATTTTCCACTGGTAAAGCCCTAAATACATGGCATTATTTCAGATTTACAGCACTGCTTGTTTCAATCAATGCACATTTCTTTCATGTGGAGTCGGGTGATGAGTTCTTCATGTCAATGACGGATTCCCAAAAATGTATTTTCAATAACCTGAGGAAATTAAACAAACTCATCACTGGTTGCTTACTCAGCTTTTGCACATGGAGTGGAACAGCAGCACTCAGCGGCCATTGGCAGGAGGCATAATCAGCTGCATTTAGACCACAGGGACTTTATAGGATCAAGGAACAATCAGAGGAACTTTCAGAAGCTTCAGGGGTGTGGCCCGCAGTGCAGAACATACTTGATTGTTGACTTGTTGTGCCGACGTTTACCATCTATATTTAAAAATCCCTGCAGCTGTGTGCCGTCTCTCTCAATTTGCCACCACTGCTTTCATCAAATGGAGAACTGGAGTATTTCAGATCAGTTTGGACCCGCCATGCCACAGCTCATCTCATTTCTAGTGCCGTTTCAATGAAGCCATTCCAGATGCCAAAAATAAATAAAAAAATCACAATCAAAACCAGTATAATTTGAACTTCCTCCATCCATGCAGTCCATCAAATGGAAATGTGGACCTCTCCGTCCCATCAAGCTGTGGTGGAAACGCAGGCAAAGGAACCTTTTTAACTTCCATTAAGAGAAGCATCTGAAACGAACGTTTCTCGGTACGTTCGGTCAAAAAGTGGGTCTCGTCACTTTTGACACAAAAGACTTACGTTCACTAAAGTTCTGGCACTGAGGAGTAAAAGACCAATACCCTCCTCTCATGGCATCACTGCATTAAGACTCCACCCGGCTGTAAGCGTTTTCCTGAGCGGAAGCGGCTTGACTTAAAAATGCTGACCTCCAGCCACAGAGAGCGATCCTGGACTGAGTGTTGTGACGTGCATGAAAAATGAGATGGGGGGGAGACAGAGGAGGGAAAAAAAATCAATAATTCAAAAATGGTCAACTCTGTGGACACTTGTCTGGAGTTGACCATTGCGAAATAGCGTTTTCTCTGGTGTATCCATTGAGTGAGGGGGAGTGAGGAGATCTTGGACAATGTGCCGTGTGGTGGGAAGGAGAAAAGCAGGTGGGTGTTGGAAGAGATGGAGAGTTAGGGTTCGGGTTAAAGGAGTGGGCGTTTGTACTTCGCCACCGTCTCGTCTGCAGACGTGCCCAGAGGAGGACTCCGTAAACAAAACAGGGGGCGGCCGAAATGACACGCCGGACAACTAATAACGATAACATCCGCACTGAGATAAACACCAGTCGAGGCAGAGCGTTTATTCCCGGACATCCCAGCTGAGACACTGACGTTGAACGTCAGTCATTTCTGCAAAGCGACGTACCGAAACAAAACAAAAACAAGAAATCACTTGAAATCCAAACACAGCATCAGCGACCTCTCGTCAGGGCGTCACCAGTGTCCAGTACATCTGTACAGATACATTGACAGCTTAAGTGACTCAATATAAACAGTGGAGTTAAAACAGGATGCAGCATCTTAATGACTCACGCATGAGACACCGTTCATCGTGCAGCTTGACCTTTGTCGTGTTTATGCAGAGGCTAAACTCCGCGAACTTGCAACGTTTGTGTTTTGTTTGGTTCTTTTTGCCGACACTTTCTCGTCTCCTTGGGGGAGGAGAGGGGGGGGGGGGGGGGGGCGATGGGGAGGAGATAGTTGGGTAACTGAAGCGGGAGGATTGCGTTTCATAATCAGCTGACACATCAGAAATCATCAAAAGCCAAATCAGTAAGCACTTCCAGGACTTTAGAGGTCATTTTGACTCAAGCCAACTCCCTGTATCTGTAACCTGAATAGTTTTACCAGATGGAAAATGCAATCTGTTCAAACTCCCCCAAAGGGATTTGGCAAGACAGTGAGTTCAGTACACACACACACACACACACACACACACACACACACACACACAAGAGGGGGGGGGGGAAAGATTACAGTGACAACTCTGATATTTTGGGGCCAAATAATGGGGAAAATATGTAGGAGGAAAAAGGCAGACATATTTCTACTGTGAACCATAAGACAATAAGAGTAATGTGTGCATAGATTGTGAGCTCTACTGTACTCTCCTCTCTCCCCTCCTCCACTTTGTTTTAGTGGTTGTGTGAACAGCCGGTGGAAAAAAGAAAGAAAAAAAAGAAAGAAAAAAAAAGACTATTTGTGCAATGACAGAAACCAACCAGAAAAGGGAGCAGAAGTCTTTTAAAATCCTTTGTTTATCCCAACAGCTCAGACGTCTTCCTAAAACATTACACCGTGCAGGAGCGACATGAATACATTTTTAGGGAGAAAACGTGCAAAAAAAACAAAACACATCAGGCTGTAACTTTTTTTTCTTTCTACGAGTACTTAAGCGAAAACTTTTCATGTCAGTAAAAAAAAAATGTAGTGAGAAACATTTTCTTCTTCTTCTTCTTCTTCCCATCCTTGCATTTTCATCCTCGCGGCCGCTTTTCGGAGCTGGGTTATCCGAGGCGACTGAGAGGAAGCTTCAAATGTTTCAAACTGCACAAACTACAACACTTACTACGAAACATTTGCACATAATGTTCCCTCGAGCCTTTTGCAAACTACATCCAGGGCTGTCATCTCAGGGGAAGAGAGAGAGAGAGACAAACAGTGATCGGCGCGAGCTCCGCCAAAACACAATTCGTGGCATGTTTCTACCTCCACATAAATAAGGTGAATCAAACCGGGGGAGAGAGAGAAGAAGAAAAAGAAAGACTCTCACCAGCTTTACAGGGATCCTTGTAGTCGATCGGCTCTGTTGTGGCAGTGGGCTCCACGTAGTAGCCTGGATCAATCGCCTCCAAATCGATCGCCAATATCACGCCAAGACATGATAGAAGAAACAAACACCTCGCCCGGAGCTCCATGTTTGTGGTGGGGGAGACGGCGAGAGGCGAGGGATAAAGGTAAAGGGAGGGAGAGAGAGAGAGAGTGAGAGAGAGAGAGAGAGAGAGAGAGAGAAAGAGAGAGAGAAAATGGGAGGTTTTGGGGGGGAGAAAGAGAAGAGATCCCTCCAGGGGGGCGGGTTTTAGAGCCAGCCTCTCTCCTCCAGCCGGAGCAGCTCCGGGGTTCAAACTTTGATGATATGGCAGCTCCTCCACCGGGCCGTGGAAATGCCCTCACGGGCGGACCTGCGTCATTATTGCCCCCCCTTGTCGGTCCATTAGGGGCACCTGAACAGCTACAATGTGTTCTATTTAATATTACGCTGCAGTCTCCTCTTGTTTATTTCCTGCCATGAAGCGGCACTCACGAGAAACCAAAAGCTTTTCGTCACATATTGTTTCAAAGTTCGACTTTCATCATACATTTCACTCGTATTTTAACTTTTTGTTTAAAGTTTCAAACACATTTGCCCTTTTTCTTTTCTTTCTTTCTTTTTCTTTCTTTCTTTTTTTTTTTTAAGTTCAAAGTAGCCAGCATCGCGGAAACACGCACAATCTTTCACACGTGCGCACTGGATGGTTGGAGTCCCGTCACCTCTCGCGCGCTTGCGCGCGCGCTTGGGGAAAGTGCACAAGCTCATAAGCAATCACACAGGAAAGAGCAAAGCGCCACCTGTCGGTAAGTCACCGAACAGGACCTCAATAAAATCTGAACGGAAAGGCAACACGCCGGGTTGTGTGTGAGTTTTATTTATTTATTTTCCTTTCTCTAGTTTTAATCTCAACCTAAGGCCTCAGTAAATGTCACGTTTCACACAGGGATTTCCAACTTGCATTAAAAGAGCCATATACATGCAGGGATTGGTCATACTAACTTGTCATCCATCCATCTAATTTCAATCCAACATCCAGCTTTCTTCTTGCTGCGCCACCATGCACCCCCAACATCATTGTAAAAAATAATAATAATAAAAAAAAAAATCGCATTTCTCACTTCCAAAGGATCATATTGTTCTCGAGCATTTCGACGATAAGAATTCATATGAATGATGGCAGCTAATTCAATGAAGAGTACTAATTATAAGTCAAGACTTGTAATTAGTACTTCTATTGTTATCCATCTTTAGCTGGAAACAGATGCTGTAATAATACAAATGTGCTCAAATCTCAAATTACTAAAATTTTGAGTAAGTATGTGGCCCGGGTGCTGAAGATTTTTTTTTTTTCTGAGTTTGCCTTATTTTTCATTAGAAATATAAATAATTATTAAGGATGAAAATGACATTCACATTATTAAGACATTTTGAACCCTGGGTGTAAAGTAGGGGTAATGGTGACAAACTCATGAACGGAATCGTAATCCTTGGAAATCTCATTCCTGTGATGTTGTTTGGTCACACAATCACACATATTTCAGTATTTCCATTTCAAAAACAATATAATTATCAAAACAAGACGGACTTCTCTGGATTCCTGTAAAATATCACCTATAGACTATTGAGATCTAATTGTCCACTATGTAGTGTGTTATTTGAAACAAAAAACAAAACAAAATATGGCTTATAAATATAAATCTGTTTACCTATTCTTTATTATTTGTCACTTCCGCTAAACAATGTGAAAGTTACCAACTATCACTCACCTGTTGAAGGGTTAAAGTGATGAAATAAACCATAATACACAACTCTAAATGTAAGAGGTATAACAGCCATTTGTCTACATATAAGAACCTACTGACCTGAGTTCAGTTTATATTTTATAAAGCGTAAGCCTCTAATCATGGTTTGAATTGCTTATGGAGCCCAGCAGCTGGTAGCAATAAAATATCTATATGTGACACTGCTTAGAAAATGGAATGAGCTGCTTTCATGTGAGATTATTCTGTTTGTGCCACATGGTTTCTTCAACATTGACTCTCAATAAAAAAAGAATTAGCATCGGTGCTTTACTTGGATTTTGAAATACATGGATGCTATGTGTTTTGTCTGTTTTGCCGTTGAGGCAGATTCAACCAAGTTATTTCTTCCTCTCATGCCAGCAAATATGTTTCATTTGGTATTAAATGTTACCAGTCCACACTTGGTGGTAGCATTCAGTTAACCCTACATATTTTCAGTGTAGTATGAGCGTGCCACCCACTGCAGCTTTATGCAGCAGGGCACAATGACCATCCCATAGTAAACACGGCGACTGATGGTCAGGCCTCGGCCAGTTAACACGTCTTTTTGACGTGTGAGAGAATCTTGAAATACCCAGAGGAAGCTGACGCACGCACAGGGAGAACATGGACACTCCACACAGACAGGGACCCAAACCAATCCTTTCCCCTGGACTTCACAGAGAGACGGATTTCTGAAGACAATAAAAACAGTGGAGATTGGATGGAGGAGCCTCAGATGGATTGCGGTGGCGCTAATGACGTGAGGAAATGCCAGCAGCTCTTCTGCTCTCCGCCTGACCGCCACCCCTGATCCCTCCCCAGCCTACTACATACACAGACTTGTATAAGAACAAGAGACACACACACCAATCTTTATCTCATCTGACTGCTGCTGAAGTGTGTTTAAGACCGGATGTCTGCGGCAATGACCGGGTTGTATTTATGTAGCGGGAGTAAACATCAGTTTAAGGAACGCACACGAGCGTAAGCCTGCATAACATTTTGAAAGAGAAGGGTTTCGCAGCTTGCTCAACGCTACGAGTGTTGAGCACACCAGAGTAAATGTTTACATTAATAAAGTCAATCTGAGCAAGTGTCTTCAGGCAAATCTGTTTATTTCAAACAAAAGGTCTGATGACAGTGCAGAGGGGAAACATTGTCCTATCTAGTGGCTTTGACTGCAACAACGTCTCACGCAGGAAACAAAGAACTGGTCATCAGTGCACATGCACTGCGACCTTGTGACTTCATTGAGGATATACGGAAACTTTAGCTGATGAAGAGCAATGCGAACAGACTCGGCGCAGAAATGGGTTCATATTTGATCAGATTTCAGGCCTGTGTTCTATTAGAATGTCACGTAGAAAAAGCAGCTTCTTAATAATTTAACAGCAATGACGGTAATTATAATTGATTAGAATAATATTAGTGCCATGGCTGATGGAATTAGTAGTCGCAAATTTGTATATTTTGAATAATATATGACCCATTTCTTTTAGACCTATAGTCATGGAGGCCCTTGGTAAACAGGAGATATTAAAGCATAATAGCGTAAACAATATTACCTTAGTGCAGTTGTTCTCAAAGTGTGGACGTGTCTCCCCTGGAGGGATGGCAAAATTACACTTTGAGAAGCCCAGCATTAGTGCATACCTACAAAACACAACGTTTCTTGCTTTTTTTTTTTTTTTTAATATGAGTGGCAGGTTTGTGGTAAACACCAACAGCCATCCTCTCTCACTCTTTGCATGGTTCGAGTCCGGTTAGTTGTTCAAACCACACAGGATGTTTTGAAGGTGAAGGTAATGAAAAAGGAGCACAGACTGTAGCACTGCGGTGGAGGAATCACTGCCACCCAACCCAGGGACTGGAAGCAGCTCGGTCACGGCTGACAGTGACTGCTTGGCCTTTTCCCTTCGTCTCAGCAGGGGGGTGGGGGGGGGGGGTCTCTCACCGGGGGATGTCAGGCAGGTTTTTTTGTTTTTTTTTCTTTCCCCCTTGCACATTGCGGGGTGATGCGTTCGTCACTGCAGGGAGGGTCTCATGAGTCTCATGAGCAGGCTGTGGCTCCCAGATGTCTCTGGCACAGCACCAGCTAACATCAGGTGCGTCTCCACATGGGAACGGAGAGCTGAGACTTTCACTGCTGTGAAAGGGCACAAAGAATTTAATTAACTCACAGTCCACAATGTGTAATAAAAAAAAAAAAAAATCCTCATTTGTAATGGATTCCCAAGGGCAATTAAATGTGTGACATTTACTAGTTTGACACCTCAACTGACCCACAAGCTCTTTGGAGGGCAACACAGAGTAGTCAGTAGTACTCCGAGGCCATTTTCAACCATCAGACGATGGTTTTTAGAAGTGCAACACATTTGTGTTCTGGAATGGGGATGTGAAGGTCAGAGCGATTCTTCATTTAACAACAAGGCCCAGTGTGGCCCAGGGCTTTCAAACTCGCATTTCCACCAAACGATGTGAACAACTCGCTTTAATATGACAATACTATGACCATATTAGTGTGCTATTTTTAACAGTAAACATTTGAATGCTCATCTGTTTTGTTTCATCTAAAGCTGAGCCAGCTATTTACAATTGCAGCCAGTCTAGAATAACAGTTTTGCCTGAATCACAAAAAAAAAAGTGTTTTTTTTTTATTTTTTAAATGCGACTATTCTATCTTCTGAACAGTGAGAAAATTGGAAAAAATTAATGTGGAATGATTTAAGAGTGTGACGACAGGCATTTCCAATGTTGTGCATCATAAAAAGGTCATCACACTGTGACGTCATCACACTGTTACATGCATTAATCCATTTCCACTTTTACATTTTTAGAGCATTTGAACCCCCCCAACATGAACTCCTGAGCTACAAAACGGCTGTATTGAATCATGTACAGTACTTATCATTTGATTAATTCTCATGAACAACCAAAGGACAATCATTCAGATGTGATTTCACCAGAAAGTGGAGATTCTACAAGAGGCATCATACATCCATAAAGTCAAATGAGATGAAAAGAAGGAAATAAGAAGCTTTGACTGTGCCTGTTCAAATGGGACACACCTTGGGATCATTGGCATGAGCTGGCGTCGCCGCCTCGCCTGTTTGGCTGAGAGATCCCACTCTACTGGGCTGTGCTCCTCGAAGGGTCACGGTTATAGAAGTGGGGGCTTTCTGCCCTCCTGACAACACACAGATAAAGTGGCTCAGCAATAACAAGCCAAGACATCTTCGTCCTTAAAGATACACAGTGACTGAGCGCTTGGCGTGGCAAACGGCACAATCCTCGTGGTTTATGCAGTTTTATCAAGTTCAGATACAAGCAAGATGTTTTGAATGAGGTGAAAGCAGACCTGCAAGTCCAGGTGGGAAACGGGTTATGACAAATCCAACTTAATCACAAGAAAGCAAAAAAAAAAAAAAAACAACAACAAACAAGCAGCACCAATGAAAACATGAGTTTGATCCCAGTCTTTATTGTAACAACACAAACAAAACTTGAGTTAATGCCGTTTTTTTTCCAGTGGTATTGGTTTCCCGAAGGTCACGGTCTCCAAATATGGATCATGTAAGCAGGTGACTTAATGACAGGTTTTACATGAAACATGTTACATGAAGAAGAAAAAGAAACAAACAGACAATGGCAGGCAGAATATAATCAGACGGAGGAAGTAGTGTGGATTGACTTTTGGGTTTTTTTTTTTTTATTCAATCCATCGTGATGTAAACTTTGTACATAATTCCTCAGAGTCAAATGGTCTCATACAGCTTCAGTTTCCATTTGCATTCTTTCTACATCAGTGAGCAACAGAGAATGACGCTTAAAAAAAAACAAACACATTTTTACAGTTCCTGTATAGCTCTTCATGAGTATTTACATAAAACATGCTGCATGCCACTGATCTGCCCCCAGGCGCTGTATAGCTGCACGTGTGACTGTGAACCTCGCAGGTCCGTCTCTATCGCCTCCCCGCCGCTAGTCGTCCTGCTTGGCCGGCGGACTTATTGAACTACCGATTCCTAAACGATGGGACGAGTGAAACCCAGGGCACTCAGCGTGGCCGCTGTGTTTTGGCAGCTCGAGACATACCGGCGGTCTGATTGGTGATGTGTGCCAAGCCGGGTAAACTGCTCGCCAGCTTGGCCAGCCCGCCATTGGTGAGCAGCTGGTGGATGGCGGTGGTTTTAGCCACTCCTCCTGCGGAGGCCACGGGAAGCGCTCGGAGTAGAGTGCTGCCGCTGGGACCCGCGGGGCTCAGGACCGGACCCTGGGGTTTCCCGCAAACCGCCTGAGGGTGGAGGAGAAGAGGAAAGAGAACAGGTCGCTCAAGGCTTGAATGTGAATGTGAATGTGCAGGAGAGGAGGAGGCGTTGGTTCTGATGTGTTTTTGAATGAACGGAGCGGTTGATTTAATTGGAAACATGGCACAGTGAGGGCAGCTCATTAGAGGAAGTGTGAAACACTGCCATGGGAAACCTGGTGGGCACTAAAAGACGAGCTGGAACTGTGAGCTTTCAGTGAAGCGTAAACAAAGGGATCTGCAGTGGCTCGTTTAAGGCTACAGATGCATCCCAATTCTTTTAAGATCTATTACAAGGCATTTTTAGTTTTATTCTTTTGAATACAACCATGTAAAAGAAAAGGATCTGGAAAAACTAGGGTCTCAAAATATCATGTTTCATAAAACCTTTGCATTTATAGGTTACAGTTGAAGAAATAACTGACCAAATAATAGATTTTTTGATGGTAATCGAAGTTATTTGAGATGGACCTTGAAGTTCACAGAGAAGCCACATAGTATGAAAAGTTATCTGAAGACACAGGAGGAGCAAACCGCAGATGATCAATGGTCAAAAGACGGGCTGGTCACAGAGCTGCATCAGAACAGATTCATAGGATAATGTCTCGAAGAACCGAATGTGGTGGATAAAGGTTTCAAACACAGCAGGCGACTGCAGCCTCGAGGAGACTAGAAAGTTAAACCACCCCAGAACTAGAGGAGCTTCACGAGGGGAGGACTGAGGTCTGGAGTCAGCAGTGCGGCCAAAACCAGATGTGTGCAGAGAATTACCGGTAAGCTGCCGACTCTTCTGGATAATAAATCTTGTTATTTCTTTGCCCCATATATTTCCATATTTCACGATACGGAATTTTAGATTTTCATGCACTTCCATTGTACGTTCCTTACAAGGCTCACCACAGCAAGTCCTCTGCGACATTCACCATAAACCAAACATTGAAGGTCAATGCAACCAACTGATGAGATTCATTAAAATAACACAAAATGTGGATCAATAATGACGGCTTCACTTGTTTGAAAAAAAAAGTGTCATCATGTATATAGCATGCTCTACTATAAAAGTGATTGTAAGCTCAGAACTTGTAATCACCGCTGATCAATATGCCGTCAGGAAAGTCCCAGGTTTGGATGTGGAGTTGGATGGAGTAAATGTAAAAGATGAATGGACTGTCTAATCCCTGCTGTAACACTATCGATCTCGAAACAAAGATAAAATTACATGATTCTGATTTAGAAACTGAGTACAACCCAAGTGTCCAGCATCTGTTTATCCTGAAAGCCATGATGATGGTTGAAATGATTTGTGATTTATTTTCTTTCTTTACCGGTAATCTAACTTTTTGGCATTGATGTATTAAGGAAAAAGTCCACTAAAATATTGTTTTATGCAAACACACCGAGTTGGTTGAAATATTATAAAACCACCAGTCTAATCTGAAATATTTATACTTCAAGAGATGGACAAAAAAATGCTAGAATAATGTTTTATGAGTGAGAGAACATATTCATTGTGTTGATTTTACAGTAAAAATACCACGACGGACCTTGAAACGTTTGTGGGATCAAATCAAATCCCAACCTTATCAAGCTTTTGTTATCAAAACTAAAGCTCTCTGTGGGGGTTACCTGGGTGCTGCCAGTGTTGGCTGCTGTCGAGGGCAGGTTAGGTGCTTTGGTGACGATCTCCTGAAGACTGAAACTTAGGCCTTGAAGCAGACTGCTGGCGGAAGGCGCTGCACACAAACACGAGACAAAATGAAACGATCGAAACTAAAACCCAGTGAATAAATGAAGTTCAAATCAAGATGAAGTGCATCCCCAACAGATAGGAGAAAACATAGCATGCCCCCCCCCCCCCCCCCCCCCCCCCAAGCCTCAAATCCTGCCTCAGGAGTAAAGCTGATGAACAGACACAAACAGTTATGTCCAAAGGTTTGGGTCAGTGACAGACAGCAATGGCGCAAGAGGAGATCAATGAGGATGTTTGTCAAAATAAAAAGGTCCTGACAATTTGTTCCAATCCAATGTTTATACTTGATTTGCCGCCGTAATAAAGCGCTCAGGAGTTGCCCGGTGTGCTGAAACGACTGCGTCTGAGATCAGATGCACAGCTGAGAGTGCAAACAGGTGTGCGAGGCAGGACAAGACAGAGATACCTTGGGCAGTAGCTGGAGCTTGCGCCTGGACTGGTGTGGAGGGCCCTGACACCATGCAAGGCTGCACGCTGCTGAATGAGCCGGAGCCTGGGGACAGGGCACCAGACACCTCTGAGAGACTACCAGACCTGCAGTGACACACATAACCACCAGTCTACTCAGGAGCTACCCCAGCAAATGGTGTTTGGTCATCACTTCACTAGCCAACTCCGAGTACACCCTTCATCAACCCTCTGCTCTGCACCGCACACGCTTTTGTCCAATAGAGTGAGAGTGAGTGTGGGAGTAGGTAAGGTCAGGGGTTTGAATGCTGTGTGTGGCCCCGCTGCTTGGCTTACCGCTGGCCGGTCAGAAGTCCAGAGAGCTCCTTGGCTCCGGCAACAGTTTGTCCCACTGACACTGTTAAGGGCTTTCCAGAGACCCCCACTGTGTGCAAACAGAATATCAACAAGATCAGACATTCAACCTCGGGAGATTCAGAATGCATGGAGTGACCAAGACTGAACCACTCCAGAAATAGCTGAGGGCTTAAGCTCATCCACAAGCGTAGGACACATTTCAGGAATAAAAACTTGAGGACGAAATCTCAAAATGATTGTATGCACCACATGCAACTTACTCCTAAACAAAACAGCAATCAACACATGCAGACATAAATGTCAAGGCAAGTGTTTTTTTTCCATTCAAAAACATCATTCTCCAAATTACAGAGCTTTGAGCTGTATTTTAATGTCCTGAACCAAGATCAAGAAGACTGTGTTCGTTATTCGGTGGCAGTATTGAGAGAACTATAGATACTGCAAGTAGAGGAGTGCGTGAGCTGCAAGAGGTCTGATATGACATGTGGATGAATCCGGACAAAACCCCACTAGAACATAGTTGAAGAAGAAAAAAAAGAATCACATCGAACTGTAAATAGAAAATCAGGATGACATTATAGACCACTCGAGGCCAGAACCTGTATTATTTAACAACAAATGTGTCTCCTCTGTATTCTCCACAGAGAGTGATGGCGGAAACTCGTTTCTTACCTTCATGTGGAGCCGGGATGATGGCGCCCCCTGCTGACTCATTCTGAGAAACAATGGTGACCTTGATCTTCGCCCTCTTTGACGCTTTGCTTGGCGTGGGACTTGGCGCCTGCCTCCTCTTGCCATGAGAGCGCAGCTCATCCCTGTCCAGGCCCTCCATCTGATCACTGGTCACTGGCACTGCACCACACAGAAAAACACACATAAACTAACAAAATCAATGGCATACAGAAGAACTTTTTTTCTTTTTTTAATCTGTGGTGTTTAATCTTTATGTGACCTTGCCTGATGATAGAACATACATTTTTACCAACTGAGTCAATTGTAAGACAAGATAAAATGTATTACATGAAGCAAAGGATAATTCCAAAACATTACACTGAGTGTGTTTGAAGCAGTCGAGTCGACCATTACGCAAAATGCAAAGTGGAAGTAAAGAAAAGAGAGTGATAGGGATAGAGGAGCGAAGGGCAAGAACAGAAGAGGGATAGACACTTACCAAAAATACAAGGAGGAGTGCCAGGAGGAAGATTTTTCCTCACAAGCATGTTTTGTTTCATAAAAGCGGCAAACTGAGCTGGAATGGATTGGAAAAAAAGCCGGAAAGGGAAAGTTGCAGGAAGAGAAAAGACAAGAAGATGAAAGGAAAGTGTTACAGTCCCGTCCCATCTTGCCCCGTCAGACGTCGTGACCTGATAATCTCTTAAAAAAATGTTTTGAATAAAATCTTACGCAATCGTTTCACATTATCGCAGCTGCTCTACCTTTGCAAATCTTGCCTTACGCTGAGGTGAATGCCTCATTATAACATTTCTCAGATAAACACGTGGGGCCCCAGTGACAGCTGTGCACACACGGGTACCAAGGACCACTGTGCATTCAGATGCTTGTGAACGCTCGCAGTGCGTTTCCTGTCAACTAACCTTGTGCCTGCTTGTGAGTGAGCACCGTGCCCGAGCGCTGCATGTGAGTCTTGAGGAGCTGAGTCGCTGTGATCAAACTGGACTTCTGAGCTGGAGACAGGCCCGACGTCTTGGGTTTGGGACTTGAAGTGGGACTGCTGCAGACACTTGAAAGATCCTGCAGGAAAATATGTTAAACTTAAATCAAAATTGAGCCATTAATCTCAGTTTCAGGGCACATAAACACACTATAAAAGCCAGTTTATTAACCCTCTCCTTAAGAATACTAATTCAGGTGCATCACTAAATTTAACACACAAAGATTGCTTCTCTTCAAAGACAAGTGCAAATATATATCACAAAATTTCTGTGAAAAATTCAAATGATAAAAAAGGTTGTTTTTTTAAATCAGATCAAATTGAAACAACTTGACACGTTCCCTCTAATGGAAGAACATCACTTGTAAAATACCACATTGCCCTAATTTCATCTTTCATCTGCAACTTAGTTTTATCCTATTACTAACAGCAGTTTGAAATTCAATAGATGTGAACGAGACACACGGTGGTTATTGGTTCTCATCACACAGTGGGAATATACCTGGTACGAGTTCCTGTTAAGCTCGGGGGCCTTTTATTGTGGAGTTTACATGTTCTACTGGTGCGTGAGTGAACATTTCCCTGAGCCATGAATGTGTCAGTGTGTCTCTCTGCATTTGTCATCCTGTGTAAGACTGGTTCAGCATATACCCCGTCTTTACTCAGAGCTGGGACTAACTCAAGCACCCAGTGACCCTGAGCTGGAATAATACCCTATTGAAGCCTTTGCGATTCATCAAAATGAATAAAATGAGGAGATGTCCGACCTCTGAACCCGATGGTGAGATGGGAAGTCGAAGCGCAGGAGAAGAAGGTCGTCCTCTTTCCATATCAAAGGGAAGCTCTCGCCGAGGCCTTTTCTTCTTCTCGGTGTCCAGGTCCCTCATCTCCCCAGAGCTGTGACTGTGTCCCTCTGAACGTGTCAGAACGCCCGTCAAGAAATCTGCTATCTCATCCTGAAAGCCAAGCAGAGAGCAGCATGAAAATTGAGATCAAAAACAATGTTTTATTGTTTAAATTCACCTCTACTTTACCAGGAAGTCTCATAAAGATCAAGATCTTTTTTTGCAAGGGAAACGTGACCAAGCTAGCAGCTATTAAAAATCAATAAATAATGTGGAACACACATAAGACAATAAAACACAGATGATCAGAGTACATACAAAGAAAACTTTCTGGCGTCAAGACACTGACCTGGACACAGCGATCCACCATTGTCTGTGTCAGCCCGTCTGATTTCATCTTCGCTGAAAAGATTCTGTGAAGGGATAAGAGTTTATCTACGGCGTAATCATTCAGACTCCATTACAAAGGACGAGATACGAGATGATGTCGGACTGACCTGAGGTTGTCGTCAGCTCCTCCCACCACCACCATGCTGTTGTCGGCCCTCAGCTTCTCTCTGAACTCTTCCATGCCCTCAGTGGTGCACTGCAGAGCATTCTGGCCAATCACAAACAACACCGGGGTCTTCATGTCCAACAGGGGGTCGTCCACATCCTGGGGAAAAAAGAAAAACCACAACACAGCAGCAGTTATCATCTTCATCAATAATGAGATGTTTCCACTGGCTCCTACTCAGGCTCACTCGACTTGACTCTACTTGCCTTGCCTCTGCACGTCTCGGCGTCAGTCGTTTTCCATTACAATATAGTAAAATCCACCGTGTACAAGTAATCACCCCCGATATGATGGGAAGCAAACGTTCATTGGAAATCAGCTCAAATAATAAATTAAATATTATCTATGTTTATGTGCTTATTAATATCATTACAAAATGTTGACTGGTACGATCACGCAACACTGTCAAAGTACACATCAACGTACCTGATGGCAGGGACTGATATGGAGTGGAAAAACGTCAAAAGTGAGCAGAGTCAAGCCGAGTAAGGCTGAGGAGGAGTAAGTGGAAAAGCTCCATAAGAAGCAAGTAGAAGAAAATGCAAGCTCTTACCCCTCTCGGTCCGTTGACTGTTAGCAGAGGGAAACCAAGACACACAACCGCTGTCAAATACTCCATGAGGGATACCTGTAACCACAGATCCAATGAATTTTAAATATTGCCGACAGTGGAGATTACACAGCCTCATAGAGATTAATATGAAGTCTTACGTGACATGCGATGAGGGCACCGGCGTTCCAGCCGACCAGGATTATGGGTTTGTGGGGGAAGTGACTGTGAACCTGGAGGGGTCACATTAATTACATAATCAGTGGGGTACAGACAGAAAATCAAGCATAATCACACCAGCAACATGATAAAAGTGGATGCTACAGTTTGAGTAACATTAGTCATCAAACATCATATCGTTACAGCACATGTATATATATTTCATTTAATAAACGATATTCCCAGTGTGCATCTTCAAAACAGACCAGGCAAAACCAAGTACAGGTATTTCACAAAACCGCTCTTCGGTTACAATGACAAAGTTGCCAAAAAACTGTTTTCGTACCTCCATGACCTTGGCTCTGACTGTACATAACATGTGCTCCAGACACTGGGTGATGCCAATATTGGCCCCACTGTTCAAATGTGTGTGCACTGGAATAACCTGAGACACAAACAGATGCTTTAGACACGTGAAAATGTTATCGCTGTTTTTGTTTTTCATCCACAGATTTCAGTGCAACGTATTTCAGACCTTTCCTAAACAGGAGAGTTGTGACTGCCAGAATCTCATTCGCCGTGACGCAGAGAGGACGAGATTGGTCGGGCTCGATGGCGCAATCAGGATAAGTGGGGAGCCGGGAAGCTTACACTGTCCCGCGAAGAGGAAACAAGAGGACGATGGTGAAGCAATGAGGACAAGTCATTCGATAAGTGTTTCTTTTGGGGGGAATCAAAATGAGTCATGATGTTACCGGTTTGTTTTGAGACAAAACTCCCACAGCTGGATCCCAAGGGCGTTTCAACAGCAGTGACAGGGCCTCCGCGCTCGGGGCTCCCGTCTTTGCCGATGACAGCAGCATTCGGTCTATCAGCGAGGGCAGCTTGACACACAAGGAGAGGAAAACGATTCACCTCACACAAATCTGATCACTACACATCTGTTATTCCTCTTTATCAGCTGTAGCTTCTATACCTTGCTTTTGAGTGTCTGCAGCACATCCAGGTATGCAGCGAGCATGGGAAGGCTCAAGGACTCGATCATGGTGGTGTGCAGCCACTGAGTCAGCTTGGTGTCCCAGTTCACGCTGGCGAGAGCGTGCCGCACCTTTCTGGCACACTTATTGACGGCTATCCTCCGCAAAATCGGCTCATTCGAAGTCTGCGGGAAACCAGAGCACACCAGTAACGTGATTAAAACATATTTAATAGGATATTGTCAATTATGCCGCTTTATTCTCCAAAACACAACAATAAGTGTCATCATGCCAATCTAGCAAACAATTCGATGGCATTCTGAAGTTGTAAAAAAAAAAATCTCTCATGCCAAAAACTGAAATTGAAAAAATATTAAAAAAAAAATACAAATAAAAAATTACATTTTCATTAGCCAGACGGGCGAGTCGTTCTGCCTGCAGAGCTTTGACGGCCTTGTTGAACAACTTGTTCTGAACCACTGACCACCCCGTCCTGAAAGAGGAAAACAAAAGCGTGTTTAAGCAATGTGCTGCAACTCAGGATCATTCAGTACTAATTATATTCCAGATCACCGTTTCACAATCTGGTCCTGCAGCTTTTTACAAAGTGTCTACGTGTTTTATGCAGTACTCTGGTCCAAACAAAATTAAAACTGAATAAACAAAGTGAGGATGTGACCGAAATGTACAAGAGATATCTGCTGTAATGATGAATCTGTGAAATAACTTCCAGACCAATGTTTTCCGCTTAGCGCAATTCAACACAATGCACGTGGGATTATTTCTCCTTGAATTTTCACCAGCTAAAATTCACTGGGGAAGAAAAAAACAAAACAACCCATAAACAAAGCAGGCTTCAGATTCTATTGGTGCAGAAACAGTTTATGATAAACTGCAAGCACATGGCACTAAATCCTATTTGGTGTGAGCTACATTCCGACATAAATAACAATTAAACCAAACTGCTTTGCACAAGCACAGCGAGCTACTTTTTAACCAAACTTGGCACATTTGTGTGTCACACAGCACGGATCATATGCCAGCACTCACACGTCACATATGAACAACACAAATGCAGCTACGGCGCATTCAAGTTGAACCAATCATGAAGAAAGTGAACACAACCGTATGGTTCACATCTACTTTCTGTGTTGGAACAGGGAGATGTCCCTCCATGCAGGGTCGCGACTACCCATTGTAATCACAAAGAGCCACTGTTAGATATGCGAGTGTTAAAACACACCAATATTATGATTAAAAAAAAACCCCACAGATCATTCTGTGTGTTTACTTACTTGTTTATGTGTTCCTCCCAGTCATCCGGTGGTGGGGGGTTCTCAGCAACCGTGCGAGCAAACAGGACGTGCCGCTCGCACTCTTTCATCACACTAAGCGCCTTCTGGTTATCATACAGAGGAACAGGGTTCGGAGTGACTGTGTCTACATCTATATTGGATTCTGAATCTCTGTAGACAAAGAAAAGATAATCAAATCACTGGTTACCATCTCAAACTAAAAATGTATATCTCCTCCTGTCAGTTTATGATCGATTCGGGATGACTCACGATACAGCTTCAGACTGACGACGAGACGAGGGGACGAACAGCGTCCTTGTGGGCCGGGCGCTGCTGGCGTCAGGATGGGCGTTCCAAGGTTTGGCATAGCTATGGTCCAGAAATACCAGGTCTAACTCTCTTTCGTGTGCCGACAACTGGAAAAGTAAGGACGTGCCCATCTTGCGCGCTGATGTCTGGAAGTCCTTATCCCCACCACGATGCATAGTCTACCTCGGCCCCAAAGGGCCCCAAGATGTCATTAACGACTCGTGTGGATACACGCCACTGCTGGGAAAGGAGACATGATCATTCTTTTGTTTTAAATCAGCGTTACATGCAAAATAAAGTCCAAATTATTAACTTGTTACCCATGGAGACAAGCTTCATGTGTGCTGTTTTGACACATAATGAGTTTATGCTTAACTGTACAGTTAGTCAGTTTCCCATTAGATGTTTCATGAAGTCAATGAGAATAAACACATGAAGGGAAGCACCGTTACCAAAACTTCTGATGCTATTGTGTTTGCAAAATATGCTTATTCAATGTTTCCATACATCTGATGCTTTTCATGTACCATTTATTTGGTGGAAATCACACAAGAACGTTCCTAATATATTTTGAGTTTACAAAGCTACCAGCTGTGTCTCGTCTTTTTGATTTGAGGACAGAAAAGTTTCCTTCTAAACTTTTACATCTCAGGCCATCTACAGGGATAAAACACCTAACGGTGGGGAAAACGTTTTTCTATTCAGTAATATACTGATATACTATTGTTTATTTCTATAATCATCTCACGTGTACTATCTGACCCTGTCATTGTGGTGTCTGTATAAATGTGTCTCCACTCGTCTTATGGCCACCCACAAACCTAAACTCAATGGTAGAAGATCACAACTAGTGTCTCAATTACCCTTTACAGCAAAAACCCAGAATTTGTTATTGCTGAATGGTATTTTCCGCACTATTAATGAAGCCTCTACCTTGTATACAGGGCGTGGATACTGTCACAACACGAGCTATAATTACGTCACATTGCAGTGGAGTTTTAAAGTACGTAAGTCGCCCGAGATATATTCATGTATCCGGTAACATTATAGTATTGATTTCTAATACACATTAAGCGCATGAATTGATATTTTTGGCAAAAATAGTCCATGGAGGACTAATCGACATCATCTCTGACAATTATGCGTGCAGTTGCTTCGTGTTAATGAGCACCACCCCACGTCTTTTATGAAGCCCACAAACATTAACCGCAGTTATTTTAGCAATACAGAGATCCAACGTAAGATTCTGTTGAGGACATAAAAACGTAAAGCCCCTCGGAACATTCATGAACAGCAGCGTGTAGGCGGCGGGATGGCCTGGCTCGCTAATGTTATCCTAGCATGCTAAAGGCTAACTGCAGCGTACTCCTTCTTACCTTTGTGTTTGGGTTACTCCATGTTTACCGTGAATCTTAGCACTTCTATTCACAACAAATCGATAATGGTACGTGTTCGTTTTATTTATTTCCCATAAATTCGTAACTTTAAATGATTCTATTGAACATAAATAAGCGGTGCGTAGCCGCCTCACTTCCTTTTGTTGTGCGATTTGGTTGCCATGCCATTCCCAAAGTCCCCCTTTACTATGCGCCAAAAATAATTAGCAGGTAGGGGCGTTATTTCTACCAACCTGGCAACCCAGCCTGCGCCGCGCCTGCGTAAACACAAAGTAGGAGTAAGTTTGGAACGAGCTGACTTTATCTATGGGGCTGACGAATCAATTCACAACACCTCAATCAAGGATTATTGCTTCAGAAAAAACGAGAAAGCTTATTTTGAACAATCTAAATTCACACATTTAACATTTAGTAGCCATTTACACCACGGGAAAAACAGGGGTTTTTTGTTTTGTTTTTTTTAGATATTATGTTATCTCTAATATCATAACTCATACCTTTGTATTCTGTTTTTCATTTAAAACATCTCGCAGAAATCCCATAAACAAAAGGTTATTTCTTATGAAAGCTTTTCTCATTCCATCATTACCTCATACAAACTGCAGGTTTTTTTAAACGGAGACATGAAGCTTTGTGTTAAAATATAAAGGAGCTAATTTGTAGTCTGTTAAGGAAACGAGAGCATTTTCCATGAATGAATAGCATATAATAATAATAATAATAATAATAATAATAATAATGATAATAATAATTATAAGAAGAAGAAGAAGAAGAAGAAGAAGAAGAAATTATGAAAATATTTTTCTCTCAGAAAACTAACATCAAGATCATTTTCATTTTACACAAAACATTTTTCATAAAAATGCCTGCAAAAATACCTGCGACTACTATTGCATCTCTCCACAAAACAGCACAACAGCTGTAAACATCCTGTGGATATTATCTATGTCACCATGTCTTTGTACTCCTAACTATTGGTAGGACACTCCAGATCATCCTGACAAGCTCATCCAGACTGTTTCTTCCTCACGCTATCAGTTAATACTAGTGCTTTCAATCAAAATTAACTAATTAATTGCACAATTTTCTGTAATTCATTGCGATTAATTGCATTGTTTTTCTCCTGAAGACTGAAGCTTTTAATAGATATTTATTGAGGGAAAACCATGGAATTAATGTGGACTCAACACACAGAGACTATATTTAAATTCAAAGGCGAGCTTTGCATGAAACTGTTTCTCTCCAAGATCAGCAAAATAATAAAAACATAAATTAATTAATTAATAAACGTCTAACATAAGTCTGGGTTTTGCTGCAGAATTACTACTGTGGTAGTAAAATTCTGCTATTCAGAGTAAAGCTAATGACTTTCACTTTCTCAATCATCTGCCAGGGAACTTTAAAAGGGGAATCTTTCTGCCTTAATATTATTCCACTAGTGTTGTGCTGCTCTGTGGTCACAGTGCTGGGCCCAGAGATGCTGCACATACTGCTGCTCGGGTAAGGGCGTTTAAAAAAATCCAAATAAACAAAACCACGCTAATTTATTTTTTTTATTTTTTTTTATATTTCATTTTAATTTCATATCAATTAATTAAATTAACGCGTTATTTTTTTTACAGCACTAGTGAATAAATTAATAAACAGCTCAAAAATCACCCCATTACCCCAGTTAACACCTGGATATGAAGGATGAGAATTGTTGGAATTCGTACCTGTGTTCCCCTGAATTCCTGCATGTTCGTTTGATCCGGGAGAGGCAGAAAGAGAGTGTTAATTTCTTCAATAATGCATTTAATAATCACACAAACAAGAGTTTACAAAAATGCATATCAGATTATACAATGCTACAAAATTCCATATATCAGAGATTACATCTATACGAGCTCGGACCATTCTTCTCTGCAGACCCAAGAATACAGACCAGGTTTACAATGAAGAAGGGCCCCGTTGCAACGCGGGGTTCATATTTATACATTTGCATACGACACCTCAACCTCACATTGGTCAGTTCCTCGTGATGTATGCGTTGCTATGGTGAAGTCGCTATTCCTTTGTCTCCAAAACTGCTTAAAACTGGTTTTACTCAAAGCTTGTCGTTCCGTGGGACCAAAGTGACCTCTGACCTCTTATCTGTTCCAATCTTACCTTGACCATGAATTGTGCAGAATGGAGCACTGAGGAGACATCGCCAACCAACTTGGGATGTCCCTGAACATTAATTTACAGCTTTGTTTTTCCCAACTTTAGCAGTGGGAGAAATCCCAGCTGTGTAGGAAGATAACAATACAATGTGTTCAGTTGTCTCACAGAAATCAAATGTTTAACTTGTATATTCCTTCAATTCCCCCTTTTGACCTCTGACCACAGAGGTCAATAATTAGCATCAATACCATTACATCTATTAGGCACTCTTCATATAATAGAGTTCATATGTAAGCAAAAGCAACAATCATATACTCAAATAGCAACATACAAAACTTTTAAATGATGGTGACTTGGCACGTCACATGACAGAGAGGAGTGCTCTTTCATCTCCTCTCTTGCTGTCGTCTACTTCTCTGTGTTCTTCTTACTTCGATGTACAGGGGTAGACTGCCCTGACAACCTGACTCTCACACAGGGATTATTCTGCCCTTTCACGTGTGGAGCCGTCTCCTGGATCAGCCGATCCAGGGGCAACTTGCTTCAGATGGTCGGAGGTCTCCTGTAGAGTGCAATGTGGTTCTCCTGCTGGAGTACACTGCGACAGATGGTACCAGGTGTCTCCTTTGCCACTCAGCCGAACAGCATGAGACGTCCTCTCGACGACCTTAAACAGACCCGTCCACCTGGGCTCGGACCACTTCCTCTTTATCACCTTGAGAAGTACCCAGGGGCTGGTGTTGGGGATCTCAGCCGAGTCCCCCTTGCTGCCGGTCCCGGCAACCTGTGCAGAGAACCGAGATTCCAGACATCTCAAAACTTTAAAATACTTCCTCTGTTGCAGGAACGGAGGAGGGTCTTCCGTGCCGGTTCCTGCTCCTGGACCTGGAAACTGTAGTCCTCTCTGCAGTTCAAACGGGGTGAAACCTGTCTGGGAATTGACAGAAGAATCTGACAGCCATTAATGCAATGGGCAGTGCACTTACCCAGTCCATCTTGGTGTCATGACATATCTTACCCAGCTTCGTCTTTAGGTTTCGGTTCATCCTTTCTACTTTTCCCTGTGATTGTGGGTGGTATACTGTTCCAAAAGCATGTTTTAATCCCATCATTTTCTCAACTGCTTGTAGGTCTTTGTTCTTGAAATGTGTACCGTTATCTGACCTGATGCGACGAGGGAACCCATGTGTAGGAATATAATGATTTACAAATGCTTTGATGACAGCTGTTGCATCCTCTTTTTTACATGGATAAGCTTCCACCCATCTGGTGTATGAATCCACTACCACTAAGAGATATCTGTTTCCTTTACATCTATCTCCCATGTCTGTGAAATCAATGATCACTTCTTGTCCCGGTAGAGTTGGTAAACTAAATTTACCAGCTGATGTCTTAATTGATGGTTTAACATTAAAAAACTGACATACTTCACAATCTTGTATGTATGTCTGAACTGTTTCCTTCATGTACGGGTGCCACCAGTGTGACAATCGTGACATTACCTCTGTTTGACCCAGATGTGCTGGTCCATGTGCTTCAGCTATGAGATCTTTTAACAGACCTGCAGGTGGTATTGGCTGGTTCTCCAGTCCGGTCCACAGTCCATCATCCTGCCTCCGTGCTCCATGCTCCAGCCAGCCCTGTCTCTCCTCCGGTGCTGCCGCCTCCTGTTGTGTTTTTACTGACTGGCGGGTAATGTGGTCATATGGTTGATTAATCAGTTTGTGGTTGTCAGTACTTACAATCATCTGCAGTTGAGGTGAATATCCTCCTGCATCCTTTGCAGCCTGGTCTGCAGCGTTGTTTCCTCGTGAGATGTTTGTTTGAGTCTTGTCATGCCCTTTACATTTCAGTATTGCTACTGTGGAGGGTTTGTGAATAGCTTGCAGTAGGTTTATTACATCATCATGGTGTTTTACCGGCTGACCTGTTGTGGTTTTAAATCCTACTCTGAGCCATGCTGGAAGATCAATATGAACAACACTATGTACATATGCGGAATCTGTATAGATGTTTACATTTTTTCCTTCTGCTAGTGTCAATGCTCTGATCACTGCTACTAGTTCAGCTCTTTGGGCTGACTGCGGACCTTCTAATCTTCCTGCTTCTAGCACTTCATGTTGCTCAGTTGTTTCGCTTTCAATTACCACAGCATATGATGCTTTTAAACCATCAGTTTCATGTCTGTAGCAACAGCCATCAGTAAACAAAGTCATGTCTGTTTCCTGCAGTGGGGATGTGTGTAAATCTGGTCTGAGTTTGTTGTCTTGTTCGGTTTTTTCTGTGCAACAATGGGGTTCTCCTTCTGTGAGCTCATCTGCCATATTCACTCCTTCATGCGTGTACATTATATGTGGAGCAAAAACAGTTTTAGACATGTTGTTCTGTCTTTGTGACGACATTGTAAACGCATTGCTTGTGACGAATGCTGCTACACTGTGCGACGTAAGGACATGCAAGGTGTGATTTAGAACAATATGTGCAGTTTTCTTAAGGATTTTTGTAAGTCCTGCTGCATATCTGGCACATGGGGGTTGTTTGTCCTCTGTTGAATCTAAAATGACACTTGTGTACATTATTACACGACGTTCTCCCCCTTGTTTCTGAAAAAGCACAGAAGCAACTGAATGTGGTTGTTCAGAAACATCCAGATAAAATGGTTTGCTATAGTCAGGAATTGCCATGTCAGATGCCTGGGAGAGAGACTGTTTCAAGGTGACAAATGATTCCTCCGCTTCATGTGTCCAATCTAAGATTCCGTTAAGATTGCGCATTCCAACCTCTTGGACCATCGACCGAAGATGGTGTGTATGTTCAGCAAAGTCAGGAATAAATGAACGGCTGTAGTTTGCTAATCCTAAAAAAGATAGCATGTCTTTGACTGTGTTCGGCTTTGAATGATGCAAGATGGATGTCTTGTGTGCTGATGCAATACCTGTGCCACGCGATGATACCAGACGGCCAAGAAACGACACTGTTGGACGACAACACTGCAACTTTTTTCTTGAAACCTTAAATCCCTTTTCATGGAGAAGTAAAAGAAGAGCCTGTGTTGCCATCAAACAAGTGGAGGCATCAGGAGCAGCAAGCAATAAATCATCAACATACTGCACCAGAAGAACTCCTGGAGGTAGTTCTAAATCTGACAGTTGCTGTCTGAGAACTTTATTGAAGATCCCAGGAGACAAGACAAAGCCTTGAGGAAGTCTGTCATAGGTGTATTTTTTACCTTGATATGTGAATGTGAACAGTGGTTTCACCTGATCTGCTAATGGCAGACAGAAAAAAGCATTAGCCAAATCTATACAAGAGAAATATTTATGTTCAGGTGAGAGATGTGACAACGCAGTATGTGGATTCGGTACAGGTGTGGAGGCTGTAGATACAATATTATTTATGGCACGAAGATCATGTACCATGCGATAAGTACCTGCCTCCTTCTTTTTCACCGGTAGAATAGGTGTGTTCCATCCTGTGTCAACTGTTGGGATAACTACGCCAGCTTGGATAAGACCCTGTAGCGTGTCTGCAATCCCCGCCTGTCCCTCAGGACTGGTGTTGTACTGCGGTAGAAAGATGGGATTGGACACAGAGACAGAAAAAGATACCGGTTCCGCAGACTTGCAGAAACCAACATCAGTAGGGCCTGATGACCATAGAGAAGATGGAAAAGCATCCAGAATCTCCTTGGCACTTTCATGGTCATCTCTCTCTCTGCCGTGGTCCCTCTGAATGAGGTGATGACGGAGAGTAGAAGACACGACGTATGACATCTCAATACTGTACATTTCACATGAGGGCGAAAAACTCACCATGGGAAGCGTGGTCACCATCCAATCAGAGGCATTTTTGGCTTGACGCATCATAGGACCCAGATCTTTTGCCTGATGTGATGTACTAATTTGCATAGTTATGTGTGGATATGCCTCACCTGAGTGTCTGTACCACTCTACCTGCTCTTCAGTGAGGTCTACTCCTAAAGCTACTCCTTGCTTTCCTACATACAGTGTTTTTACAGTTAATGGCCACACATGTTCATTTATTACTTGTTCAAAATGTTCTTCATATGTTAAATCTGAATCTCTGTCATAAAACAATGTGCAATGGTATGGATCTAAGGGACCTGTATAAGGATTCAAAGATCTAATCCAGGGCAGCCATTCACAATAGGTCTGCATCATTGTTTCAAAACCAGAGTCACCAGGGTCCAGTTCAGCCCAGTAGATGTCAGCGGTCTGTGGCATGTTCCCCTCATACAGTTCAGGTTGATCGATGGAAGTCACGATGCCGTTGAAAGGTGTTGGATCAGGACCAACAGAACATCGATGTTCAGTGCCATCTGGAAACATCAATGAAAGGCCGTCTGCTGAGCATTTTATCATTACTGCCAGTTTCAACAAGAGATCTCTCCCCAGGAGATTCACGGGACAGTTTTGTGAAAAAATGAAGTTGTGTCTGTGTGTTTGTGATGACACAGCAACATCAGTCAGTTCAGTTAGTGGCAGTCTTTGTGGGATCCCCGAGAAACCTACTAATGGTACAGAGTCTTTGGTCAGCCTGGTGCCCGCTGGTAATTCTCTGATTGATGAAAATCGAGCACCGGTGTCCACCATGAAGCGCAATGGCTGTCCGTTTACCGTAACCATGAGACAAGGGTCTGCCAACGCCCCCTTTCCGGCTTCCCGTGGGCCCTTTCAGAAATGAGGTTGTTGATTCCACCCGAGGACTGGAGCAGCTTCTGGGTTTGGAGCGGCGTGGAGCTGAGTGGGTGGAGTTGGCTGTGTCGGCTGCATAGGAGTCTGCTCACACCCCGTGCCAGGCCATGGTGGTTGAGGGATGTATGGAGGATATCCCATCTGTGCTCCGTTTGGACATTTCCTTGCCCAGTGACCTGGTTGTCCACAAATCAGACAGTTATTGTGAGGTGGTCTGTTACCTGATTGTGTCCCGAATCCTCTTCCTCGACCTCTGGGTTGAGGAGACCCCAATTTCTCAGCTGTGATCTCATCGGTGGCGGTGCCATCATTTGCATTGGTGCCTGGAGGGCAGGGACCTGTGGAGCTTGAATGCACTTCTCTGCATTTTTTCCTGCTTTACTGCGCTCTGAGTGTGTTTTCTTCTCATTTTCCAGCTGCATGCGCATCAGTTGTAATTTTAACTTTTCTACCTCACCCTTTTCTTCCTCTGCCTGTTTCATGTGTCTCATAAAGTGGTGAGTGAAATGTGTTGTCCATCTGGTGTCGTCAGCCGTATGCATGTCAGGATTGGCTTCCATCGCCTCCCGTACAGGTGGTGGTACGCCTCTTAGTACAGCTGATCTGAAAGAGAGAAGAAGAATAGGGGTGGAGCTGGGGTCAACTCCCGTTCTATCAATCCAATCCGCTCTGGCCCTTTTAACAAATGCCAGTGCGTCTTCTCCTTCCTTGGGGCGATACTGACACTCTGCAATAGGAGCAAGAGAAACAGGATAAAGTTTACGCAATGCATCACCAACTCTTTTTCCCATTTCACTGGTAATTGGGTGCTCATTTGTTACAACAGTGATGTCAGCTTCTTGTTCAAATGCATTCATTTCTGACACAGTCATTGTTCCTCCTAATAAAGCGCGCAGATCACCTAACGCCATTACAGCGTGACCAGTGGCAGACACAACAGCCTGCATCCACTTGCTCCCACCCTGTGTCAGAGGGGGGAGTTTCTCCTTGATGCAGTTAAGGTCCATGGGTTTCCAAGGTTTGTAGTCATAAGAATGTCGATCCTCATTCCAAACCATTGGAAGTTGCAGATTATGCATGTCCCCGACAGTGGCGCTCATATTTACAGGAGATGAGCTCCGGACTCCTGGTCTATGATGCATGGACCGCGTAGATGGTCCTGCTTCAGTCTGAAACAGAGGCTGAAATGTTAGCGGCTGACCGCAGTCAGAGGGTGTTTTCAGGGTTTTCTGTGTGTGAGAAACATGTTGAACTCTCCTTTGAGGTGAGCTGCTACTAGATCGGTTGCGATGTTGTGTGGACTGCCAGATGTAGTTCACATCTGCGCTGCATTGTGAAAGTGGTGGTGGTGAAATGCTACGTGTTCTGCGTCTCTGTTGCATCTCTTTCTCATATCTAGCCCCTAAGTTGACTGACTCCCTGTGACCTTCTTCCTGAATGTGTGGACGTGTTGTTGGTGATCTGTGGTAGCTGAGTGGTGCTGTAGAACCTTCATAATCAACATCCAATGTGCCATTGTTAACATAAAGTGTGGGCATTTGTGTAGCTGCAGAGGGTGCAGAGTGAGTGTGCAAATCACTCCGCTGCTCAAGATAAGGAGGAGGAGGGGGTGGGGGGGCAGGAGTCTCCACTCCCTTGAGGGAGGGGTAGAGAGACAGGCTGGTCTGGGTGCCCCGAGCTTCCGGATGTGCAGGCTTTTGCAACTGTGGAGCGGAGGGAACCATTCTCTCTCTCTCTCCACTGGACGTATCCTGTAAAGACTTAGACAGACTCGCATGAACACCTAGTGAATGGGTCAACCCTTGCATTTCTCGCAACTTCTTAATTCTTTTCTTCGATCCCCAATTCCTTTTTTTCTTTTCCCCTTCGTCCTTACACATTCTCTGCACACATTTCTCAACCTCTATCAGTGTTTTAAACACATCATATTTACTGCAATTAACAGGAAATAAACCTTCTCTCTGCCATTTTTCAACACTTACCTTAGTCTTCTTTTTCACTTTCTCAGCCTTCTTCCTTGTACTTTCAGAACTTCCCATCTGATTAAATACCCTCTGCAATTGATCCCCCACCGTCATTTCCAATGTAGGCACATTTCCCCAGTCGAACCAATCTCTCTCTCGATCAAACTCACCGTCCATTTTTTACAGTTGTAATGTTTGACCACATGCAGTTCGAACAGACACACTATTCAGATCAGATGTTTGGAAAAATAAAAAATAAAAAATAAAAAATAAAAAAGATCTCCCCTGTTTGCTCGCTGTAAGCTGTCTTGAGGAGAAAAGAAAAATGAGGGAGAAAATGCTAATTCTCTCTCTCAGGTCTTTCTCACTACAACCGTGTGCGGGGCAGATCAACACTCTTATTACCCTTTGGAATGCGTACACACACACACACACCTGCACACGCACACACACAGTCCAAGCACCAACTGACCCAGACAGCCTGCTGCACAGCCTGTCTGCCCTCAGCCAGAGCTCAATCAGTATGCGTGGATTTGGCACTATTGCAACCACTGAGATTTTGTGCATATAGACAATTATTTCTTCAATGGACACAGACTTAACAGTTTCCTTGAGACAAATTTAACAAACAGACAATAATTGTCTCACTCACTCTTACAGCAGCTTTTAAAATATCCCGGACTTCACACAGTTTTTCATTCACTCTCACTTTCACACTTCTCAACACATGATTAAACAAACAGCAGCGCGTCGAGTGTCCTTCACTCTTTGGTGCGCTCCAGCCTGTTACTACCAGGCGATCCAGCACCGAACCTATACTTTGACATGCCAGTCTGGGTGTCCGAATCCCTATTAGAGAGGCTACAACCTCTTACTTTTAGGTGCTCCGACACCGGACCTTTATTTTGACATACTAGTCTGGGAGTCCAGATCCCTATTAGAGAGGCTACAACCTCTGCGGCTACAACCGCTTAATTATAGTGCTCCGACACTTTTTAATGTCTCTGGTATATGCAATTTTATCTCATGCCAAATATAGCTTCTAAATCTGAGTTAAATTTAACAATTATTTTACAGTGTAGAATTCAAACAACCGGACTCAAACTGAAGACTTTTCAAAAGGCGTCTTCTTACCTTCAATTGTGTGCACTGTTGAGTCCGGCCACTGAAATCCTCCACCTCTCTACAACCTCTCGTCGGATCACGTCGGGGTCACCAAACTGTTGGAATTCGTACCTGTGTTCCCCTGAATTCCTGCATGTTCGTTTGATCCGGGAGAGGCAGAAAGAGAGTGTTAATTTCTTCAATAATGCATTTAATAATCACACAAACAAGAGTTTACAAAAATGCATATCAGATTATACAATGCTACAAAATTCCATATATCAGAGATTACATCTATACGAGCTCGGACCATTCTTCTCTGCAGACCCAAGAATACAGACCAGGTTTACAATGAAGAAGGGCCCCGTTGCAACGCGGGGTTCATATTTATACATTTGCATACGACACCTCAACCTCACATTGGTCAGTTCCTCGTGATGTATGCGTTGCTATGGTGAAGTCGCTATTCCTTTGTCTCCAAAACTGCTTAAAACTGGTTTTACTCAAAGCTTGTCGTTCCGTGGGACCAAAGTGACCTCTGACCTCTTATCTGTTCCAATCTTACCTTGACCATGAATTGTGCAGAATGGAGCACTGAGGAGACATCGCCAACCAACTTGGGATGTCCCTGAACATTAATTTACAGCTTTGTTTTTCCCAACTTTAGCAGTGGGAGAAATCCCAGCTGTGTAGGAAGATAACAATACAATGTGTTCAGTTGTCTCACAGAAATCAAATGTTTAACTTGTATATTCCTTCAGAATGAATGCATGTGCACTTTTCAACTTATCTTGCACGTTAAAGTTACACATACAGCACTCATCCAGAATGGTTCAATTGCTACTTAAATTTTTCTTTTAGCCTTTGGATGGCAATATTATGCAACACTTTCTCCCAGTTATGGTTGTTTTTTTCCCCCCTGTTTTATTACACTATTGGCTTTATTACATTTAAAATGAACACAATTGTTAGTTACATCATTGGAAGATATTAACTTGTTTATGTCGCTAAACAAATTGAACTTTAACCATTGCACTATGTGTAAATTATTTATTGCAAAAGTGGCTGGTGCCAGCCAGCAAAGCTTGACCTTAGATTTTTCACCCTACAAAAATGGTTAGACAAGGACACAAACAGCACACACAGTCATTTTTTAAATCAGGATCATTTGTCTGAGGGTTCAGGGTTTATTAAAGTTCCCAGTATTGTTGACCTATTCCAGTTCATTGAGAGACCACTCCCCCACATCTCTTTATGTTTGATTCCAAAGGTCTTTGACCACACGCTTTAAAAGGACTCCATCATCATATAGTTCAGCATTCTTGTCCCCTCTAACTGCAAAACCTTTTTACCTCCACAATGGTGGGTCTTAATGCTGTTAATCTCCACACTTTTGTTAACATCTATTATTTTGTCTAGTTTTGTTGACTTTTGTGTTTGTAAATATGAAAATGCATATTATTATTGGAATTTTTCATCTATATCGCCATGTGAAGATACTAAGGAATTATTTTTGCATGGTGAGATACATTTTGGGATTTTGAGTGAACTAGTAACAGTGAATTGTTTTTGTTTTGTTCTGTTTTTCCTCTTAAGAAATTGTTGGCTGTGACTTTGCTGCTCAGTGCTCTAGTCGCACTTTCACATTCTGCCTGCTATCTTAAGCCTGCGTCACCAGGTAAACACACACGCACACACACACACACACACACACACACACACACACACACACACACACACACACACACACACACACACACACACACACACACACACACACACACACACACACACACACAATCCCACACAGCACAATTCTAACTAAGCGGAAGAATATTCATCATTTCTTTTTTCTACTTTCAGGAATGACCCACTGCCAAGACGACGTGGATAAATCATGGCATCCAATCGGATCTCAATGGAGAAACAGCAAATGTTATGACTGCACTTGCAGTGAATGCTGCGCCGGGTAAGCAAACAGATCCCAGCAACTGAAAATTATCTTTACGTTTCCTGCTCTTAACCAGGTGTTTGTTTTGTGTTTACAGATATAGCACCCCGCGACAAATCCCAGCAGAGTGTGTGTCAGTGTTTGTCCCGGAGAGATGTGAATACGTCGTGTACAGGAGAGATAACCCATCTGTGACTTGCCCCATCTATTCCGCTGTAGGAAAGTGATGGAGTTATCACCATGGGTGGCCTGAAAGTCTGCATTGAGCCTGAGATTTTAACAAGTATTGATAAATATTGTTATGATCACAGAATAAAATAAATATGGAACCAAAAATGTTTAGCATGTCTGTTAAACCATATAAAGGCATTACATGGGATGTGTTTTCATTTGTCTTTGTTGCTCTATTAAAAAAATAAACTTGGCCTTCACTACAGAACCGCTTCCATTCTTTATAACTGTGGTGATTCTATAACTCTTAGTTCAAAGAAGCATGGACATCTTGCCCTTTATATACTACTAAGTCAAATGTTCTACCTTGACTAACATATATCGCTGTATAATAATGAAATATTTTTAATCATACAATGAATGGAAACTCATTTGTTTATGAACAAAGTTCTCAGGCAACAAATCAATCTGAATTTCAATGAGTCAAGATCATTTTAAATTTTGGCTCAGATATTAAATAAATCATTACATTATAAATGATGACCTACTTGTTGGGTTGCACAATAACATAGACTCACATAGCACTTCTGACTCACAGCATCATATTCCAGGTTTAAATGTGGGCTTTTTTGTTGTTGTTTGCATGTTCTCCCTGTGCTGTTTGGATTGTTTGCAGGGAAGTTGATTTACTCCAAACGTATAACAGCTATTTGTGTTACTCTTGTATGAGGTTGTAGCGAAGCCTCTTTGTAATGTAAAAGTAATATTGATGCACATGTATGTTTTTTTTTATTGTTTCATGGATACATATATGCATGAGTCCTGACGCGTATGCAAATGATATTTTTGCATGAAAAACAATGATGGTGGTTGTTAAGGTAACCAGTGGAGGAGAATCACACTTGAGTAACAGACTTTTCTCTGATGCCAACTGCAAATGGCAGAGGCTTCGATTTTGTCATTCACAAATTATTACAGCATGGCAGGACGAGATGAAACACACAAAGCACTTCACTCATAGTTTCAACATTCCACTTGTTAAACTAAACTAAACTCAACTAACTAACTGGACTACAAAACACAACACAATCACTCACAACAGTACCAAAACCAACAAATCAGCCCTTGCAATCAGCTCAGTGATTGCTACAGTACATTACATATCATTGACTTGTTTTTACCTCATTTGGTTATCATATGATATTTAGCAATTTCAAAGACTGACACAATATAAAAGTAATATTATATATACATATATACCCACATCATAAAACTATTTGTACAAGCTTATTGACGTCCCCATACTCCTGTCAGTCTTGTTTAGACACCTAATGGAGTCCAAAAATAAGTCAACAGTATAGGTTGAACACAACTGGGAAGCTGTGTGAAGAAATCCCCAAAAACGTGCAGAATGACATCCAGAAAACAAATAAAACAACGCAGTCACAGAAATGGAGAGAATCTGTTTGGAAAAATCAGATAGAGATACTTTATTACACCCCAGATTAAAAGCAAACAAACAAAAGCTCAACAACATTCCTGGAGATTATGCAGACAAATGGAGATTATGCAGACAAATGGAACCAAATCACACATGGATTCTGGTCTTATGCAAAAATACAGCCTTTTCTGAGAGAGTACACACTCAAGCTCTCCATGAAATCTTTGCATATGAGGTCCTTCAAATCTGCTCAGTCTTGTTCACTTGAATGAAATCATTTGAACAGAGGACCAATACCTGTTCAAGATTCTCTAGGCAGCAGTCAAGAAAACCGTCACAAAGAACTGGCTCATGATGACGGAGGCACCAACTCAGAAAAACTGGGCATCAATAATAGAGGACATTCTTACTCTGGTGAAGTGTATCTATACATTGAGAATGTGAGGATCCACCTTCACTACAAACTGTGACAAACGGCTCGATTATGGCTGAACATTAGAGGACTGAACTACCTCATATTCCCACAATGTTCTGTTCTGTTCTGTTCTGTTCTAAAGAAGTGGGGAAAAAAGTGGAAAAGAACTGCACTTTTACTGAAAATAAGAGCACGGCTTGCTTAAAATCCCCATAATACTCCCTGGATGATCCCAATGTTGACTTTAGTCAAACATATCTGCTCCAGAGTACCTGTGAGAGAAGAAAAGAATGTCAGAAAAAATGTTGTTATATAAGAAACAGATTCCTTTAAATCCAGATAGACATTGAATTTGTTGTCTGAATTACATATTTTAACCACACTATAGTAGCACCGAGTGACCATTTTAAATAAAAAAAAAAGACACCACTGAATCTGCAACATGTACATTATGTATTCATTCAGAAAAACAATTGAAAATATTTTTTTCCATCAAAAGAGAGAGAAAACAAGGAAGAACATTGTAAAATGTTCACTATTGATAATGATAATGCTAATGCTAATGCTAATGCTAATGCTAATGATAATAACAACAACAATATAAAAAAATAATAATCATAATAATCATAATAATAATAAAAAACAACTTTATTTGTATAGTACTTTTTTAAACACTTTTTTAAAGCCGAAGTGCCAATATATATCTTCATGTTAGATGGTTTTGCCAAGTGGCTGTTCCTGTGAGAGATTTGTCTGGCAATGATGAGCCATGGGGTCCGTTTCACGAAGCAGGTTTAAGAAGCCATGGGCTTAACACCGAGCTCTGAATTGAGTTACACTGAGACAGAAAACGCGGAGTTTTCGGTTTCACGACGCCGGATTTTGATCAGTTTGATGAACTCGGAGTAGTTTCACCTGGAGTCAAGCGCGTGCACCACGACTCTAAAAAGACCGCATCAATGGAGCCCCGATTCAACGAGTCACCATGACAACTGAGACGCGGAGGGCGGAGTTTTTGACGCCAGTGGAGCAGGAAGTATTGATCCGATCATATGGCGAATATGAACGTATTAAAAAAAAAAATGCAACAGCGCAGCGGCTGCTAAAGAGAGGGAGGCGGCGTGGAAGAAGATTGCTGCTCAAGTGAATGCGTAAGTTCAAACGTCTTTGTCATCGCAACATTACTGCAAGGGAATACTACTTGATGGTAGCTTATTAATTTATTTCGTTTGGGTGCAATTCCGCGGGGGAGAAGCCTCTTGGCAGCAGCTGAAAGTGAAATATAAAAACATTGTCCAATCGGGTAAGACCGCTGCCAATTTAATTGTTAATCAATACATTTCTTAACGTAATTTCGATCATGTGTGACATTGTACAGTAAATATCAAGTGGCCATTGGACTGTGCAGGTGTTTTATTCCCAACATAATGCTGTTTTCAAACACATAAATGTCTTCTCACCCATATCATGTGCTGTCAAATAATTAAGGCTAAACTAAGACAGACTTTACTCAGCCAACAGAAAGAAGGCAGATGCCTGTAAAACGGGTGGTGGCCCAGCACCTCCACCTTTAACAGAGGCAGAGGAGCCCTAAGCCAGAATGTTGGGAGGCCAGTGGCTGAGGGAATCCCTGGAGGAGCTCCTCTTCAGAGCTCACCCCTCAAGATACCACTTCCTTCCTAATATATAATATGCCGAGGCCTATATATCTCTTTAAGCCTCCTTTTGTTCATTTTTATTTCCCCATCATGTCTTTTTTTGTTGTCACCCAACAGATTGTGATGGTGCTCTCTGCCTGCTGGACCCCCTCATGCCACAACAGACCTTGTAAGTAGGCAACACTCCAAAGATCTTGCAAAATGGCAGTTTAAATATACTGAAACATATTCATCTAGGATGAAGAGTACGAGGAAACCCTGTCTGCTGCCTTTACAGAGGAGGATCCACAAAGGCCTATAGAGGTATGATAGTTCTCATCCTGTTTACATTTCTGAAACATTGTGGTGGAATAAAGAGTGATATTTTGTCTACACTGAAGTATTGACACATTATTTTTAACAGGGCATGGCTGGGCAGCAGCAGGAGGGTACCTCAACATTCACTGCAACGACTGACAGTGAGACAGATGTTCAGTAAACACCAGAGGTTCATTCTGTGCAACTGTAATATTTGAATGTCCTCCTTATGTCCTCCCAGTTATCTGTAAAACAGATCTATAGACTCCACCTGCTCCAGAAGATGGAAAACACTGCTAAGGAAATGCAGATGTGTAAATTGAACTACTGGAGCACAAGTTAAGGGTGGGTGTACAGTCCCAGGTGAATTATGCTATCTACTAACTACATTAACTAAACTAGCTCTTGTATTTGTAGGAATTAAAAAAGACCAAATTAATTGTGCATCATGTCTTTATTTGGTGGTGGTGGTGGTGGTCAGACCCCGAAGTGATGATGGCATATGGTGTCTCTGACAGCTCTGCCATTTGCGAGGAAACTCAGCGCAACACACAATATCTGCTATGACGTCAGGGCAAGGCTCAGCTGGTGATGTTGCTAATGTACAGAGCGATTAAACTGTGGATGTGCATAATGGTCTCTGCAGTAAAACGTACCGCTCAAAAAGGAAGGTGTCTGCAAATGCCAGTACATCTATGCGCGGTCTGATGATGCGAATATTAAATTCTCGGCGAAGTAATGCTGCGCCTTCATCAATCGGATCATTATCAAAAGCACATTCCATATTGAGGGAATAAAGTTGACGTCTAATTTGCCTCGGGAATAAGGCACTGCAGAACTGTTTCGCCAAAACTCCCCCGCTGAATGAGGAAATGAAATCCCGTGTCCGTTGGAAAGGGGGCGGAGCCAGAGCAAAACTCCGTGTTCACTGACAAAAACCTGCTCGCGACCAGGTTAGTTCTAGAGCGTCTGTTGCCCCGGTAACTGACCGGGAGTTGACGTTACACCGCTTCGTGAAACAGGCTTGAGTTACCCCGCTTCCTCCGGTTTGAGTTACCTCCCTTTGTGAAACGGAAAATCCCGCATTTCCCTCAACTCGGTGTTCAATTACCTGGGGTAATCCTTAAACCTGCTTCGTGAAACGGACCCATGATCTGCTCTACACTAAACAATCTCTGACTTCACTGAATAAATAATAACAGATCCCAGTCTTGTTTAACACTATAAATGAAAACTCTAAATTGGTTTTATTGTAACAAAGATTTGCTCCTCTCACGGTCGTATTTTATACATCACATACACTCATTTTAGTTTGATTTCGAACTTCTCATTGACTTCAAGTGGGCGGCTCATGGTCAGCCAAAGGAGCATAAAGCATGTCTGGTCTGTTTAACCAATGTTTCCACTGTGGAATAAACCATTAAGCTGAAAACACTATATATTGACTGTTTTTTATTTGATTGTTGTCTGAACTGATGTTGGGAAAAACTTAATTGTGTCTGTCAGAGAGGAAAATATTCATAATTGTCACATAATGTACATACTGCTGGTGCAGCAACTCCCTCAGCTCTGTGTTCTGCTGCTCCACCGTCTCACTCTCAGAGGTACGATCACACATTTCTGTCAGCATGGTTCTGAGAAACATACACACAAACACAAAACCATTCACTTGATGCAGTTAAACCACAGCGGTGTGTTTGTCCACTCACTGGCTCTTCCTCAGTTGGACCTCCACTGCGTCCCACAGTCTGAGTTTATCCTCAGAGATGATGTTGCCCAGACTCTCCCAGTAGGCTTCGGCCGCTGCGGAGTCTTCGCCTTCGAGAAGCCGGGAACGAGACTGTTCTTTAATGAAGTTCCTCCTGGCAAAATGAATGACAGCATCAAACAAAACTGGTGTGGAATCTTTTCAGCGGCTGAGACTAACGCTGGGTTTTTCACAACGGATGCACTGGATGTGGGTCTACCCCCTGTGGTGCTCGAGGAAACTTTTCAGAGCGAGCAGGATATTGTTGCGGTCCATCAGCCCAGCGCTCATCTTTCCTGCCTCTTCTGCCCTGTCACCACCACAAACATCCTACACGCAAACAATGGACAGTAAAGTACACAAATAAAACTGAGACCATTTTGTACAAGTCAACGTTCACGGTGTCACCAACAACAAACAACCCGACTGCTCCTCCTCACCTCAGCCTGCTCTCTCTGCTGACGATCGTAATCCAGGAGGAAAAGAGTCAACTTGGACACGTCCTTGTCTTCGATGCCCAAAGTCTGAAAGACAAACCAGAAGGGTCGTTATCTACCTCTTGATCACTTCACAGCGAGTCACATATATCCTGAAATTACATATCAAACACATTTTTATTTTCTAAAGTAACAGCAGGAATGATGTCGGTTCACATCTGGACTTTTCCATGAAGAGGTTCAATGTTTTTCCCCGTGTGTGTTTGTGCTTTGGGTTTTCCCACTTTGCTTCTACAGTCCAAAAACATTCTTTTAAGGCTTTTTATGTCTCTCAAAATAAATATGGAAGTGTTGGTCTGTCTCTCCACGTAATGTTTATCCTGCCTTCCTTCACCCAGAGCCAGCTGGGATCAAGTCCTGCGCCTGTGACCCTGTTTTACATAAAGCTGTGAGCAGATGGATGGATGGTTTGCTCTATCTCAAACAGGTAAGACCTTGTGAAGCAGCCACAAGACACTGAAGACACTTTACATGCTTGAGGGAGCAGTTAAACGATTACCGACTTTATACTCACACAAAGAAGGGAAGCCAGCTTCACACCAGTTTGCTTCTCCGGCTCCACGGAAGTCAGTATATTCAGCAGAACATCTGTCATCAGGAAACCCTGTGATGGGAGGAGGGCAACAGTTTTCTTGTTTTTAAATATACGCACACTCAATTCTATCCAATATCCGTTACAATTCTTGGCCGCATTCTTTTTTTTAAACTTCTGCCAGGACCGTTTCCACAGATTAACACATCAAAGTTTCACGATTTAAAAATTTTTTCATGACATAAACATGTATGATGATTCAAACCGCTTCATCACACAGCATCTCCACCACCGTCTCCAGCATCTTCTCTTCTTCCTCCAACTCTGCGTTGCTCTCAGCATGCACTGCTTTCCCTTCTTTGTCTGTCTCCAGGTGCAGACTCTCAATAGCCTGCGGGCTCCGTCCAACTGAGGCCTCCATCATTGGTATTGCAGAAGCTGATTCAGTCTGAAGCAGCTGTTGAGCAGGAACTGTTGTTTGGGGCCTGATGGGCCCACAGGCATCCATGAAAGCCATAGGAGGTGGTTTCCAAACTAAACCCAGGTGACCGTGAATCAGCGAGTCAATTTCCAAGGCTTTTTTCACACACAGTTTGACCTCGGCATCGATGGTTCGCCACACCTCCTCGTACTGTCTGGCGTCGGCGCGAGCAAAGTGTCTGCATGAAGGGAACGAGAGGCGCGGGAGGAATAGAAAAGTAGATTTAAAAGAACAAAAAAACATTTATACTTCACAACCATAATGTGACTCACTATGACTCACTTGACTTGGCCTTGCAAGCGTTCATATCGGTGCATGGAGCGTTTATAGTCATCTAAAAGTGGCCGGTTCTTCTTTGTAAAGTCTTCGTTTTCCTCAGCAAGGTTGGCTTTCAAATCCTTAATTTCTGACTTCAAACTGAAATACAAAGGGATCCATGTCACGACCTGGGTGTGCTTGTGCATGCACGCGTACGTGTTTTAGACAAGCCGTCTACCTGAGGAGCTGCTTTCTTAGTTTAGCCTCGATTCTGGTCTCTTTTTCGATAAGTTCCATTGTTGTGTCTTTCACCACTAACTTGGCGGCCAGTTTTTTCTTTTTTCTCTCCGCATCCTGCAGAGACCGGCGTAAAACTGGTCAAAAAGTTATTTCATTGTAGGCAATATAAATCAGAAACAACAACGTTTTCTTTTGTAAGAAACATAAGAGTTCACCAAATAAAAAGCCAGTTGGTGTATCTGTGCAAACCTGCCACTCCAGCAACTGTTTCAACTCCATGACGATATCCTCTCTCGTCTTCATTACTTCCTGCTGGATTTTCTCTTGACATTTCTCCATTGTCGTTTTTGTGAGCGTTTCCATAGTTTCCTGCACCTCGACAACGTTCAGAAATCATCAGACACTGATATATGTAAGACACCAGCATGCCCGTGACTGCTGCTTTACACCGACGGTCCTCACCTCGTTGTTGCCGAGTGCCTTCAACTCTTGTTCCAAACTGACCTTGTCATCTGAATGTAGCATTTCAAATTCCTTCATATAAACTCTCTGCCAAAATGTAAACACAAGAATCTGAATCATTAAACAGGGGTTGTTATTAAGAGAGTTGAGCGCAGTCGAAATTGAGCAGGTGCAGTAAACCAGACGAGTCTTGAGGGAAAAACCATAGCAAAACACATAAAATAACCAAATACAAACAAAACAATGTTTTGGGTTTTTTTTTTTTTTTTTTTGAGTAATCCTTTTGGTATTTCACTCTGGAGTAAAATATTAGAGACAGACATAACTATCCATAAAAAGTTTTACACTGCTTACAAGAAGGTAAAAATATGACAGACAGTTAACTAAGATGAAGAAAATGTTCCTTTTTCTTACTGAAACAATAAGAACCTTAATTGGACCCACACATGTCCTCGTACCTCAATGTCTTTCAGCTCCTGGCTGTAGGCCCTTGTCAGGACGTCGATCAGGTGCTGGTGTCTCTCCATGAGCAGGTCAATCTCCTTCGCATTTTCCTTCAAGGTCTTGTCATGAAGTTCATTTCTCCTTTTCACCTCCTGTTCAGCAGCAGAGAAGACTAATTATGCACACAGCTTCGAGGGTTCGGTTCTCATGTGGTATTTCTTGTACTTAGTGCGTCTATAAATATGAAATAGTAGCTTGATAGGCTGAGACACCTGATGCAAGTCATTGAGGAGCTGTTTCTTTTCTTCGAGAACAACAGCACACAACTGCTGCTGGCTCTTCAGGGCTTTCTCCAACTCCTGAGGGATCATCTCTTGATCCGTGCTTTTGAGCTGCCATCCTTTCGAGAGCTCCTCAAAATTTGCCTGGGTGGACTTTATATCCTTTTCCAACAGCTCCAGTCTGTGTGGTGGAAATTTAAAAAGACCACCGTGAAACACATTTAGAGAATGAAAGTCAGATGAAGGTGTAGTGCAATTTGACATAAAGCAGATTGAAAAGATGAGTGAAAGATTTGCCTGATTTTGCGAGCTTCCTCCAACTCGGCCCTTCGCTTCATCTCCTTGGCATCAGCTGCTGTTATGATGTTGGTTACGGTTGTAGTTAAATCTCTCTGCAGGTTGGCCAGCTTCTGAATAGTGATGCACATGAAATAAGAAAGTAACATTTTCTAAATAAAACTGTGTATAGTTTAGTTTAATCTTAAGTGATTATAAATCAGTTATGCTCATACTATATCAGCTTCTGCATCAAGGTGGTGACAGAGATTAAAACAGGTTTAAAAAAAAGCAAAGACTTATTACCAGCAATGCATTAAGAATGAGCTACAATAACACTGGTGCACCGGGTCCTAAACATGCACTCCTACGAATCAGATGTTGGAGACCCTCTCCACAAACTCTCCAACAATAAATAGGGGCTGAATGTCAGTGTTTATCTTCCTGTAATCCACGATGACCTCCTTTGTCTCTTTGGGGTTCGGGATCAAGTTGTTCTCTCTGCGTCACACTGACTGCTGCTCCACCCCATCCCATAGAGATAACACTATGATATCACCACGTTCATTAGGTTAACACACTGAAATTAAAGCTGCAAGCAGCGTTGAATGGGTCCTCGCACACCCACATGCTCTGCTCTGGCTTGGACTATAATTTGGAATTTAAAACAACCTTCATACTGTCTTCCTCCTCCTCCTCCTCTTGCTCATGTTGGCTCTCCTTTAAGTCTTGTCTGACCTCCAGGATGGGTTTTTGTTCAATCAGCAGAGTGGAGAAACTGAGAAATAAAAAAATAAAAAAATGTTGATCAGAATTACACATTAAACGTCACGTTAATTTCGTCAAATGACACAAAGTTACCTCGTCGTAGCGTCTTCAATTTCGGACAACACTGATAGTTTTGGGTCGCTATCAACTCCCTCCATGTCGAGAGTGTGTTGTGTTCAAGTTGAAAACCGATATGATGAAGACTCTACGAGTCGGCTTCGTGGGAGTTTGTTTGACAAACGTTGCCATGGCGACAGAGCCACCCGTGTTGCTTTCACGTGTCCTCGTAAAAGAGAGACATTTGTTCTCCTGTCACTTAGATCTTTGTCGGTTCTTAGGTACAGAAGACTATTAGGGCCACTGAAGAAGAAAAAAAAATCAGAGGTAAAAAAAATTAATAATTAATGCACTTCAAGAAAAAAAGACGAAAATCAATGTCAACTTTTTTTTTTTCATTATGCAGACTGTTTGTGCAAAATGCCTGGCAGGCAGTTTGAAGAGCTGGTAAAACTATACCTTAGAAGCTTTAGTAACAAAGAAATCCTTTCGCTTTCAGCTCACAGACACGGTCCAGTTATTAGTATTAGGACGTTGATGAGACAGAGCCGAAAACTGAAACGTTTCCGAAGGATAAACCACAACAACCGGCTTGGAAGAAGTGGTCCCAATTATACAGCTAAATTATCGGGTAATGGACAAACGCAAGGCTATCGATGGCTGCACCTGCACGCAGGTCAGCGGGGGGTCCGTGCCAGCAACCATACAGATGGTTTTGCCGGAGTCCGTAGTTTCGTGTATGGACGCAGCATCATGGTGGTGGAACCTGAGGAAACAAAGTGCAGTGATCCAATTCTGCTTCATAAACATTGTCCAGGTCGGTTTGGAAACCCATGATGTTGGCACCCCTGGCCTCTCCTTCAGTCACCTGGATGGAATTTAACAAAAGCAAATGGGTGTTAACTTTCTTATTCAAGTTGATATAGTATACACAGAAATCATACCCATATATGGCCACCTTTCAAAGTGAAGTCCAAAGTAAACTTATTACTGCCGTTACTGTACTCGCAGCCAGATGTTCACCCACACCAGACACCTTGTCGTGTCAGGTAATTACAGACCGACAAGGCTGCAGCGCTCTCCAAGGTGCTGAACCTGTCAGCAACAAGTAATATCAATAATCTAGAGATAAACTGAGAGTGAGGGAAGGGATCTATGCATCACACACTCCATTGTGAGTCCCTTGATTCATAGTGAATGCTATTTTTTTTTTCTTTAAATACATGCAGGCATGCACACGTGCACACCCTGCATTTAAGAGCACTGGAGCTTACGGCAAGGTCGAGTACCACTGTCCAACAATTAGAAAATTTAATTACATAAATACATGGTTACTGGCATTGTTAAAACAACAAGCACCACGAAAGCACACAAATCACAACAACTAAAAAAAAAAAAAAATCTTTATTTCTACCTCCTGCTCTAAACCAGGTGTTTGTTTTGTGTTTGCAGATTTGGCATCCCGCCTCGTTTTCCACGAGAGTGTCTGTCAGTATTTGTCCCGGAAAGATGTGAATACGTTGTGCACGTTATTGCTACGAGTGATCTGAAAGTCTGCTTTGAGCCTGAGATTATAATAAGCAGTATGTACAGAGACATGCATTTGAGATGTCCATAAATTGATCTTAGGAAGAGAGAGAAAATGACGGTGTGTCATTGAAAGACCCTCCAGCAGATCAGGAGAAGAGCTGAGAGGATCAATGGTATCTCTCCACCCTCCCTTGATATTTACAGCAGCCACTCCACCCGCAAAGCCCTTGACATCACAGGTGATCCCATCCACCAACCCACCCCACCCATCACACAGCTTCCAAGAGATTGAGAGATAGCTCCATCCATCAGGCTGTCGGGATGCTCGACTCTTTACAAACTCGTTCTCTCTTGACCCACTGCACATACAGTATATAAACTACCAGGTGTCCCGAGTCCTCAAGTGGGCATTCTGCTCAGAAGTAGCTACTCCTCACCACGAGGTGGCAGAAAAAGCCAGCGCACGCTGATGTCTCTCGGTATGGAGGGAGAGAGAGAGAGGGAGAGAGAGAGAGAGAGAGAGAGAAGAAAAAAGTTCATCATCCACTGTTTGTGGCTCTTTCAGTTGCATGGCCTTGCCATTAATAAAAAGCAGCAGCAGGAGTGTGAGGCTGTGGAGCTCCTCTCATCTTGATGCTCTGCAGGGCCCAGTGATGAGAGGCTCCCAACAACACTGAGACCCACAACACTCATGACGTCTCTCTCCAGTCGTCTTCCACCTCCGAGTTACACTCTCTGCTCTGGATTAATGCTCTCGTTGTGCTGAAGCTATTTGTTAAAACAAGGACCTACAAGAAGGAATAACTTTTTTTTTTTTCTTTTTCTTTCCCAATTCAAGTTTTCTTTCTTGATCATCTACCTTGCATGAGATTTTCTTGTGCTGGAATAATGTCATTGTGCTGGAGGAGAACCTCATGGTTTCCAGTGGTGATTGCTGCTGCGCTGGCTGTTGTTAGTGCTGGTTCTGCTGGACCGAGCCAGGACAGGAGGCAGGCGTCCTCCTGCTATGGAGGGTTTGATCTCTACTTTGTTTTGGACAAGTGAGTTCCCTGACACACATCACCCGACTGTGTTGCTGAGAAGAAGTGGACACGATTGCTTCTGTCGACCTGTTGCTTAATACTAAAATCCAACATGGTATTTCTATTGATTTGAAAGGACATGTGTTAATCTGCATTAAAAACGTAACCATCGTTACATGATCCCATATGCATTATAATATGGGCTAATTAAGATTCTCCCAGTGATAATCTTGGTGCTCAACATGTTTTAATAGCCTGTCATCACTACCATTTCTGTTATAATAATCTATTCAATATTAGATAAATTAATCCTCTAATAGAGCTCAATCTTCATTTCATCCTGCATAATAGTGACGTTTCACTCTCCATTCCTCACGCAATAAGTTCTTGTGTTTATTTTGGATTTTTCCAATTTGATTTATGGACAATGCCTGATCCTTCTTTCATTATCATCCTGAACTTTCAACACAAGTGGAGGCCTGAATAGTTGGCCTAGTTAACTGAGAAGTCATTGGTGTAGATTTATAATCTGCTTCCTTGTTTATACAATGTGATTGGAGTCATACTTGTTTTTCCTTTCAAGAGTGCAAGATGGGCACCCGACCAAGTCAGTCAGTTATTTTCATGGACGCTTGTTATTCTTGTTGTTATATGGAGGATGGACACAAAGTAATATTTATCTATTTAAACCTTTTTTTATATATATAAAAGAGGACATTTTCTTAACAAAGCCAGCAGAGTTTTTCAAACTACTAAAAGTAGAGAAAGCTGATAAATACTATGGACTCATTGGTACAATGTCTTGCCTTCGGACTCCAGCACAAATTCTTTCATTTCAACATTCTTGTTTTGCAAAGCTGGCTATGATCTATTTGTTTTCACCGTATTCTAAACCACCAGTCAGAATGCTTGCCAACTAGGTTAAGCACAAGTTTACACTCTTGAAATGCAGCATTTTTTCTCTTTTGGAGGGTGTGATTGGATAATGTCCCTGTCGCACCTCTGTTTAGAGAGTCCCAAGCTCCAGAGATGGAGACACATTTTCCAGTAACAAATCAGAGCCAAATCCAGGCAGTGTGATGCGTCTCAGAGGAAAGATTACTGTGTGCACTTAAGTTTTAATGAAACAGTGACCTGTGACTGTGACCTGAAGACATTTGATTTTAGGCACGACTCACTGTGTGAGCTGCTACTTTATAGGTTTTTACCATTGTTTGCAGGTTGGACCTCACCTTGCTTTTTTTTGTTTGTTTTGTTTTAGTCATGACATCCTCCACTGGCTCTCTCTTTCCTCTGGTTTCTCTTCTTCTCTCACGTCTCCTTTGCCTTTTTCCTCTGCTTTGGTCTGTAAAAATGTATGTTTGAGAAATGAGAGGCTTACAAATAAAGACAATGTTATAAAAATCCACAGTGACAAATAGGTAACAAGTTCACTAATGCCTGATGTTATCAACCAGACCGACTCTGTACTCATATTGACCAAGATAGTGAAATAATTAGCAGATTATCTCTGTCCCTTATGCTTTAGAAGGGTTAGATTCCTTAAAAGAACAGAGCAGGAAGGAATGATTGTTGGGACATTTGCTTTGCAGTTGAGTAAAAACACCAAGTTAAATGGTTCAGCTTGGAGTTTATTACAAAATAGGGAAGTGAGTGCAAGATGATAAACATCTACTCCGACCTAGTTGTGAACACAGCTGGCTGCAAGAAAATCCAACAAGGGCACATTCCCATTAAAACAACATTGGAATTATTACAGCTGCTTTTAACAGGATTTTAGTTGTACCACAAGGAGCATTGGACATTGTTTTTCCTTGACTTATTCACTCAGCCGGGCTGTCCAAACTAATCTGCTGGCTCTTCTTTAGCTGTTTCTTATCATACAGTTGTTTTTAAAGATTGGACCATACGTGTAACAATGACCACGTCAATTACATGCCAAGACTTACCAGATATCTTAAATCAAAAGCATTTAACGAGCATGATTAGAGTTCAGATATTTGATGGACATGGATTTTATCAGCAGTAATATTTAATTAAATCAAAACCATCAGGAATTACAGTAGTCCAACAAAAACTAACACTTGGCATGAGAAGCAAATGTGACTTGAGTCATTTGGCCTACTGGGCACAAACCCAGAAAAGACTTGAAACATTAGAGAAGCAGGTTTGTGTGTTTGGCGGGTTTGCAGGTTCAATTTCCACCACTGATAGATTACAATGGGTGTGTGGAGGGGTGAAGGAAAAGACAGGGTACAAACATAAAGTTATCACACATTAAGAGATAAAACAATATAAAATGAAAACAGCTGCAAAACATGGACACTGTATCTTATGATAAATTCAAAAAGACATAGGTTTGTGTCTCTCTGAGTTAGTGATATAAGGGAATGCAAACTTTCTGCAGCAAGAGAGAAAACATAGACCAGAAAAAGACACAAAACAGGTTCAAAAAGTAAAAAAAACAAAAAACTTTCTACAATTGAAAATCATTCTCAGACAAAAAAATATATGTAGATAGTGAGAGACTAAACAACATAAAAACAGCCACCAAAGATACATGAAAAGGCTATTAATGGACCCAAAGGGATGAGAAACCAAAAAAAACCAATGACCAATTATATGAGATGCAAAACAGCTATAAAGAAACGCAAAATGTCCTGAATGTGAAAACATATAAACTTCAAGGAGACACAAACAGGTACAAGAAGACGGGCAAGGTTTCTGCAGTTGGCAATTACCAAACACACTAACTGCAAATGCTTATTTAAAAACAAAACCACACAAATGTATCACAAAACTTAACAAAATTACCACAAAGAAGCACGTTATTTGTGTGGATACAAGACAGTGTGGAGAGCAGAAACAATGCCTACACATACTAGACCAGATCTACATTACTATAGGCTGATGGTGTGAGCAGTTATTTATTTACAACCATTTAAATGAGGTATTTAAAATGGTCCCGAAAAGTACTTAAACAAAAAGCTAGAAAAGGAGAAAAAACCAATTCAAGAAGATTCCAATTCAGTGAAACGTGATTATAAAGGCATGTGAGGCATAAAAACAAAATATCTGTTGACCTCAGAAGCACAAAAAAAACAATAGACTAACAATAACTATTTTAAACTTAAATGTGGCACACAAAAGATGCAATCCAATCACAAACATCAAACTAAATCCAAAACCTCCACGGTGAGCAACAGGGTCATAAAAACAGACCACAAAAACAAAGGAGACCCAGAACGATTATGCAACACAAAGTGGAGCAACAGAACTACAACAAACGGGCCCTTGGAGATGCACAACAGACAGACAGACAGACACAAATTGATCACAGAGAACATGACTGCAACATTTTTTGGCCGATGTCTTTTTACACGTCTGTGCACTTTGACTCTCGTTGTTGGAAAAAAAAATCAGCATGTGGATTCATGAAACGCAGCACGGTTTGAATAAAAAGCATTTTCACCTTGAACTCTTTCCTTGCCTCAGATCTGGGAGTGTGCAGAACCACTGGACTGAAATCTACCACTTTGTCGAACATCTAGCTCATAAATTCATAAGGTAAAACAAAGACAACAACAAAAACACTCCATGTAAGAGATTTTTTGCGAAACGTGTGAAAAAGAAGAGCTGAACTGAGCTCACAGAGAGTAATGTTTCATTTTTTTTTTTTTTCCTTCTCATCACTGCAGCCCACAGTTGCGGATGTCCTTCATCGTGTTCTCCACTGAGGGACGCATCTTAATGAGCCTGACAGAAGACAGGTGGGTGCAGATCCCCGGAAAAAAAACCCCAAAAAATGGTTTTAATCCCATGCTTTGCTCTCATCTGGCTATGAGGAATGAGTATAATAGCAGATTTGGACAGAGGTCACACACTGTTACGATCCATGTTTCTTTTATGGCCAAGAAGCGTTTCCAGGCAGATCCTTTCTCTCGCTGTGATCCGTCTGTGGTGTCGTCAGTCTGGGCAGCAACTTACTCATGTGGGTTTTGACACGTTGTGGACAAGTCCATGTGTCTAATCTTTTCTCAGCAGTGACCCTGTTTCATGGCTTCCTTCACATCTTCTTCTACAAAGGGGTTCATTTCCTGTGTTTCAGCGTGTCTCCAGCCCAGTACAACCAGCGCTGGATCACTTTATTCATCTGTTCCATATTGCTTGTATGTTCTTATAACGCTGCCCGTATGGGAACTGTTATGGCGTTGCCGTGCCTCAGCGTGTCTGGATTTGCTCAAAAGCGCGATCACAAATGAAACTGGCAAAAATAAATATTCGAATTCCGGTGGATTATCAACAGCGTGTATTACTCCGTCCTTCTGTTCTGCCCGCTCAGGGAACGAATTCGCAAAGGTCTGGAGGAGCTCCAGGGGGTTCTACCAGGGGGGGACACTTTCATGCACGAGGGCATCCTGAGGGTGAGCAGCCGGCATGTCTGACTCCGGAGCAAACACCGGGAAGCAAGGAGAATATAGCCTTCACATCAGCTTTTCTCTGTTCACAGGCTAGTGAGCAGATATATTACGGAAACACTGAAGGTGAGTCTTACTGGAAGAAGGTGAACACATGAACATCTTTAAGGATGAGCTTTGTGAAAAGTTACATGAACCAATGAGACAAAGTGTCTCTTTCGCTGAGCTTGTTGCATTGATTCAGTCGTTCTTAAGCGATAGGATCATATTTGAAAGATTAATTAATAGATAAAAGGTGAAAAAACATGAACATCTTCACTGATGTTGAAGAAAAGACGCAAACCACAAAAGCTTTTGGTTTGACAGCTTGTCAGTCGAACAAGTAATACGTGAAGACCAGAATGACTGTTTCTAATTTTTGTTTTTTTTAAGATGCTTCCAGTATTTCAGTGAGTCGTAAATCCTAGAATAAACATAAAACTTATTCAGTGACATATTAATGTAGGTTTTGGGGTTTTAATTTAACTGTAACAACAAACTAGGTCACTCCATACCAAATCAGAGACTCAGTTCAGTGCAAGAGTCTCACATGAGGATAAAATGGCTTTTATATATTAACTTTTTTTTTTTAATCAGTTACACGGTTGCTAATTCATTAGATGCTAATCACAAAGCTCTGGTATACAAACTTATAAACGACATTTTTCCATGCTGTGTCTCATTTCAAGTTGTTCAAGTGAAGAACCACTGATTTTGGTGATGTTTGCATTTAGTTTTTAATCTTGTGAAGTCTCTGAAGGAAATTACTCATATCAGAATACCCTCAGGTAATATACTTAATTGTGCAATTTAGAGCGCAGGAAATCGTGCGAAACAAAACTTTAGCAATGACAATGATCGGATTTTACGGACGTACGCGATCATCGCAATCCTCCACGACAACGGTGCTGATGGAATTATTGTTGACCTTGCAGGTTATCGGACTGCCAGTGTCATCATAGCTCTGACAGACGGCGAGCTGCACGAGGATCTTTTCTACTACGCTGAGAGAGAGGTGAGGAAGACAGAGCGAGGTTAAATAGGACACACAGATCATAACCAGGTGAAGCACGTGAGACTCCAGACCAAAATGCTGCCACCACATACATCATCGCTTTGATCCATCCGTCTTCAGTCAGCAGAAATTGGGTCAGAGCGTCTCCCAGATTTACACATCCTCTCTTTTCACATCTGCACTGTATCGTGATTTATCCGCCTCTCAGAACCTCCAGGTGAAGGCATGTGAAGGCTTCAGGCTTTAATCAGCCTGGAGTGCCTCCTGACACACACGTTGGCAGCCGAACTGGAGGGAAGTTAAAGCGCCTGGTAGCTGTAAAAGCTCTTCCAGTGAGATGAGGGAGGTCTTGATTTGTTGCTCGGTGTCAACACTAAAGTACACAACTAATAAAACTTATAAAAGCTTTACACTCATGTAATTATGTGCTGAGTGACAGGTCTTATGTTATATCATGCCTGATTAAATTGTTCCATGGATTAAAAAAAAACCCCCAAAAAACCCAAAACAGTGTTGCCCAACTTCTTGTAAAATCTCCTTTGGGGCCAGACCCAAACACCAGCATTTATTGACGTTGTTTTGGATGCTGTTGTGAAATACTGCAGTGTAATTGAACCCAGGTGTTGACCTCCTTCCTGTTTATTTCTTTTCCTGTGTGTGAATCCGTGTGCATACCTGGCAGGCCAATCGCTCCCGAAGTCTGGGCGCCGCAGTTTACTGCGTCGGGGTGAAGGACTTCAATGAAACACAGGTGTGTGCCTGTTTTTAAGTATCTGTCTGAAGCTGAAGTTGTGTTGGAATGCAGACTTTTCTGTGATAATAACTGATAATAATTCAGATACGAATGTTTGTAAGAGGTGACAAAGCACTAAAAGTCACTATCTGGTCCCTTTGTATCAGCTGAGACTATTTATATAAGCTGTGGACACACAAGCTTTCCAGTTCTATTACCAGACAACTGAAGTTAATGTAATCCAGTGAGTTAAGTGCCACTAAAATAAAATAGATTTCAGTTTACACAAGTGTTTTGTAGTGTAATCACTGCATTGTGTGAAGTCAAGAGGCCTATTTTTCTTGCTTGGTGCAAAAAAAAAAAATGTTTTAGTTGGCTTGTCTTAATTTAAATATGTGTTCTGCATGCTCAATTAATTAGAAATCTGGAACGTTGTGAGACTTTGAGATCTGAGCATCAAGACCAGTAGCTTTAAACTCGGTTCAGGAGCCAAATACGGCACTATTTGGTGTTACATGGGCCAAATAGTGCCGTGTCTGTTGAATGATCAATTGAGCTAAAAAAAAAAAAAAAAAACGGCAAATCCGAATGCTTGTCTTTGTTTTTGTGTGGAAAAATTACGTCATGTCACTTTGTGCTATTTTAGAATACTTTCAAACAAAACATAAAAATTTTGAAAAACCATGCCCTTCATCTGCAGCTTCTATTTTCTCTTCTTCTTCAGTGAACAAATGAGGAACGGCAGTGATTTAATAGAAACATTGAAGTTTCCTGTCCCAGGGGTATAGACGCTGTGGCGAGGGGGTTTTGGGTCCGACACCCCTGACATAGACAGTGTGTAGGTGGACGTTGTCGGGAATTACATGTGCAGCCGTCTCCTGTGGTTGTAATTATTTCTTTTCTCTCCAGCTCGCCAAGATCGCTGACAGCAAAGACCACGTCTTCCCCGTAAATGATGGATTTGAGGCTTTGCAGAGCGTCATCGACTCAGTAAGCGCTTCATACACCTTCTATTTGTATTATAGCACCTACAATAACTAAAGCCAGGTGAGAGGACCAAAGAACGTCGACGTCTTCATATAAACCACTGCAGTGATTCTCAAATCGACCAGCGTTCTGGTTAAATAGCAAAAAAAAAAACAAGGCCCAAGTAAGGATGTGTTAATCCATACATGGAGCTCAGCCAGGGACAAAAACTCACGGGAAACATGCTGTGACGTTCCTGCTTTTGATCAGCATGGCTGACATGAGCCAAGCATGATCAAAGTATCTGACCTGCATCTCTCGAGACCAAACCCAGGGAGGGTCACTCAGACGGTTTGTTGTGAAGATGCTGCGGTCACTCGGACATGAGGTTTGTTAAAGCAAGATAAAGGTCAGTCTGTCATCTGCAGCTGGTTAACTGCAAACTGAGGACTCACGTGAGTGTGGCAGTCGGTCATAAATCAGTCCGGTTCTTCTCCGGGCCAACGGGGACAGCAAGATAAAACGTGAAGAGGAGAATTTGAGAGTTTAAAACAGATTTTAAAAAATTATAAATTGATGATAGCACTCACACGGGCAGTAATACATTCCTCTCGAAGATGTTCACGATACATTTCTCATCGTCTCCTCAGATCCTGAAGAAGTCCTGTATTGAGATCTTGGCAGCTGAACCTTCCAGCATCTGTGCAGGAGGTACAAGACAAAAACCCATCTTTCAAACTGTGAGCCGGAGAAATTAGGCAGTAACACATTTTAATCAAGGCTATTTGACCATCGTCGACTTTGTATTATATATGTATATACTTGATATTACCTGAAATGGATGTAAGTGGTCAAACTTCCACATGCCACAAACTGAGCTTCAGTATTCGCTGATAAGGGGGACAAAATGATAAAAACATCACATTTCACAGCCGTTTTTTCTTTCTTTTGAAAGTGTGGCCTCACATAGAGAATGGTAGAAAAAGAGCAAACTCAATTAGTTTATCAAAACATGTGTTTACAACTCAAATTATTATGAGTCTTACATACCGACAGTGTAAGTATTATTGTTATTAAACAGTGACAGTTGCAGGCTAAACATAAAAACTTACGAGGCAGTTACACTTTTATTCCATATTTATTCCCACTGCGGGCTTTTCCAACACACTTTGAAAATCTCGGCGTTACGGCCAATTAATATTACTCCATTTTTCTAGTTGAATGAGTTACATATGAAAAGTATTTTTGTGCCAGGAAGTAAGACAAGAAAATCCCAAACAACACAGTTGCCTGTTGCTGTTCTATGTGTAGTTATGGAAAGCACATGCAAATTGATTTTTAGCAGATTGCCAGTGATCTGTGGCACACTGAAGTTAGTTGATCAGACATGGAAATTTCATCAATTCGATTTCACCTTTTTGAAAAACAAAAACGTACTTTTTTAATGGGAAAAAAAAATTGCAACCAAACCAATTATGACAGTATGTCAAAATCTGCAAATTCCGTTTGTTGAAGATCATTACTGGTGTTTTCCCTTGTATCCTCACTGTTGTGTAATAGTGCATGTTGTGTAATTATAATGATCAGCTCCGACAAGTTCTTTTTAAAAACATTTCAAATACAAGTCCTGGTCATAGCGACACAATAAGACGATGCAAAGCTGGAAATTGAGGCTCAAGATAATCCAATGGATTTGAAAATATCGCTTCATTGTTGACTTGCTGTATTCGTTTCTCTTCTTTTAACCAGAATCCTTCCAAGTGGTCGTGAGAGGAAACGGCTTCCTGCATGCCCGAAATGTTGACAAAGTCCTGTGTAGTTTCCGGATCAACGACACCTTAACAAAGAGTGAGTAAAACGTCTCTGAACGTCAGCAACATTTACAAAAGTGATCGCTCAGTCCATTAAAAGGAGCAACATCTGGACCAAACAGAGGGATATTTAATGAAATTAGCACGCGTTTCCCAAAAATCAAACAACACTCACACAGCTGGAGTTACATGTAATTTAACGAGCAGACGTCCTGACATTACTGGTACTATGACCTTTTTTTTATTTTTACACAACACACTGTGCAGGTTTTACAGCCTGGGAAAAAAAAAGTGCAAGAGTAAAAGATAAAGGAGAAGAAGTACCACACACGTGTCTGGAGGAGAAAAGAGTGAGTTCATTCAGCCAGTTTCCATGTGGTCTCTACCAGCAGCTTACAGTAACACTTGTTAAAACCACTTCCGACTGCACACGCCACTGTCGGCGCAGGCGACAGTAATTACAAGGTGTGCCTCCACATCACAGGCAAATATAATGTCTCAGGAGACCTGATTAATGAGACATGTTTCTTTTTAAGATGTCAGCATGTCATCACACCGGTGATTCAGTTTTATTGGGGCACATTATTTGATCTTTATTCACTTTTATCTTTGCGCTCGTCTCCATCAAATCTCGCGTCGACTTTTCAAAAAAGGACTTTGTTCGATTTTGCCCGGGGCAGCTGTTCGTGCCAACAATGTTCAGCACAATCATCATCATCTCGCTCTTTCAATCAAAATCAAGTCAGAGTTCTTGCAATATCGTGTTTGAAGTTTCTTTGAATCACAAGTGTTTCTGTGGTATTACAGCGTCAAGCTCCACAGCAGACATGGAAGCAATTTGAGGAGCGATTCTCTTGTCATGTCAGTCCCATTATCCCTGTAGGCTCCTCCACCAGATTCATTCATCTCTCAAAACCGTTAACATAGATTCCTCTGGAATTTGTTTACTTCACATTTTGGGTAAATATTGAAAACAAAAAAAGAGGTCAAGTTGACTCCCTTAAGGGTAAATATAAGACTTCATATAAAGAAAACATACATACTTGCTTTTGTTGGCTCTCTGGATACCTGTGGTGAAACTGGTTTAAAAAAAAACCCCAACAAAACAATACATGTGTTAAACAGATGAATCAGTGTTTGAATTTGTGACTCAAGGAAAAAGCAGCAGCAAATACAGTCAGGCGCGCTGGGACCTGGCTCGTCGTATTCTGGGCAATCAGTTGCTTTATGACAGATGTTGCACCAGACAACTGTGTGAATACTGGAAGACAAGACATGAGAGAAATGTTGGATATGTGTCCGTTCTGCTCAGTGAGCGTAAAGATTCCTTTTTGAAAGTAATCAAAATCCAGCAAGGCGCAATGCCATTTAATGGCGATAACACCAATAAACTTCAAATAATTTGTCCCGATAATGATGAATGATAAAACCACAACGGTAACAGCTGTTGCAGACTTTATATAGAAATGTAGTGTTCACTTGCAAAAAGTGTGCAACAAGGACCCATCGGCAAATGCCAAGATTTACTGCTGCTAATTTATTGTATTTTCCAGAATATAAGTCAAATTTTTTATTTGTTTGGTTTGTCATATGATTTATATATAAGTGCAAACCATGTGGAACTATTAGATGACAGTGTATGACAATACAATACTGCTGCATTGCCACCAAAAAAAAACAACCTTCCATTGCTACTGTTGGAATTCGTACCTGTGTTCCCCTTCACTACTATGTTTGACTCACAGTGCAAATAAAACGTCACCAAAAATACATCCAGCAGAATGTGAAAAATGGAATTATAAAATATACAGCAGAAAACGTAAAAAAGGAAGCTCGGCGTGTCTGAGAAACTGGTAAGGGACTGGTGAAAAGCAGAAAACTGATGGTGAAAACAAAGAAGGCTAATCGTGGTCTAAAATCACAACGGCCAGAGATTGAAAGAAAAACTGACTGAAGTTTATTGAAAGTGTCGTTACGTTGAGGGCATCAAATAATAATGCAATTTATGCAGCAGCGTAACTTAATTATATTTTTTGTTCCTCTTCATGGTGCATTTTTTGACAAATGAGACTTGTCTGGAAAGTACGGTACTTGCAGCCTTCACTTGAGTGTTTGAATAACTAACCTCACAATGAACCGTTGCATCAAAGCAGCCAATGAAACAAACTAATTTTACAGTATTTGTATGGTTTGTTGGTTCTATGATTGAACAAAAGAGATCCTGAGAGATTTTTTCTTTTTTCAGATCATTTGTCGTCACTTATATGCAAAGCTATACGTTACTGTAAAGAAACAGTCCATTTTAATCCCATGCTCTTGAAAATCAAGCAAATTTGTGTGAAGTTACTTCAGTAAGTCAAACACTATCATTTCTCCAGAATTTACTGAATGCTGACTTTGGTTAAAGTTTTCCGACACCAACTGAAACTCTCAGAGATCATCTTTCTCTCTTTTTCTCAAACATCAATTCCTCATCGGTCGGTGGTCAAAGCTGAACTCTGGGCATTTGTCTGCCCTTCACAGTAAAACACGGCCTCTCTGTGAGCTGGTGCAGTGAAACGGCCAATAAAAAAAAAAGAAATCATGACATGCACTTGGATGGCTGCCATGATCTTCCTCGAGATTTAAACAAAGGAAATGTCCAAGCGGAAGGGAATCAGGTCACATCTCTGGTTTGTCCTTTTGCTTCAATAATATTGGGCTGTTCAAAGTGGGGTCAGAGATGAACTCAGGAATGAATTCTATCTGGCCCAGCGTCCAATACTGGCGTGGAGTTGTTTTTGGCAGCACCGGTCAACCAGCTCTCCCGTCTCCCTCTCTCTCTCGTCCTTGATTGTGCTTCGAGAAAAAAAGAGCAGCCGCTTGTGTCGATTCCCTCAGTTCTGGGGTATGCCCTGCCGCTGCCAGAATAAGCAGACGGGGTTTGGGTGATCATGCTTGTTGGAGCCACATTTCTCACAGCCAGCTGGACAAGCAGAGGACCTAGATTTTTTTTTTTTCTTTTCCTAAAAAACAAAAAAAATGGTGGCGAGGCACTGTATTGGCGTTTGTGACAGGGAGACAGATGTCGCCTTCAGACGTAGACAACAAAGCATTCGTTCTGCAGAGATCCCCCCCTCTCAGCTTGTTAATCGAGTTACAGTGAAAAGGCGTGACATCATTCCAGTCCTGTGAACATGTGCATCGTTTCCTCCCTGTTTTTGTGCAGACGTTTTGCTCCCATTAATCAGTCAACTGACACACTGTGCAGTAGGTGATTCAGAGGTGATTACGATTTACTGGCCAAACGTCCTGTGGGAACTTTGGATGTGGCTAAATACTGACGGGAAAATTGCCCGAGGCTTTTGAAATTCTTCATTACACTTTGTTTTACTCTGTTTCTGCAGTGGTGAAGCCGTTGGTTGTGGAGGATACATATCTTCTCTGCCCAGCACCAGTGCTTCAAGATGAGGGAATGTAAGTCCAAAAAATATTATTTAAGTGTGTGAGAAACAAAGGAGGGATTTTCGACAAATTCCAAACTGAACAAATTGAAATACTGTAGTGGTTTAATGTTCCAATGAGCAAACATCACAAGGCAGTCATTACTTTCATGACATTGAAGCCTAAAAATTAAGTCTTAAATCCTGATGGATCTCAACTATGAATCACAATCATTACTTAAGGATATTATATATGACTATTTTTACTGTAAAAATAAATAAAAGATTTATGTCTGAATTAGATTAAAGAAAATCAGACGGGTGTAGTTTGACCAGAAAGTTGTCGAAGAGTCTCAGTTCATCCAGTTAAGTCATATATAATGAAGCCCCCAGATTGTCTGGGTCCCTCCGATTCCATAACATCAGAGGTCCATTCAAACTTGCTTTGTATTGTCCGACAACACTTGTGATGTGATTTCGCCAGATACAACGTGAGTAACACAATTTGTCTTTCCCTTCCAGGGCAGCAAATCTTTACGTCAGCATGAACGAGGGTCTCAGTTTCATCTCCAGCTCGGTGACAATAACCACTGTGAGCTGTGTGAGTATGATGCACCAGCACTGGGCTGGGAAGGGTTTTGGTTTCATGGCACCGTTGTTTGCTGCAACAGATCAAACTGAAGACGTTCAAATAGGAGAAGCAGATTGATTCAAGTATTTCAGGGTTGGTAGAAGAAGAAGAAGAAGAAGAAGAAAAAAAACGAAACAAAAGGACCATTTTCACTGACAAATAAATGGGGGCTGCATCAAAGCTTCACATACTCAGACCGTCTGTGTTGTCTGCGTCTGTCACAGTCTGATGGAACCATCCTGGCCATAGCTCTGCTCATCCTGATGCTGCTCTTGATCTTGGCTCTGCTCTGGTGGTTCTGGCCTCTCTGCTGCACTGTGGTGAGTCCTCTGAAGCACCAGCGCTGTAATAACATGCACACATGACTCTTGCAAATCACCTTTGGCTCACTCTTGTCAAACTTCAGATGACTTAAGATGGAGTGAGGCTGTTTGCCGACCGTAAGACAGAGAGGAATGTCTTTCTCAGGTGTGTCTTGTCTGAGCGGCGTGCCCTCAGGCCTCTCGTGACCTCTTCAGTGGTCCCTCAGTGACACGGTCAGGGCCGAGGAGTCAATAAGGACACACTGCTCCTTTGAATCGCTGCAGCTGCACTCAGCTCAGAACCAGACGAGGTCAAGGCCAACAGGTGTACATGTGTTTAAATAATTATGCTGCAGCAGAAAATAACGTGTCTTTCCAGAGGTCACGGCACGTGACCTTCACGTTTCACTTCTCAATGCTTCCACTGTTGATCCATCGGAGGAGCTGCGACTCGGCAATTCCTTCCATCAATTAGGATCTGAATACTTGGAATTTCCAGTTATCAACGAGGGGAAAAAAAAAAAAAAGTATCATGGCGTAAATGTATTGGTTTAATATATCTTTCTTCCAACTTTCTTTTTTGTATCGAAAAGATAAGTGGTCAGGAATTAGGTTTTCTATAACTGTCATGTGCTCTGGTTGGAGGGGACAAAAGAAAATGGCTTTGGAAAAACCATCTCCCTGCCATTATTTAGAGAGTCCTCAACCTGCCAGCCTCACAATATTTCAACAAACTGTCTCGTTACCGGCGGTCCTCTGTCAAACCCTGTATTTCTCCTCTCACATGAAAAGCACTATGGCGCATCAAAGTGCTCTCCAATGTTTCCAGCAGCAGAGACAGAAAAAGTTAGAGAGCTGCCAGTGAGCGATGTCAGATTTTACAACATGACCCTCGCTCCCCCTCCACTTTTCTTTTTCTGCTCTTGTTCATTTGGTTGCAAATTCAAGCCTGTGTGGCAAGTGTGTTTCGGAAAATGACGCTGGGGTTACCATGGGGAATCATTCCGGGTTCCAGGGTTTGGAGAAGCGTGCAGGAAAATCACAAGCGAGAATCAGAGTCTTCTTAATTTTCCAAGTGCATTTAAATGCACTAAAGTGGTGACAAAAAAAAACGCCGACAGCTCATGGCTGATTTATATTCAATCAAAAGGGGACAAGAGGACACTGCAAAAAGTTAATTAAAATCATACCTTAACAAAAAACATACAAGAACACGCAGCTAGTCTCAGGCAGCTGGGATAATTACCAGTTGGAAAAGTCCAATTTCTCAATTTAGAGCGTATACATGCCAATAAAAACAAGCAGCATGAGGCTTTCTTACAGTTCTGCTGTTTTGTGGCTGTCAGAATCCAGGAAAGAGACAAAGAGGTTCATCATCATCATCATCATCATCGCACACATCCACCAAGAGTGGAATGGAATAAGGCTCAGGAGGATCAATAGATTTTGTTTCATGCTGGCAACACATCTGATCATCATTACTGTTGTTATAAAGATGAATAGTTCATATAGCAGGTCTGTTTCATTGCCGTGCCCCCAGAGGAATTGTTATTTATGTCTGAGTGTGAGCAAAAATAAGAAGAGAGTAACCTTGTGTGGCCTGCACAGTAATGTAGCGCTGAGCACTTGCAGCTCTGTGCAGTTTGCATGTTCTCCCTTCGCATGTGTGGTTTTCCCCTCCATTATGTTGGTTTCATTCCAGAGTCTAAACACATAAAGAATCGACTAGAGACTCTAAAATGCATCAAAAGTCGCAGCTGTTAAATATTCAATAACAATATAATTAAATTAGAGAAAAGTTATTTCATGCATAAGAAAAAGTGTCCAAATCCAAGGCTGAAATGACTTGATTACAAAACAAAGGAGGAACAAATCCTGTATCCCTGAGCCTGTTTCTCTCCACCCCTGCTAATCAAAAAAAGTTCAAGCCAAAAAATCTGGACAGCAGATTTCTAGGTCAGCGTGTTGCTCGCAGAAGAAGCTCAGACTTACGAGAAGTTGAGAAATCCGTCCGTTCTGCGGTGTTGTTTCACCGTCTTGTCGTACAAAAGGAAACACATGACTCTGACCTGCAGATTCTACAAAAATACATTTTGGTACACGTGTTCAGGAATTCTGTCATCACAACCCCTTTTTTTCCCTGTTTCTTTCCACCCGCAGATCATCCATGAGCCTCCGCCACCAGTTGTCGAGGAGAGTTCGGTAGGAGCTACACCACTTCAATCTCATATCCAATTTAAAAAACAAACAACAAAAATGTGCTCATTATTTAAAGATTCCACAGAGTATAGATTGAATAATGTCTTAAGTCTCAATGGCCATGGAGCCTCATTCACTCCCTCTCTGGCTTATGGCTCCCGTCACTCCTTATTGTGATGTCAGTTAACGCCCTAAAATAATAACAATAGCATTTGCAGTTCCCACTTTCTTCCTGTTTTGAAGAAATCTGATGTGTCCTTGAGTTTCAACAGATGTTCTTTGGATCTCCACTGTAAATATTCCAAAGTTGAAAATCAATCACGAAAATCCTTTCGCACAAATTCGACCGACATGTAACTGATGCTGACTGAGCAAAGTGAAGAATCTGACTGTAAAGAGAAGAGCTACTGAATATCGACCTAAGGCTCTTGGAAATAAAGCAAATACTCAATTTTCTTCAGTATGTCAAACATATTATACATTATGTTCTCCAAGAATGGACTAGATGTAGACTTTGTTGATATTGACTCTTTATTTTGAAACATAGATGTAGCTTGTGTCAGATGACTTCTTCACTCTTCTCATAAAATGCCTGAACTCTGGTATATTGACTCACTTCTCTGGCAAAACTTCTCTCACTTACAGAATGCTCGATTCATTGCTTTAACTTAGAAATATGATGAAGAGACAAGGTCACGGTCAATCATGTGCACTCGTGTAATCGACAGTATTCGTCTTCTCAAGCAACTTCCTCCTATCTTGAAAAAAAAGAAGTATAAAGACATAAAAAGTCACATATCCAAGAGTTTCAACTGAAGTTTCCCTAATCACAGTTTTTAGGACCTCCAGTGAGAATATTGTGAAAATAAGTGAGCCGAGACAATTATGTCACATAAATGTGATTAAAATGTTGGCCCAGTCTGTACAACAAATACCTTTTTGATATCCCATAACCACAAGAGCTAACCACATGTAACTGTGTGACATGTAAGGCTGCAATAATAAGTTTTACCGATTCATTAATTGCAAAACCAGAAACATTCATACTTTCAAAGACAACATTCAGCCTATATTATGTTGTTTTTCTTAGCAACATCCTGGTGGATTATGAGTCAGACGGGGTGTATTCAAGGGCTGAAGCGTCTCAATTTTGGCCAGTGGGCTTTGTAATTTCCTGCGATCTGAATACCTTAGCAAGAGAGGGCAAAAAAAAAAAGAGGGCTGGGTTAATGTGAGGAGGGAGAGCTATTCACTTCATATGAAATTTTACTTACCAGGTAACACCTTGGTTTTTTAAAATTTTGTCACTGTCTCCTAGGACGACGAGGACTTTGATGGACCTAAAAAGAAATGGCCGACTGTTGATGCCTCCTACTACGGAGGAAGAGGAGTAGGAGGCATCAAAAGGATGGAGGTGAGAAAGTTCAAGCTGAAGACCTCTCTCATCAAAATGCCTTGTCATTGTTGGAGGGCACAAAACAAATTTCAATTATTCCCCAAGATATGATCTATACATGTTTATGACTTCTTAAATTCCTCATTTTGGGCATATTTTATTGAAAAGAAGGCTTTTAATCTACTCTTCAAAGATCAAATAACTATATTTTCAATTTTCTTGATAATGTAGTCAAACCAAACACTTAAAAAAGGCAATGATGTTACAATATTCCCTTTACTTTGGTAAAGTATATCATCTCCCCAGTGAAAAGCCCTTGATTAATGAAGATAATTATGAGAAAAAAAAACAACTGTTACAAGTTCTTCAATAAAACCACGATCATTAATCTTTGTTTTCTCCTCGCCGTCAGGTCCGCTGGGGTGAGAAAGGCTCCACTGAAGAAGGAGCAAAGTTGGAAAAAGCCAAAAATGCCAAAGTGAAGATGCCTGAGCAGGAGTATGAGACACCCCCCACACGGCCTCTGAACAACGGCATGCACAAACCCCTCGGGCCGCGCAAGTGGTACTCACCCATCAAGGTATTAAAGCAAGCAGGCAGGAGGAAATGCATCTGCTGATGCTTTTGCTTCTGCAGGATTCACAACAACTGAAAATGGCAAACGTAAAGAAATAATGAGCTTCAGCATAAAATTGCTATTAGTGCAAGAACACTGTGGATTGAGCTCAGTGCAGAATTAATTTCCAAAACGCATTTGCTTAACAGCTCTGCTGGGGCAAAGCTTTTTTTTTTTTTCTTTTTTCAGCTGTTAGCATGCGTGTGCTGCAAAAGCACAACATCTGCAACAAATTACTGCATGCTATCATGGCCGAGGATGTGCAAGTGCTAGTGTTATTAAAATATGGTAGCAAGAGGAGGATAAGATGTATTCAGGTAATAACGCTTAGGTGCCTGCTGGCACACAGACCCTCCGTCCAGGTCCAGCAGGGGGTTAACAGAGTCATTGTGAAGCCTTCCCAGTCAGCAGGGGACTGCTAATAGAAACCAGACTCCAGTTGGCCTGACCTCCGGGGAGAAGGGCTGCTGAGCCAGCAGTTTTCTGAAGAAAAACAGCTGCGCTTTCTGCTCTTATCCTCAAACTATTTACTGTTTTCAAAAATAAATAAAAAAAAAAAAACTACGAAGAGTTGATTCACAAAGAACTGAGTCCACTTTAGTGTGTCACTTTGAAATAATTGGATGAGTTCAAATTAAAGAAAAAAAAAAAGAAATTCTTTATAGGGTTATGGAGGGGGATCTCTAGAAAGGAACGAAAGCAGTTTTCACAATGTGTTTTTAGCTGCGCCAAAAAAGCCCTATAATTGTGCCACTTGTTAACCCGACATGTTGAGTTCATTTTTATTGAAATGGCTCGGAGTCTTTGACGCATGCTGTGTTCGATAAAGTTCACATTATGGGCCAACCCGGACCGAACTCACAAGAGAAGGGCTGCAACCCTGCAGCCGAGGGGAGGTGAGGGTTTGTGGGTGATGGGTCAGGGCGAAAACACTTGCAGGGTTCTTGCATTGGATTCTCTTCCTGTTGAACAATGTCAAAACGTTTGATGACTTCTCTTGCACTCAGAGGCACTCGCTCGTTTTGCAGCTTTGTGGGGTGTTTGCTCTGCAGTGAAGGTTTTGAATATCCACTCGCGAGGGTGTGTGAGGATTATTAAGTGTGGCTGCTTTATGAAAAATTTTAATAAATTCTGAAGTACACCCTCTCCGCTTCAAAAATGCTTTTACCAGAAATGCACTGAATCGAATGTCACGCCACCATTGTTTAAAAAGGTGAGACATTCTTATTAAACCTTCTGAACGTCTAATCTTTATGTGTTTCCACAGAGTAAACTTGATGCATTGTGGGTGCTTTTAAGAAAAGGCTACGACCGCGTTTCTGTAATGAGACCTCATCCAGGTGACAAGGTAAGACCAAGCCCAAACAGGGACCAGCCTGCATTATACAAGCTGACGTGAGCCTTGGCTCGGCATTAGTATTTGCCAGGTTAACAATGAACATTTCACGTGTGTCTTTTTCTTTTCTACTTTAAAGTGTTCAGTACTCAGCTGTAAGCAATGAAGTGTGCACAGACTCATGTGAAAACCTGCGGTGGGCCGGGGTTTAGACTGCAACGTAAAGACGTCTGGTGAACTCATTATGAAAAAGGAGAGTGTAATTTCTCAAAAGGCCAGCTGGAGTGAGGGAGTAACGGCACCGTGACCTCCCCGGCTGGCGGCTGACTCGCAGTCTGAGACTGTGAGAGCCATGAGCGGCGACAGAATCAGTCATAGGGAGTTCTGTATATGATAATCCCTCACCGCAGAGGTTTATGTCATGCTTCATCGCCCTCGGAGTAAGACAGACATTGTGGGTTGATCATAGACCTGCGACCTTGATGGCAACTTCATCCTAGAAACTGGCAAAATTAATAGAGTTTGCATCATGAGATCTACATATCATTACTCCACTGTTTCTGCGTGATCTACCGTATAAGCTTGTTCGGTCAGTCCAGCAAACGGCTACAGACAACCCAGACTGAGTTGTCTGCCGATCAGAGAGCCGGTCCGGTTGTTGTGACGGGTGGCACACAGCTGTGTTGACACTCACATGAATATACAGCTGCACTTGGAAGCTGAAACCAGACTCATGTAGCCGTAACTCAATGGTGAGATCATCCCGAGCGCTCCTCCTGCAGCAGAGGAACGAAGTTGAGAATCTGAGTTTCTGTGTGATTTATTTTGACACTACAGTGTTTCCGGGGCTGATGCCGATCATGTGATGTGACAACTATCGAAATATGAGTTTATGTACTGAAAATATGTCATGACAAGCGAACACGTTGACATTTCACCAGCAGTAAACCAATGGAAGCGCGAAAACGTTAAATCAAAGCTCAAGCGTCACACTCGATCAACTCCAACTCCAACAAATCAGGACGTCTGCAATGTGGTATATATAACTGAATGCAATTTAGCACCAACTGCATGACAATTTACCAGAGAAAATTGTAAAATCATTTAGAACCTGAAAATAAAATCACTTGCAGAGTGAATCACCTTTCTCGTAGTTGGCTGACGTCCTTTTGGATTCCTGGCTGGTTTGGATTGGCATCGTGGATGAAATTGTATCATGACTGAATACCTTAACCTTTTAAGAATATGGTTAACTTCATTATTGTGAGTTTATATTTGACCACAATGACATTTAAGAGAAATTCATGTTTAAAGTTCAGTAAATTAGAATTGAGAGTTTTTAAGGGTACAAAAAAAAAGAAAGCAAATAAATATCTGTACTACTGAGCCTAATGTAATAAACCTTTGTTCATTCATCAATCAGTCATCAAGCCCTGCTTCAGTTTCCCACTAAATAACAAGTTGTGTCGTTACATAATGCTCACTGAAATAACACTGTATAGAAAATAAACGGCGGGAGTTTAATCGGGGAACTCTAGCAAACAAATCTGGGCTTGAGAGGAAGCTGTTCTGAGTTCACTTTAAGACACCAACAATCCAACACGCCAGCAGCTGAGGGTTACGCTGTTTGCTCTCTGGCTTTACAGTAAGAGCAGCCAACACACACTGTAATTAGAAGAGTAGCGGTGTGTCTTCCTCTCTATAAAAGCTCTGGAAAAACAACGTGGTCCCAGTTTTCCTTGGGCTGTAAACAAACTTGCTCTGATTGCAATTAGGAACCTCTTGTCAAAGAATTGCTTGTACAACTTGCCCTGAATGAAGGCAGTTGATCCTGCTGCCTGAGCAGAAAAAAAAAAAAAAAGTCAGGTTCCTCAATCATTTATATCAGAGCCTTAATAAACTCCTGAGCAGGCAACCATTCGCATAGTTTACTCGATTATGATTTTTAATATTGAAGTTCAACTGATGTGAGACTCTATGGTATTTCCCAGTGGTGCCGGATAAAATGCATCATTTGATGAAGTTGACAGTCTTTATCAGTGAACCATTGACTCCCTAACTCAGTCGGCGCAGCTCTTCAAGGGGTGGAGCTTTTCTCTGCAATACAATCATCCCTTCCAGATGAAGAGTCATGTGGTACAGCAGGAACACAGTAATCATCCTTCTATCTATGCAATTTGTGAGAAAAAACAGAGGCAATTTTCGAATATTATTGAACGTACAGTGTGTATTATTTTCCAGAATTTAAAAGAAATGAAAACGACTGTGACAGTGACGTATCGGTGTCAAGTGTGAGCATTGAAGCAACAAACTTATCTTGTGGATCAGGCATGGAGTTGTCTGGCCCTGATCCAATAAGATACCTGGCAGATGGGATATCCAAAATAACAAAAGTTAAAGTACATGGAATATAATATAATATATGTTTTTGTTCCATATACTAACAAATCGGTGCTACTGTGACTCACTCTTGTCATTTAGTGATGCTCAAAAGGGGAATTATTCCAATTCTTCATAGACTGAACAAACTAATACTTTTAATCAACTAAGCAGGATGACAAACTGGGTCAACTGGTGAAATATACTTCTCTATGTCGATTACCATGTATTACCTACAGTTGTTGGAATAGAAATGTGAATCTCTACGTCTCCTCCAATGTTTGCAATTTTCAAAAACAACTGGGTGTGTGTTTTTAAATTTCAGGGCCGATGCATGAACTTCACCCGCACGAAATCTCCTCCTCACTACCCACACTTCAACCACCAGCCATCGTCTCCCATCTACAACCCTCCCGGCACGAGTCCACCTCCGCCGAAGGGGACCCTCCCGCCGCCCCCCAGCAGCCCGCTGTCGTCGCTCTCGTTTTCCTTCGCGGCGCCTCCAACTCCGCCGCCCGTTCCCGGCACGCCTTCGCCCCCCGTCACGCCTCCCCCTTACACGCCCCCACCCAATCGGGCTCTCCCTCCACCCGCCTTGTCCACACATGACCTGCCGGCGCTCCCTCCGTCTCCCCCACCCTGTGGCTCCCTACCTCCCCCTCCCCAGGGACCTCCTCCGGGGCGAGCCCCTCCACCTGCCCGCCCGCCGCCCCGTCCTGACCTGTAGAGCCCTGGCAGGAGACGGGGGGGGGGGGGGGGCTGAGGACTGTTCCAAGGCTATTTGTCTACATTGACTTTTGTACACATCTAGCCCAAAATGTGCAATTGCTTTAAATGCTTGAATTACAAAGACATTTCTTCTCAATGAGGTCATACGGGCGAGTTAAAAAACATTAGCCTGCATGTTCCTCAGAGGAGCCCCAGGCCCCGTCGTCCCCTCCGCAAACCATCCAGATGAGATGAACAACAACAGCTCGTCCTAATCATCACCAGGGGAAACACGGCTCGCTCCAAAATGTTCATGACACCAGAGTAACACCCCTCATTTTTCTGATAAATGCTCAAATACTTATTTTGCAAATGTTCCACACACAGCGGATTGAGAATGACACCAGCAAACCTGAAAAAAACGTTTTTTTGTTTTTTTTAAATTCTTGAATATTGAGCAATTGCATGCAATACTGCTTGAGTCAGCATTTTGTTGTTTTTTGTAACTTTTGTACTTAGAAATGTCTTTTTTGTACTTTTACTGTCGAGAATAATGCAGTCTTTCCCTTTTTGAGGTTAAAAAGACAATCAGTGCAGGTAAACACACGCACAGGAAGCTTATTGAAACAACAATGCAAGACATCTGACTCTATTTTGTTCTACCATTGACGTGCATTCCATGTTCAACAGGCCTGAGAGCCACGGCTATCCTGGTTTGTTTTGGGATTGTTGTTTTTTTTTCTTTTCACAGGAAACAATACATTGGGATTCAGCATGGTTACCACAACCGACCAAGGTGACTGCAGTCACAGACATATAAGCATAGCAGATTTTTATCCAACACGATGTGGATAAATGTGCCAAATCAGGGAAACGCTTTGCACAACTTCTTGCTCATCCACCCGTGGCTTCAAGCAAAGTTTTATGGAAATAGACATGTACGTTTAGTAACTGTGTGCACGTGTCTGTCAGAAAGAAGTGGAAGCTTCATCTCACAGTACACTGATCTGAAGTCAGTTTTCTAAGGTTCACGTATCTTAATTTAATATGAGGAAACTTTTCACTTCAAAGCATCAATTCAGGATAAAAGTTCTTTCATTAGTCGGGAAAATGAAACTGTTCAATGTTAATCAGATGTCTGAAGGGATTCAATTTTAATGTTGCCATCAGAACAACTAAATTAACTAAATGTGACTTTGAATCAGTGCAGTGTGGGATGCCTTCCTTTGGTTGATTCATAATGCAAGTAAACCATTTACGTGTGTGAAAATAGAATCTGTCTGTGTAATTTTGTTCAAATGGATATTCGTTTCTGCCAGGTGGAAAGAGCCACTTGGCCAACTGTTTCACTTTAAGTCACTGTCCTTGTGCACCTCATCCTATATTCTGCATATTCTAGGTTGATTGTGAGAGTTGAGGTTACTTTTTCACTAAGCTCTTGTTTTGGTGGACCGTCCGTTTCATCCTGAACCAACCTGGTGGAAATGACAACTTAACAGATGCCCAGTGTTCACATTAACCTGCATCCACAGTACCTTCATGACCACAAATGTTCGGCTATTTGTAAAACAGTCTCAGGCTGCATTTGTCCAGAAACATTCGCCGTCTTCTGCTGCAACAACGTTCCTACGTCGTTCCAATTTGAATCGACACGTACAGTCAGTTACTTCATCTAGTAACTCGTCACAGTTCATTTCCAATAGTGTAATTTATAAAGAAGTACCGAACCTGCAGTAAAAATCCTCTATGAAAATGTAGTTGGGATCAATGGGTTCATACAATACGGTTTGCAAAAAAAGCAGCAAGCTGCTCGCTCCTTCTCTGTCATGGAAAAGGAAAAAAAAAGAAAAGAGAGAGAGAAAAGAATCTGCAGTGCATTTCTAACCAACCCCAGATGTTCATATGTTGCATTATGTCACATGCACGGACGGAGTGAGCTATCTTGGAAAATATTAGACAATTTAATCCTCAGGAAATGTGGACTGGCTGCAGGAAAGGCGTGCTGGTGCTGATTGTTCGTGACATAATTTGGGGACAAAGTGAGGACTCGGTGGACTGGGAGGTATGGGTGGGGTTGGGATTTTTAATTGTTTTTATTTAAAGTTGACGAAGTGCAAAGACATTTTAATACCGTGCTTTTCCATTTCAGTCAAACTCCTAATGATTTGGCTTTTTTCCGCCGGTTTCTCCTGTCAGGACACAGAACTGATGTTTAACATACACATGTATAATCCCACATATTGCCAGCTGCTACTCAGACACACAATAAATCTTTCTTTATAACAATAGGCAACAGTAAATACTTTCAAGGATTTGGGCAGATCGTTATCATAAACACGAATTCTCAGCCCTAAAAGATGACTGATAGTTTATTGGAGTGATTTTTTTTTTTTTTTTTGGCAGCGCTGTGTTTAGAGTCAGCTCTTTGCTTACAGTATGTGTTTCAGCTCAAACTGAGATCATTCCCTCAAGTCACCGATATCCAAAGATAAATTTGTGAATTTGTTAATGGCTTAAAAGAGACACTTGAATAAGACCGTTATCGCCACAGCGTCACCTTTCCTTGGCGAACGCAAACATGCTGCTAAATGTTGAACATAACAGACGTCACACAACTGATCAAGGTGGATTTCTCCCCGCTTATTGAAGCAGAATGAATGTGAAGCACAACCATATTTGTTTTGCATGTTGGTCACACATGAATGTGGAAAACTCTTTTCATCCTGATCAGAAGCAGATTTGTGAAAAGAGCAAAAGGAAAAAGTTTGGAACCAGAAAGGCTCGAGACATTTAGAAGTTGTGTTACGTTGTAGAAAATCTCTATGATTTAGGATACAGAAAAGTAACAAAAACTATTTTGTCTCTTACAAAAAAGAAAAGAGCCACTGGTCGATTGTCTGCATGCTTTGATTGCTGATTTGCAGATCAACCATTTGAGAGGGATGTTTTTTTTTTTTTTATAGCGGAGGTCTGCCTGAAGCCATTTTAGAGCATTTTAACTTTGGAAACACGAAAACTTAATGTTATGGTGTAATGTTGCTTTAATCGTCGATTCATTTTCTGTGGCTTCTCTATCAGCTGTTAGCAGCGGTCGCTCCTACCGGCAGTAACACTGGGTCTGTTTTCACATGACGGCTGTCCTGGTTAAGTTTACAGCTTTAATAAATATCAAGGGGAGGACAAATTTTATCCAAACCCCAAAGACAGAAATTAATTACAAATATGGGATGATTCTAAACCACGCAGTAATGCAGTGGTGAAACATCTCCTCACAGTGGCCTTTCCATTTCTGAGTTTACAGTTTGTCCTGTCATTATCATCAAGCTTGTAAGTAAAGCCCAATAAGAAGTTCTTTATTGCAATCAGGTGTGTTTCAACTTGTGAAAAGACCTAAAACATATAAAAGAGACTCTCCAGGACCAGGACTGGACACTCCAGGTGTAAACGGTCAATCAAAACAAGAAAAGTTTGCAGTTTTGATCACCAACGCTTGGGTTTTCTCCAGGTACTACAGTGGGATCGCAGTCAAACAAAACAACATACGTTTGAGTTTATTTGATGAGGGATCATTTTTCTGTATTTGCCCTGTGATGCACCTTTTGGCTGCCGAGGACCTTTGAATATAATGAAACCAGTGTTCAGATTAAAGTAAATGATGAGACTAATAAAAGGACAGCAGTGGTTTAAATTTTTTAGTAATACCACTACTTTTCAGAGAATTAACTATAGCTGTAGTCGAACACTAGTTTTCAGTCACTAATGCGACTTAACATAAATGATTTACTCCATTAAAAAAAAAAGACTATTTGAAATATTTCAGTCAGAACTGACCGCAGGCAGCAGGGACGTCCCTCCTACACCTGATTCAGATGAGTGGATGATGGCCGACGGTTTGTCATTCAGTGGAGGGGCTGGTCGCAGTGAGAGAACATCAACCTGGAGAGGCGGGTAAAGCCAGTCAATCAGTTCAGAGTTAAGGCAGGTGTGGTGCGTCTCCTAGCTGCCGTGACCTGCAGCGCTTCACATGACGACCTCTCCCTCCGAGAGACTCCCCACGCCGCTGCTCCTCCTCCTCATGCTTGGCAGATGGAGGCCGGTTCTGATCAGACTCGTGGCAGTGATCTGCGCTCGGTGTGCATCAGCACGCGAGGCCATTCTTGTGGTTAGCGAGTGCAACGACTTCCTCCTGAAGACCGCGCTCGCCGTCACCGCCGGCTTTGCCCTTTGCCTCTCGGTGCTGCTGAAGCTGAACGGGTTCCTCAGGCGGACGCTGGCCGGGATGCGTTTCTCACGGCAGAGCTCGGCCCGGCACGGACCCTCGGGCTGCTCCACCTGGACTTCATCACAAGTCTTTAGAGACAACAGCTGCTCTCTCCTCAGCTGTGGCAGAGGGAAATCTGCGGCGTGGCTTCAGCCAGCCCTGCTGGCCGCTCCAGATCTCTGCCGATTTTCATTTTCCGTCTGGACGACCGGCTTCGCCCTCGCCAGCGTGGCGGCGTCCGTCCTCTCGGCTCTGCGCACCAACGTGAGGCTGAGCGTCTCCACAGTTATGACTTTTTGGAGCTGCATCAGAACACTGCTGTCGATTGCTCAGGCCCTTGGCATGTCTTGTGACCTTTGACCTCACCGCATCTGTAAATATCCTGAATACAATGAGATGGCCGAAGCTGGAAATAACTTGTCAAATTCTAAAAATGACCTTTTACCCAACTTTTTAAATATTTTCAAATGTCTGAACAGTTTAATAAATATTTGATTTTCACCACCAGGCGCATCTTGAATTACTGTGCATCTCATTGAATGATAGGAAACGCCTCAAAGAGAAGTAATTGACACTTTATTGCATCATTTCCACTAATAAATAGTGCCCCACTCCCTCTGGAACCCAACAGATGGTGCCAAGATTCAGTGTCGTGTCCATTTTATCAATGTATCCAACCAAGAAGTCGAGGTTTTCTATCGTGGGTTCTGAAAGTACCGGCAGCAACAACAACATCTAGTTTTTTTTCAAATCCTAATCACTGGCTCAGGAAAAGCTTAATGATGAGAACAGAGCCGCAAACAAATGTGACGTTAAGGCTATGATTGCAAAAGCAAGATAAACATTTTCAAATGCGAGATGGACTTAAAAAGACATGCAGCTCCTACTTGTCGTATGCAAAGCTGTGTGAACAAAAGACGTCTGGCCTTTCTCACACACACACACACACACACAGCTGGCAAGAGACTTTCCTACCCCAGTAAACATCTACGGTGTGACGTAGTGCCATGTGACAGTGTATATACGCTCCCTTTGGGCTTCACTAGGACTCTTTACGTGACACGATCTACAGGCATCAGCACACATGTGGCGACAACAAAATTAGACAGATAGAAAATATATGTTTTGGTTCACAACTGCCAAAGCCATTAGACAAAGTTGGATTGACATTTTCAATGATGGCAACATTCACGTTTCAAACAAAAAAACACCCCAGTAACTTCAATAATGACATAAAAAAAAAAAATCTAACATTCATGAGCTACAGATGGTCCCAATAATGTGATTGCAGCAGTTATGGTGGCAGAGTGTGGGCTGGCAACTGTGCAATTTCTACTTCAGGCTGGTATCTACTAATTACTTCAGTTTGTAGTTTACTGGTGAACCGGAAATGATACGCACAGTCCTCTTTTTTTCCAATCAAACGGCTAAATATACGTAGGCGGCGGTAAACGGTACGAGAAAGCATGTAGAGAGAACAGTAACAGTAACAGTGACCAGGTCCTCAGTAAACAAGCCTGATTCTCATTAAGTGAGCACACCGAGGCCAGCGTCTGAACTCCACAACATGAGATTCAGAGCCGGGACCAGTTGAGAAGACGCTGTAAAGTTGTGCATTTACAAGCTTCTTAAGCAGTCAAACTTCTGATGTTTCGACTTCAGTGTACTCAGGAAAACAAAAGTCAGGAAAGATACTGAGGCAAAAGCTGGCAAATTGTGCGGAAATCATATATATAAGAAATCCATGACCTGTGGCTTGGAATGATTGAAGACTTTGATTTACTTCAACTGTGGAATAAAGACACTTCAGATAACTAGCTGCCAAAGGGGGAAAAGAAACCAACAATCAAAAAAATGCCAACCAAACTACAAATCATTGCAGTGAACCTGTAAATGAGCCAGGCAGGTCTTGAAACAAGACTTGTGTCGGGTCAGCCTGGACATCAGCTACCGGAGAGGCTAATAAGCGCAAATAAACACGGAAGGTTTTGATGCACTCGTGTGAATGAACCCGAGTGATCACTGTCGAGCTGCTACACGCTCACAGACCTCAAATAAGAAGCGTAGGAAGCAGATGGTGGAGTGCCAGCCCAGTCCCCTGCCACCACAGACGAAACAGCAGCACTGACAACTAGATGAACACAATCCAGATTGGAGAAAATAGACGGTGAATTACAGAATGGTACAGAAAAATACACGAGCGCAGAGGGGGGGAAAAAAAAGAAAAAAAGATTGCGTTTAAAAAGAGCAGAGGAACGGCACGTCTCTGGGGTTTTCTTCATCCGGACGCCGTCTTGGTGTCCCGTGTGTCCGCCGGGACGCTTTGCCGCCGTCGGCGTCGGGTGACGGATGGCGTGTTTCACTCTACCGTCACGGACTTGGCCAGGTTTCTTGGACAGTCCACCTGTGTTTAAACAGGACGGCATTATTTCCAACATGACAAACATCGGCCGCGTATAAAAGCAGACAAGCGAGGGCCTGCGCTGATGACTAAACGCCGCTGTCAGGCGATCCGGCACAATTTACCAAACTCTCAACAAAAACACACTTTAATGTGTGAGCCAGTGATTTGGCAGCTTGGCAGCGCTGCTCAGGCTTAGAGTCGAGTTTAAAGAAGAAAACAGAAAAAAAAGAAAGTAGGGCAAGAGTGTGATGGAGCTGAATGTTTGCACTTTGTTTGAAGAGTTTTCGCCGACTCAGCGCTGACATTATTTATAATCTGTACTTGAGTAGATCCGTTTACTTTGACCTTTAACACACTTTAATACAGCGAGTGATTAAAAAAAAAGACACAGCGGCGAGTCGGGTTCTGGTAAGTACACCAAAAACAAACTATTAGAAATAGATTTTTCAATTCTAATGAGAAAATTAAACTGATCAGGTTTAGGTGTGGATTGCAAGGTGGCACTTCGTAGTCATCCCTGAAAATAACAATACTTCCGGTGGATTCAAAGCCTGTCCGTGTGGTTTACATGTTCTCACCTGTGTGTGCATACTTTATAGGTACACAGCCTGTTGTGAATTGTCCGCCGGGATGAACTCCAATTTTAGCAATAAATTAAGAGATTGCGATCTCGAAACCATAAACTGAAGAATCATGACCACAGTCTGGAGAAGCCTTTATGTTAAGCAGGTATACATCACTTTCAACTATTGCGTTATTACAAAAATACTTGGTTCCTCGTGGATGGGAGTTGGGGACACTGATCTGCACTGAAGACGCTGCATGTTTAATCTCAGCTGAACTCTGGTGTGTTTGCCAACGGAACAGTTCAGTAGAACACGGTCAGATAAGCAGGGACACAATAACTCAACCTCCCTTTTTCTTCCTATTGCACAATCCTTTTTTTTCTCCTGAATTTATTAACTTCATCCTGTAAACCTGTGGATTTCCTTCTTATCACAGTGAGCGGCATGTAAACACTCACGGGTGGAAATTGAAATCATTAGTTTCACTTAGAGCTGAAAAAAAAAAAAAAATCTATATATATAGTCCGGTATCAGACGAGACAAAGCTCGTTTTAGAAACCTCTTTCTGTTTACGAGCTGCTGCCGAGCCTGAGGGGACGGGTACTTACATCGTAACCCCGGAGCACAGCGAGGTGGAAGGACAGCAGCTGCAGGGGGATGACGCTCAGGACGCCCTGCAAGCAGTCCACACAGTGAGGCACTTTGATGTTGTGGCTGGAGTTCTTGATGGTTTCGTAGTCGTCTCTGTCACAGATCACGATGGGACGACCCTGGGGGGGGGGGGTCAAAAAGAAGGCTTTCAATGTCACTGGCGTGGGAGTCGCATAAAAGTCGAACTCTAAAAGATTCCCGTCTTTCAAATTTAATCCCTCGGCTGATTTTCACACCTCTTAAAAGCCCATCTGCTGCAGGTTACAGGCAGTGGTGATGTCACGTCCACCCAGACACTCCCCCGTGTTTACTGGGGTGAAGGAGCAGAGGCGCGGCACCGACGGAGCCGTGAAAATTAACCTAACATGCAAAACCTGCTTTGGTCGTCGAGGTTGTGAACTTGTTCACGCCGACGGCGGAAAAAAAAGTGTATTATTCTAAAATACATTTGATGACAAAATGAACATGGAACAGGCCTCATCGCTGGACAACTGCCACGTTCAAGAAAAATAAAGCAAGAGCTACCACAGGACTTTGTATTTTTCTTTGTAACCATGATCACCAGATCTTTTTATTTTTTTTTGCTTTTAAATTCAGTCTGTATTCTACTGATGTACCACAGCGGTTTCTCAAATGGGCGCAATCAAATCATTACAACCACCTAAAACCTTGACAGAGCTCCTCCGTTCACTCACTAAGTGACATAAGATTAACTGATGATTGGGACCGAGACATGCAGCAGTAATGGCTTGTCATTTGACACCAGCCTCATAGTTTCACAGAAACCTTGGGAGATTCCTAAAACATCTGGTTCACGATATTATTTGACTCTTCATTCACATCAAAATACAAGAAAGTGGGGAGAAAAAAAGCACTAAACCCTCTGAAAATGTATGATCTCTCTCTCTCTCTCTCTCTCTTTTTTTTATGCTTTACCTGGCGGGCAACGATCTGCTGCAGGGCGTTCTGACATTTGGTGTAGGTGTGGTCTCTCATGATGATCATGATCACTGGCATGAGTTTATCCACCAGCGCCAACGGACCGTGTTTCAGCTCTCCAGCCAGGATGCCTTCTGAATGCATGTAGGTGATTTCCTTGATTTTCTACACGGGAAGACATCAAGCCAGAAACGATACAGTCCAATACAATCTGATAGGGAAGTAAAATGTAAATTCTCAGGAGCGCGTTGTTTAACATGACTCAAGAATGAAATTCTAAATACATTTTTTTCACCATTTCTGTTTAGCTGGTCACACCAGAAATGAGAAAGTAAATCAGATTAAACGAATGTTAAAATAAAAAAAATTAAAAAAAGTATCTGCTCACCAGCGCTCCCTCCAGGCAGGTTGCATAATGGTAGCCTCTGCCCATAATAAGCACACTCTTCTGCTGGTACAGCTCTTGCGCCAACTTCTGGATTTCATCGTCCAAACTCAAGACCTCCTTAATCAGATCTAACGCAGACGCAGAAAACGAGCATTGAGGCTGATTGGAAGCAACAAAACTTTAAAAACACAAGGCACCATTGTGAGCTCCGCTGTGTCAACACAGTGAGGACCTGGACTCGATCCGTTTATATTGGAAGGCAGGGAGTGGCAGGCGTTCCTCATTGTTTTACCATGAGGGGACATGCCATCATGTGCCTTAGATCCAGAGAAGCATGCGAGCCCCTCCAGCCAAAAGCTGCGGCAGCGAGAACGTAGAGGATTGATCCTCCTCTCGTCGGTGAGCTTCCTCGTCCAGGAAAATCATTAAACAAATATTCAAGCAGGCCTTTGATGTACTCTATTTTTGCAATGTAAGCCGCTTCTCATTCAGCGTCCATATGAAGCTTTTATACGTCAAGTCAAGTTTATTTATATGATCACATTCATACACAACATATGTTGACCGATGGCCCTGAGAGATGAGGATTTCCTTGGATGAACCGCAATAGGTTTGGCTTGGATTACCTGGAAGCACTTTCAGGCCCTGGATTATCTCACGGCGTCTGGGCTGCACGGAGATCCTGTCGTCGCACATCAGCAGCGCAAACATGATCAAGGCCACGAACTGGCTGGTGTAGGCCTGCAGAGGGGAGCCACATCAAGAGAGAAAGTGTCTTTGATTACCGATAGCATTAATTTCATAGGTTACATTAGGAAGTATGAAGTTTCTGTTGGCTTTCATTGTCATTGATCATTATCCAAGTGTCCAGCTGCTCAAAAACATACATTTTGTTATATTATCTATATATAAAACCCAAGAAGTTGCAACCAAACCCTTATTCTCTTCTGGAGAATTGTGCTTTTCTCCAGTAGATAATCATAAAAGAAAAAGAAGACACGTGTATATTCCAGGCAGAGCAGTACTGTTCAGTCAAGGCAGTGCTGCTTAATCTCAAAATCTTTGGCGAACACAGAGATTGATGTTATGAAGCTCACGCTCTCAGACCATGCTGAAAATGTCGGGGCTCACAACTTCAACGTGTCAGAGAGTCTGTGCCTGCCGTCACCGCCGCTCCCTCTCCTCTCCCCCTCTGCCTTCATCTGGAAGCATGTTTGGACGCCTTCCATGCCCATTTGGGAGATTTAATCAGTGTTTGAATGAAGCCAAGTCAACTCACAGGACCCTTCAGACTCAGAATTGCCCATATGTAGGGCCAAGAAAACTGCTACAAACGATTTGCACCGAATGGTTTTTCTTTTTTTGCTTTTTCATGCACAGGGTTGTGCATGACAAAACTTTTGAGTCAGCTCAGATGTGGCAACGTATTTATTCCACATCACAAACTGCCGTTTCAATATGTTTTCATGGAGAAAATACAAACTCCGAGTCTACAGAAGTGACAACACCTTCACATAGCCGACATGGCATGAAGGTTCACAGAATACAGAACTGACGAGTGGCTTAAGACGGTATGTTAATTATTACACGACACATACAACGAAAGAAAGTTTTCTTCCTTTTCCCCACCAGCCAACACTAAATTCTAATTAGCCGAAAACCGAGGTCTCGACGATCAGTTTGAAGTCATTCGGCACTTGGGTGCGATACGTGTGTTCCAGTCATTCGACGAGCCGGGTTGTAAATCTGAAGCATTTGGTTGAGGTGGGTGTGTGGCCCAGCAAGCCAAGCAGTAAATGGTGGCGTCTCCGAGGCGTGCTCTGGTGCTTTGGAGCAGCACGAGAGTTGCTGAGCCAAGCCCAAGGGCCGGGGCACAGAGACCTGCTCCTCTCTCTCTCTCTACATGCTCACAAACTTTCTTTCCTCCTTTCTGAGTCCCAGCTGGCAAATGTTTTTAGCTATAAGGTTTAGAAGGAGGAGAAGCATTAAAAAAAATAACCAAGTGTCTTAGCTTTACATAAGGCAAGATGAGAATATCAGGCCTCCTCAGCTCCCTGTGGGACCAGAGGACAGCGTCGGCATCCAAAGGCCGGATAAGACTTGCAATGGAGTTTTCATCTGGAATTCATTCATTGTTAGAGGGCGTTCGTTTAGGAACGGACACAACAAACTGGGACCAGAATGACGCAGATCTGAAACCTGCCATCATGAGATTGTCCGTGTTGAATCCTGCAGCACAACACGTTATCTTTAGGGGGGGAAAGAGGTGTCGTGTAGAACGGATTCTGCCACATGGGATTGATCTCGCACAGTCCAAAGACATCAAGTATGAGCATGGCGAGGCAACTCAACTCCACTTGCCAGTATTTTGCGACAAAAACAATACAGTGGCAAAAATGAATGCCTGCACCAAATATTAAAAAGAGGCTTGAATATGTAAACATGGCGGACTGAATATATGGCAGAGACCATAAATCTGTAATCAGTTAGGAAAAGAAATATAGTACAGAAGTTTAATGAGGCAGAGAAAAAGCAGGAAGGTTCTTCAGAAATGTAGTTGAAGCTTCGCAGTAGCACGCTCTATACAATCCTAGCATGAGGGTTGCACAGTTCTGGACTATTGTAATGTGAGTAATGCAATAGAGAGGCAGAAGTACAAATGATCAATGGGTCTGCCATCACTGTTGTCACATCATGTCAGTTCTGCACATTTAGAGTAGTTGATTGAACTAATGTGGGCAAAAAGTAAAGGCTAAAAAAAGGAGGTGGCTCGGTTGTTGGATCAGATCTTCTAACAATCTGACTGATGATGTGATAATGCATCATAAATGAAGTCCATTTGGCTGTCGCCATCGTCAGGAGCACTACAGTTTCAGATTCCTATTGAGGATTTGTGAACAAAATGTCTGTCACATTACTGAAACTTGAATTTCAAGACACTGCTTGTTCGGGTTTCTTATAATCCTCTAAGTTGGTGTTTGATAAAGCCATTATGGTTTCTAACTTCCACAGGCTGCGTTAGCGACACACCTAATGGTTGCAGGAGAGTTTACCTTGGTACTGGCGACTCCAACCTCTGGCCCGGCATTGATGTGAACCCCACAGTCAGTCTCCCTGGAAATGGAGCTGCCCACTGTGTTGGTGATGCCCACAGTCAGAGCCCCCCTCTCTTTACAGTAGCGAAGGGCCATTAGGCTGTCAGCGGTCTCCCCTGCAGGGTTGGCAGACAGAGAAAGCATTGCAGTTAATTTGATGTAAAAATTGTGGCAATAAAACAATCTCATATATTGGATTTGTAGGAAACTGCTTCTGCGCCACACAGGCCTCCGAGTTCAGACTGCATCTTAGGAGAAACCACAAACCCACAACTGAAGACATGGACACACACAAGGTTTTTTTTCAATTCTTTTTTTTGGTCCCCGGGTTGGAAAACCCAACCCGATAAAGCGTCAACGCCACTGACAGAGAGATGAATCAGAAGTGCCAGAGTGGCTCCTGCAGTCAAGACAGCAGAATACAAAGCGGGAAGTCGAGACTTCAGATTAACTCCAGATGACATCCGGCTGCACACCTGACTGACTGATAAAGAAGCAGACGTCGTCTCTGAAGACGGGTGTGTTCCTATCCAGGAAGTCGCTGGCCAGCTCCACCATGACGGGCAGCTCGGTGAGCTCCTCCAGGACCTGGCGGGTCTGAGAAAGCAACAGAGGACAGCTCAGTATAAACCGAGGACAGCGAAATGCTTGTAGAAAGATGCTACTCACCGCTACTCCGGCATGGTAGCTGGTGCCACAGGCGATAAGGATTAGTCGCCGACACCTCTGAATCTCTTTGATGTGATCCTTCAGTCCACCGAGCGTCACTGTGAAGCACGGCGGACAGTTAATCCATCATTCTGCTCCATTATTTTATACCTCATTAAAGAAGATCTCTGAAGAGAGCCGAGAAAGGAAGGTTTAAATCATCACCGACAAGGTGCACGTGCATACAGAAGAAAGAAAGTATGCAACTCTGCTGAATTATTCATGCAGAATGAAGAAATGGAGGCTGCACATCTGAATGCAGTGGGATGAGTTTCTCTTCAGTGGAGTACTGAGCTAAAGGTAATTTCACGTGCACTTCAGCTCAATCGCACAGACGTAAATGCAGGAACAGTGAGGACGGCATCTGTTTAAACTTTCAGGAGCAGTTCAAATCTTGGCGACCCCACAAGTTTGGGAAGAAGTAAAAGAGGTTATTGCTTCACTGCTCCAAAGGGGAGACAAAAAAACAAAAAAAACCAAGAGGACGCCTCTCTAACCTGAGTTGTCGTCGAAGTTCACTCTCCCTCTCATGGTGTTCACCACAGACTCTGGTTGTTCAAAAATCTCCTTCTGCATGAAGGAGCTGTAGTTTCCTGTGGTGGGAAGGTCAGGTATTAGGGAATCATTGCAAACACTTGTGGAGTATAAATAAAGTGGGAGCCAAGATGAGTTTGTCTGAGGAAAAACCTTGTTGACCCACATTAAGTTCTTAACAAATGCGATCTGAAAGCTGGAGAGTGAACGGCCTCTTTTACAGCGTTTTACCAAATAACAAGGCTTTTTCTGGCACGGAGAGGTGGGGAGTAACAAATGTTTGTGGTGCATTAATAACACATTTGAAGGCACAAGATACGCCATCGCACAAATTATATAAAACCAACAAGACACATTGGGGAGATTCGGTTCTCCAATCAATCACAAACGGTGAGCGTGAAAAAGGAGAGCGCTGCACGGCCCGCCTATGATGGCAATTTGGGTCAAGCAAATTAGGTTATTCAGCAGAAAGGCCCCAGAAAATAAGGAGGAGGAGGAGAGAGGCTGAGTAATGACAGGACCGCAAAGGAATGTCAAGCACAGCCAACATTAGCTTACTACTGCCATCTGCTGGACAACCAAACCCAAAAACTAAATTAGAAACAAACCTAGAACTCGTCAATTATGACTAATAACAGACTCCTGCTGAACCAGTTTTGATCACAATGTGAAATACGAGTTAAAAAGTGTAAGTGATGAAAATATTGGCCCAGCCTGGTCATTAAATACTACTTTGATTCCACCGGTTCATCTCCTCAGGCCAGCTGTTTCTAAGTGTCGTACCAAAACATTTTGATCCAGCTTAATCTGAGTTAGATTACACTTTGCTATCAATTCTGTTGCAAATCGTTGATGCTTTTGTTCTGCTTTGTCCACCTGGACCCATTTAAATTTGGTTTCAAATTCACTCAATTTTAACAATTGTTGCTATTATTTCAAGTCCACATATTGTTTTTGTTAAATCTGCAATCTATAAGGAATCTTTTGTAAGATGCAATCCAGACAAAAAAAAAAAGGTCCCAGTTGGAGCTGTAGACATTTGGTGATAGGCATGAAAACATAAACCATATAATTGATTTATTGGTTAACGAAGAATCGCCTCTCATTAGGGAACAAAAACAAGGTTTTACTACATCCTGAGTGCACATAAAGTCCTCTTCAGCAGAGGGTGTGTGAGGGCGAGAGTCAGGGGTCATTTAAACAGCAGTGTTTTCACCGAGGAAGCAACTGAAGTGGAAAGGACTGGATAATAAAAACGTCTGCCCCGGGGCTCAGCGACAGAAGCGAATAGACATTTATTGTGACACGCACAAAAAACAAAACAAAAAAAAAAAAACAGGGTTCAACACAAAATTACAAGGAAGAGTACAAATGATACATTTGCAAAATATGGCCACGAGCGAAAATATGTCAGGGGGACGTGAAGACGAGAAGCTGACCCTCCACTCACCCTTCATGATCTGCTGCAGCTCCATCTGCAGGGTCTGGATGGCGCGAGCCGGGTAGTCGCCGACCCTGCGCTTCATCCTGTGGATGGACAGCCGGCCGTCCGTCACAGCGGCCACGTCGTCGTCCTCCAGGAAGATCACACGGTTCGTGTGCTCGATCACCGCACTGTCACGAGACCACATCAGACCTTTTGCTTTATGCTCGCCGACGTGAACAAAACCGGAGCGCAGGTTTCACGGAGAATCTCTGTACACCGCAGAAGGTCGAGGCGAAGACGCAGGTATCCGCTTACCTTGCGTCGGAGGCAAAATAGTACTCCACAGCTTTCTCATCCACGGGGAAAAGGCAGGTGTCCTGGTCCGGCCTGGGCAGGCCACTGCAGCTCTTCTTATCTTTACCAGCTGGGAAATGAGAAGAAAAAAAAGAAGAACCAAAACCTGAGTCCCACTCCTCCGGAGGAAGTCCAGTGGATGAATGAAATCAGACACACGAACTCCAATTACAAGAGCGGTAGAGCACAGGGATGTGATCGGTGGACAGCTTGTGATCACTGCGCACTCCAATCAGCAGAGGACTTCCCCTCCTGCACACAACAACACAAAAATCACTTATGTTACACCACATTGTAAACAGAGGACTATTTGATAGATTTCTGGAGGCAAAAAAAAAAAAAAAACACATAGAAAATACATCTAACTTTAGGAAAAAGAATAATACAGCTGGTCAAACACTAAACTTTAACCAGAAATAATTGTTTTCATATTCATACAAGCATGCCGTCATTTATTCATCAGCGTTGGAAGAAAATTTCTTTTAGGACTTCAAACAAAAAAAACTAAAAAACCAACACTGTGATTAATGAGAGGAAAACAAAGCGTCACGAGCGTCACCTTGTGCCAACTGCCTCTCCGGGATAATGGACACTTTTGAAGACCACTGCAAAAGCTCCTTCCTGCCAGGATGAAGAGCAAACATGTCAGATGGGCTCTTTCGTCTCATTACCTCACTCACGGCGGTGGGCATCGCCGAGTCCTCACCAGCTGCTGGGTCACGCGCTCGACCAGAACGGCAAAACTCATGTCGTCACTCTCCCGGTTGTCGTACATGTACTTCACCAGCTTGGCGATGGACTCTGTATCCGTCTCCGACTCAAATTCGTAGCCTTTGCTCTCCTGCGGAGATGAAGTCTCTAATAATGTTAAATCATGTTGGGTTTTTTTTTTGGGGGGGGGGGGTTTCCAGAGAAAAAATATGCTCACCAAGAATTTCCTCAGATCTTTGTAGTTGGTGATGATCCCGTTGTGAATGACGATGAACTCTGAAATGAATGAATGAAAATATCAACAAGCCGTCTCGGTACAGGCACACGGGTGGATTCAATTGACTGCACACATTAGAGTACAAGCAAAACGCCGAGCTGTGCTGAGCGTGTTTTATTTGCTCTCTTCGCCACGACTCACCGTTGGACTTGTCCGATCTGTGTGGGTGGCTGTTGACGGGGCTCGGTTCGCCGTGCGTGGCCCAGCGGGTGTGAGCGATGCCCAGGTGAACGTCAAACTCCACGTCCAAGTCCATGTCCTGCTGCTCTGCAGAGCACAAAGCACGGGACACACTTAAGACTCCCAACGCCACCACACTGCTATAATTGTTCTATTTTCATACTTCCGCATTCGCCGATACATTTACATTGTTCCACTTCATTTCATTGTTACGTCTCTCTCTTTTGTATTGCCTGTACAGCATTCCTTTTCATCCAAGAAATAAGTTCTCCGAATGGAGACATTCTTTAAGCCGCAATCTTGTCGCATTCGATCGCAGACACTGTGTTTGTTAAGTGAATGTATGATCTTCAACTTACTGTGGATTTCCTCATCGAGAGCCTTGACTTTGCCACGTTGCTTAATCAGCTGGATGGACTTTGCGTTTGACTCCCACTCCTTCACGTTCCCCCCGTCGATGCCCACGCCTGGCGAGGAAAACACAACAAGTGATAACATATAACGAGACTTTGAATATTAGCTTGTTGAACCAAAAACAGTATTATGATGCTGTTATGACTCTCCTGTGGTATTAAACTTTTGCAGACAATAACCCCTTCAGATCTGAGAGACTGGAGTGGAACAGCTCATCTAACTGGGCAAAATGAGGACTGCTCAATAATCCAGTTGTGGTTTGTGTCCATTAGAAGAATCCATCATCAAAGAACACAGTGAAAGTCATTTTTACGCTGCGTTATTTCTGTTTTAATCAGATCGATAAGACGATGAAGATAAAAGCGATAACAAGCATGACTGTTCTCAGTCTCACCGGCTGAGTCGTAGCCTCTGTACTCCAGACGTCGCAGACCTTTGAGCAGGATCTCAAGGATCTCGCGGCGAGTCCTTGGCACATGGTAGTTGAGATATGCAAAGATTCCTGGGAAGAAAAAAAAAAAAAATCAGGCCAACAAAATCATTCCATTGAGTGAAAGCACATAATCAAATGAACTGCGAGCTGTTTTTTTTGCTTAGATGAACACATTGTTGTGCCAATAGCTTTTAACCAGCAGTTTAAAAAAAAAATTCAATACTAGTTGGGAGAGTGATCCAACAAGTCTTACAAGAGCTTTCAACGAGATCAACACAGAGCCACCGACAAACAAATGCCTTTGACAGAACACACATTAGAGGAATATTTTGAATCACCGACACGGCTAATAATCCCATCTCGCCTCTTGTTTATCTTTAGTAATCCAAGACTGTTGATGTACCTTTCTCCCACTATAATTTTATGTAGTACAATTTCAGGTTTATATGGTAATCACATAAGTCTTGAGATTGTGTCGAGCATCTCTAAGCAAGTAGTAAATGGGAATAAAGATGAAGGACAGAAACATGTGTCCATCTTAAGAGATTTATATTACAAAGGACAGAAAATTACACATACATTTGCTTTATTGTATCACAATTACAAATATCCAAGAGAGAGGCCCCGTTTCAAAACACTTTTATTCTCATAGGTTTAGAAAATGTAAACCATTTAGTCCAGTTGTTGACGGCTTATAAATCAATGGTGATCTTGTTCCATCTGATGGATCTCTCCAACTCTCCACTTCATGTTCAGGAAGAAAACAACAACAACACAGTATTCATAAGATCGTTGACATTTCCTATATATTGTGCAGGAAGTGTGCCATTAACAAATATGTTAGAAGATCTGTTAGTATGACCCTGGGGTGTTCTTCCCCCCCCCCCCCCCCCCCCCACTGCTCTTGTCAGTGAGTTCTGTGTAATGACTAAATGACCTTTAACACCACTACAAAGCAATGACAACTCATACGTCACGGCTGGCATCTTACCATTAAAGTCCCTTTAATAATCAGCACTACCTCCTGCAGTCATCAGGTAATTTATCATCTTCCACATGCTGGAAGGAGTGAAGCTTTAACCAACCAAGGCAGGGAAACCCAAACAACAAGCCGAACATGTTTGAACATGAAACAAGTTTAATGCTAATGAAGCAGACTTGTTTAACCCGGACTGGATGATGGAGGGAGGCAGTGATCAGGGAGACACTGCAAAAAAAACCCAAGTTCTATATTTATCAGAAGAATAGATAACACTGGCTCAAGACACGGGTATTATTAGCGGCACGTTTGATTGTGAAAACCAAAAATGCCACCTGGTCTATCGGGTCTGATTGGTATTATGAGATTGCGTTGACAGTGACGGAAGCCAGAAGTGTTCGCCATCAGTGACACAGGCAGGGCAGAACAACACACACCGGGACACGGACAAACAAACCATGTCAGCGACACTTCTTCCCCCCAAAAATCCACCTGACTGGAAGAATAGTAGACCCAAGCCGCTATACCCAGAGACAGAACACTGCCAGGTGGTACTGCTGGTTCTATTTTAACACTATAGTCGAGACAAAACGACTGAATAATGTGATTTAAACCCAGACGGATGTTAGCTCGGAGCAAAGTTACACGGTAATGTCACCAGACAGACACTACATGAGCTCCCGAGCATTAAGCAGAAGAAAGAAATTCTGCAGATTGACATTTATTATTAAGTAAAGTGAGAGTTTCCACAGTGAAACAGTCACAGATATATATATTTAGCGCGCTAACAGCATCAGCTAGTCAAACTCCTGTTAGCCACCCGGAGCTCATTTCAAACGTGCACCGCCAACAACGCTGTTCCAGCCAGGATCCACTGCATGTTCTCTAAATAGGAGGGGAAAGCAGCGTTTTTCCTGAGAATGTAGTCGGTAGAGAGCGAGTCCTTGTACTCACCACACATGACTGCAGCTCGGATGTTTCGGCTACTGGAGGAGTTCGGCTGTTCTGCTGGGAACGCCTGTCAGTAAGCCCCGCCCCCTCTGCAGTTCCATTGAATCACAGCCAGCCACCTTCCGCCGCGGCGTGTTCTGATTGGCCGAGAGGCCCGTCAATCACACGTCACCTTCGAGACGCAGGCACTGGCCTGACGTGGCATCAGGATGTGGTGACGAAGATGATGATGATGATGATGATCCACGAGCGGAGCGCCCCCCCACCTCCCGGACATCCAACCAGCAGCAGCGCCAGCGCATAATGCCCGGCCTGTGCTCCGTGCCAGCAGCCAGGGACCCGCCAACAACCACGCACTGTTCCAGGTTTACTTTGGAGTGAATGACCGATGAATCACAAAGTCAACGAGAGGTTGCCAATTACCAGAAGAAAATGCAAGCGTGAATGCTGAAGCTGTATATAGCAAAGTTGTAATGCTGATAAAGCTGAAGGAAGTGATAAGAGATATCTGATCCCCTTAGATCTCATGTTTCTTCTTCTTCTTCTTCTTCTTCTTCGATAGTATAAATCAATTAAAGATTGCAGGAAGAAGTCGTCAAAAAAATAAGAATAACAAAGATTTGGATCACAACTGTGTGAATGCTGAATAAAATGCACCATACATCCACATACACGCATTTCCAATTTCAAGCCTGTAGCAGGCATAACAAGCTGAACTCTTCAACATGCAGATGATCACCACATACGTCTATTGGACAAAGAACTACATGAAACAAAAATACTGTGAACACTATATAAAGACACAAATTAATATCTGTCTTTGAGACACAAAATGATCAATAAGTGACACAAACGACTACAAGAAGATAAACAAAAGGATTACAGTACACAAATAAACAGACGACCAGACACAAAATGGCACGAGCTTCCACTACACCTGACATACAATAAAACCTCTGTCTGTACGTTTGGATGTGCATTATTCATTTGTTCTTATGTGGATTCAAAAATGGTAATGTTTTATTTTAAAATGACAACTTTGAAAGAGTGGTAATAAAACACTTATTCATTCAATTATTTTATAGAAAAACATGCAAAACAACAAAACGAGTTCTGACAACTAAAATAACCACAAAGACCACAATGTGACAACACAATCTATTCAGAGACACAGATGATCTAGATACTAATAACCTCTACAAAATACCCATGTCGACCACAGACACTAAAACAAACAAACAAAAAAAACACCCAAATCACAACAGATCTGAAATAACCACAAAAAAGTGCAAATAAGCACAAAAATGATAAAAAAAACACCATCTGAAATTACTAAAGTAACACACAAAACAGACAAATATACTAGCCAGTGAGGGAACAGTGAGTGAAGATGAGTTAGGAGAAGAAAGGTCTTCTTTATTATTATGCATGATTTAGACCCTGGCAGGACAAACTGTCACCAGTACCGGCCTGCGTCTACATGCGTGGTCTATAATCATATGTGATCATGTTGGATGTGTGTGAGGGTTAAAACCAAAGCTGGAATGTCAACAAAACAAGTGTCATTGTGTACTCTTCCTAAGACAATGAGCTGAGAACAAATATGTTTGCAGCACACATGACTAGGTTTCCACTCCTTTAACTAAAATAAATCTAGATATACCAGTTATGCCATTCCTGAGTGATGTCATTTCTAATTAAATTTAATTAGTAAACCATAAGTGCGTATAATCAAAGAACAATAAAGAGTCCAGATTCACACTATAATTTAAGAAGTTTTATTCACGTACATACAGTATATAAACCTAGATTCTGGTGTGACTGAGTCAGCAAATATGTAACAATGTGAAATAATAAATACATTTTTATTCCTGCTCTGCAGCCATCTGTCTTTATAACTGGGCTGTTCTGTATAACAGATCAGGAAACAGCAACCAGAACCAACGACAACATCTGGAAGTATTACAATGATTTACCCAGCTGTGCTCGACATCGGTTCATTTTGTTGCTGCTATAGTTTGCGGTGAAGCGGGCGGCCAGGGAGTCACGGGAATGTGCAGAGATGCTCTAGTTTCAGACGTTTAGACTTGAGCTGCCTCCTCTTCATCCTCATCCTTTACCTGTGGAGACAAACACACACACACACAAACACAACACGCTCATACTGATGATCATATGGAAAAACACAGTCCAGCCAAGAGAACAAGTCTAGTTGACCTGAAACAACTATTTTCTTTATTGCAAATGTCATGGTTCAAATTCCACTGCGGCTTTAGTAAGTAAATCTAACATCACGATTTAGTAGAATGGAAACCCTCTGTACATTTGTCCCAGTTGAATATGTATCACAGAAACACAGCATTTCTATCACAGTGTTTTTCCTGCTTTTTTGGCACGAGCAGCTTGTTTCTGAAATCAGGTTTTATCACAGTAATTAAAAATCAAATACGATGAACTCAATAATCCTATAAAGATTTTTACACACCTGAACACAGAAACTTACATATTAGGACTGAGCTGATGAGATTTCTGATATAATGTATATTCAGCTCACACATAATAAAATGAGAATAAAATGAGCAAATGGGCCAAAAATAAGCTAAACCTAATGTGTGACTTTTTGCTCATGTAAAATGATGGCGTCATCTATGCAGCAGGCAGGAGGTAGAGAAACACAGAGCAAAGTATGTAAAGTAAGTAAGTAAAATACCAACATGATTTAAAGTTACAGTACTAAGGATCTCGTGCACTGTTTGGCCGTCTTTATTAATTTATAAAAGTCTTCAAAAAGAAATGTTTGAGGCTTTATTGCAACACAAATCCTGGTTTCGTCACGACTACATATGTGCTATGGGATGAAATCATAACCGGGAACAATCAGTGCAGATGAGTTAGAAGTGTGAAGGACTTCTTCTTTATGATGCAGGATTTAGACCTTGACAGAAAAAACGTCAGCAATTGTCATATTCGCTTGCTCTTATTTTACAATGAGGTGTGAAGAAATATTTTAGAATGACATGAATTCCACTCCTTTAACCAACATGATAAGACCAATCTGGAGGTATGGGTTTTATCAGCATCAGTTAGCCTTGATGTCTATTTGCATTTGGTGGTTGTATAACCGGCATGTTCGGGTGTTGCTTTATAGCGACTGGAAACGCCAACGACGCAAGTGTGAACAATAGAAACGGAGAACAAACCTGCTCCACTGATTCAACTTCAGGGACGTAAAACTGCAGCATGTTCTGGATTCCACTCTTCAAAGTGACAATGGAACTAGGGCAGCTGGTGCAAGAGCCCTGCAACTTCAATTTAACGACACCATCTTCAAAGCCTCGGTACAGGACATCGCCTCCGTCCTCCTGCACGGTGGGCCTGGACAGCCAGAGCAGCAGCAGATATGAGAAATGGACAGAAGGATCGGTGGGACAAGCAGCCGACCGTCAAAAGATTATAGCTTCGCAAGCTGTCACCTTATTCGAGTGTCCAGAAGTTCTTTAATCATCGCAACCACCTCGTCGTCGTCGTCTGACGGCGCTGAAAGACGATAGAGATTCCAGAGGTTTCGCATTCAAACACACGACTCCGACCCACTTTTTGTGTTTTAGCATGTTTGCTGACCTGTATCTGCATTTGGCTGGCTGTCCTCGTTCACTACAGGGACTCCAGAGGTGAAAAAGTCCATAATGGCAGCATACACATCTGGTTTGATTAATCCCCATTCCATGTTAGAATCAGACTGAAGTGGGGGGGTGGGGGGGGGGGGGCACACGACACACACACATTAAAGCAGTACCATTAATAGAGTGCTCAACCAGGAGATGAATATGATCTCAGCCTGTTTGTACCTTTGTGATGGTGATGAAGTCCGGGCCCAGGAAGACACTTTTGACTCCATCAATCCTAAAGAGCTGTCTGAAGACAATGCAGCACAAGACAGAAGGTTCAATACCTGAACATGTTTGAATATCTCAAGCATGCCAGATGCCTTCATGTGAAAACACTTTTGAATCACGCAACAGTAATTACTTCCACTGCCGTCAAACCTGAGTATCTTCAGATTGAACAAAAATAGTCAAACAGAGATTCTCACGTTGAGGTTTTGAGAAACTCCCTAATACATGTCTGGAGTCGCTGTTTTAAAAAAAAATCAAATTTTAAAAAATGGAGCTGCTCCATGAACAAGAGGATTTTTTTAATGTTAACTTTGCTCATACGTCCAGGTGTAAATTACCATGTTTATGTTCACTACTTCAGTGAAACAGAGTTTTTTATATGCAACTATAAGGAGTCAAATGATAGTTTACCTCCTGTCCTTCATTTCATCCTCCTCTGGGGGATGTCTGGGAGCATGTCTGTCACGTATCTTGTCTATGAGAGCAGCAGGGAAGTTTTACTGCTGGAGACGGCTTGTTCATTATAGTCACGTGGAAACTGGAAACTGGGAAATTCCCAACTGATAACTATCTCAGTTTCCATTTGTATGAATATATGATCACAGATCTGGTGCGGTCCTCCAACGTATAGTCACAATTGCTTTTTTGTAATTACATCAATGTGCACATAAGAAAATGAAGAGTGTGGGCTGGACTTCAGTCTGACGTGTTTGTAACGTAACAACTGTGTGGTTTCTACAGTCTATTAAAGAATTCAACTTAACTGATATATTGAGAAAGAATGATCCTGACCAGTTAATCTTCTCATGCTATTCTGCTGCCTGTCATTCTCCAGAACTCATTCCTTTTTGGTGTCTGCCGTCTCAAGAAGCTGCTATGATAGAAGCTTGATCTCAGATCATTCTCCAGTTTCAGTCTAAACTTGTCGCAAACACTGAATTTCCCCACAGGGTGGCACCTTAAGCCATTTTGCTTGAAGGATCCAGCATTTATTACGTTTATTAAGGTGAAAATTGAAGATTACTTTGAAAATACCACAACCCAAACCACAGCTGCAATTTGGTGGGAAGCTGTTAAAGCCTTCCTGAGAGGGCAGATGATAGGTTTGACAAGTTTTACACATAAATCCTGGAGGTTAGAGATAGAAGAGCCAAAGAAAAGGATAAAAGAAATTGAATCAAAACACTAAAAACACCAAAGAAAACAACACAAAGCTTTGAACAGTTTCTAAGAGAACATATACAGCACAGATCTTTCAGCTCCAGCTCTACAAAACCAAAAAGACTTTTTAGATTCATTGGACATCAAACCTATTAAAGAAAACTTTATGGCTGATTTAGATCTTGACAAAACTATTGAAGAAATAGGCTGGGGGGTGGGGGGCATTCCAGCACCAGATCCATATTGAAATGTATAAAATATTTTTATTTACTATTTTCATTTGTCTTTACTTGAAATGTATAGAGAGTATTTGCACCAGGACCAGAATGGTTTTGTCAACGGATGGCGTGTTTTCCTTGATGTACGACGAGTACTTCATATTGTGTTTGAAAAGTCAGGATGCTTCAACGCTGCTATTTTTTACACTGGATCACACTAGGGTGGGGTGGCGCTTCCTGTTTGAGACAATTCAACCACAAGGCAAGGATGTCCTCTGTCTCCACTATTATTTGCCGCGGCAATTGAGACACTTTCCATGGCAATTCGTAACCATACCCATACTCACTTAAAAGGCAACAACAACAACAATAATAATAATAATAATAATAATAATAATAATAATAATAATAATAATAATAATAATAATAATAATAATAGCCACAGCAGAGTGTGTGATCTGCATGTTGGATTTGTCACCAGTTTTATGCTTTATAATGTTACATTACTGATGCATCCTGAGCAGTTGATACTTGAACACACTCACAGTGGTGACCCATCGGCAGTGGGCTTCAAAGCAGTGAACCTATGGTTACTTCTTTCATCTCTAGGCCTAGGTTAAAAAAAAGTGTTTTACCTGGCTAATGGTGAGCAGAAAGCGTCACGCGGACCAGCAAAATTCATAGTTCCTGCTTCAAGAACTGTTCGACCAGGTAGAAACTTCATACTGTTTGGATTCGGTGTGTCTTGCGTCTGCACAAACATGGTTCTTCCTAAAAACAGAAAACACCAAGAACAAGAATGTATCACTAGTCATTATTGGGAGCTTATTCAGACTTGTGCGGCAGGCACTAAAATCAGATTGCATTATAATAACATCTGCTAGTAAAATCAGTATCAACATTTTCAATGCCAAAAATAAGAATGTTGCAGGATGCTTCATGAATACAAACCAGGAACAGCCCAGAGGGGGTTTTGCCATTTGTTTGAGACTCCGATGGTATGTGAAGGCCAATATAATCCACTGCTCCGACATCGACCGGCAGGAAGACTGAAATAAAACATACAGGAGATATAAAAGGTCACCACAGTATAGACATGTGAGGCACTCTTTCCACTCACTATCATTTACTGTAATACTGTCAGAGAGACAGTGAAACAATAAATTCACACATACGAGACAAGATATGTGCAGTATACTTCTCATGCATCCCTTTTGACCTATGTTGAAAGGACACTCCTTCAGATTGGAAAATTGTAAATCAATAGACATCAAACACACTTCAGATGTAAACTGCAAAATAATGCATGACCAACGAGCTCAATTGAGAAACAGCTTGTTTCTGGAAGCTCTCTCTCTCTCTCTCTCTCTCTCTCTCTCTCTCTCTCTCTCTCTCTCTCTCTCTCTCTCTCTCTCTCTCTCTCTCTCTCTCTCTCTCTCTCTCTCTCTCTCTCTCTCTCTCTCTCTCTCTCTCTCTCTCTCTCTCTCTCTCTCTCTCTCTCTCTATATATATATATATATATATGCATATAATTCTATAATGCATATAATTGTATTGGGAGTCAAGAGTCCTTGACCATGGCCCTTAATGAGACTGCGACTTAGAAGCAGGAGGGGTAAATGCCAAAGAAGGCTCATAAAGTATGATTAGTTAAGTTAATAACAAAGCATCTTCCAAAATCTGTTGGCATTTTTTTGATTTTCATATCCATAATCTTGGCCACAAACTTTATACATTGAAACTTCAAACTACCCCACCCCATACTTTTTAAACCCAAAATATGTAGTCCAATTTGTACCTTAAGGTACTTTTTCTATATGACATATGGCCTGCTGCTTTCTGTGAGTACATGCATGGCAACATGAAGTAAAAATAATTGCACATATGATATGTAACTGTCAAATAGAGTGTGCTCTCCTGTTGTGTCATTGAAGTTCCATTTTTACACAACATTTGTGACAGACACTCACTTACATTACTTGAAACACAACAGAATCATCATCACCATCTCTCATCTCAACAAAAGGACAATTTAGGGCAAATTGTGGTAAACTGGGTCATTTAATCTTTCTGCGTCAGCCCACTTTAACCAGCGTGCTAACCGGCTAGTTCATGTTAGCCTGACGTTGTTAACATTAAAGGTGCTTATATTTAAACCCACGATAAAATGAGAACGGAAATGACACTGCAATGGTCATTGCTGACAAACAGATAAACTTACGGACGTGAAAGTCTCGCAGAAAAAGCCAAAAGCCTCCCGACTTGTCTGTAACTCGACATGTTTGTTATGATTGCGTAAAAGGACGTAAGTGAACGGAAGTGACGTAGTGTTATTGTACGTTGAGGAAACGTGTCCCCCTCTAAACCTCATCCGGGTGCCAGCGAATGTACGCCACGAATTCGCCAGAAAAAGCTCCCGAATAAGTAGGGGTAAAAATGCCGTCTAGCAAGAACTTCAGGAGGAGAAAGACGTCGTCAGATGAGGAGGAGGAGGACGAAACCACCAAAGAAGTGAGGTAAAGTCGATCACTCAGTTTGTTTTTGACAGAAATACACCCGTTAAGAAACGCTTCGGTGAAGGAAACACGCTAGCAAGAGAGCAACATCCAGGCGTTTCTTTCCCTCTAAATAATTCTTATTTATCTTTCTGTATGTTTTTAATAAATAAACTCGATCACTTCGTATGATTTCTGTGTTCTTTTTCGATTAGATCAAAGGTGGAAGAAGCCAAAGAGCTTCAGAGTCTGCGGAGACGACAGAATGGAGTCAGGTAACAAAAAGCAGCAGCTTTTTTATTTTCCTTAATTTCACATTCTAACGTATCCGCCACAAACTGTATTTCTAATATCATTTATGCACTCATAATATGATGATCTATACTTGGAAGTGACGCTACTCTGGAAATTAACCCTTAATACTGGTATAAACAGACTGAGGTTTAACAAGTTCGTCTTAAATGATCTTTAGCCTCAACAAGGAGGCTCATTTTGAATGTATTCTGATTAAGTATAGTGTAGATTTTATATAAACCAGGGGTAGCAGAATCTATTTGTTTCAAAATTATTTGCATCAAAGCAAACTAAAGGTTTGACTATAAGTAAAATCCGCTTTGACGAGCCAATTTCAGGCTGCCTATGTTTACTGGTATTTCATTTAAACTACATTTATTGTGGCCGCACTTTGTAGAGTCACTCAACCGTTTTCATAGAATCACTTTGTAGTGAATATTTTTCAACACTAAACTGCCAGTCCGTTTTTGTTTTTGAAGCATTTTCTCAAAGATAACACACATCTACCTTTCTTTAGTGTCACGGCCTTATTGGCTGGAGAGAAGCTGCCACCAGAAGCAGAAATCGATGTGAGTCATGCTTTAAGGTTTCCGTAATATTAATTTCACAACCTGTTATGCATTAAATCGGATAAAAAAAATAAAATAAAATCTCAACAGAATGACCCCTTCAAACTTAAGACCGGAGGCATTGTTGACATGAAGAACGTGAAAGACAGAAACAGAGACATGTAAGTGACTCCAACTGCTTCATGGATTCCTGTTGTGTCATTTTGAAACATTGCACTCTTCATTTCGTTGGACCTTAAACAACATTCACCTCCCGTGCAGGACAGAGGACGACACAGACCTCAACCTGGGGACATCGTTCTCAGCTGAGACCAACAGAAGAGACGAGGATGCAGACATGTATGTGTTTTTTTTTTTTTATCACATTGACACACACACTTCTTCAGGTTTTTTTTTTTTTATTTTATTGAAAAAAGACATTTTTAAATACATTACAGTCATTCCAATGTGCTTTTATAGAGAAAATAGAAAAGCCCAACATATCCACATGAGCAAGCAGGTGTGTTTGCGACTGTCGAAAGGAAAAACTCCCCCCAACCAAGTGTTGATCAACATGCGATTGTCATCCAAGTCCATAATGTTAAATTTCACAGGGTACTTGTATTTCATTGATCTCTGCTTTATCCGGATTTCACAGGCCCACGTGTTTGGTTGACACTTTAAACGTATATATTTTAAGCTGCTTACGGGGCTTCATGGCAGAAGTTCATGATCTCCCTTTGCAGGATGAAATACATTGAGACGGAGTTAAAGAAGAAGAAAGGCCTGGTGGAGGCGGAGGAACAGAAAGTGAAGGTGAAGAACGCGGAGGACCACTTGTACGAGCTGCCAGAAAACATTCGAGTGAACTCTGCCAAGAAGACAGAGGAGATGTTATCCAATCAGATGCTGAGTGGGATCCCTGAAGTGGATCTTGGTATTGAGTACGTACACAATATTCCCGAGTTGAAGTAGAAAGATGTTCTTTTTCTTTATTGAGACGTGGCAACAGTTTTTTGGGGTTTTGTTTACTTCTCAGTGCAAAGATAAAGAACATAATCCAGACGGAGGACGCGAAGGCCAAACTCATTGCGGAGCAACGGAACAAGAAGAAAGACCAGGGCACGTCGTTCGTCCCCACCAACATCGCCGTCAACTACGTCCAACACAACCGCTGTGAGTTCTTTCGACAGCCACGTGACGCGCAACTCCTGAAGGCAACGGGAGATCAACATTTTGCTGATCTCGCGATGTGTTCTTCTCTCAGTTTATCACGAGGACTCGAACGCACCGCAGAGGCACCACAGACACAGAGAAGAGCCCAAAGCCCGACCGCTGCGTGTCGGCGACACCGAGAAACCAGGGCCCGAGGGTGAGGGCAAAATACTGGTCCCTTCGGTTTTACATCAGCAGTTAGGATCCCTTCACAAGCAATATGTTTCTTTGAGATTACAAAACTTAATCTTTTTTTTTTTTTATTATCTGCAGCTCCATCACCACCCAACTACCGCAAGCGTCCAAACAACGAGAAGGCCACAGACGACTATCACTATGAGAAGTTCAAGAAGATGAACCGAAGATATTAAGGAACGTGATGGTTCTTCTGTCTTTTTGAATTACTGCATTTAATGTCCTTTTTTCAGATTTAGCTGCAATAGTCAGTCATGAATTGGTTTCTCTAAGCAGCTGTTATTAGTCTCAAACACAATGTTGTATTTCTTTATAGCGCCCATTTTTCATCTTTAAGAGGTTAGTTTAATATGTACTGGGATCGTTTGCCCGGTCTCCCCCAGGACGCTCGACATCCAAGCAATCGGAGAGAAAAAATGCGGAAAGACGTCAAACTAAGAAAATAATCCAGTTTTTAAATTTCAAGTTTGTATAAAACTTCAAACTGCAGTCTTGTGTTGCATTGCTTTCACACACTTTTGATTAAAAACATAAAACCAACATTTTTTCCCCCTCATTCTTTATTTAATATCTTCATAGGGAAGTAAAAAAAAAAAGCTGCCATCATATTACAAATGCAAACTCGCAACAAAGAACTTATATTTTAAAACTACCAGCATAAAAAAAAAAAAGTATCATCATAGACTATACATTAAACTTAAACAGCGGAATGTGACTCTTATTACGGCTTTATGGGCCGTTAGTTTTACACATTTACCCAATAATGCTAAAAAAAAAATTCAAAATCTGCAAAGTTTTAGTCCAGTAGGAACTGGAACATAGACCAGCCGGACTCCCAACGCGTCACGGTTTCTCTGAGGAAGCCGTCCCATGTCCATTGAGGTGGTGCGGCGGGGGGTTGGCCTCCTGCGACGGGGGACCGTCGGCGTCGCCCTGCGTGGAGCTGCAGCTGCTGTCGGACGACGCCCAGCTGTCCCTGCGCCGGTAGGCCTCGCACAGCGGCAGGTCAGTGGTGTCCCACTGACTGTAGCTTTGCAGCGCGGAAACCAGCGGGAGGCAAAGAGGTTCAGCGCAGCACAGAAAGAGAGGAGCAGACGAGAGCGACAAGTCAGAATAAAAGCACACCCGTAAAACAGGAGCACATGAAAAGCACACGCCCGACAGCGACACGGAGGGTTATTGCAGAAGCACCGGAAAAACGCTACGGCTCAGAGGGACGGCGGCTCGTCTGCTTATCTAGGTGCGGCGTGAAGGATGAGATTAGTGGCTGATGGAGGAAGAGGCAGTGGAAGAGCAGCAAGGAACGCAAGCCCACAACCCGACGTGCTCCACACAGGACTGAGACACTTCTCAACACACACAAAAAAAACAAAAAAACAAGACAAACTACTTCAGCGTTTTGTCTTTACTTTTATTTTTCAATCACTTCCAGTCTGTTGGAACAGCTTGAAAAAAAAAAAAAAGAAGTGACACACGTACATCTGCACCTCGTGTGACCGCTTACAGCTTTTGTTCCGAGGGACGGAATCCACAAGGTATAAAACTCCCAAATCTTTTTATAGGAAACATCTACGTGAGAAACTTAAAGCCTCGGATTTAACAGCAAACACTTGTGTTTAAATGTACATCTTGGTTTATCTTTAAAAAGGTACAGTATGTAATATTTTTACTCAAAAAACGTTCAACCTGAAAAACAAACAAAAAAAAAATCAGAATGTTGCAGTCAACAAGCGAGCCGGCATTCTGTCAGCAATACCACGTTGTACCACAAGGTGGTGCAGTGGAGTCTAACGCTGTGACAAGAACAAAAAAGCTCAATTAAACTTCAAGCGACAGTGACGCACTGCTGCCACCTGGTGGACAAAGGTGACATTACCTGAATGTTTACAAATTGTACCTTTAAAATAAAAGACAGACTGTTATCATATATATGCTTTAATTAGCAATTATATTAATTTTCATGGTTGATACATTATAAATCTCTTCTTTCATTGTATAAATCTAGTAGAACTTGTAACCAGTATGGACACATTAGAAAAAAAATCAAGGCCTTAAATTATCGCTTCCATTGAATTAGTTGTATCATAAATGCACTTGGAGTTCTCACCGCTTACAAATATCTAAAGGGTTACTCTTTTGCATGTTCGCCCCAGTTTATTTGTGAAAATGTTTGAAAGCGGAAAAGTCTATTAAGAATTTGGTCAGAAACCTGCAGTAAAACCAGGACGGTTGCTTTTTGGTTTAGCTTCAATCCCCCCCGCAACATGAAAAAAGCATTTTGACTTTCAGAGTTGTATATATTGCTCATAAATACACTTTGAAAAGGGAAAGTCGAGTGGTCTGTCCCTTTAAGGCCTCCCTGCTTTAACCATGTGAGGAGAACAGCCAAAGCACTGGTTCATCATGATGACATGAAGGCACCGGGTGAGAGTTGAGGCGTCACGACGACCTCAGCAGCCATCTTTGGAGATGGATGTTTGGCGGTTTTAGAAGTGGGGATTAAACCAACAGTGAATGGTAAAAAGTGAGACAGTACATGGTGCTGGGCATGGGCGGGAGAGATGGGCGGTGCGGAGGAATGGGGGAGGGAGGTAGGGGTGGGGTGGGGGGGTGGTTGAGCCTACTTGTACCTGGAGGAGTAATATTCTTCCTCGAGCTCATACAGGTCGACGGCGATCTCGTCCCGGAGCGACGTGAGCTTCTTGTCGCACTCCTCCTGCAGCGAGCGGAGCTGCTGGTTCTGCAGGCTGATGGCGTCGTTGACGGAGGGGAAGTCGTCGCCGGCGCGTACCTGACACAGTCACACACGAGAGCTTTAGAAACTCACCGTCACCTTCTGCACCGCAGGTGAAGTGGGGCAGTGCACACAAACCAGTGGTTTACCAGCAACGCCTACTGAACTTAACGTCCAAGATGGGATGAATAACAGAAATTAAGGCTGGCATGCTGCAAAATCTGTAATTAATACAGAAAAAAAAAATCTCTCAAACCACAGTTTTACGGTAATTTACAGACTATTCAGTGCGTGCTGCACCCGCCAAATGTAAAAAGAAAAAAGAAGGTCGGAGCTAAATGATGTACTTGAACACATCACCCATGTATCAGAGGCCTGAAGCTCGTTAACCAGTAAAAATCCATAAACTAGCCACTGTGTGAAAAAAAATAGTGGCTAATTGTCCGGAAATCACGGTATTTGAAAATACAACCAAAAACACTAATTTAATGGAGGAACCCAAAGGTTTAGCTGTATTTGAAATAGTACATACCGCTTTTAAAATAAACAAATTAATGCATTAGAACAAGAGCAGCGTCACATCCTTGTTGCAGGCGTCAGCGGCATGTCTGACACTTTCTCATGAGATCGTATGTGTGATATTCCCGCTTGTTTCTGCAAGTATTACAATGGCATGCCCTTTGTAAGTAAAACAATGTGGTTGGTAAACCGAGCAACCTGCAATCTCAACTTCACGCCCAGACAAAACATTCGACAATGAAATGAAGAAGAAACGTCCTGAAATCAGGCATCGAGCACTTGAAAGGCATTTTAAACCCAAACTACAACAGTTTCAGAAGTTTTAAATACTTCCATACTCATAAAAACAGCGACGAACATCAAAAACAACACCTTTATTGCAACAAAACTGCAACAGATTCAATATCAGATTATGCAGAGATAAAATGATTCACATATTATTGTGTTGATTTCCTTTGATTGACTATTATTATTAGGCTGACAGCACTGTGCTTGCTGAAGTGGGTGTCGAGTGTGCACACACACACACACACAATGCACACACAGAGAGAGTGTTTTTGCAAATACTCACAATGTTGGCTGCTCTGACATGCATCTCGTAATGGTCCTGCTCTGCTTGGGTCGGTCTTGATACCTGCGTCTCATCCTCGATCTGGACAAAGAAACACACGTCCCGTCATTTCAGCCACTTTTTTAAATATGGAAGGTTTGTAAGGGTGTAAATATCTTGGTTGCCGCATTAGAAAAAATATGGGCAAGCAATTCAGTAACATGCAAAGTGGATTAGCGTTCGCCTTATTTAGATCATTAAAAGACGTTTTAGTAACATATCAGGATGAGGCGGCTTCTCAAACGTCCAACATGATGCAGTCAAATATGTCACTGCTGATATCCCCTCATTTCAAAATGTCCCCTCCTGTTCCACTGAGATAAGAAATCATATCTATCACGGTATGTGCAGAGTGTTGACATCTGGAAACAATATCGATCCAGCCTGAATTAGATCCTGAAAGCGGTCATAAAGACATCGGTGCTTCAGTTTGAACGCTCATTGCTGATTTAAATCTGTATTTTTACATGCTTTTGTTCTTTTTCTAGTCTTGTGATTGTTTTGTAATTTTTATATTCCCTAAACACATTTATGTATCTATAATAATGTCGTTAAGAAACTAATAACGTCTCAGAGGTTGTGACACAGAGCTGAGGAGACGCCTTAACGACACACGGTGACATCAGAAGCCAATAATTATTAACGCCGAAGACCCGTATAATATTTGCTATGGTGGTGCAATAGTTTCAGGAAAAAGAAGGTGTACATATAACTGCAATTGGTTCTCACAGGGGTTTTACTCTCTCCCATACATCTATGCTTTGTCACTCATCAAGTAGTAGTTTTATTTGTCTTATTATAGATGTCATATATATTATTGTTAATATTTGTTTGGCTCAATAGGTAATAAAAAGTGTTAGTTAAATTAACTTTATTTAAATTTAAATACAGAAGGCCACTTTTTTCACCCTCAAGTCTTTGCACTAAAACCTATTTCATGACTTTGATTCAGCTCCACTACATTTCGCAAAATACAACACAACTAATCAAACTTTATTAATCCCCTTAGAGAAATTTTTTTTTTTTTACATGTAACCATCCCATTTCTAGGATGCAGTGTGCAGCCACATTGAGGCCTCCTGGGGTGTTGTTCGGGGTCACGCTCACAGACCCACAGTGGCAACAGGTCAGGTGTGGGAATTCAACCTGCGACGTCTTGAAACCGACAACTTATATATATCACACACCAACTTTCTTTTATCTCTAACAAGAAACAAACAAAAAAATATGCAGGGAAAATATATAGAATTATTAAAATAGTGCAAAATGTATAAATAACAAATATAAAACACAAGAAGTTATTATTTATAAGTATGCAAGTAATAATTCCATTAGTCAAGACTTGTCTACGTTCAGTCTGTAGGTTCAGTTCAACTATAATCCTGCAGAGCAAACCTGTTTTCTCAGGTGGAACAAACCTTGAAACGTTTGCCAACCAATGCTGGAGTATTTTGGAATATTTCAGTTGTGGTGTTCCAGTTTGAAAACTTGTGACAGTTTTAATATGTGACAGTTTGTAACACACTGCAAAACAATTGAGATGATAAAAGGTCCACATTTGCAGACATATATATATATATATTACACCGTTACTCCACACATGATAGAATATAACAGAATAGAATGTTAAAATATGAACCGAGTCAGAATAAAAATGATATATGTAAATCTCATCTCCGCATGGAGGCGTGACAATGACTGGCAAACACAACAAAACACTATTTAGTGGGAAGAGTTGAACACAAAACCAACAGTTTAACTGAATTAGTCTCGTTCAAGCATCTCGAAGACATCAGATTGTTTTTAGACTAATCAGGCTCGTTTTATCAGCAGATCATTATGAGGCTTTGGAGACGAGTTTCCACTTTGATCACAGAGGTGAGAGATGATCTGACGCCCTTATGTTAGCAGATTAATCGCATTAAAACAAGTTTCCACTTTGAAGAACCACAGTGAGAGGAGGAGGAGGAGGATCTCCTCTCTTACCTTGGCAGTTTTGATGATCTCTGTGAAGTTGTCCATGATGGACTTGATGTCATCTTTCAGCCTCTTGTTGTAGTTCTGCAGCAGAGTCTCTTTGCTCTGCGGAAGCGCTCTCTGTGTGGCCATCGCGCCCAGCAGAGGTCCACTCTTCACAAAACAAGCTGAAAACGCTCCTTTGGAGTTTTAAAACAAGCTGAACATCGTTCACGAGCGAAGCTAGCTAACAACCTCTCGCGCGCTCCTGCAACAAAAGCGTCAACTCACCGGCGATGTTAGTTTCACAAACGTAAACCTTCATAAATACACTTTAAGGATTAATAAAGGTTTCCATCCCCCCATCTAATGCTTCTAATCCACTACTTTGCAGAAATAAAAAGGTCGCCGTTTAATGAAAGGAAATGTGCTCCCGCCTCTTCTTCTTTGTTGTAACGGTGGTTCATACATGTACCGTCAGTGTAGCAGCGCCCCCTGGCGGCAGCTTTGCTAACTACATCAAGAGTAATCAGGAGACCAGGGGCCTCATTTATAAAACTGTGCGTAGGATTGACGTCAAAATTGGCGTACGCACGAAACACAGAAAGTGCGTACGCACAAAAATATCCTGATTTATAAAACAGTGCGCACGCACGTCCTACGCCGATTTCCCTTTATAAATCACAATCCACTCTAAATGTGGCGCACCTGTGTGCGGGTCATACCACGCCCATATTTGTCCATGAATATTCAGAGAAACGCCTCTCATGAATATGGATTCATGACTGAAAGCATGCCGAAAGCAGAAAGAAAAGCCAAGAAACGCAATTTCACCCAGTGTGAGGTGGAAGTTCTGGTCGGGGAGGTGGAGAAGAGGAAGGCGATATTATTTGGTGGACACAGTGTTGGGGTCACCAACGCCAAAAAAGCTCTAGAGTGGCAGCATGTGGCGGATGGTGTCAATGCTGTTGCCTCAGAAGGTCGGAGTGTGGCTGAGGTGAAAAAAAGTGGTCAGACATCAAAGTAGACACAAAAAAGCGCCTGGCGTCACACAGGCAGAGCGTCTGTGCCCCGGGCGGGGGAACGGGCCCTCCGGAGCTCACCCCGCTGGAGGAACAACTGGCGGGGATCATCGGGGAATCCCTCCTGAGTGGAGTGGTGACGGAGGTGGAGGGGGACACCCAGGCCCGCCCCTCCCTACACGCAGAACACGCGCTGTGCGTAGGGCCCCGCGATCCATGGGGGCCCCATTTTGCGCAAGTGAATTGAATTTCCCTCGGGATCAATAAAGTATCATCATTCTCTGCAAATGCGCAAAGGATGCGCGTGCATTATGCCGAGAGGCGCGTAGAACACCGCCACCAAGTCAGCCCGAGGCAGGAGAGAGAGAGAGAGAGAGAGAGAGAGAGAGAGAGAGAGACGGCTTCCAAACGTCAATACGATTCAGGAGCTAGCAAAAGAAAGAAAAAGTCCAAACAAGAGGCTCGTGCTTCACTTGAAGGTGGGGATGTTGTTGAAATAAAAAAGATTGTTCCACTTTTGATCTATAAAGTTCTTGTTCCACTGTTGATAGAGGCTGTTCATTTGATTCGTTAGCAATTAAATTTATTATTATTATTATCATTATTATTATTAATGGTAGTAGTAGTAGTAGTAGTAGTAGTATTAGTATCATTAGTATTATTATGTTATTGGAAGGGGGGCCCCAAAATAAAATCCTGCTTAGGGCCCCCACTTGGCCAGGGGCGGCCCTGGGAACACCGCCGCCTGCCCTTCAGGAGCCCGATGGTGCGCTCCACAATACTGCGCGCCTGGCTGTGGCGCAGATTCTAGGTCCTCTCCTCTGCGCCTTGTGGGTTAGGAAAAGGGGTGAGCAGCCACCGCTTGAGGGGGTCTCCACTGTCGCCTGCAAGGTCGGTGAACGGGTTAAACACTCCTACAAAATTGCAAGTCTCAGGATTTCCACATTAATTATCCGTACCGAGAAGCCACCCATCACGTACAGCGCCGGCTCCAGTCTGCGCCCAACACTGCTATATGAGCTATATGATATAGGATATTACACTGCATTCATATCAGTGTAAACATAATTTGCCCTACTGTTGTCTTACTATTGTCTTAATCATATGTTTCCCGTGTGCACTCCAGGGAGTATGTTTGTATATTCATTGTAGAAATTTTATTTTTTACTATCCACTTCTTGCAAATACACTGTCCATATATGAGAGGTCATATAACTTTATTTTACACGATCGGTTTCACACAGTTTCTCCCGTTTCGTTCTTCTGCCATCGGTGGCGCAGTTTCTCCTTCCCCCAGTTATGTGCGTACGCATGGGTCAGAGTTGGCGTGGAGGACCGCACATTTTCCCGTCAAGTTCTCTTTTTATAAATCCCACGGTTTGCGTAGAGAGTGGCGTACGCATTCTTTTGTGCGTACGCAACGTTTATAAATGAGGCCCCAGGGGCCCCAGGGGCCTCATTTATAAACGTTGCGTACGCACCTCACCTCACCTCACCTCAGCCACACTCCGACCTTCTGAGGCCACAGCATTGACACCATCCGCCACATGCTGCCACTCTAGAGCTTTTTTGGCGTTGGTGACCCCAACACTGTGTCCACCAAATAATATCGCCTTCCTCTTCTCCACCTCCCCGACGAGAACTTCCACCTCACACTGGGTCAAATTGCGTTTCTTGGCTTTTCTTTCTGCTTTCGGCATGCTGTCAGTCGTGAATCAATATTCATGAGAGGCGTTTCTCTGAATATTTATAGGCAAATATGGGCGTGGTATGACCCGCACACAGGTGCGCCACATTTAGAGTGGATTGTGATTTATAAAGGGAAATCGGCGTAGGACGTGCGTGCGCACTGTTTTATAAATCAGGATATTTTTGTGCGTACGCACTTTCTGTGTTTCGTGCGTACGCCAATTTTGACGTCAATCCTACGCACAGTTTTATAAATGAGGCCCCAGACTTCCACACAATTCCACGCAAACATTAAAAAATGAATCTGTCCAATATTAATATACAATGCCCAACGCTTTACTTGATTGTCTTTAATATATGACGTTTGAAAACGAAAAAGGATGAAATCAGAACACTTGCCTCATAAAGGCTTCGGTCTCGCTTGGGGCCTTCCTGTTTACACAAAACTGTCAAAACAGAATTATTAATCGCTCCCCAATATTTAGATCCTGCAATTACAACTATGATTTTAGGTCAAGATAAACCAAGAAACTGCACTCCATGTGATCACAAGTGTAGGCTATTCTGTCCTAATCTAACCTGCGACTGTACCATTGTGAATCACAATTTATCTGCTGTATTGATTTTTCAATGTGAAAATAATTTAATTAGAAAAGCTGCTCACCTCACTTCCATTCTGTTGACTTGACCCTTCTATTACAGATCACTCATGCTCGTCCTGCAATAAACATCCTTTAATATGTGACAATAAAAAGTGATTACTGTATAATTATTCACGACCTAATGAGCAGTTGTGGCCATTGTGAACTCCGATCAGAAAAAATCTGAGAACCTAAATGAAGACATGACTTGGATGCTCCGAGGAGCCAAAATCTGAAATACTCAGTGGAGAAACAGGTTTCCATGAGCACATAGATTGGAAAAAATGCAGTACAGTGACTGAATATTTTGGGGACAATAAATATCAGTGAAAACAACAACTGATTTACATTCATTTAATAGTTTCTTTATGACTTACAGCATAGTTTCAAAGGCAGGCTGTGCAGCATAACAAGGAGCTTGAGTGCTTTTTCATCCAACAGTGTCATCAGCTGTTTCCTGGAAGTTTTCCTTTTCACCGCCAGTCATAATGTGTGACAGACAAAAACATTCTTAAGAGACCCTGACTCTGTGTCAGACACTATGTGCAATCTTTATGTATATGGGTGAGAAACGAGAACATGAAGAAAAAAAAAGAAAAAAAAAAAGATTGTACACTTCCATGAAAAGAAAAGGAAACAAGGGGTTTGCATGTTATGAACTTTGGGTTGTAACAGGTTGATTCCTCTTCTCTTCAAAGTGCTATGGTCAGATCCAAAAAGTCTCATGATTTTAAAAAGACGATAACAAAAAAAAAAAGAAGGTTCAAATGGTGATGAAAATAAATTCAAGAGGAATGTTATCATTCATTCAGACACTTAAACCCTTACCTCATAAAACCTTTACAATCACCAACTTCAAACTGCAAAGCATTAAATCCTGTAGATATTTGTGTGACAGCTGGAAAGCATTGTTTTGGGTTTTTTAAAGTTGCAGGTTCAAAGTTGTCACTTTAGCTGTTCGTAAACGTGGAATCAATGGAGATGTGTTCAAAGATGTGTAATACGGAAGGCGAACATGACTGCACTCAAGTATCTGGTGCTGAATGTCAGTGCAATAATAATGGAACAACAAAAAAAAAATTGTAAATGCAGCAGTTTAAGGCAGAAGTGATAAATACAGTCTTGATGTGGAAGAAGAGTGTGAGGCTTCATAGGCGGCATCTTGTCCAGATACAAGGAAAAGTGAATCGTCTACATTTGATTAACACAGAATCTACTATAAAGAATTTTCTATGCCTAACATTTATATCATAGGAACAAACAAATGGTATTTCATTTTCATTAGACAGGAGGCGGAAAAAGAAAATAGTTTTCATGATCGAATGTCAACTTTAAAATGTATGCATCATCATCATCCGCTTGAAAAATAAACACAAACGGGCCCAAAAGTCATCGCCTGAGGTCACGACCATGCAGACATTAACTGAACATTTTTCGGTCATTGACAAATTTATTTTATCCAATGAGGCCGTTCATCATTTTGGCAGATTAAACTAGTGAGGGGAGATCTGGTGCAGCCTCTGTTATCATGTGGTTTGCATGTTTATCGTACTATACAGTGTTTTCTTTACGTTTCATTCAAAGCTGTTGTGACAATATGATCCGTGTGTGTTTCACTGAATTCCTCCCGCGTGTGGAACGGAGGAACAGGATCATCGTTCCTCGGCGAAGAGGATCAGCGAGTTCCCTCTCACTGTGTGGCGTGTCGGCGCAGAGGCAAAATAACTTGAGGTAGACAAGAAAAACAATCAAATGCTTGACCACCATATTGGACACGTGGATGTGTGAAGGACTGACTAATGAGTGGGAGTGTGGGACAGACTTGAGTTTCAGCAGTGTACAGGGGACCTATGGAGTCGGTGGAGAACGAGATCATGCGGGTCTGCAGTCCAGCTGCAGCGCTGGTGACGGCATGCAGAACGCCCGTTTCAAGTTTGCATAATTCGGCGGCCTCACTTCTTGCCGACCCTCTCCGAGGCCCTCAGGGCTTTTCCTGCGGCGCCTTGAGGTGAAAGGGCGCGGAGACAAAAGGGTCCGCGGAGCCCACCTCGGAGGTCCACGAGTGAAGCGGTCCGACGGGGACGGACGCCACCGCAGCTTGCCTGCTCACGTTGGACACCACTCTGTGAGCCGCCACCGGCTGCTGCTGCGGCGGCGGCGCGGGCCCCTCGAAGTGTCGGGAGTATTTGGCCAGAGCCTGAGGGCGGAAAGGCTGTTGTGCGACTTGTCCCAGCACTCCCTGATCAGAGGTCACAGCGTGAACTCCAGCCGTGTGGAGGTGCGAGGTCTTCTGTTGTGCTCCTGCAACGTCTTTTCTCTTCCCGAAAGGAGCCTGAGAGAATACGTCGAGCTGCTGCGGCTGCTGCTGTGGCGGCTGCGGCGGCTCTGCGAACGGCCCGCGAGGAAACGGCGCGTTGGTGAACACGTCGGCGGGCTCTTCTTGAGAAATCCGAAAGGGCGCTTTGGAAAAAACATCCGCGGCGACGTGCGCGCCCTTGGCCGGCTCTTGAGCATGATTCTGAGCGAAGGAACTCGGGGTTTCTTGGTTGAAGGTTGTCGGTGGCGGCACTGCTACGGCGCCCGGGTGCAGCGACGAGGGGAGGGCCGACTGAGGTGCGCCCTCGTCTTCGTCCTCAGAGTCCTGCAGCAGCGGCTGAGAGCCGCTGCAGTCGAGGGATGCTACTTGGACGTCGGCGGCGACGCCGTCGTTGTCGTCGTCGTCGTCGTCGTCGTCCTGCCGCTGCTCATCCTGGGACTCCTTCTCCTCGTCTTCGTCGCTGGAGTGCACACAGCCGTCCATCTGCTGGGACTTCCCTTCAAGAACGTCCGCCTCTTGTCCCTCCTCAAGCACAGTGTAGCCGTTGCTCTCCGCTTGCATGTCTACGTAAGAAGAGCAGACACAGAGGGGCGCGTCAGAAATGAATCGATCGAACCTCGAAATGCACAAATACAGAATATATAGTTTAAAAACAAGTTAGCGTCTGAGCTCCAGCTGCCTACTTATCTAGCACACCTTCAACTGCCGAGCCTGAACACTTGACATACTGCCTCTCTCAAAGGATCTGTGAGCTCGAGCCCACACGAGGAACCACAACAGAAACAAAGACGAACTCTACTCTCTGAACGAGTCACAAGAGACAGACAAGACTACCAACGCTACGGTTACATCAGACAACATCAAGTAACCTTGTTTCCACAAAGTGAGTTGGAGCACAGCAGCACTATCCTCAACTCAGCCTGGTGACGAGCGGCAAATTGCTTTCGAGGAAGGAAGCAGTGGGAAGCAGCTTTCATTCTTATAGTTAGAGCTGATTTTGAGTTAGAGGGAGGTTAGAAGAGACCAGCAGGTCTGTGGAAACAAGGGGAACTAGTCAGGGAAAGACAGGTTGGCACAGATGAGCGGAGACGGGTCAGTCTTACCTCAGCGGTGTCGACAGCAGCTGTTAACTGGCAGCTCTTGGGGAGATGTTAGTTGAAGCCATTAAAGGAAGAGAGCTTGTTTTTTTTTGTTTGTTTTTATTTATTATAATTTTTTTTGCTTCATGCTGGCTGATTTCCCTCATCGGTTGCTCAATTTAAAGTGTATTTTCTGCCTGAAGTTGTCAAATTACCTGCGGGTCATTTGCCTGCCTGTCAAAACAAAGAGGATTAAACTGCTTCATTAACAGGATTGGAAACGGCTACTACTCTCGCACAAGACAAGTCATTAACGGCAGTCCATCTGTGTCGCTTCCTCAAGTATAGAAACAATTAACGGACAGAAATACTCAACATATTCTCTGGCCTGCAATCACAAGGGCAACTAATACCGACATCTGCAAATAAAGGAGAGTGGCGAGAAAAAAAAAAAAAGCATTGATATGAAAATCCCAAAAGAGGAAGATCTGAGTAAATCCAACAACACTAGCACATGCAACATGCAAGGCAAAGGCTCATCATAAAGCATCTGCATTATCCGGTTCCTCATACAGATCCGAGGGACCTGAAAACTGCTGGTCAGCTTTGTTCTCGTGGAAAAATACGACTCAAAGAGACAACGAATGGATTCACATCGAGTTTTATTGTCACTCTGCTGTATGCCTTTTTATCAATTAACTCATAAAAATAGAAGTACACTCCATAATGATCCTACCGACGGGTGAACAAATGCTACCAATCCAGACTTAACACTCCAATGTGACCATGGTGGTGCTTGCATCCGTCACCATTCCAGCTTCGCCCAGCACAGTTAAGTACATCAGTTTGACACAGCGACAAGTGAAACTCCACGGCCAAGGCGAGAACTCTACAGGATACAGCGCTGAAGCAGTATCAAGGGATTGCATAGATCAGCTACAAGGATGCAAATGACTTAACTGAACATGGGATGGGGGGGGGGAAATGAAAAAGAAGCTTGGTAAGAATTACTCATGCCACTTCTGATAGTCTGTCATGTAGAAGATGAGTAGAAAACTAATTACGCTCAAAGCTTGTGGGAAACGTTGGTATATACAGAAATGGGATGATATGGAGACTTGATGTACGGCGACATTAAAGAGGACCGATTGGGCTCACTTTGTTTGTTTGTTTGCCCCAGACTCTGCTGCCCTTGCTTTTTAATGACGGCTGGTTCATGAGTGACTCACGGGTGTTGCACTGAGCTCCTTCAAAAGTAAGTATAGTTCTCTTGGACTGACAACATCCCTTCATCTCATCGTCCACTGAGTTCCAGGAGAGACATGCTCGGAGCACGGCCAGGCATAGTGCTGCCACCGACTGCTGGGATCCCAATAACCAAAAAGGTATGAAAAAAAAACAAAAACATCTGAGTAGTAAATACACCCAATATGAGCCGTGTCCAGCAACTACAGTTCAACATTACATTAGCCTTACATCAACAAGACACACCTCTTACATCATAAACAATTAGATCCAAACTTTTTTGGGAAATATTAAAACCCAACCAACTGTCTGGCCACCAGGAGGCGCAGCAGCTATCTTGACATCATAAATTGGGAGTTGTGGTTTCTGGTCGCATCCTTCCTGCTTCTTTGGTGTGCAGCAAAGCCAAAACACTACCAGTTAAACAAATCCCTTCAACGCTGATGCCAGCTTGTTGCACATCGAAAGCAAAGCAAAGCAGTCTGAAGCCTGAAAGTAATCAGAGAAAAGTTACTTTTGACCGTTTTACGTTGTGTTTTGAGATTTTGGCCATGTTTAACATGAGCGCCTCTTTTGACTTCATTTATACAAACACAGGAAAGCCTAACGGTCCTCTTTAACGCCGTGGCGCCCATCATGTTAGACAAGCTTTTTGATCTCAGTAAATGACGGTAAACAACAAGCAGTGGTGAAATGCATTCCAGAGGTATCAGGATGCAAAGTCCATCATTAACTCCGTTTCGCTGTTAGATTCAAATTCACCAGTATATCAGAGTAATTCACAAATATCATGTAAATACAACGCGGCCGGGTTTGTTTCATGTACTGACAGGTGGCATTTAACAATAAAAGTCATCTTTGAAGGACTGACATGAGTCAAGAAATGATAGGACCACTTTGGACAGAACATTTTTGCAATGTCAAATACAGTTCCATACACAAATATTGTATCTTTTAAAATCAATATATCCTTATACATTTTTACAGATTTCATACATTCACTCTAAAGCACTATTAGCAATAGCCACATCTACTCATAACATGAGAGATGAAACACCTTCAAATAGTAACGGACTAAAAACCGACTTTCACCAGTGCTGACGAAAGCAAAACAGGGAAACCAAGAAACACGGATTGTATGTACATATTTATATATGGAATCTTTTTCCCTTTAATTCCAACTGTGACATTAACCAGCGCGACATAGTCGGCTGAAGAGGACACTGCACGTCTCGGCTCTCTGCGACAGTGGTGAGCAGCAGGCCGACACGCGGCAAAATAATCACCAGACGCTTTGGCATTGCTGCAGGTCAAAAACTTCACGAGTCTAACATGTCGAAGGATTATATCATAAAAAAAGCATCCATTTCATGTCAATGGTCTTATTGGTGCCGTACAGAATGGTGCTTGGCAATGGATTTGGAATAATCACTAATTTCACCAGCTTCAGGACTTCCAGGCAGCAGAAACACGGACAGACTCAATAGTGCAGCTGAATAACAACATTCGGGAAGAGGTGCCCGTACAGGTGGAAAATACAGCTGGATGTTGTGAGCCTAAGTTGCTCGTCTATTCAGGGGGAGCAGCTCAGAAATGAACAAATGCAGATGTTTGAAGATGTTGTTGATCATGTGCAAAGCGATCATATCCAAAATGTTAGAATAAGGCAGTCTATCGCTCTTCCAACGACTGTAAACCACAACAGCTTGAGAAATCTGTAAATACTGCCCAGAGCTCACATTTTCTCCACCCCCCACCCCCCCCCCCCCCCCCCCCCCATCAAAGCTCTCCACACGGGTTCAGTCAGCGTAGCAGCGTCAGCTGCCAATCAAGTTGCGTCTTTGTTTGGTCACTAGTTTAATTCAAAGCTTTAACTGGAAAAGGTCCACGGTCCATGATGCCATTAATCTCTGACACACATGACTTAAAAAAAAAAAAAAAATACAGCCACAGCCCTGAACAAGTGGAGAAAGTTAACACAATGCAGCTGTGATCAAGCAGTTTCACGTGTGCATAAGATGAGGGTCGATCTCCATGGGCGTGTGCTCAATGAGGGATATTAATGCAAATAATGAAGAAAGCATGAGGAGGACTGTGGGGGAGCCGGACAGAAGCAGACGATATGCTCAGGCTTTAAAAGATTTGTTTGTTAGTTTTTTTTTTTTAAACCAGCATGGGAACAGCCAGCAGAAATATATGAAACCAGCTAATCAGGCAACTAGAGGAGTCGAGGCCAAGGAGGCGCATTAAGAGAAAGGTTCGACTGAACCCGTCTACGCTGGCTCCTCTCTTTATAAGGTGCTACATTAGGTGCCTCTGTGAGCCCATCTCTAACCCCCCCCCCCCCCCTAACCCTCCTCCCATCCCTCTGTTAGGATTGCACGCTGCCCCTTCAACCTCTCCCACCCCCTCTAGAGGTCGATGAGCTGATCCACCAGCAGAAGGGAGCGGGCCAGGTTGGGGATGCTGGACTCTGAACTGCCACTGTTGCTGCGCGAGTGACCACCTGAAACGTGCCAGAAAGAAAGGGAGAGACAGAGATGGAGGAGCCGAGGGAGGTCGAGAGAGAGAAGCAAAAGAATAAGTCATTTTAAACGGGGGAATGAATGGAGAAATCAAGTGTGAGGAGGAGATGGAGAGTGTGTGGGGGGGAAAATGATGGCAGGGCGTAGAGATGCATGGGCGAGGCAGAGGGAGAAACGGGCAGAGAGTGAGCCGAGGTCACATTATACAGCTGCATCATTACAGGGGAGCCATTCTAATGTAACGAGACTTTTTCAACTAAAGCGTGCCAAACAAACATCTGCGAGACTGAGAGGTACTGGCTGTATAACTTCAGACACAAGGGGGGGGGGGGACAAAGATGACTAATGTGAGAGCTTGATGGGGTTAAAAAGCCTTAACGTGACGAGCACCCCCATACAAGACTTCTCACATCAGCGATCACAAGAAAGAGCTACGGTGACTGCACAGCGGGCTGCGTCATGACTCTGAGGTTCAGTCTGGGCTTCAGCAGGTGCTGACGGGCGTCTCGGCTTGGTTAGCCTTACCTTGATTCGAGTTTTTGGAGATAAGCACAGGAATAGGGTCAAACTCGTCGTCATTGCCCTTTTCCCCGCACGACATGAGGAAAGTAGAGTCTGCGACGGAGGAAGGGGAAATAAAGGAATAGTGATAGGTGGAAAGAAGTTACTGCAGGGAAAATGCAAAACCAAAGAGCCAAAAGAGAGAAGAGGACAAGTGGTTTAAATAAAAAAAAAAAAAAGGTAGAACCAAGGCAGCCACGGTTTGTTAGGCCACCAACTTAAAATGGCTTTTCTTCATATTTCTTCTCATATTAAGAGTGTAAATAAATGTGCACGTCACTAGAGTACGTTTATGTGAGTTAACTCTCGATGTGGTCAGTTGCACATAAAGAAAGCTGCATGGACGAGGCCACTCACCAGAAGCAGCCGGGCCGGGTTGCAGATCCTCCAGACAGGATCCCGAGCCCGGAGGAGCAGAGGAGCAGGAAGAAGGGAGAGCAGAGATAGACTGGTTTCCATGAGAAGTGTGAGATAGCAGATTGCAACCCAGCAGAGAATCCTCCCCAGTGAGAGAATCTGAGACGGGACGAGGTAAAAGCACCACATTAACAAAACCCCAAAGATGTTCGCACGAGGAACAGAGAAAGAGGCATTTTGTTGGTAGGGTTACGCTTCTATAGGTAGAGGACTAGAATCGGTTGCAAAGTGGATCAGCAAATTGATGGATACAGGATTGTGTGAGTGTCAAGTGGCTTCATGGCAAGATGACCATTGTTAGAGATTTTATAATACAGTAGAGCCTCTGAGGAGGGGACCCGGTAAGAGTGGACAACCTGTACTGGTGTCACTGTGCACCGACACATATTTAACGGTTAACACTCCGTGATGAGAGGACAGACTGCCTGACGAGGACAATGGAAAAGGTTTTCCTGGCAAATTTCAAGCTGAGCAGACACAGACGGCCAGAATACTTGGGCTGGACCAGATTATTGAAATATTCAGGGTGACACATGATTGTGTCCATACTACACTCCTGGCATGTGCCTTCTATAACGCAAGGCACTGATCCCGAAAATCCCCACAGAGGGCCGGAGCACAGGGTGGATGACGATTTTGACACCACGAGTACTAGAGTTTTACTTTCTCCGAGTTGCAGAGAACATGAGGCCTGTGGGCCAAAACTGACCGCAAGAGTCTCCAAACTTGTGACACGACGCAAGGAGGTTATAGAAGATTTACACAAGTTGTTTTTTTACATTTCATTGTATTTTGCAACAGAATGCTTCATTAAAATTGACTTTATGTTGAGATTGTAATCATTTGCAGTACTAACCATTAGATCTTGTAAAAATATAGACAATTCCATTACGTACACTGTGACCACAACAAAGAAAAACTTTGAAGTGTAAATGTAAAGGTTATTATAGCAATAGTTTACCAGTCTGGTCCATTCAAGATGAAACTGGACTGTATGTGGCCCCTGAAGTAAATTAAATCTTATTTAACACTCATCTTGTATACATACACATGTATTTATATTGTAAACATCAGTTTTTGCTTTTAAATAACCAGAACATATTTGGTGTTTGGTTGGTTCACCATTAACTGGTCTTACAATTTGTCCTCGTGACCCGTGACTCCGAAGAGAGGACACCTGCCTTCAGGTGACACTTGCCCTTGGATTTTACGGCGTCCCTACATCAGAAGTTTCACTGTACCAAGAGTGTTAAGGTTATGGGTCAATCTACTGAGACCTTAACCTATTTTTGTAAACTCTGGGACGGTGTGAATTATGTTCTTTTTTTTGTTCCCCAATCCAGAATTCCAGGATGCTAACCTGGCATGCTGGCAGGAGTGAGCTCTGGTTGGCCCGAGTGCCGCAGGGTCAGGGGAGCTTCCAAACCAGGAATCAAAGAATCCACACACACCTCTGCCTTTGCTACACAGAGACGGCAGATATGGAGGACAACACAAAGAATTTGTTAGTACTGTAAGAAAATCGAGTTGCAGAGAATAAGAACGGATGAGAATCTTTGTTCCTTTGGCAGCCGCTTCGTCTGACCTCTGGATGACGTGTGACAAAAATGGAGACGGACAGCAAAGAAGAGACATGCAGGGCAGATGGAGGGATTTTTAGACAAGGCAGGGGACATGAACACAGCTGGTGCCATAGAGCTCCCAAGAGGGTTCAAAGGTCAGGAAGCAGCAGAGAAGGTTCGGGGGACGTCCGAGTTGAAGAAAGAACAGGGAGACGAAACGAACAGATGGTGATGAGGGAGAAATGTGCAAAGGAAGGAGGAAGAGAAAAAGCACACGTTTGAGTTGTAGAGATGCATCACAACAAAAATCAAACAAATGTTTATGGTTCAAAGGTTTGCAAGAGTCCAACTCTGTTCAATAACATCCAAACAAACCTGATGATCAAGAATGATCTAGAAAGGAAACATTACATGCAAAAAATAAGGCGACAAGAAACTACAGTTGTTGTCGAAGCACAATCTATTGCACTTATTAGTTTATTTAGTTCAGCAAAGCACAACTCTCGTCTCAGATGAGTGGAATGTCGCACAAACGTCAGGCCTTCAAGACACTTTAAACACTGCAAGATGTTAAACAAAACAAGCACAACTTTCTCTTTTAGTTTTGAGCTTTTTAGTTTGCTTAGCTTTGAAACTACATTTGGCTGAAGTTGTTTTTTTTTTTTTTTTTTAACTTGTAAATGTGAAAAGAGTGTAATGTCGTCTGTGTGTCCCAGTGACAGATCTGTAGGTGGAGCACTTATTGAAACAGCTTGCTCCACCTTTAAAAAAACAAAACAAAACAAAAAAGAAAACAAAACGTGTGTGCTTCATAGTACAGAAGAGAAACAAAAAACCTGCTAAACAACAACAACTGCCCAAACCAGTACAATTCTTATAAAACTGGAAAGGGGGTATTTTAGGAGCGTTATAAAAAGTAAAAGTTTAATATTGCTGTAGTGTTGAATGACTTATTTTGTTAATCTTTAATAGTTTCCAAAGTCAGCTGGCATCAGAACAGTTACTATGCATTACTGAATTTACACATTCTAGAATTACAAACTGAGTTAACCCACTTCCTGTCCCACATGTCTCGGCTTAGTAAATAGTTTGACTCCTTGGCTGCAGATCTTTGTGATCTCAGGAGAAGATGAGGAGGAAAAAATGGATGCCCAGATAAACAGAGGGCTAGAAACTCATAACTCCAAAGGCCTGTGAAGTCCAGTTAAGCAATTTCCTTTAGAAGAAATTGTGACGAGGCTGATGGAAAAAAAACATTAATATGAAGGATCAGTTAGCTGACCGTCAATCCAAGCAGCCCCAGTCTCATTGGAGACCAACGATGGCAGACAACGAAACCGAACAAAACTGAAACTAAAGCTCAAACATTTTTTTGGATTGATGATGAACTTTCCCCGAGTTGCTCCTGAATTATTTATTTTGCTCCTGAAGAGTTTTTCCTTCTCCCGTTGGGTGTAAATTCACTTTTTTGATGAACTGAACTGCATTATTTCTGCATTTATTTTTTAAATTAGGACCATTTAAGTTTAAATGAACAAATACAACATTTTCTTTTGAAGTCAGTGTTCTGTGTTTGCTGGTTTGAATATTTCACATTAGTAGGGTGTACATTTAATTGCGTTTACCTTGTGTATGTTAGACGTGGGTGAATCAAAATGTGATGGCTTGTGTAAACTATATAAACTAAAAGACCTAACTGACTAAAAAATTCTTAAATGTCAGGAGAGACCTGGCTGGCACCCCGAACAGCAGCATGACCCCACTAAACCTCTGTTAAGCACAGTTTGCATCTTTAACGTGTCTCAATATCAATCAACCCATTTTTAAATCAGTGATTGCAATGGAGAGAGATGTAGCCTACAATTGTTGCCGTTTCATGCTATTAAAATACAAACTTGTTTCATTATACGACTCAGGTTAAAGCATTTAGTCAGGCTCAAAGTGGTCAGTGTACAAACTTGTTCAATGTGCTTTTAAATCTGCAGAGGAAAAAAAAAGTTATAAGCGAGCTTTTAATCATAGTTAGTTTTTCATTAAACAAGGCGTAGTGATTGTTATTGTTGAGAAAATATTGAAATGTAATGCGCTCCATGCTCAAAACCACTGCCTGCCGACTGGTCACTGCACCTCATACTTACAGAGAAACTGCTATATGGGGCAATAAGGGGTGGAGGTTGGAGGGTCTGAGACAAGGAATGTGTTGGCTCAGAAAATGGCACAGCAGATGTGACCTTTTGCTCCCTGCACTATAGAAGAGAGGCCAACATGAATGAGAAGCATCACACCAAAAAACTCATCCGTCACAACAGCAGGCCGAATTAACTATGAGCAGTATTCCGTTTCGCTTTATTCCAACCCCACAATCCCTGGACAAAAAAAAAAGGCCACTTGAAAGGGAATTTCCTTCAGTAAAGGTGAAACAGTGTGTGCATCCTATTTGAGTGAGCAGCACAGAGAGAGTCAAAGAGACAGCTTAGGTTGGATTGAGAAGATTAACCACGCCCTCATTATGTAATGGCCCGAGTGGTTTCTATCCTCTCAGTTCAGATCTTGAGCAGCAACTGCACAAAGGCTTTTGCGAGGTTTCTTCAAAAAAGAGCTAAACGCTGCACCGAGGAAGTAGTAAAAGTCATCCGTTTAACGATAGCGTGTGCTAAACTTTGTTTTCCTCAGCAGCCGTGGTAAGCAGGCTGCCGCAGCAGTGAGGAAATCCAATTAACAATGGAGAACTTGTCCTTCGATGTTACCAGGCAACAGCGAAAGCACAGATCAGCGAATGAGAAGCGATGTAGTTGTAGCTACTGCGTCTATTCAAGGCCACTGACAAGAAGCCACTGTGAGGAGATGCACGCTATGTCAACAAGATAGCACTGAGGGCAAAACCAAACCACGAAACCCACCCTTATAAAGTAACCTCTGGTTAGTGAGATACCCAGGAAACGACCCGAGCAAATTAAAACAAAGTGACTCATAAATTCTCAGAATGCTTTTGTTCAGCATTACCCAGGCACGGGGCGATTAAATCAAAGCTCGTTCTGAAACATGATGCAACACGAAAGTTACCTGTGGTGTCAGAGGGCGAGAGAGTATAAAAAGGCTCTGGAACAGTCAACAGTGCTGAACCCGCACCGGAGATGGCTGCAGATCGTTCAGCTTAGCATCACACAGTGAATAAAAATGAAAAAGAACAAATGGGGCAATGTGAAGCATGAATGAGTGGAACAGACCGCGAGAGAATACATAGGATAAGATTGAAGATTTGTAAATAAAAAACAGCAACCTAATTCGGGATAAATGAAATGCAGCATCTCTCAGGAGAGATATCTTAGACACGGATATTGAGAGAAGTGCCCACTTGTTGCCGATGTACGATATTGATATTGCTCAATAAGAGGCCTCCATAGCATTTAACTACCTAAATCAATGAGACGACGCATGATGACGATAAAGCAAAAGTCTTACCTGGAAAAGAACTGAGCCCTGGAATGAGGTTTTCATTGGAGCCGACGCCCCTCTCTCCCGTTGCAGCAGCTGTGCAAATAAAAATTACAATTAAACGGCCATTCATCATGTGCGAGTCGTTAGCGGACCAGTTCAACTTACTCTCGGCTAACTTCGCAAAGTCTTTGTTGAGGAGTTCCTCTGCTGTCAGTTTGGAGAAGTTGTCGTCACCAAAGGGGTTCCAGCTGGACTGAGCTTTAGGTGCAACAGCTGCTGAAAGGGCGTCAACAACATCACCGGCATGATACACACTCTGCTGGGACGAACACGGTGAGCCGGAGGGGGTGGTGCTGGCTGATCTGCAGGCATACGGGAAAAGAAAAGGCTGTAAAGAGCACACTTTGAAGACAAATAAGAGGTGTTCGTAGCATAGCTGCCGGCTTCCTGATCCGTATGCAAATAGGAGTGACTGAAAAGAGCTATTTAAAGACCGAATTGAGCGACTTTTTTCAAGATTGGATTCTTCAGGAGGTAAAAGGGTCATTTGTCTTCCTTCTGGGTTCCGTCATATGAATGGACTGCCTATTGGGCTTCCCGCTTTGCTCGGAGCCATGAAAGGACAGTTCATTGTCAGATTACTGAAGGGACTTCATTCTGCTCACTTGGACTTGTTGAGTCCGGCTTCAGCTGCGGCTGCATGCAGGAGCTGAGTGGACTTGCTGACCGGGACCCCGAAGATGGCACTGTGGGTGACGTCGCTCAGGATGCGTCTGTGGCCACTCTTGGGGGCCATCTTTGGTGATGAGGGGGGCGTCAAGGAGCCGACTTTGTGAATCCCTCTGCCGCTCTGCAACAAGATAAGAGAGGAAAATTTAAGAAAAAAACAAAAAAAATCCTAAATGGAAGATTGGGGGGGGGGGAAATATGGGTGACCAAAAAAATGTTCCATGCACAAACCACACATATTCTGGGTTAGTTTCACAAAACTAAAATCAAACACCAAAAGTACAACCAACAGCAAAATGACAATAAAGGAGCAAGGTTATGAATTCTTCTTAAGCCACAACTCAATAAAAAAAAAAAAATCACAAAAAGCAGTTGGAGAAGAGAAGAAGGGATGCAGACAGAAACCAACCTCCAAAAGTTTTAGTGAGAACTGGAAGTACATTGAGACAAATAAGGGCGAATGACATAAGAAATGTCTCTTGATGTGATTTCTGTGACACTGAAATTGCCCGACTGCCCAAGAGGGAAGGAAAGAGTCAACTCCGATCATTGATTTGATAAGAGATGAGCAACTACTCAGCCCAAGCCCAAAGAGGAGCAGACGGCAGCAGGAGCCGGGCGTTACCACAACCGCTGTCTCTGCTGCAGGACCAATGATGGCGGACTCGGGGATGGGAGTGAGATGGAGAGCTGCTGTTTCAGGAGACACATGCAGCTGCTGCTGCTGGTGTTGCAGGGTCACAACTGGAGGGAGCGGTTTAACTTTGGACTGCAGGAGAGCAGATGCTTGAGAGGGTGTTTGTTGATGCTGCTGCAGGTTCTGTACCAGTTGGTGCTACATAGGAATACCACACAGCCAATCGTGAGCAAAAGCTCAAAGGCTGAAATTCATTTTAGTCAGAATCCACCGAGGAATTTAAATACAGTCAAGAGTATAATAGATGTGGCTGCTTTTATAAACGGGCATTTGAAAAAAAATATTCATGTGCATATATTTGCTTTGGGGAAGAAAACAAAATCAGTGATGAATAAAATTCAAGTTAAATTTCAATTTGAGGGAACAATGACTTTGCATTCCTACCTGCTGGTTGCCTTGAGGGCTGAGAAAGGCTGAGGCTTGCTGCTGCTTCATCAGGAGCTGCTGATGCTGGGGCGTCGCCTGTGGCTGCATGCTGGCCGTCTGTGCTTGCTGCTGTGCCGTTTGTGCAGGAGACTGCTGAGCCGGCTGCACTGCAGCTGCTGCATGAGGTGGGACACCGATACCAACACCTTGAAGGGGAGGAAAGTCAGAAGAATGCACTTGTGTTATTGTGTGATGTCACCAAGTTGTTACTTTGCGTAATCCAGCTCTGATCCACACTAAATATTATCGTGGTGTCAGGGTGGTGTTTGTGGCGTGAAGAAATGTGAACTGAAGCTGTTGTAATTCATTAGAAATTGTGTGACGGTTCATTCTGAAAAGACTGACGACCGTAAAAACCTTTTTATAATTAGATGACTGAACCACTGGGAACACATGGCCACAACAGCTTTTACAATTACATTTAGTGAGAAGTTCATTCAGTCTATTAAAGCGGTCCCTTCGGTTGGATCATAAAGTGCGTCATTGTCAGTGTGTGTGTTACTAATCAACGCTGTATAGTTGTACCTATAGCTTGGGGCGTTCCAGTGGTCACGCTGGGCCTTTTGCGTGGGGTGAGAGCTGGCTGGATAGGAAGAATGCCCGATATGGGCTGGGGCTGAGCCTGGCCAGCTTTGGGTCGCTGACGAGGTGCTATTGAGGTTTCCATGGTACGAATTGGGTCCGTGAGCCTGATGGGAAGAAAGAAGAGGACGGCAGTGTAACGCAATTTTTTTTTTTTTTTAACGGTAATAGCACATCGGAATGTGTGGTTTCTCCATTCACCTGGCTTTGGTTTGACTCTTTTTGGCCACCGCTTCACTGGCTCGGATAGGTTCAGGCAGTTTTGCAGGAATGGGCAAGTTCTGAAATGATACGATTGTCAGTTGACCAAAGAATTTGAATAGTTCAATGTATTATTAAAAGCTTAACACAATATACATGACAATAATAGTTTTTACTTTCTGGGATAAAAACATTGAGAACAACGAGCCAAAGACAAGAAAAAGTGTCCCTGTGCTCCAATATGTTCGAGATTACTATTTGGAAAGCAAACTAATCAGATAAAAGTAATTGTAAAAGGCAAGTGATGAGTTAACATTCCATTCTGCTTGTTGATCTTCTCTTACTGACTTACGTGTACATTTGGGACTGAACACTCCCGTCGAGTCAGTTTAAAAGCAAAGTAGGATACTTGGTAGATGTCAGGTCTCTTTTCTGGATCAGGTTCCAGCATGTATCCTAAGGCGTTGACAAAAATAAGATCAAAACGTGAGGTGCATGCAAATCGGCATTAAGTAATATCCATACATCTACAAAGGAACCACGTCTCCAAAATTAAAGGAAAATGATTACTCACTAATAAGACAGTGCATATCCTGGGAGTAGCGGGAATTGTCCGGGATTGTGAAACTGCCGTCGCAAATGGCCACTTGGCTCTCGCCAAAAGGAAGCGTGAAGTAGCACAGCTTGTAGAGTAAACAACCCATGGCCTATAAAGTCAACAGAATCAATATGCGTAACATGAATGTCAACACTCATCAATGCTCTTCTCATCATGACGGCGAATCAATCCCAGCGTAATCCTTACAATGTTAATTAATTAATTAATTTACTGAAAGGTCAGTCTCACCCAAATATCTGCCTTTGTTGTGATAACCTTCCCACCGTAGAGATTCACCATCTCTGGAGCACGGTATGACAGCGTTGTGTACCTGAAGGTAAGGAGGAGGCTGCTGACTTTCTGAAATTTTCTTGGACAAACGAGAAATGATGCAAAGTGCTCGGGAACAAAAACACATACTTTTTGATCTCCTCCTCTACAATGGCCACTCCTTCGGTCTGAGGGTTTTGGAAACGGTTAGTCGCACTTCCAAAGTCGCAGAGTACGTAGTGTCCCCGGTCGTGCAGAAGAATATTTTCCACCTACGTGATGAAGACGAAATGAACCTCATCAGAACTGACAGGACAGTGCCAGAAATAATAACTTCTTGCTTCCAAACGGCCAATATTAATTATCTCGTCCAGTAATGGCAGTTTTAGGAAAACAATCAGGCTTGCCTTGAGATCTCGGTGAACGATTGGAGTCTTGCACTGGTGGAGGCGAGCGACGGCCTCACACGTATCACAAAAGACCTGCAACACCTCCGCTTCAGTGAAGCCCGTCTGTAACCGCTGGTTCATTAGGTTTACCACCTGCCCACCTACATGAAAGACACACGACAGGTACAAGTTCATAACAAGATAAGACAACAACAAATAGACGTTTTATAGCCGAACAGCACTGGTACACATGCTCTTGGTCTGAACTGTTTGCTCTGTGACGTACACAATAATCCATGATGTCATTACGATGGAGACATTACAACGTGGGCTCAGAATCTTCTTTTAAAGGGTTTAGAAATTGAAATACTTAAAAAAAATTTTTTTCCAGCCAATTCAATTGCCCATTGGTGTGAATGTGAGTGATCTTCAGTCTCTATGTCACTTGTCCTATAATTGGTTGGTGATCAGTCCAGTGTGTCCCCTGCCTTCACTCAATCAGAATCAGCTCCAGCACCTCTACCACGTTCAGTTCGATGAAGCGGTACAGAAAAACGATGGAAAGTATTTCTTGTGGTTGTTTGAACAAGGAGACACTATTTGAGAGATTTCTGTTGACAGTGCTAATTGATATAATAAAAATGTAAACAGCGGGATCAGGGACTGATGTGCAATTACAGCTAGTGGGGAGCTCGTGATCTGTTCAAGACGTGATTTATGGCCTGTACCACCCAGTGCAGTTCGCTCTCCACTAAAACACTGGAGAACCAGGCAGGGCAGCAGTATGTTACGAGGCTCTAAATGTACTACGTTAATATACCTATTAAATCAATTCACTTCTTTAAAACCTTCTCACCCTTCATTATTGTATGATTTGTAAATAGACTTTTTAAAAGTATACAAGGGTATTAATATTTGATCACTCTATAAATACCATCACTGAGTTATAATTTATCGACTGAAACTGAACCTCAATTGATTCCGACAGCTATTCATCGTCTATTAGGCTTCTGAAAAAACAAAACAGGACGCTGCAAGCAGCTGAGGATAATGCGGCTCTGAATCCAGCTGAGACAGAGAGGCACGGAGAGGGGGGTGGGGGTGGGGGGGCTGATTTACCTCGGCAGAAGTCCATTAAGATTAGGACTTCCCACACATCGCCAGATCCAACTGCTGCTATGCTGGAGTCCAGGAAGCCAACAATGTTTTTGTTGCCCACTAGGTCCCTCTATGTAAACAGAGAACACAACAATGTAAAACAACAAGGACGACTTTCACGGTATACAGAAGGGGGATAATATAAGCATTCAAATAAATACATGTCTGCAACTATTCGGGCTGCTCAATGTATTTTTAGCTACTGAAGTCTGGAAGTAATGACGATAACCATCCACTCAGGGCGTGGTTGCAGGAACTTGTTAGTTTAAGATGCCAGTCAGGATATGGACAAACAAGATGGAGAACACTGCAACATTTAGAAGTCCTTAATTCAAGAATAACCCCCCAAGTTCAGATAAGATGGAGTGTGAGGGCCTACAAAATTCCCCCCCAAATTAAAATAAAGTATTGCATGTGCATTCTTTTTTAACACTTTCTTGGCACCATTAAGTCCACCCACTTTACTAATGTAAAAGAAAGAATGTAATCAGACAGGATCATTTCTGAGAAGTGTCAAAAACAAAGTGCAGCTCGCTTCAAAAAGCAGTTCGTGACTGAGGAATATTCCTACTCACCATAATCTGTATCTCCAGTTTGCAGATCTGCAGATCGTGTTCGTTGTTGACATACATTCGTTTTAGAGCGCAGCGTACGCCTTGATGTGTTCGCACCAAAAAAACTATGGCGAATCCTCCTGCAATTAAAAAAAAAACAAAAAACAAAACACAATAGAGAGGATTACCAACATGGTCATTTGTCATACAAAATATGCATGTTTGGACTTTTACAAGTAGTAATACTCATTTAAATGTAATTGTAATATATAATTTATCGTATGATTATTCTTAGATTCTACATTCAAAATACCCAGTTTACACCAATCAATTAAAGTGGTTTCCACAGCAACATGATTTATCTCTTTTCAAAGTGTCTTTCAACAAAAGCTCCAGGCCCTAATATATCATACATCTCTTTATTTTGGTAGCTGAGGAGAGAACATTTAATTGGCTTATGTTGAGTGTATCTTTTCCCATGTTATGACAGTAAATGAAGAGGTATGGAAAGGTTGAATCATGTGAATGGTACAAGTAATGAGTAACTGGAATGAAGAGCTTGAAACGCCACTGTGACTCAGAAGTCACGCTGTAGGAAAAAAAAAAAAAAAGAGAGATAAAAGTGACACAGGATATGGAAGTGAGAAAAATTCATCATCCCACCTCAGGTCTACGTGATGCTGACACTAATGAAAAAGCACATGATGTCAGCACACGTCCATGGCAACAGAAAACAACCACCACCACATAGATAAATGAGGAATGAATGAAAAATATACCAAATTCAATTTTGTTGTTACTGCAACTCCTCAATACATTGTTTTTCTTGCAGTTCAAGTTAATGCCACACGCAGGTCTGACCCATGCAGCTGGCATCACTAAGCCAAGGACAGCTCCACGTGATCAGGCTGCTTGACGTTTCATTCTGGCTGCCTGGGGATAAATCACTGCATCGCTGAAGAAGCTGTTCAAGTATCAAGCAACAGCAACGTAATTTCAAGATGTTCGAGTTCTTACACTCCTTGTGAGTCAGTGTCCTGCTCGGTGTGGGCCCGGGCAGATGGAGGGGATGAGCACGAGTGATCACACATCATGATTCCCCTGCTGACATCATAAATTCTATAACTGGAAACTTCACAATGAAGCACAGAATTCTCAAATGCAGTTAGTCAGAAAAAGAGATTTTGCAGAACACTGGCCAGAGTACTTTGTCGTATGCTCATGACATGAAGAAATGCCATGCCTGGAATATTATTTTCTAACAAAGTAGTAACTGAAGGCCGCACTGTATCAGAATGAGGAGCACAGAGTCTCCAGAGCAACGACAGCTGAGCCACTGTCGTCTCGCTCCGTCTAATCTGAGACGCCTCTAACAAATTAGAAGGATTAACTGCCTTCTTAAGAGACATTCAGCAGTGGTCTACGATCTCAGTCGACTGTGTGACCGAACAACTGTAAGTACTGCTACAAATAGCCCAAGCACACTGACGTAAGTGAGCATCAGGGATTATACCACTTTCCTTTATGCATGCATGCTCAAGTAAATGGACAAAATTTTTTTTTTCCAACAATACACCTTTAGGCGGTGCTATGAAAAGCACTGAAAGGCCCTGATGCTTCTGTCCTAATTTGTCATCAGTGTAATGGGAATTACATAATCAAGCCAGCTTAGGGCTAATGCACAGCACATGTCTTCACTACTATGCTGTTTACAAACATGTATACAATGCTGCGATGTCGGCGCCCCACAGAGCATCTCATCCAGACTAAAATTAGCAAAGCCCACCCAGTCTTGGATGGGACGGGTTTAGAGTCATGAAATATAGATTTTGACTATTATTAACAACTATGTAAGACACTCGTGTTACCAGCAGTAATTTGATATTGACACAAGAGAACAGATACTGTTGATAGTAAAGACAGAGAGCTGTGTCTTGGAAAATCTTTGGACAACTGTTTTGAATCAAAGCACAAACATTTGCTCCCAAGATCATACAAATAAGAAAAAGCCAGCACTTGCCCTTAAGATACAAAAAAACAGAATAGTATATCAAAATATCTCTATCGGCATTGACCCGACTTGCATTGTAAGGAAAAGGTTTACTGGATGAGCATTAAATATTGATATGCGGAGTGAAAACACTCATAAGCACAATGCAGAAATCAGCAAATTCCTGATCAATGTTTCCAATGACGTTTTCACACAGGTGAAGTGAGACCTATATCCCATTGATCAAACCTGGCTGTGGCCAAACAGATGGTGTCCATCTTATAGTACTGATAAATTAATCAGCCTTTTTCCATCAATTATTTAGGAGGAGGCCCTCTTGGCTAACAGAACATGGCACTCACAGACAAATGACCACAACAAACAGGCTACAACTTCACAGAAGCTTGTTCAACAGAGTTCTTATGAGGACTACCATGCAAGTTATAACCAGTTGAAGGTCCTTTTTTCCCCCTCTATGCTTTGATCTTAAACGTACAGGAAACCAACATGCATGCTGGTTTTCTACAAGTTGCAGAGTTCTAGGAAACCCCACACAACCAGCACCGGTTTGTTCATGCACATGCCTGAAATCTACATCTGAAACGTGTCCCACCCTCCGCACACACCAGGACATATGACTCAGCGTAACTTTTTAGAGCACAGTAGAAAATCCAGTTGCACCTCCTCCCAGCCTGCAGGTAACTTGTGAAGTAAAGCAGAGAGAAGACAACTGGTAACACACCCTCCAAGTTCCACTTTTCTGACTCGGATCACTTTTCACGTTATAGTCATCACTGCACAGAAGATCGAGTCAAACATAAAAGAAAAGGGCTACTTGGCAGGGAAAACAGCATCAAGAGAAGAACGAGCCAAGTTACTGTAAATGTTCAAGCCTTGTGCCAATAAAGGGTATGGTCGTCCACTAACAGGTAAGAAAGGTGAGAGCATGCAATTATATTGGTCAGACGAGATGAGCCCAAACAAACACAAGGCCCAATTACTGAACTCAGGTTACCTGGATATCCAGCAATGTGAAGCTGATGGTGTGCAGTTGGAAGTGTTTGTGTGACACGTCTGTGCAGAAAGCCACGTAGCTCACCTTCGGCGACGATTTCTTCGACCGTCACTTGATATCTCCCGATGCTGAACACCCGTCCGATGAAGCTGCCGCCGCCGCCCGAACCGGCGCCTCCGCCGGCTCCGGAACCAGGCCCGGAGACCGCATAGTCCCGACGAGAATCGAAGAATTTTTTCATTTCTCCCAGGTGTTATCCAAAGCACGGCCCTGTCCCCCGACACGTCGCGGCGTCTTAACAAACGCTGGGACTAAATTAGAAACAGACCCTGCACACCGAGACGAGCCGCTGTTAGCAACACGGAGCTTTCCCACTAATTGAATGGAGGCTGCTCGTTAGCTCGAAGCTAAGCGCTAACAACCACTCGCTTCAAATATTCCAGAGCCGAGCGACGCTCCTCCGGCTAACTCATGACTCCGACACCCGGCGGAGTCAAACCCTCAAAAATAAGTCGGCGCTTTCCGCCCCGAAACGACACTGAAACAACAGCGGCCAGGGTACGAGGTCGAAGGGAAAAGCCCCGTTAGTCGTTATCACACCCAGCCGGCTAAGTAGCCCGCTAAGCGGCTAGGTGACAGCTGTCAGCCGACGGACCGGCAGCCGGGCGGGTCGGAAGAGTCCAATGCAGCTTATCACTCATCTCCACCGGGAGCCTTCTCCACGGCGGGGTCCGAGCCTCACGGGGGGTGCTGGACCGGAGGAAACGTGTGCGCCCGGCAGGCTCTGAGGAGGCTGGGTGACTTAATGACAGAGCTCACAGCGTCCTCCTCTCCTACTCCCTCTCTGCCAGGATCTGGCTGCTGCTCCTGCTGCTGCTGCTCCTCTCCTCATCTGATTGGTCAAATAACCATCCACTTCCTGGAGGTGATCCTCGGCCACGCCCCCTCAACCTGTAAGATTCTGTCAACAAACATCACGATATATATATATATATATATATATATATATATATATATATATATATATATATATATATATATATATATATATATGTGTGTGTGTGTGTGTGTGTGTGTGTGCAACTCAAAAACCACACAATTGTACTCAATGACCCAAATTGACAAGCCTCACACAATTCAAAGCATAAGAAATAATAAATAAATGAATGAATGAATAAACATACAAACAAACCACTACTTCTACTACAGTAATACTATACGCTACTTACTATGAATATATTTCTTCATAATATAGTTTTAATTTACGTGGGAAATTATCTGAAATATTTTGTGTTGGTTTCAGTGATTGAAACCTTTTTCAAAACAATTTTAAAATTCGCATATAAAAAAACCCACAAAATGATTACATAATTACAAATTTTAGCCAGTAACACTCCCGAGCTTTGCGTTTGTGTTTTACAGTATCTTTCAGAAATGTATATCAATGTATTTTTATAGTCTGACAAGCAATATGTATATAAGGAAAACATGGAAAACTTGTGTTCTTTTGTTTCAATGTAGGTTTTGTTAAGAGAGGATACTTTATCTTGACTGTGTCCTATAATTTAAGTAGTTCTTAAGATTAACTAAAATAATTAGTAGATAGATAGATAGATAGATAGATAGATAGATAGATAGATAGATAGATAGATAGATAGATAGATAGAAAGCCCCCTCACATTGGTACAGGCTTTAAAGAAAAATAAAAGAATACGTTTAAAAACTACTGTCAGTCGAGATAAAAATTCACATTACAGGAGTTTATTGTACAGTTCTATGGCCGCTGGGACAAACGACGTCTTGAACCTCTCAGTGTTGCAGCACATGGAGAGGAGTTGGTCTCTGGGCAGCCACAGTGTTGTGCAGGGGGTGGCTACTGTTCTTGAGAATGGCCTGAACCATGCTCCACATCCTCTTCTCCACCAGCTCATCCACTGTGCCCACCCTCCTCCCCATCACTGATCCACACTTTCTGACCAGCTTGTCCAGCCGGTTCTTCTCTCTGGCCGTCACACGTTTGCCCCAGCATACAGCAGCAAAAAGCACTGCCCTTGACACAAGTGATTGATAAGAAATGTACAGCATTTCATTGCAGACTTGCAGAAGGATTTTAACTTCCTGAGGAATAAAAGTCTGCTCTGTCCTTTCTTGCATGCTGCATTTGCATGAACCGATCAGTCCAGTTTATGGTCCAGATGAACCCCCAGATATTTCTAACTCCATATGCTAATATTATTATTATTATTCTAAATAGCTTTAAAGTATTTGGGTGTCAATCAGAAATACCACCAGGCCTTCCAAGTTGTAAGAAAAAGTCACATGTGCTGAAACAATTTTGCCAACTGAGAATATCTGTGTGGGATGGAAAGCCAGTGATTTAAGTGAGAAGAAATAATTCAGATTCAAATTAAACTAAACAGTGCATAGTATGGCCCCTTTTACATTGAAGGGTTTATTGGTTGTGGTCTGTCCTGATATTGTCTGACACTATCAGTCTCAGTCCTCAAACTTAAAGCTTAAAAATTGATCAAACATGTCTTGTTCTTTCGCATTAATTTAAAATCTAAGTTGAGCAGGTATTAAGCCTTGTACCAAGTACCGTGTGATTAATGCTTTGAGTTATTTGTAACCTCACTGGAGTTGCGTTCAATTTATTTGTATTTTTTAAACCTCATGTGAAGCAGCGACCATTGCCGCTTTGCGTGTCGCTCTGTTCTTGCTGCAGGGGTCACTGTTTCATTACAAAAAGAAAGTAGTCTGACTTCAGATCACAGTTTCAACAATTTTATAAAATCTAACCCTAAACTTGGGTGTCTATTTAAAATATATACTTTCACATGCAGTAATTTCCCGAGAACTGTGCAAATGCTTAAGAATAATTATTTTTTTTAGTTTCTTTCCAGAAAAATACCTCAATCAGATGTCTCATCATTCATCACTTTGCTGAAGCAAAGGGTCAAATACGTGTATGTGGCGTACATTGTATTAATACTATAAAAATAACACCTATCCTAATTATTAGAACAACATGGTTTGTCTATATTCTAGTATTTCCTTCAGTTATTTAAAAAAATATAAAGGAGCCAAATAGAGAGACTTGTTTACATGAGATTATGGCTGTGTAATATTTATCACCTGCATAAAGCAAACAGATTAATTTGTGTCTATGTCTATTGCTGTGGTATCAATTTAGTTCGGAGATGTTTACGTAGTCTGACAATGCTTAATGCATATACTGTAACATTACCACTCTTTGTTGCTGAATAGATATTCATGATTGTTTGTTTACAGAATACAGGGAGTTGAAATTGAGTCAGGCTTGAATGTCTAAGAGTCGGTGCAGCCACACATTTAAACATGTGGAGCATTTGCTAAAATAATTGAGCCATTAAGCTATTTCAGGAGGAGAGTTGTTAGTGCTGTGGTGATAAATGACAAAGCTCTGATGCATTCTTTCCCTTGTGATCATCCTCTACATGCTGCAGCTCAGACGTCCTAAAAGCTAAACATACTTTGTTCTCAGTTTCTGTTCTTTGATGAGAAATGAAATATCCTCACATGGCGACTGGATTTAGATCATGTGAAAAGTGAAACTTGAAAAAGAAAAGCATTTGCAATCAAGCATAAATGCAAGTTTCAGAGTAGCGCAATAGCGTTTGTAAAGAGATGCAGGAGAATTTGCTACTTTGAGAAAAAAAAAAAAAAACAGAAGCCCAAATTGCACCAATAGATGTGTTAGCAGGTTACACTGCAGCTGGAGTCATTGCTGTGTGAATGGACAAATGTAACTGTACTGATACTGTGTGAAGTGGCTGAAGACTATTGAGACACACTATTTAAATCAAGTCTACGTGCTGTTTTGAATGAAGAAAGTCAGAATCAGTGCTGTATACAGAAAATACCTTTAAAATGGCCCAACGCTTTGATTAGTGTAAAGCCTTTCCTCGAGGCAATCAGAAGATTGCACCAGGGGAAAAAAGGTTGCTACAACTGACACCCCATTTTTAATAATGGAAAACAAAAGGGATATTACCAATATGCACATTTTCATTTATCTGCCTCTCTCAAAAATGAACCAAATTAAAAGACCTTACTGTCTTCTGCTAAGAGGAAACTTAGAAAAATGTTGATTTTGCCCACAAGGATCATATTTTGAATCATTGCATGTTTTTGTCCTTGTGGGACCGTTAGCATACACTCACATACACACGAAATGAAACTACTCTCTATTCAGGAGGTAGCCTGACCTTTATCTTTCTTTGATTCTTGGTAGCTTTTCTCATCAAGATGGCCTTTTTCACTTCAAAATGACCTTTCATTATCTTTCCATTGTTCCTTATGGCAGGTTTTTCTTTCTTCGTCATTGTCTTTTGTCTAACTATCAAAACGATGTTGAGTCACAGTATGAAGGCTTCAGTTAATGTCAGCAATTGAGGAAAACACTTAGATTTTCCTTGTTAGTAATCTATCCTTCATTTGAGGGACTGGCAACACGGAGAGGGTCATAAGAATTTAATCGGCTCAAAAACACCAAATTGTAATGGATTGTTTAATAATGTATAACAATTGGAGCTACCAATTCAACCATAGAGCAAAATGAATGTAAAAAAAACCCATTGTGTTTAATACTTTAAAATGCATCCAGCTTTGTAAAGCTTAAAGAATAATGTAATTGATATTGGGTTAAAATGTATTTATGGAACTGATCTCTCTGGGCTGTAACACGACAGCCTATGGGCCACCAGTTTGGTGTATACAATAATAGACCTCAAAGGGCCTTGCTCGACTTGACATTTTCAATAAGTAGTTCTCAATAAATTTAACCCAGTTACATAAAGGTTAAAAGAAACAGATCATTTAAAAAAAAAAAACTTGCTTTCCTAATCAAAAGGACAGCAGGAACTGAAGATGTCACTTTGATTAAAGGCGAAACGTCTTCCATGACATATGACCAAGTCCGGCAGACCTAATTCAATTTCTGAGTTGCCTCCTACCTGGATAAATTAATTGTCTTGGAATGCACAGACAATACAAAAAAAAATAAAAAATCTGAATGTAAAACGTGCATCACGCAAGAAAAATGTAATGTGTTCTTCCTCATCGCAGGCGACTGAGTGTTGATTTAATATTCCACCAAGTTCCATAAAAGCAGAACACAGAAGTCATTTGAGGACGTGTGTGTGTGTGAGTGTGTGCGTGTGTGTGTGCGTGCGTTTCAAATTCCCAGCTGGATTTCAATTCTTTATATTCTTTATATATGAAAATCAGATCCTGCAGTTTTAAGGGGATTTATTCTCAAACTCTTTCCAATTTGTTTGCTTATTTTGGCGTGACTACAGTTTTAGAGTAGCTGATTATGAGACCTTTGCAGAGTGCGAGTCAATATGTACCCACAAACGAGAGCTGAAGTGCCCTCGTTCACTCCAGCGGCAGACACATTACACATCTGGATCGCATCCTCCTGAAACACAAAGTCAATCTCCACATGCCTGAGCAAACGCTCTGGACTTTCTTGGGTTTTGACGATGGAGAAGTTGAAGTCTTAACCAAGTTGTCAGAAGTGTAAATATTTCCACAGATATGGTCCAAACTCTGACATTATGTTGGCATTAAGTACTCTGGGAGAGATGTGGGTTCATTTTGAAAGAAACTTGGCCTCCTTGAAAGAATTGAAACTGTGCAGTAATGTAGAGCATCAAAGAGAAATACATCTGAGGAATTAGTGGGTCACGTCCTTTAGCCGGGTCCAGTTCATGGCTCATATCAAAAACAAACTGCTTTTTCATCCACAACACCGTCACCACTATTCTTCAACTTCACTCCAGCTTTCATCACAAGTACGTTTGTTTTATATCCTCACAGGTACAGTGGGCCCATGATGGGAAAGTTCTCATTTACTTTAAAATATTCCACTGTGAAGATCCAAGGCGAAATTCAGTTCTTCAACCTGCATCCCTTCAAAAGCTTTTACCAATGTTTTTGCAATCTTTTCATCAATTGATTTTCCGCCCTTATTCACTCGTTTTGTTTCTCCAAATATATTTTTAGGAATAAAAAACAGAAAGTAATCATCCAGAAAATTGCAAATATACTTAGGCTTGGGTGTAATACGTTTTATGCTTTCTGTAATGCCTCATGGACAGGCAAAACAAAGTTATTTCATTTTCATTCTCCTTGAAGTGATAATTCAATTCAAGATATCTGCATTTAATACTCAATACGCTATTTTTGTCCAGCTGTCAAGAAGAAAAATATAAGCAGAAGGAAAAATACAACACAGTTCCACTTTATAGATATAAAAGCTTTATATCTGTAAGTATAAAGCGTAACTGTCAGCTGCAGGCATATAAGAATTTTACAAATGATAAATGTATATTCATAATATCAAGAGTCCAACTTATACATGCACCAGTGGATGATAAAGTGGCATTGTCAATATTTGTTAGGGTAATTTCTGTTTGAGAATAGAAGCTAATAAAGTACAAATAGGGGATACTTTAATGAGGGGTTTTTTTTTTTTTTTTTTGGTCATACAGGAAAGAAATGAGCATCAATCAATTTCTAAATTCTCAGTCCAGTATTGGCAGTATAGTGAGAAGATAGGTCATCTCAGTTCACTGTAAGTTCCTCCTTGTCATCATTGTGGACCCCAGGCCATTCACATTGCTTGTGGTTCGTCACAGGCTTGGCACGCCTCCAACAAAAAGCAATGAGAGAAAAGTTAAAAACAATCTGTCATCAAGGGCCAGACCTGCAAACCTCAGAAAAACCAGCTTTGGACACTTTTATCCTCAATCCTATGCAAGTTAAAGTGGAAAATCCTAGTTAAGGGTATGGCTGTACTCCAATATGTTAATATAGAGCTTTACTTTACAATAAAATCTGGTCCAGTGACTGAAATACAGCTGTTGCTTGTAGTCAGCTGTCAATCTCACAATCTTTTTCTTTTCCCTTTGAATCTAAAAATAATCAATCTCTTCCACTTGAAGTAGGTTCTTTCTCTCGCTTGATCCAAAAATGGAATTGCACATCTCTTCCATGAGATACAGATTTAAACGTGGAGCCAACCATCTTCAAACGAGCTGCTCGGTTATGAATAATTTGACTTCTTGTCTGAGAAACTTGTGTAATCCTAACAAATAGACCGAATCATCCTAAAAAGTACTGATGACATCCTCAAATTACTGCACATTGTGTTCGTCTGACCTCAGCTGTACCGAGATTCAAGATAAAAGCCACAAAGGAGCATAGAGACAATAGACGTTGTTGTCGAGGCCTAATCTCTAAAGCCAAATATAATCACTCCAGGGGCACTGTTACGGCGCTGGCTGTATGTTTCAGTTCTGTTTTGTGTACTCCCGTGTTTTTGTTTTGGTTCCTATCTCTCTGTGCGTGAGTCCTCTGTTTGTTTCACAGCAGCCCTGCGAGCCCCGCCCACTTCCAGACAGCAAGTGGAGTCAATCCCCTATCGGTCGTCTTTAGGAGCCCTTGTCTTCCTCCGGAGGTGTGGAGGAAAGGGGACTTGGCCTGACAGCAGTTGTGTTGCGTTTGTGTTTAACTTGTGAGAGCTCTGTCTCAGAACTGTTGTGTTCTTGTGGTGATTATAGTTACATTGTGTATATCCAGCGCTATCTTTGTTTTGTTTTGGCTTAAGACCTTTTTTTTTTTTTTTTACCTGGAAAGCAGGCCTCTTTTTGTTAATAAATCCACATTTGAATTTGCATCTAATTTGTTTTTGTCAGCATTTGTTTTGGGGACAAAGTTTTGTATCCCTCACTTCCTTTACATTTTTATGTCACGTCCTTGCCAATGAGTCCCACTGTGGGTCCCAGTACTCAATATTCCCACGGTCTCCTGAGGTGCTGACAAGTAGACCCTAAACACACCAGGGAACGTAGTTATAACCATCGTCCAAATCTACAAAAACACCTCAAATGTTGAGGCTGAAAAGCTTTGTCCCACAGGTTTCCAGGCATCTCAAGCTGGAAATAAAAAAAAAAAAAAGTGCAACAAAAGATGTTCATCGATAATTCACGGAGACATTATTGTCTCATCTTTCCATTCAGATACGCCTTAAAAAGTTAGTTTAATTTTCTTCATGGTAACATTCCAAAGGATATAATAGATATAATGGGTTTTGTACTGATACATTCAAGCCAAACTTATAATCACACTCACACTGTGAACATTTGGCCAAGATGAAATAATTACTTTTAGAAGGCAACAGCAGTGTTTTAAAATTCTGGCTACAATCCCGTCTGACCCCACAAAAAGGAAAATGTTCTGTTCACACTGACACAGCCAGTTGCCCATATTCACCGATCCACTTTAAATCCGTGGATTTACATTTCACAGCACGGCCGTGTGAACACCATGTTCTGGTTATGTTCGTGCTTCTCCTGCTATTGAATGCTAGTATAGGGTCTGTGACTTCAGGATGTACCGATTCTCATGTGATGTGACAACTGGCAAGCTATTCTTCCACCCACAGACCAAACAGCAGCGGCTTCGAGATTATTCTCCCGATGGTGGCAGCAGGTGTACTGTTGAGGAGAGTGCATGGTGTTGATGACCGTGGTGACAAAAGGGCTTTACCTGCCTGGAACATTCAGGCTCACTGAATGGAACTTGCAGCAGCTGCTGATAAAAACACATGAAATAAGAACTTATCAAATGAAACCAAGTGTTTCATCCTTCAATTAAGACTGAATGTGTGTGTGTGTGTGTGTGTGTGTGTGTGTGTGTGTGTGTGTGTGTGTGTGTGTGTGTGTGTGTGTGTGTGTGTGTGTGTGTGTGTGTGTGTGTGTGTGTGTGTGTGTGTGTGTGTGTGTGCGCGCGTGTGTGTTTGTATTAGTCTTAGTCTTAGTCTGGGTCGCTGACCCATCTGTGCTTTAACCCCCAGCGAATCCTGTGAGTGCATCGTGGGAAGTTTACACCGATCAGCCACAACAAATAGAGGGAAAACCATTAAGGATCCTGTTACGATAGCAGAGGCATACAGCATGGTGATAATTGCTGCCATCAGATGTGGAAAAAATATACAACCTCTTTGCTTATATAGCCTAAAGATTAGTGGAACATATAAAAATAATCAAGAAAGATCAAACTATTGATTATCTAATACATTTCACATAATTGCATTAATTGCTAGTGTAAGAAGGATAAGATTAGACATTTAGAAGTTTTAGAAAAATAAAGACAGACAATATGTCATAATTAACTGCTTATGGGACCATGTCTCTCATCACATTAACAGCTGGATCCCTGCAGAAAACCCACCTTTTCAAATGTGCTACTGTAAAAACAAATGCAATTCTGAACGTTTACAATGTTTCCAAATGTTAAAAATTACTTTGAGCATTTTGACCTTAGTATATTAGCAAATACTTTGTGCAATCTGGAAAACATGACTAATATTCCATATTCACATACTGTGCACCATTTAGTTACATACTCCCTGTGTGCTAGTAGATCTGCTAGTGTGTGCGCGCGTGTGTGTGTGTGTGTGTGTGTGTGTGTGTGTGTGTGTGTGTGTGTGTGTGTGTGTGTGTGTGTGTGTGTGGGTGTGTGTGTGTGTGTGTGTGTGTGTTAAATATCAAGTTCACGAACCATTTCATACCAACAAACCTTGAGTAGATCAAGTTTTCAGAGCCTGTAATATAATGGCTTGTGAAGACAGGGACACAATGATCTGCCTAGATTAATAAAATAATATAGACTATGGCAGTATCTCATATTTAGTCATATTTTTTGATAGACTAACCCTAACACTGCAAACTCAAGTCAGGCATGTTTGATACCTCATCAAAATGAGACAAGCAAATATATATAAAGAATGCAGCTACTCATAACTTTCTCATTTTTAAAGGACCAAGCAACTATGTCATCACCATTGACGTCGTTTTTGAATGGCATGCAATTTACTTGCCCTGGCTTTGCAATATACTGGTCAGTTGATGTATTGGACACTCCTCACGCTCACTTGGCCTGAAAGGAGTCAGATTGCATCAATTGGAAGTGAAGTTACTGCTTCCAACATACTGTATTTGTACCTGATAACACGAGACACCTTCACCAGTCTGTTCAGGCAGCCGACGTGCCACGGTAGCAGTAGATTTAATGTTGTGACTGATTCGTTCAAACGTCAGAACTTCTCTGCGTGTGAAAAAGTCTTCCTCTACTGAAAGACCAAGAGTCTCCTCTCCTCATTAGCATCCCTTATCAGCCCACCCAGCCAACAGTAATCAGCTGAGATCAGTGGAGGCAGGAAGAGAGAGGGATGAAGGAAAGAGGCGATGGGTAAACTTCCTGAAGAATGTGGCGTTTTTCTCTTGTGAAGGGTGGAGTGCTTCTTACAGACAGAAGAGGGGAGCATTTTACCCCATTTCCTTTTTTTTTTTTCTTCTTTTTTTTCCTTTCTTAAATCTTGTGTAGTCACAGTACACGATGCAAGAATACTTCCCTGTGTTAGTAAACAGTGACTGTGGTTTCGGATGATAAGATATTTTTTCAGCAGTGACGGAAATGACCATGTGATGTTAAAGCCTGACAGCATTTATAACACCGGGAGAAGATGGAAAGGGCTGCCAGGGAATTCATTTACTCTTATGTAAAGCAGGTATTTGAGCAGGTATTTAAAAAATTGGTGACAAGCTGAAACCATAAATCAGTGTTGATCCTGGCTCAAATTCCGATGCCTTCAACTGCAAATATTTAAAACATATTCTTAATCAAGTCAATCCATCAGATTTTAAATTCGAGTATGAAATACATTTTGAAGCAGTAATTTTTCCCCCTCCTGTGTCTCCTGATTCTCTCGAGGGTGAAATTTCTTGCTCTTTGTGGTGTGTCCTTTGAGCTTGTAGTAACAGTGCAGTTACTAACATTGTTACTGGTATGTTAGATAACTAGGTGCTGACAGCAAGAGGTAATAGGTCCATAACTCTCCGTTTAGATCATTTATTAGGAAAGGAACATTTGATATGAGACTAATTATTATTTTCTGGGTGAAATAATCCAACAAAAAGAAAATAAATAAAATGTTTTGTTGTTTTTTTTTTTTTAAATGGGCTTTATTGCATAAAAATATCTTGTTCTGGTTGCTACTCTTGATTCTGGAAAAAAAGGAAAGACTTTGAGAAACAGCAGCACACATCTGAATCAACAGATTCTCTCAGATCACATAGAAATGATCCAAAGGCGAGAGTCCAAACAAAGGACGCTTGAGTCTTTGAAACAACGTTCACATATATTGGTTCGTTTCTGAGTTTCTGCAGCCATAAAGAATTCATTGCAGCAAACCAAATCAAAATGACCCAGCAATGCAGACATTCGAAGTCATTTGTCTGCTGCTCTTAGAAATAAAAGAAGCAACATGTTGAAAGTAAACAACTGAAGATTCAAAACTGTGCTGCAACTGTTCAGTCTGTGTGGCGTCGGACATAAAATTAGCACTTAAAGAAGTTCTTTATATCTGGTTTTCTATTCCTTCGAGGAATGCTGCATGTTTTACTGTCAAATTATCTAATCACAAACCAACTTTTAGAGATAGTACCAGTGATGAAGTTATTTTTAGAATATGACAAATGAGCTTGCAGACGATCAAAGACACTTCTGACTGCTTCGGGTTCAGATGGTGTGTGGAAACTTTATGCTGCATTTAGACGCCACTGTCTAAAGAGGAAAATACGCCGCTTATTCCCCTGGAGTCTATGAAACAGATATCCTTCACATTTTTAATCCAACCTCCTGGCACAACAGACAGCATTCATCAGATGTTCAACAAACCCCTGGTGGACTGTCGTCTCACACTAATGAGTCCTCGGGCCTGACCTCAGACATTCTTGAGGACAATGAGCAGCCGTAATAGCAGTAAAAGGATTTAGGATGGCACTGGGGGTGTCTCATGGGTGAAGTGTGACAATACTTCGAGGCAGCTTCCTTTTGGTGGCTCAACTATTAGATAGGAAGATGCATAACATGTTGTGTGGACCGTTCAGTTTAAGCAACACCTCAAAAGTAGATTTTTTTACTAGAGGGCAGAAACATATAATTCTACTCCCTTATAATGATTGCATGGAGTGAGTATATTACAAAACATTGCCTGCAAGTTCAGAGACATGATCCGATGGAAACAACATTGTTAAAATGATGGGAATCCAAGGTCGCACAGTGGTGCAGCGGTTAGCACTGTTGCCTTAAAGCAACAGTGCTAACCGCTGCGCCACTGTGCTACTTGCATGTTCTCCAGTTTCATTCAACAGTTCGTCTAAAATTATCCACAGTTTTTAATGAGTTTGTGACTGTCTGCACTTCATGTTTGCTCCGAATGACCAGCGTCCTGTCCAGAGTGTACCGTGCCTTCACCCATTGCCAGCTGGGATCGGCTCCAGCACCCCTGGATAAAGAATAAAGCAACATAGAAGATGGATGGCTGGATGGATGGCTGGATGGATGGCTGGATGGACTGCATACCAATTGGTACTGAACTCTGTAATAAGACAATTCTTTCAATGGTTTTCAATTTCGAGTCCCACTTCGGCTTTGTCCAAATGTTAAAAACAGGCTCTTCACAGTGAAATAACAGGCCTGCTGCACCTACAACAACATACATTTAATAGTTGGCTGTGCTGTTCTTCCCTGCATGATGGATCAGCAAAAATGTATTTGTAAATTTCAACTGAGTGAGAAGATGAAGATCTGGGGTAATTTGATAAGAAATCCAATTAATCAACTAACTGTATTGTAATGTTTTTTTATACTGGCTAGTTTCACTGTCATCAGAGATAAAGATCGTTCTGGAACGAGACAGAACTGTCTCCCTTATCCTCTCCGACTGGAATCAGTAAGTTTGTGCATGTGCTTATACTTTATTTTAGTCGTTAACTTAAGTTCCTTAATCTGTATTTCAGCTTTTAGTTGCTGATCATCAATTAGATAACTTACTGTGAACTTCAGAGTCATTGAAAGACATGCTTCACAGTTTCACAGCTTCATAATCTTAACAACTTGGAATCTTATTTCAAGTTCATTGCTGCTTTTATCTTTAAAAGTTTGTTCTTCAGCGACTAATGCAGTTAATCCAACTCCGTGTCACAGGGTGCTGGAGCTGATCCCTACTGACAAGGTTGAAGGCATGGTCCAGCTTGGACCGGATCCAGCCCATCATGAGCAACACACACACACACACACACACGTCTATGTGACACGTAGGGGCAATTTCAGCAATCAACGTCAAACAGATTTTGAACTCTGGATATGAACTGGAATATCCACAGAAAACCCAGTCAGAGAAATTATGCAAACTCCACACAAAAAGACCTAAAAAGCCTGCAATCAAACAGACAATGTTCATGCTGCACCTCAAAACCACTGTAGTACAAAGACGCAATTCAGTCATTTACAATGTGAAAAGTTCGAGACACAGTCCTATAAAAACTCTTTCACCACCCACAGACCCAAGAATGAGAGACAAAAATCAATGATATGGAATTAAAGTGAACATTTGTAACTCTGGAGGGTAGTGGTGAGCACGGTTGCTTCTGGTTCAGTTGGTGCCAATTGTTACAAAAAATATCAAGTATGTCTAACGACGTTCCGCTACCTTCACTGGACATTGCAAAGCTGCAATGTCCACATGTTCTCTGTCTTTGAATAGTAAAGCCAACAAAGAACACAATGTATAAATGTGACAATTTGGAGGAGTTTGATTGCTCCTCTTTTAGTAAGTTTTGCTTATTTACCAACAAACTGGACTTAATTCATCCAACAAACGACTCAGAGAAAACATGCACATGATATTTATTGTTTACAATAATTGTGTGTGAGATTGTGTTTGCCCTGTGATGGACTGTGTGTTTATATACATACATACACACATACATACACACATATATGTGTGTGTGTGTGTGTGTGTGTGTGTGTGTGTGTGTGTGTGTGTGTGTGTGTGTGTGTATGTATGTATGTATGTATGTATGTATGTATGTATGTGTGTGTATGTATGTATGTATATATATATATATATATACACACACACACATATATATATACACATATACATACATATGTGTATATATACACACACACACACATATATATATATAAACACATACATACATATGTATATATACACACACACACACACACACACACACACACACACACACACACACACACACACACACACACACACACACACACACACACATGTGTGTGTGTGTGTGTGTGTGTGTGTGTGTGTGTGTGTATAAACCGAAAGGTTTCTATGCAGATTCTCTATCACTGAACCTTCACTGCTTACGTGCGCGTCGTGATTCTTCTGTGAGCAGGTTCAGTCAAGGCCTCCTTCATGCTCGGCCGAAAGAAAAGGTTCACAAACATAAGATGAATGACCAGTCACTGTTAAATGAGATGAATGGCGTGAAGTGAAGCAGACATTAATGGGGTTGTCATACGCACCAGCAATACTTCCTGAGCCAAACATCTCATTTCTGCGCTCCAAAATATCACACGGCAATAGGAGAATATCGTCTTCTGGTTAGAGCCTGTTTACAGATGGACTCTATGCACATTTTCATGGTTTAATACTGAAATAAAAGTGATCTGTTTTACTTTTTTTGTAGCAACTACATTCAAACAAATTCTGATTTAATGGAGAAAAAAAAACTACAGCTTTCCCTTTCTACCTTCATGAAGCCAGTTTCAATATTTGTTTTTTAGATGGTACCATTGTGCCTGAGCTTCCCCAGACATGAACAATTTCTAAAAGTTGGAAAGTTAAATGTTTTTATAACAAACAGAATGAACGATAACAACTACAAATACAGCCACAAGAGTGATGTTGATTTTCTTTTGTAGGTCTGTTGCAAAAAATAGAAAATGGCAAGAGAAAATAAAAGAACTAAAAGTTATATGAAAGTAAACATAGATAATGATGTATAATGTTCGCCATCAGATGTTGTCTAGGTCTCCGGATAATGGTCTTGATTGTGATCTTTTGATACATCTGTTTTCTGGCCAGTTTTCTTGTACAAGAGAAGAAAAAAAAACATAATTCTTCTGGATAAGAGCAGCTGCCACTGCACTATATTGATCTATATATTAATGTGAGGAGTCCCACAAAGGAAGTTGCCTTCCTTCTGATGAAACATTTTATCAAAGCAATATTGGGATGGATTCTGATATACGTATTATAACACACTGCAGAGCTAATGGGATCAGATTTTGTGTAATATTTCTCAATAAATGTGACATTGGTGTACTTGTTGATGCTGGTGAACATGACTAAGTTGTTGGAAAGAAAGGACACAAGCAGGCAAATACATCTACCCACATCATATCCCGGTTAAAGGCTTCAGGAAGATAAGGTCTATTCCAGGTGACATGAAGAAATGTGCAGGGTACATCCAGGATAGGCCATCAGTTAACCCCAGAACAAGTATTGTCAAGGTCAGTGGTGTTGAATCCTGGTCTCCAGTGACCACAAACCTACAATGTTTTTAATGCTTCACTGTTCCAAACACATCTGTTGGAATGGTTTATTTTCAGGCTTTCTGCAGAATCTGATTCTATCACATTCACTGAATACTAGTGTCTAAGAGTATGGAGAGACATTAAACAAGACACGACTGAAGCCGGACACCTCTGATTAAGAATTGCTAACATAATAAAATGAGGTAAATTAAGAACCATCATTCCCATTTTGCATGCAGACTTTCAATACTTGTTGGATATTGAGTGTTATATTAATGATATTATATGCATTATATTAATGATATTTCAGAAAGAGGACAAAAGTGTACCTACTTTATTGATCCCCTTGGGGAAAATACTTCTCTGCATGTACCTCATCTTACTTATAATTAACCTTAACTACATGCTAGAGCAGTGGGCTGCCACAGAACAATGTGCAGGGAGCACATTGGGCCAGGGGTTTTGCTCATGGGACCCACAGTGGGATTCAAACCTGCAAACGTCCTCTTCCAAGTCTACTTCTCTAATCTCCGGGGGACCAGTGCCCATTTTATAATTATTTATCCTCTGTCTCACCCAGATGTCTCTTTCAATCAATAAAGCAGTAATATATACTTTCAGGAAGATGCTATCTGGAGTGGTCCATTGGTTTGCACTCAGTGAGAAAAGCACGTGTTTTCTTGCGTAGTATCAATAAATTGATCGCAGGTGTGAATGAGAGTGTGTGTGGTGGGCTGCAGCCTTCCCACACATGTAATTGCGTGAAAGCTACAAGAAGTATCAATAGATAGGCCACATTCGTCTCGGGTTTCATGGGTTATCTTGTGAAACTATGTCACCTAATGGACTCACTGTGTTCCCAGATCTTAGCGATTACTTTAATGACAGTGTTACCAAAACTGATGGGAAAAAATATCTCCACCCAAGAAAAAGGGACAAATAAACTGATATTATAGTTGCAGCAGGAGATCCAGAGTGAGACCATGATGTCCCGTCAGTGTCAAAGTTGACTAAATGGTGATGTTTTGATCACAGTCAAGGTAGGATGATTTATTAATATCATTTTTTTTCAAACAGAGGCAACATAGTGTGTTTAGATAAAGAAAAAATAGCGTATGCTTTTTATGGGAACTTCATTACCCCAACCCTGAGCTCCGCTGTGTGAACCCGAGTATCTGGAAGCCTGTGTTTGTCGCCATGTTTTAAAACCATTTTCATCAGCAGGACAGATAAGACGGATCCAGAGGAAATATAGAAGAACACTCTGTAGCTTTTATTAAAAGACTTCTGAACCTGGACCTATTTTGTTCTCGTCTCTGCTGACCCCATTCAATAAATCATTGTCTATTAACTGTTAAATGATGAAGGGTTGTATTTGTTTTTTATCAAAGTCAATCAATGCTGTCAAAGTAAACTACATAGAGGCAATTTCCTTGTGTTTGTGTTCCCTGCGCTCGGCTATAAATCATTGTACCAGATGGCTGTGCAAAGTGGTGAAAATGTGAAATAACCCCTCTTCCAATAGATCATGCTTGTGGGCAGCACCGCACTGGGAAAGGATTAATGAAGTATGAGATTGGGCTCAGTGCCCTGCACCAAGAAGAGTCATCACAGAAGTGGGAGCACCAGAAAGTTGAGCTCACCTCGCAAGACACAATTCATTTCATCCTACCGTCACAGCTCGCCTCTGACCTTACGGATCGGCACAATATATCACATCATAAAGCTGAAATCATAAACTGGCCTCTGGCAAGAATATGTAAGTGCGTATGTGGTCAGCATTATTTCTTGTGGAGCTTCTCTTCTCTAACAACAGCACCTGTAGAAGACGTGTCATTTCCTAACCTAATAACGTATAATGTGCCCAGTAATCACATCACTTACTTGAGGACAGTATTAATATGCTGCTCTGTGGCAGCGTGTCACTGATAATACTAATCCTATCTATAAATGGGAGATAGTCCCAAAAGCTACCAGCTCAGATCCGGATATTCGATCTGACAGATCCAAAGGTGCAACACACCTCTGATACATTGCATTCGCACATAATAAACACCTAGAATAGACTTTGGTTCAGTTTTTTTCACCATAAAGGTAAAATTCTGAAGAAAATGTCACTGCTAATAGACTTGAGGAAATTGTTGGAAAAGGAGAAAGACACCGTAGAAATACGATGGAACTGAAACAGCTTCAGGCAGCACACCACTGGTAATACAACTTGTTTTGCAGGAAGCAGACTTTGGTTCGCCTTTTGGGCTGCAGCTTGCACTGTCTCTCTTTAACTGCGTGTGTCACCGCCCTCCTCCATGTGTTGCCAATCTTGTGGACTTCTGACCCCTTTTAAGTTGTACCTTGTACTTTCTCAATTATGGATTCACGAGGAAGCATTTTAAGGAAGAATAGGTCTTCCGCAACATTTTCTAATTCTTTGTGTAGCTTCCTCTTGCTGTTTTTTCCTACAGTGGGCTTGTACATTCTTAACTTCAGATAACTGCATGAATGACCCCCGCAAACATGGGTCATTCCACTTGTGCATGAGTAAACATGCCTTTGCATAATAAGCTGGGGTGGAAAGTGCCAAGACTTGTGCAGGTATCTGTTCTGTACTTGAGTATTTATTTTACTGAAAAGATTTTACTTTTACTCCCTACATTTGAGCAAGGTAGATGCTAAAACACAGTGGTCCACAAACATCTGGAATGAACATCCTGTTATAAAGAAGTGAACATTGTATGTAACAACACAGATTCTTTGCACAGCTGCTGTTGTGCAAGACATTTTGTATTCCTCTTTACAGGCTTTTCATCAGTGGACGGGGCTTTGTCCTTGTTTATCTTGGAGGTGAATCAGCTGAGGTCCAAGCGAAGGCTTGGAAAAATTTCTTCCACAGAACTTACGATATTCGTACATCAAAACATTTTAAGTAATTTAATTGAGATTGATCCCTTTCATCACCATGCCAGTCGTCCATCCATCCATCCATCCATCCATCCATCCATCCATCCATCCACACTAAATGCAAAAAAAAAGAAGCCAATGTATTGATATTTACTGCACAATGGTGTAGGAATTAGCATGTAGCACCATAGTGAAAACATCCGTGTTTCAAGTTTGGGCATCGGGGCCATTCTGTGCAGAGTTTAAATGGTCTCCATGTTTTTTTTATTGGGTACTCACCGAGTAAAATTAGTGCAATTGGTGGAAAAAATCAAATAAAACTCTTTTCTGTCCTGATTTTGCAAGAAAAAACTGAGCTCTTCCACTGGTCACCATAAGCATGCAGGTGAATTCTGCAGAACTTTAGTGGTGCAATTCTCTTTTAAGAATGGCCCAAAAGAAGAGAACTGGAATAGAGACTGACATATTTTGGCGGTGTTCTTTGAATTATGATAAAATATCGCTGATATGGGCATGTTATAAAACAAACTTTCTGTTAATTATCATATGTCCTTCACATTAAAAAAAAAAAAAAAAAAAAGTGGTCCTTTTATTATATTCAGAAAATGTTTCTCAGTCTTCAAATAAGCAAACTTGAACTGGATTCAAGTGTGGCTGCACTGTGGCAGGGGTCGACCCAGAGGATGGCCATGTGGTGAGCAGCGCGGGGGCCTGAGAACAAGACTGGAATGTCAATGCGCCAACTGACAAGCAACAGCAAACTGCACTGCTGGGCTGCAAATAAACCCCAGGGGTATTCCAAATAAATATATAGGTTCATTCAAATATCTCTTGTTTTCCTATTTATAACATGTACCTTGCCTCTCAAGGGGATGAGACTTTGAAGAACATAATTGTACTGAGGATTCCCATTGGTCCCAGCAAAATTCCCACAACCTCCCAGAGGCTCACTATGTGTGTGTGTGTGTGTGTGTGTGTGTGTGTGTGTGTGTGTGTGTGTGTGTGTGTGTGTGTGTGTGTGTGTGTGTGTGTGTGTGTGTGTGTGTGTGTGTGTGTGTGTGTGTGTGAGAGAGAGAGAGAGAGAGAGAGATTAATCAGGGTGGTGTAAAGAAACCCAGACATATCCAAGTTCACAATGGTCCCATGTATGCCCACCCTTTGCTCCCACCCCGAGCTCTCATTTCCCATTGTCTCCTCCAGTAAAAACACCCTGCGTTATCTCCGGGATTGCTGATAATGCTAGTCTCACGAATGCAACACTGTTTGTTCAGCCATTATAGACTAAATTCACTAGAAAAGTCCCCGTTCTTAGCAGCCGCTATCGGAGTGGACCTTATTACACAAGTCTAAAAACAAACGCACTCCCTAAGAACTCCATCTGGGCCAGCTGTGGTGAGGCTGCTGCTTGCGCTGGAAATAGAGCTCTTAAATCACAAACATCAACGTTTCATCATATATTGGGAGCAGCATAATCTGTGTACAGATAAGCAGCCAGGCTGAGGAATGTCATGTATGTCCAATCAGTTGACGAGATGACAAATGCTGACTCGTTTTCTTTCAAATCGCTTGGCGAACAGGCTGCAGGTGTGTGCGAAGTTTCGGTCAGGAGTTGAAAGGTGAAGTGTGGCTTTATCTGATGTGGAATTGAAAGCCAGCCAGGAATGTGATCATCTGATGTAATGTGTCTGCTTTTACAAATGGCGCCTGACTGAAGAGGCATACCACAGATCCACAGACGTGGGTCAACTCCCTCAAACAGGGGAGACGACACGGTGAGGACAAACTCGGCACAGTGTTTGGCAGGACATGCTTCTTCTCAGACCACACAGTGGCAACAACTAGTCCTGTTTTTGTTTAAAAAAAACAAAAGAAAAAAGAAAAATGAAAATGTGGATAATTTGACTGATCGTCGACATGCTATTTCAGCTCCAATGAGAGGAACAGAATGTCTGTTTTTAATGGAGCTAAAGCTAACATGTATATGTTGGAGGAGAAATGAACATCACTCAAGGAGTTTGAGTCATATTTGTAAAGTTGGTAATTTTACGACACCGTGAGAGATCGTTTATTTGGAGAGCAGCTGTTGAACCGCTCGCCAACCTCATCGCTCATTTTCTTTATCAGAGAAAAGCGAGTCCGTCTCTTAACATTATTGTGCTTGTCATGCACAGTGAAGTACTTTATTTTTTGCTGGAGTGGTGATCCCATTTTAGGCTTCAAAGGTCAAAACATGGTCAGTGGCAATCTTGCCATCTGAGCTTTACCTACTTTGGGAGCCACAGATGAATATCGAGTTTGCACAGCACACACGGCAACGCCATTCATTCAACACGCCAATGTGCAGCGCTGGAAACTTTCTTTGTGCCGTGATCAGATCGTATTGAGGGTAAAAAAAAAAAAAAAAAGTAGAAGGGAAATTCACTCTGGTTATGGATATTGTCAATGACACGCTTGAGAGCATGCACCTGTTAGGAATTGACACATTTTTGAATGTTATGCTATCATTAAACGCCTGATTCATATCTTATTCAAAAGGGGCGAAAAAAAGAAACAACAATGTTTCCTATATGTGAACTCTAGCTCATAAAACAACGATCATACAAGCCACAGTGTTTTGTATGTGACGTAAAGTGGAAAGCAGTGGTACCTCACCTTTCTCACACTCCTCTGCTTGGGACAGCTTATTCGGATTCTAATTATATAAAACATCATATGGAAACCAGACATTGTCAGACACATCCCGAATTTAAAAGAAAATAACAAAAAAAAGCAACTGGTGGTTTCCCAGGTCAAAGGAGGAGTCCCAGAGGACATGTTGGAAATGACTGCTGTGAAACGTTGATGGCTTCAAATAAAAGTGAGGGAATTTGTGTTTGGCAGATTATTTTTTGAGGCAACAAGTTGTCTTTGTCTTTCCTTTTGTTTCATTATTCTATTATTTCATTCATTGAGCACCACGACGAGGACATGTGACTGTACGGCTTTTCCACGTCATACCGAGGATCTAGTTTTGTTGTTTGTTTGTTTTTTTTCAAAATAATTTCTAAATTGTGATAATGTATTCTTTCCTCCAATCCACCAGGCAACAATAAACACCATTCAATAGCAAAGAAAAGCTTTTTGCCATTCACCAAAAAAATGACCTAAAAGCATTTTCCTCGAAAACATGGCATCACTGATAAACAGGCTTTTGATTTGGTATGAGATTTACTGCTGAGAAGCATAGTTATAATAAATAAGTAATCTACTAAGCTCAAATTTCTTGTGACCAATTTAGTTAAACTATAAAGTCAATAGCAGCTACATTGATTGCCAGAGATCAAGATTGAACTACAGTCCATATAAAGACAAAGTACGACATTGCTAAACAATCAAATAATTCAAAGTGGAGCTGCTTGACTAATTATTACCTAATTTAACAGCCTATGTAACATCCCAATGAAGTAACAGTAATAAACAGGAAACTGCTCACTGACTTTGTAATAATCAGGTTTTCTAAGTCTGGAGCTGTCCTCCTGACCTCAGGGATCCATCACAGTGGGA